>NC_083359.1:86659313-87271813 GCF_030254825.1 Meriones unguiculatus | reverse complement strand
AACAAAATCAGAAGTCATAAACATATAATCAATGCATTTTTTTCCATATAGCATTTCAAAAGTTGCATGGGAAAAGCCACAAAGTCAAAAGACTTTGACACACTGGAATGGTGTATCTACAAAATAAATGATAAGGCGTCAAACTTCTTCAGTTATCAAAGAGCCTTTACAAGTCACTGTGAAAAGGATGGAGGAGAATGGTCCAAGGCCTGTTTGAAACATGATTGCACTCAAAATTCATTAAATAAAACTGTGAACAAAAGAATTTTTTCTTGTTTCTCAGATTGACAAAACAGCTATAATGCTACAAGCCTGATGGAGGAAAGAAAATGTTCTCACAGAATGCTGGTGGAAATGGATATTGATCTGACTTCCTTGGAGAATTTGCAGTTCGAGTCAAAATTTAAAATGCTCATCTCCTTCTCCTGACAACCCCTTTGACAGAAGTTTTTCTGGTAGATATAGCTTGGTATGGTTAGCCAAATTATATTCACAAGAATGGTTTTGCCTTATTGCTTTTGAAAAAGCTCAACACTGGAAGCTTGTAGTGTTCATTAGCAGGGACAAGCTGAGCAGCAGAAAGTTCAAGTAGTGGCCTTGTGATGCCTCCATGGGGACAAGAAGTTGGTTCTGAATTCTCAAGAGGCAAAGGCATCGGTTCCAATGTAGTGACAAGGAACACATAAACAGATGCATGTATGAGGTGTCTGTGCATGTTGCAAGAGCTTCTGAAAATGAACCACAGGAAGCAGTTATCAGAGAGATAGAGCTGGTATGGAAAACAAAAAGAGCCTTTATGATAATTTTGGATCTCTCATTCATTAATATCTTATACACGCTTCCATGGACAGCATTTCGGAATCTGCCAGCAGAGGTTTCCTTATCCCCACTGCAATGGCCAGAGATACTCTTTGCATTCATCCCCTTTTCTCTGTGTATATAATAAAGATGCAAATTTGTATCTTTGATTATGCATAATTATAATTTTCATTGCTACAAAAATGGAACCATCTATAGTTCTGGAAATTGCTTTCTCTGGTTTACATCATTCACATCTCTCCATGTAAAGACATCATAAAATTTTATAATGAGATGCTATAACTTATTCACCTTTCTTCTATAATAAATTCTGCAATAACTACATTTTACATAACTTATTTGTATGTCTACATTTCAACCCATGTCAGTGTTAGTTTGAATCCTAATATGGAACGCTAGCTAAAAATATAGATGATGCAACCCAAGGAGGTCAAACCAAGCCATATAAATCATCAAAGTTTCAAGTCTTATATCAGCTTATATCTTACACCTTTTAACCTCACATTACATAACACAAGTTACATTGAAAACCCAGATTCATTAGCTTAGGGAATCACAGTGGCAGCCATTCATTCATGGCAAGGGCAGGGAAAGAAGGAGGACTTTGGGTATATAATATAATCTGACTTTCTTTTTCCTAAATGGCATTAAATTAATGTTACTGGTGTCTGTGGTGTTTTTACTAAGAATGGCCCCAGAGTCTCATATGTTTGAATACTTGGTCCCCACTTAGTGGAACTCTTTGGGAAGGATTAGGAGGTATGACGCTCTTAGAAGAAGTGTGTCACTGGGAGTGAGCTTTGAAATTTCAAACCCGCATGCCAGTACCCCCCTCTTTCTTAGCTTTCCTGCTGCTACCATACTCCCCAGCACAGTCTACATTAGTGGACATTCACTCTTCGTGTTCATCCTGTGGATTTGGGCAAATGTATAATGATAATATCCACCGTCACCTCACAAATGCTTTCACCGCTTTAAAAGTCCCTTGTGTCTGCCCATCCATCCCGCTTTCCAGACTAACCCCTAACTGATAGAAGTGGTCCTCGTCCTTCTGCCTTTTTCTAGAATGCCATGTTGTTAGACTCTTACTGTATGTAGCTTTTCAGACTGGCTTCTTTTTGTTACGTCGTTAATCGCTTAAGCACTAAACAGTATTCCGTTGTTTAAATGTTCTGTAGTTTACTTATCCATTTACCTACTGACAGCATCCTGGATGTCTCCAGATTTTGACAATTATGAATAAAATTGCTGTAAACATCCATGTGCGGATTTTTGTGTGGATATGTTTTCATCTCATTTGGGTAAACACCAAGGAATGTGATTGCTGGATCATATGGTAAAAGTATGCTTAGTTTTGTAAGAAACAGCCAAACCATCTTCCAAAGAGGCTATACTATCACACATTTCCTGAAACAATTTAATCTTGCACCAAGAAGTTCCTATATGAGGTATGCCTTGGGTGACTCCAGAAATCCTCTCTGTTCAGGCAAATCCTTCTCCCTGGTCAGGCGAGGCCTCGTCTGCACTTTCTGTGCCAACTCCCTACAAGCCTTTGGATTCTTGTCAAAACGAAAGCCTTGTGTGGTAGGTAAAGATGTCCACGGTCACCAGTTATGTGTATCTTAACAGAAATCAGCAGAGTGTAAGAGCAGGAGTATCTGCTGTACCCAAGGGAGAGCTACATGGATGAGGAGGTGAGGAAAGAGTGACTCGTCATGTGCGCTGGGGGAGGTGACTCTGTGGGTGACAGGCTGACTGCGTACACATGGGGGGCCTGGGTTCATATCCCTTGCAACTATGTGGAAAGCCTGGCCTGGTCGTATACACTCATTGCACAGCTCTCTGGGGCAAGGCAGACCCCGGGCAGGTGGATTCTGGGGGTGCTTCAGCCAACCGGCCTAGGGAAATGACAAACTCCAGGCCCAGCGAGAGGCTTTAAAGAGGCACGGAGACAAACCGACATCGACTCCGGGCTCCACACATGCCCACCAAGGGAAGTATGCCCCTCCCCGGCACACACATGTACCTGAATGTACTGCAAGTGCCCACACACATGCACACATGCGCACACACATGTATGCATGCACGCACGCACATATGGACTCAGAGGCACTGAACTAGAACATGAGATTTGAAGGTGAAGAGAAACAGAGAAGCTCCTTGAGAAGCTCCTCACCCAGGCGTGTACAAACATAATTCATGATAACACGATAAGTACTGTAATCACAAACCACTTTTCCTTGATTCTCAAACAGTCTGTCTAGTTGTCACTTACTGTGTCAACTCATGTGTCGCAGTCTTTGATGCAGGAAGGAAAAAAAACAAAACAGTTTACTGTAACAAGGCACTGAAGCTCGGAGTCTCCTCTGTCGGGCTTGGCCTGCAGGGCCTGGGACGTGCTCAGGATTTAATGCTATACAAGAGAGACCACATTCTTCTTTCCAATTTAGTCACAGGGCTGGGGAGTCTACAGTGAAAGGCCGATAAGAGGGAGGACAGCCAGGCATGTTGGTATATGTCATCAGTCCCGGCCCTGGAAAAGTAGAGGTGGGTAGAGCTTCGCAAGTTTGAGACCAGCCTGGTTTACACAGCAAACCACGGGCTAGACAGGACTATATCCCGAGACCCTGTCTAGGGGGTGAATTTTAATATGCTGTATGAACACGGAAACTTTCAGAAAGTAAGGAGCAGAAGGCCTAAGGAGGCAAATAAGTATGTGTCTTTTTATGTTTAGATTTGATAACAGGTAGACAGTTGAGAAATACGACTGGAAAGTGAAATGGTGTAGCCTAGCGATGAGGTGAATAACGTAAAATAGGAGAAGCTTTGGTTGGGTTCATGATTTCAGAACTTTTAGTCCACAGTCAGCAGGCCCTGTGGTTTTGTCTTCAGGGGATTTCACGGGCTTTCAATACCAGGCATAAATTTCCTCCTGTGGGTAATCCAATCAGGAAATAACTGGTCACCCCAATAATCTTCATACCACTATTGTCCCAGTGGCCATCATCGCTGGGTAGGTCAGGATTACAGCATCCTGCATCCAGCACTGTGCAGGACCATTGATATATTTTCTTCCCTGGTAGCCCATGTGGTGCCTTCAGGTGCCAGAAAGCTAAACAAGGAGGACATTTCCTATTCAGTTCCAGATTAGTTCCTCCTTGTCCTGCAATCCGTGTGTGGTGTCTTCAGCAGTCTAGGGACTTACTGACCTAGTTATGGCGGGCAACTGAGAACAATGGCAAAAGCCTCCGTCATTTGGGAGCTTCCGGGTCTTTCCTACCAGTAATTCACAAGGAGGTATCTTGTGTCTGGCTCTAACATTTTCATTTCATACCCCATCTCTTCCGGGAGCAGCACTGCACACCCATGCTCACGACCGAGGATGCCACAGGACCAGTTGCCACAGACACCTGCCGGTCGACTTCCCCTAGAGCGACGGACTGTAGCCTTGAATTGTATGCTGAAATAAACCATTTTCCCCCCAAGTTACTTTTGTCTGAATATATTAGCACTGCAACAGAAAAGATCCCTAGTCTACCCAAGTTCACTGGACTGTAAAGTTGCAAATATGGGATTTAAGCATTTTAAACGTCTCAGAAGTATGCATTCCCCACATCATACTGGGAAGAGAAAGTGAGAATTGTTGTGATTCCTGGGACTCAAAATTATGATGTCATAAGACCATTAAGATGTCACAGAATCCAGATGCTGTCATAAGACCACTATGATGTCATAAAACCATTATGATGTCATAGGACCATTATGATATCATAGAACTGAGATGATGTCATAAGACCATTATGAACTGAGCATGTGAGACCACAAAGAGAGGCAGGGAAAGGAAGTAAAAGAATAGATCTTTGTTTGGTGGGATAATACAGATGGTTCTAGTTTACAATTACTCATGTGTTAAAACTCCTAAGTGTTTTCTTTTTTAAAAATTATATATAATTACATTTGTGTGCGCATGTGTGCTGTTGCCCACATTGAACCCCTGGAGCTAGAGTTCCAGATGGTTGTGAGCTACCCAGCTTGGGCGTGGGGAACTAAACTAGGGCCTCCACAGAAGTGCTATCTTCTCTTAACCACAGAGCCCTCCCTCCAGCCCTGAAACTCCCCAGTTATTTCTAAGGATAGTTTAAAAAGTTGCCCTACTTTCCATTTTCTACTTTCTTTGTTCTACCTTCATAACAGCTAATCCCAGTGTTAATTTTATTGGTTATGGGAAGGTATCTTTCCTAATGTGGGCATGGAACCGCTGCAAGGAATGCTGAGAAAATCAGCATCCAAGTGCCCAAGTAAGTCCTTTACCGAGGAAGGAAAGGCCAGTAGTCTGCTGTCATCACTGTGCTACCACTGCCCAAGTGCCCAGGCCCTGAAGTCCCTCTGACCCCACCCGCGTCCACCTTCTTTTGTTCATTTTGAGGCGTGGTGGCTTCCCTTCTGCTCCTTTCGCACTCTGACGCCATGCCTGCTGCAGGCATCTCGCTGGCTCTCTGCCTGGAGTGCTGCCCTGTGGCCCTTCATCATTCTCATTTCTCTTTCCTTCAGGCAACAGCTTGAAAATCAGCCCCTCCTCTGAGAGGCTGATTTTATGACACCCCCCCCCATACACCTCCAAAGTCATCCTGTTCCTTGGGAGCCAATGTCTTTATTGTAACCTCACTTTGTTTTTTACTGGCGCTGAATTTGTAAGAAACCATTCATTTATTAGCTAGCTCCTCATCAGGGGGCTGAGGTCTGTACAGGGAGGCTTTATTTGTCTAGTTCTTATTCACTGCTACAGCCTGAGTGTCAAGAATATTGCACAGATGTGTTGGCTATGCAACAAACACTTGTTAGGACAAAACAAAGGGATTCTAATCAATACACTCCCATCTTGTCATTGTACAATTTTCTTGTAGATCAACATAATCAGCGTCTGCCTTAACTCTCCCTGATTTCACTCGGCTCTTTGTCCCAGCATCGAGATCTCTCTTTGGATTTGGTTCTGCCACCATCCGCTGCCCATAGACCAGCAGGCCCTTCCACGTCAGCCCGTTTCCAGAACTAGCAATGCCCAGCACTGTGCACAGTGGGTGTCCTGGCCCCTCCCTCGGTTTTGATCCTGAGCTTAGACACATCCTCAAAAGGGCTGTGAAAGAAAAAATAATAATCCTTTTGTGCTGAGAAGACAGCGGCCTTTAGAAGAAGGGACGTGTTCAGACGCTGTTATAGTCACTTTAGCCCAAGCATTTCCTCCTGACACAATCTCTCAAAAATGCCCAAGAGTGTGACATTCGCCACAACACAAACCCTTAAAACCCTCCTCGTGTATCTCTCAGGAATCACATACATAAATGGTGTCTATGCCTCAAAGAGCCCTGCTTTTTTCCTCTCCCAGACCCCCTAATCCAGGCCTCCCCCTCTCCTCTCCTGCACTGTGCCGTTATGAGTGGATTACGTCAGACCAGATGCCTCTCTTTACTCATTAGCGTGGAGAGCCGAGCTTGCTGCTCGTTATCTTTTTCTGCTTAGCACCTAGATTTGTTGCCTTTTAAGTGAAAAAAAAAAAAAAAAAAAAAAAAAAACAAAAACAAAAAAACCACTGTGTCTCAGAGATAGTGGAGAAGAGAAGAGCAGAGCAGAGTCCATGTCTGCCTGTGGCTAAGTTCTTTGGGCACTGTCTCAGCCTCACCCCAAGATCTGGGCATGGTATTTTCCGGATCCTCCTAAGTTGTCCAACCCTGATGTCTTGAGTGTGTAGCTTCTACTCTTCTGTGGTTCTCTCGAGACTGGGAACTTAGGGATAATAGTTACAGGACTAGGTGCTGATTAAAACACACACACACACACACACACACACACACACACACACACACACACACACAGCTTGCTTGGGCAAGCTGGCCTATGGTCTCCGAATCAGTTGGCTCTCCTGTGTTCCAGCCACAGCACCACCAAGAATCTCCATAGTTGTAAATTCTCAGCTGGGGTGAGAAGCCACGGTCACCTGCTGCTGTACTGCCTTGGGCATTGCCCGACCATGGCAGAACCTCTGGCTTGTAGGAGACTGGGGAGTAAGACTGAGACCCACAACCTACCCCCTTCCATCACCGAGAGAGCAAACTGTCTCTTGGCAAGTCCCTTTGAAAAGTTTTGCAAACCCTGCCTTGCACGCAGCTAGGCTGAGAGCCTCAGAGTGTCTGCCATCATCTGTGGCTGACACGACCTAGCTAGGATGGCATCTGCGTGTTCAGCCTCCCTGGGAGTGATTCTACCAGCCCTTCTAAGGCTAGGCCCCCAGGGCATTATGAAATGACTTCATGTGGGTTTAATTAAGCTCAGGTGTGAGAATCTGTTGTCCACTCCAGACTGTCATAGTGTAAGATGCTAGGATTTAATTGTGGACTTGCCACACTCTAGGGTCATCTGGGAAGGGGGTCTTAATGAGGGACTGCCTGGACCAAGTTGGCCCAGGGACGTGCCCTTGCATTTCTTCCTTGCGTTAATTGAGGTGGAAAGAGCCAGCGTGAGTGTGGACAGCGTCATTTCCTGGGCCAGGCCATAAGCTAACTATGTGAGAGTGAAAAAGGCAGGGCTGGTGAGCGAGACATTCCTGTCTCTCTGCTCCTGACAGTGGATGGGATGTGACAAGACCGTTCGCGTTCCCACTCCCTGCTGTGATGGACTGTCACAAAAAGCGATTTCTTGTGGCATTTTATCTTTATCACAGCATTGGAAATGAAACTAAAACAAACATAAGATTCCTTTTAGAACGGTGAGTGCATACACAGAAAATGTCCTGAATGCATATGTGCTGAACTTGGTGACAGAACACACACTGAGGTGAACCCACGGCACGGGAACTTTTAGCTGAACCTGGGGGATAAATTATGACACTCAAACTGAACCGTTCAGGGAAATGCCCAGAGATGGCACAGAAAGCATTCTGGAGTTGAGGGGCAACAGCAAAAGACTACGCAATGTATTCAAGCACTGTGCACGGCCTTTCTGGTGCAGCATAGCCAGGAGTTGGAAGGGAAGAAAAACAGATGTAGAAACCGTCGCTCAGCTGCAGAAGCAGCGAGCTCAGATTGCAGACAGCCCCTGTGCGCCCCAAGTCGCTTGGTGGTATTACACAGGCTGCAGAAGTCCGGGCAGCTTTCAGGCAGGCCGTGACAAATCAGAGTATGTTTTTGCCAGAAAACGTCCTGTCAGTTGAACTGACGGGTTATTTGAGTTTTCTTTCCAGAAAACATTCCCACATCTTGAATGTCATCACCGAGAGAAATTAAGATAGGACATGGTTGCGTGTGAAGTCAGGGCTTGCCCTCCTGAGTGACGAATTTGGTGCCCATGGGCACCCCGTGGCCCCAGTTACCCATCCAGTGAGGGCATCACTGCATGTGTGTCCAGGGCCTGAGTCTCCCTCATAGGTGCTGTCCACTGCTGCCCTCCTTCTGCTGGGATCTAGTGCTGAGGAGCTGCCAGGAGGAAGAACCATTTGTCGGGTCTTGGAGTCATCCGCCTCTGAAGGAGACAAGCGTCCTCTGACAGCTTCCCGGGCCTGCCCTCAGTGCCTTGAGTGTGTCTCACCATGAAAGCTCTGCTTCGTTCCTTCGTCATTTGAACCTGGAGAGTCGCCATGGGAAAGTGTGCCCTCTTCCTGCTCTTTCACCTGGAGATCGCCTTGAGCACAGAACTCACCTCTCTTGAGGGAGCCCTCTCCTAACAAATGGCCTTTTCCCACAAGAGTTTACTTCTGTGGGTTTGTTAGAGATTTGTCAGACATGTTGTTTGAATTTCTGTACCAAATGCTAGGATGGGAAGAAAATGTGATGCTGTGGAAAACTTTGGTCAGGTTAGTCCGAGGTGTTACAAATACATGCATAACTTGTGGATTAAGTAATATGTGAGTTCGATTATAATTCACAAGTTAAGCCATATACTTGAGTTCAGTTATAATTTACAAGTTAAATCATATATCTGTTCAGTTATAATTTACCAGCTCAATGGGAGGAAACTCACTGATGGACGATAAATCCCTCCCCGATAGAGGGTTTCCTATGACCACGTTAGAAAATGAAGCTTCGGTTTAAAGCTGAGACGCAGAGGAAGAATTTCTGCCCAAGCATGTTGTTATCCACTCGAAAAAGGAAAGCATGGGGGTGTTAGTCATCTCTGAGAAGACAAAAAAGAAACATGGAGCAAGAAAGGAAAGGGGGGAGGGCCACTAGGTTTGACACTGAGAATGTAACATTACAGAGCGCACACCCTCCTGAGCTCAGGATGTCTTTCCTACTTACACTGAGAAGACTACGTAGGTGGGTAACTGTCTGAGCTGAAGATTCTACTTTCCACCGTTTTAGAGCCTAGGAAGTCCAGGGTGAAGGTTTTGGTCAGCACATGCATTCCCGGTGAAGGATCTCCTTCCTCGAATGTAGACAGGTGTTCTGTTGCTGCACCCTCCAGTGACAAAGAGGCAAAGGAAGCTTCCTCCTGTCTCCGCCTTCTGGAGGTCCTGGCTAGCTTTAATTGTCAACTTGACAGGGCCTAGAGTCATCAGGCAAGGGATCAGATTGACTTGTTGTTACATCTAGAAAGCAGGGTTGCTCTTCAGTTTCTGTCTCCAGGTTCCTCTCAAGTCCCTTCCCTGACTTCCCTCAGTGGTGAGCTATGATCTGGAAGAGTAAGCAAAATAAATCCATTCCTCCCTAGGTTGCTTTTGGTCTGAGAGTTTTATCACAACAGAAGGGAACTGAAACAGCTCTCAAAGGTCTACATATAAAGATCATAACCATGACATTCGAGATTAGTGTTCTAACATGGGAAGGGAGGACCAGGGTTGGGGGGGCATAAGCAGTCCATAGAACCAGAGAAACAGAATTTCCGTGTCCTGTGAAACTTGGGAAGAGGGAAGGCGCCTCGCCCAACATCCAGTATTTTCCTCAAAATTATCTAAAGCTGAGGTTCTCTATCTTCCCAGCGCTGTGATTCTTCAACACAGTTCCTCATGTTGTGGTGACCCACAGCCATGAAACCGTTTTCATCGCTAATTTATAACTGCAATTTTGCTGCTGTTATGAATTGTAACATAAAGATTTTTGGAGATAGAAGTCAGCCAAAGGGGTCGCAGCCCAGAGGTTGAGAATCACGGATTTAGAGCCTCTGGCAACAAATCGGGAAAATAAGCGATGGAATAGGAGACACGAAGACAATGGAACAATCAAGGGGAAAAGGTTAAAGCTCTCTTCTAACAAAGGTGGTGACACAGATGGGTTTCTAAGTTCAGAATAAGCTGAGTGAGACCAAGTAGGTGTGCGGCTTTGGTGGGATCTGTCACTGAGCTGCAGTGAAAACCGTCTCTCTGGAGCCCCGGGTGAAGATGCTCTGTCTGAAAATTCTGGCAGCTGAGCGGAGCTGGAGGGCTGTTTTTTTTTTTTAGCGCTTTTGTAAAAGAAAATGGATGAAATATTGGATAGCTGTTATTATACAATGTGTTTCGTCTTTACTGTTTTTATTAATATCCTTTTCATCCTTTGGGTGAGCGTTTATATCTCACTGTATTAGTTAGATTGCCATCACCATAATGAAAACACTACAAATGATGGATTTATAAAGAGTAAAGTGTTCACTAGGTTTGGAAGTTTTTTTCAGTTGGCAGTCTTGCTCTGATGGCTACCACATCAGGACAGAGACAGCTGTGCAAAACTGCCTATATCATGAGCCAGGAAGCAAAGACATGCTAAGCACCCACATTCCCTTAAAGGAAACACCCAATCATCCAGAGGACCTTTCCCAGGAGACATAGTCTGCTGAAGTTCCAGTGCCTCCCAATAGTTCACAAAAGCGTTTGAAACTGGGCCTTGGGGTGACATTCCTGGTCGTAAATGGATCTGCCTCTTTCTGATCACCATGCTTGTCTAAAATATGAGCGAGCACGTGACTCAGTATGGGTAGATCACAGCTAGGACTGTCCTCCCTCTTAAGTCCTCCTGTCCAGTTAAATACATCGGCAAATGGTTTGTCTTGGGCTGCTAGTAGAGAGAAAGACCATTCTCCCTGGAGGAGAGCACAGACACAGGGGCAAGGAGATGTGGCTGATTGCGCCCCTGTGAGAGTCAAACCCAGCTCCTACACACCTCCCGTTCTTCAAGTCGCTCCCAGATTTTTATAAAAAGCCACTTCCAACCATTCTGCTTTAAAAACATTCTGTCAGGATGAATTGGCTTTCTATCATTTGTGGATTTTTATGCCCTTTTCTTTTAATTGAAAATCTATTTTTTCATACAATATATTATGATTGTGATTTCCCCTCCCCCAGCTTTTCCCAGATCTTCTCTACTTCCCCAACCACCCAAAGTTACACCCTTTCTTCCTCTCTCTTACTGAAAAACAAGCAGGCATAAAACAAAACCAAAAACAAACAAACAAAAAAACCTAAACTAAGATAAAATAAAATAAAAAAAAACTAGATGAGAAAACAAACAAACAGAGAAAAAAAGCTAAAGAAAAAGTACAAGAAATACATATAGATGCAGAGACACACATATTCACACACACAGAAACTTCATAAAAACATAAAACTGGAAAACATAATATATAAGCAAAAGATCCGTAAGATTCAAAAATAAAAGCTTCAGACAAAGCACTATGAGAACAAAAACAAACAAACACACACACATATAAAACTTCAAAAAAAATCCCTTAAAAAATACCATTGAAGTTGAAATTGTTTTGCAATGGCCATCTGCTGGGCATGGAGCCTGCCCGTCAGTGTGGTTTGTATGCCCAGTGAGATTCTGTTGGAAAAAAACATTTTTCCCTTGAGAGTGGTTATCAGTTGGAGATTGCTCCGGGCTGAGGATGGGGCTTGTAGTCACTTCTTGTCTCATTTGGGACCTCATTTGGCCCAGACAGACCCATGCAGGTCCACTGCGTCATCCACCCAGTCATGTCTAGAAAGCCTCCTTTCCTTGGAGTCTTTCATCACCAGTGGCTCTTATAATATTTAGTTGCCTGAGCTCAGAGGGGAGGGACTTGAGGGAGACATCCCACTTAGGATCGGGTGCTCCACATTTTCTCACTCTCTGCACATCGCCCAGTTGTGGGCCTGTGTACGTGTTCCCGTCTGCTGCAGGAGGAAACTTCTCTGATGATGGCAGAGCCAGGCACTGATCTGTGAGTACAGCAGAATGTCCTTAGGAGTTGCTTTACTGCTATGTTTCTTTAGCAGAAAAGCAGCATTTGGTTTTCTCTTAGGTCCCTCCCTGGCCTTTCCAGTCTCAGAAGACCTTTAGTGCACATACTAAGATCAACAATTAATAAATGGGAACTTATGAAACTAAAAAGCTTCTACACAGCAAAGGACACCATCATTTGGAAAAAAACAGCAGCCTATAGAATGGGAAAAATTTTTACCAACTCCACACAGGACAGAGGGTTAATATCTAAGATTATAAATAACTTAAAAGAGTGGACACCAAGAAAACTAATAACCCAATTAAAAGTGAGGTGCAGATCTAAACAGAGAGTTCTAAAAAGGTGAAATACAATTGATTGAGAAACACTTACTGTTCAGCATCCTTAGTCATCCTGAGAAATCGCAAAACTACTTTGAGATTTCACCTTAACCACAATCAATAAAACAAATGACATCCCATGCCGACGAGGATGCAGAGTAAGGGGTGCACTCATCCATTACTGGTGGGAGTGAAAACGTGTACAGCCACAAGAGGAGTCAGTGTGCAGTTCCTCGGGAAGCTGGAAACAGATCCACTTCAAGATCCAGCTACAGCCCTCTTGGGCATATACCCAAAACACTACACCCTACTACACAGGCACTGCTCATTCGTGTTTATTGCTGCTCTATTCGTAATAGCCAGAAATTAGAAACAGCCTAGATGTATGTCAGTGGATTACTGGATTTAAAAAAAAAATGTGGTACATTGACACAGTAGAATATTACTTATCCATTAAAACATACCAAAAAACCCAAACAAACAAATAAACAAAAAAAAAAAAAAAAAAAGAAGGAGGAGGAGGAGGAGGAAGAAGAAGAAGAAATCATGAAATTCTCAGGTAAATGAAAAAAAATTATTCTGAGTGAGGTAACACAGAAAGACAAATACAGTATTGTCTTCGTCTCTGTTCTATTGCTGTGAGGAGACACCATGACCATGGCAACTCTTATAAAGAAAAGCATTTAATTGGGAGCTGCTTACGGTTCAGAGTTTAGTCCATTAAACTAGTCTCAGCATGGCAGGGAGCATGTTGGCAGACACGGTGCTGGAGAAGGAGCTGAGAGTTTTACAACTGGATCCACAGGCAGCAGAAAAAGAGACACATGGGTGGGTCCTTGAAACCTCAAAGCTCAGCCTCATTGACACTTCCCCCAAGACCATACCTACCCCAACAAGGCCAAACTTCCTAATCCCTTCCAAGTAATGCCACTCCTGAATGGCTAAACATTCAAACATAAGATCCTATAGAAACCATTCTTATTCAAACCAACACACACACAGACACACACACAGACACACACACACACACACAGACACACACAGGAGGGAACAGGAGAATCAAAAGGGGAGGGGAGGAAAGAAGGGAATAAGGGAGGAAATACAGGGTTCGACAGCTAAACACAAGGGCCATTTGAACGAACCATATGGAAACCTAATACAGTAGAAGCTTCTTGAAATATATACATATATGAACTGAATCTAAATGGAAACACCAAATGATGGTTGGAGCCCCAACTGGACATCTCTTTGTCACCAAATGCAGCTTCCAGTACTGGGAATGGGTTACGTCTAATTAGTTTGTGGGCCAAAAGGCCCCACGGGAAACCCCAAACAACCCAGTATCTATTCCCAAGGCTGTCATTTGCTCACCACAAGCTGACGGTAGGGCCCTGTTACTGAAGACAGCACCTGCATAACTCATTGAACATGGAGAAGAAGAGCTGGTTCCCACCTAGAGCCTTCAACCCTCCAGACTAGTATTCACAGTGCTGGAAGACACTCCCCAGAGCAGAGACGCCAACCCAGCTACAAACCCTTCACTCTACAAATGATGATCTGCCTGTGAGACATGCTCATACAACAGTGCTCATTTGACACATGTACAGATGAGCAAGCAACGCCAAACACTCTCAGTGTGTTTATATGTGTGTGTGCATGTCTGTATGTTCACATGTGCATGCAAGCATGTGTGGTGTGTATAAAAATAAGGATTAGAGATCATGAATTTGGGAGGGGGTATATGGGACTGGAAGGGGAGGAAAGTTATAGGCACAGTAATCATGTATGAAGGATATATGTGAATGAATTACATTTTAAGCTGGGTGTGGTGGCACATGCCTTTAGTCCCAGCACTGGAGGCAGAGGTAGGGGGATCTCTGTGAATTCGAGGCCAGCCTGATTTGCAAACAGCCGGGGCTGTTACACAGAGAAACCCGATCCCAGAAATACCCCAAAAGAACACACCTAAAACAACTCCAGGCCCTCCTGCCTCTGTCCAGCACGTTGACTCCTGGAAAGTTAAGAGATTCGGGCGTTCCTGTGAATGCCTGCCACCAGATGGCGTGTCAAGCTAACCCGTGTCCTCTGGCTGGCCTCGCTAGCTCCGTTACTCCTGCCACGTTGGGTGAGTCTTCTCAGGCTACCTAAAAGGCTTTCAAAGAATGCTTAAAACCAATTCAGCAGCCGGTGGGACTTTCACCTACATGGTATGATAGGTTCAGGATGTCTCTGCCAAGAGACTGTCTCTGCCAGAGACCCTGAAGTCAGCCTACCTCTTATTTCTTTTATATATATATATATATATTTATATTTATATATATATTTATATATATATATATTTTTATATATATATATATATTGAATTTATATATATATTTATATATATATATTTATATATATATATATATTGAATTAGATTTAGCCAGTGAAAGAAAAATAATCATTTTGTTTCTCCTTATTCTGTCTCATACTATGGGTCTAGTCTTTCTTTACTTCTCGAATAAAATCTAGACTATAACTTCTGTTCTTAAATTAATGACTCGTTCACGGTTAGCTCTTCACAACGTATTTGAATTTAGTGCTCCAAACAGCCTCTTATCAGCTATTTAGACAGCATTCTCTTGTGAAGACCTGACTCTGAACCATACGTGAACTCAAGGCTCCTCAGCATCCTGCTTTATCTCATTAGAAATTTGAAATACTTAGGAATATACATTGTTAGCTTCCTCCTGCTTAGCATGTCTGGTTCTTTGCTCAGTTGTCCCTGGGTCTTAGACATGCTGGCTGTTTTACAGATAGAGCTGTAGAAGGAGGGTACATTAAAAATGATGAAAGGTCTTTCTTGACTGGCACTGACCTATTGTGATATTTCACTGCACGTGCTCAAAATTAAACAGAGTAAAGCACAAGAAATCATGAGCAACAGTTATCAAATTGGCAATCTCCAAAATTAAAGCTACAAACAGTGTAGGTGTTTAATATACTGTGTAAAATTACATTTTATAGCCGGTAGATTAATAATTGGTAAATTACAAAGAAATAAGAAGGAAATTGGCAACACCATCAAAGACACTATGTAGATTTGCATTTTTTTTAAAAAAGCTAAGCTGAACACCCATAGCTAAAAAGTATATTAAAATTGGGACTGGAATCAGCTGATGAGAAAATGAGTGAATCATAAGATAAATATGAAGAAATTACCTAGAATAGAGAACAGAAAACGAAGAAAGAGAAAACAGAACTTTATTAAAAATACAGAGAGTAGAACAAAAATATGTAACACTTAATTGGATTTGTCAAAAGAGAGTTTGAAGGTGAGATAGCTGATGTGTTAATAGCTTGAAAAGCCAACCCACAGCCTGAGGAAGCACAGTCCCAGTTGGAATAAACAGAAAAAAACCCCACAGTGGCATATTCTTTAAAAGGTAAGGACACAAGGGGCAAAGGAGAAAGCTTAAAGGAAGCCAGAAGAACAAGCTAGAGTACTGGCAAAGGGAGAACAATTGAGTTGGTGACTGGCTTCTCAAAAGCAACGGTGGAAGGAAGTGAAATAATGACTTCATTTTGGTGAAGGACTTTTGTAATCACTGAGGATCTCTTTCCGGGACAGTAATAAAACACTTTGATTGAGAGTAACAAACCCAAACAAGCATATCCTACCAAGGAACCAGCACGAAAGAAAACTTCCATCAGGAAGAAAGACAGTTCATGAAGAAAATCTAAAATGCAGCCAGAAAAGACTTATAGGGGTTAGGGGGTAAGTGTGATTCTAAACATACTTGAGAAATTTTAAAAAATTATTCTACGAGGGCTGGAAAAATCAAGATGGAGTTTAAAACATTAACCAAATAGCAGGAAGTCCAAAAGAGTTAAGAGTTTAACTGTGCTAGATTCTATTTTTAAATTAAACCTACATAGAAATATTTTAACAGAATTATTAAAAGAAGAGAGTTAGGGCCAAATGTTTCAAGCATAGACAGGTTTTCTGGAACCCCTTGACAGGGCCTGGTCATCAAAGGGATTAATAGCTCCACAAGGTACTTATCACTGTTTATGCTCACAAAGGTTTTTTAATTGCCTTCCCTTAATTATGGTGCTGTGGAATTCTTCAAAGCTCTTCAGAAACTAAAATGTCCTCCCACGAATGGCTTCCCTCCTCCATTCTCCCAAATGTAAATTCTGTCAAGAAAATGCTGACTCCTTTTTTTGAAAATAAGCCAGACGCCATCACATCTACCTTGTGTCCTGATGTCACATTGAACATCCACAGAAATTCACCCTGTCCAAAGCTCGTTAAAGTCTGCTAGAATACACAACAGCTGGCAACGTCTGCCTCTGGAGAGCATTACTGTATATTATTATTATTATTATTATCATTATTTGGATAGCAATACTGAGTACTGGGCTTCATAATGCCATTTCCATCCATGTGCCACTGAATATTGGTTTTGTCATGGAGAGAGCGTTCCCTGTAAGACCGTAGCATAATCAATTGAGTTCTTTATAGCAAAAGTAGATGAAAATGCTTTATTTACTTTAAACATTACAATCAAATGCACTTTGTATGTCTGACATTGGAAAAAAAAATCACAGGTGACAGTGATATAAACATTTCAGTTTTGATGTCACAGACAAGGCGCGAAAACGATTGGGCAGGTGATGCTCACGAAGTAGGTGTCTTTTCATCCCACTGTTCTTTATATTCACAAGGAAAATTCACATGGGGTTGTGTCTCACACCTCTGTCATTAGGCATAGCAAGAGAGCACTGGTATCTTTCCAGCCTTCTGGATGCAAGGAGTCAGCCCCACCAAAAACTGTAACACGACTTTTAGCTCTGCCGCTACAACTTTCTCCTCCTCACCTTCTTTGTCTCCCTCTAGACCTGGGTCCTCAGTTCTACCTAAAAAAAAAACATATCTCAAAACATAGTGGAGATGATGGCTCCTGCCAGCAACTACAAAAGTCTGAGCCTGGAAGAACCTGCAGCTTGGCTTAGAAATGCCTCTTTGAGAAGAGCACACGAAGTCATGTGTCAAAGCCTTTCCCCCTCACAGCTCCACACTGAGGGTGAAACCCTTCCCCAGCAAAGGCACCCCGTCTCTGGGAAGACTTCACGGAATGGTGCGTGGATAGATGAAGTGGCAAATGCCTGTCTTCAAGGCTTCTCCTCGCCGATGACATAGGAATAAGCACTGAGCCCATGGCTCTCATTACACATCTGGTTGGGAAGAAAATAAACTGGAGTCTGAGCCCGTGAGTACTGCAGAAACTGGAAAGAACCCTAGACAGCCAGAAGGCCACCTGAAGACTCTAAAAGCCATTTGGCCATAGGTGAGTCACTTGGCATATTCAGCCTTGGCTTGGTTCCACCTTCTGCACGATGGGAGAACACCTACCCTACCTCTATCACAGGGCTTGCTGTGAAGAACGAATGGGGCGGTGCTTGTGGAATTGGTCTGTAAACAGCAATGCATCACAAAAGTAATACACATAGCATTAAAACCCAATCTTACCTTTAAGCAATGTCAGCCTCAGGCTGTCACTTAAAGCAACTCAGCTTCTCCTTATTCAGCTTTGTTGGTACTAGGGCCATTGAGCTTCAGTGATCATCCCAAGTGACTAGAGGTAGGAGGTAGGGTCCTGGCAGGAAAAACTAGGCACCATTTTGCTTCTAGAATCTCAGAATTTCCTCGGATGATTTCTACATTCTATACATCACTTCTAAACTCCCATAAGATTCGGGCCACAATTAAATCTTATTTTGGAAGGGGTAACATTGTATAGTTTATTGTTTTTCTCCACCCATTTTTTTTTTGGTCCTAACATGAAAGTTATGTTATTAACAAGGCTGTTAATTTGTACCCTTTAAAAATTATTTACGCTTGCCATTTTCCCTGACAGCTCCTTTCTTTCTATTCATGATCTAAGTTTTATTCAGGATGGCATCAAGGGAATAAGAAAATTACCTGTAATTCCTGTTGTCTGCTCTGAGCCTGTCACAACAGATCACTATTCTGGGAGTTGGAACATTTCAGGCAGGCTCCTGGGGGTGGACTTCCAACTATTTCTCTTTAAATGTTTCCTTTCAGCTGGACTCTGATGAGCCAGGCTCCAGTGTCATGGCCAGACTGCTGGGTGCCTGGCCAGTGCTAGCCCTAATGGAGTTCGAGGAACCTCACTGGCATGTTTTAATAAAATAACCCACAGCCCCAACAATACTCCTGGCCAGCCATTAAGGGCACGCCAGAGTATCACATAGCTTAGGTCGTCCTTGAGCTCACTCTATAGCCAAAGATGATCCTGAGCTTCTAACCCTCTTGCCTCTAGCTCCCAAATGCTGGGATCACAGGCATGTGCCACTAGCCCTAGTTTATAGTGTTAGGACTTGAATGCAGGGCTTTGTGCATGCTAAGCAAGCACTGTACCAACTGGGTTACATTCCTAGCCCCACAGGCAAGAAATTATTTTTACCAACTATTTCTAAAATGCTTTATTTCTTTTTGTATGGGTGTATTTTGCCTGCATGTGTGTCTGTGCACCATATGTGTGCAGTACCTGTAGAGGCCAGAAGAGGGCACCGGATCCCCCACAAGGGGAGGTAGGAAGCTGCGCGTGCTGAGAAATGAATGTGGGTCCTCTGGGAGAGTAGCCAGTATCCTTAACCACAGCGCCATCTCTCCAGCCCACTTCCTTTTTTAATTTTTAAAAAAATGTATTCATTTTTATTTTGTCTGAGCATTTTTGCCTACACGTAAGTGCTGGCAGATGCTCTAAGAGGCCATTGGTTCCCCTGGAATTGTAGTCACAGACAGTTGTGAGCCATCCTGAGGGGCTCGGAAGCAAACTCAGGTACTCCGCTAAAGCAGCTAGTGTTCTTGACTACCGAGCCACCTCTCTCTAATCCCCAGGCAAGTGATTCTTATGGCTGGGCAATAAAACACGGACAGAAAAGACCTACAGATTGGGAGTCTAAAGATCTGGCGGGTTTGCGACTTCATAAATGAAAGCGATGGCTTATCCGTCTATTCAAAGGGGGCGGGGACTGGATGAACCAAAGCAGCGTCCGTTACTGCACTCGTCTCAAAGACCGCTTAAGTTCTGAGCAATTTGTCTCGCGGCACCAGCCCGCTCTCAACCTGGTATGCCCAGCCCGACACCAAGCACGGAGTGAAGGTCGTGAGAAGGCAGTGAGATGCCCAGCCTATGTAAGCCCCAGGCTGTAGGTGCAAGCGCCTGGGGGACCGGATCCTGAGCTCCCTGGGCTGGCTTAGATGGAAGAACCGAATACTGAGCTCAGTCCTAATGAGTCTACACGCGGCCTCGAGAACTCCGAGCACCGGGGACAGCTCCTCCTCCAGCCTGTCCCTGGCTCAGCTGTGAGTCACAGGCAGAGACAGAAGCTTCTGCACCAGCCCTGGGGGGAGAGGGAGAGCTGCCACTCATCCCTCTGTTCTCCTTCACCTCTCCTCAGCTCAGACTTTTACAGATCACCAAGCACGTCCTAAAAATGGGATGGATGGACAAACATACAACACTTAAATATCAAAATAGTTCCCATTTTAAATCTCTGGGTTTATTATAATCTATCCATAGCACTATTTCTTATCATCTGCATAAAATATACTCATCCTTTCTTGGTCATGTCTTATCTTCCTTATCAAACTGTAGGGACTCAGTGGGTGGAGACCACATCGTATACAGTACTTCCTTTATGCCCTAGAGAAAACAGGAAAAGAACTGAGATGTATAGGCACTTCCTCTTCAGGGCACAGTATTTGGAGAAGAAACAAAGGGATGTGTGAAGCAAAGTCAAGGGCACCGAGGGCACCGAGAGCTCTGAGGGCTCCGAGGGCGACCAGCTCTGCCTTGTCCATTCACCCTTGTCTCCTATCTGCATACCCAGAAGCTACCGTTCTTCCCCTCTGCTGAATGTCTGGAAGCCCAGGTGACTCTCGCAGCTTTGCAGAGAACAATCTGTGCCCCACTTTCCCCCAGTTATTTCAAAAGCCTGTTATCTTCCATACATTGCTTAAAAAAAAAAAACAACTGTAGGCCTTTGGAAAGTTATGCTTTCAGTTTTAACAGTTTCTCCTATTGCTCCCCCTGGGATTTCACCAAGCTCACGCATGCCCCTTGGCTTTACAAAGCAATGTATTTGGTCTCCTTAGCCTGCGCTACGGGGCTCTTTGGTGGTAAGAAGCCTGTCACAGTGCTCAGTATAACAGTGGCCACTGCTGCTATCCGATATTCTTCAGAAGCGCCTGAGCAAGTTGAAATCAAAAGCTGGTGATCAAGAGATGTTTTTGTCAGTGATTTAGAGCCCAAACAGACAGACCAGACCTAGGTTTTCTGAGGCCAGGGACACTAGCAAGTCTAAAACTCAGCACCAGGATTATGGCTTTTGTCTTCAAGCCCTTGGAAGTGCCAGTACTGGGCTGAAGTACCCTCCTGATCCATCTAGGGCAGGCCACAGCAACTGTGAAGTCCTCTGGCAAGCCAGTTCTCCTTCAAGTGATGATACTAGCTTACCCCTTCAACCCTGACCCAGCAGCTTCTTACATCACATATAGGACATTTTTTTTTTCTTTAAATGTCATGAAGTACAATGGATGCTAGCAGAATGGACTCTGGAATTCTAGTCAGGTGGTCCTGGAAGAGTCTGAGGAGATGCTGGCCAACCTTCTTCAGAGGCTATACACAGATGAGTAAGTAGAGAAGAGGTCACCACAGGATTACCCAAGCATGTGTCTTAGCACAATAATGCAGACTGAAAGTCTACCAAAGAAAGTGAATGTTGTGTAACACCTAAGGTTGGGTGAGCCACCGATCCAGAGCCAAACAGTCTGATGAGAGAGAGCTTTTATCCTTTGTGATGAACGGACATGTAGGAATACCAAACTTCTCTCAAGTGGGAATTCCCAGTCTGGGCTCCGCTCAGCTAGGCAGTCCTTTTATTGGTCATGGCTAGATGCTCTTCCGTGTCTGCTCAGAGTTGATAAAAAATGGTCGCACACGATGACAGCAGTGACCAGGCTCTTCTCTAATCATGTAGGATAGTCCAGGTGCATTTGACAGGGTCCATGAGCAGCAAGAGGACAAACTCCACAAACAGGGATCTGAGGGGGGCAGAGTTTGTGGCCAGTTTGGCAGTTGACATGCATTACAAAGTCCTGACCATTCTCAATTTGGATTTAGGCAATACCATTTCTTTTCTCTTTCTTTCTTTCTTTCTTTCTTTCTTTCTTTCTTTCTTTCTTTCTTTTTATTTTTTATTTTTGCAAGGGTAGAAAGAGGAAGAGCTTCTTGCTGAGAATGTAGTATCTTTCTTCTCCCCATAGTGGCAGGCCAGTGAGGCCAAGAGATGAAGATACCACATCCTTGGGACCCTGCACTGGCACAATCAGGATGGCAGAAATGATCTTTAAATGAACTCCTCCCACCCCCGTATCTGAGTGTGTTTGTGGGGAAAACAGTCCACATTGGAAATATAATCAGACTGTATATTGTTTCCCTCCTAGACTCTTCATCTTGCATCACTGCTATCTCCTTTTCTCCTCTTTTACGTGTGTGTTTTAAGCAGCTGTCAAAGGCACCTGATGACAAGAGAGTAGAGTGGAACACCCTCAGAGCCACCAGCCCTGAAAAGATCAGGAGAGGGGGAGAGAGAGGGAAAGGGAGAGGAAGAAGAAAAGGGAGAGGGAGGGGAGGAGGAGGAGAAGAGGGGGAGGGAGAGAGAGGAGAGGGAGGGAGGCAGGCCTTAGGGGTTCAAGGCTTGGATGTCACTGTTTGCAACAGAAAGATAGAAAGCAGTTTACGTTCTCTGAATGGAAAAAGAAAGACCACTTAGACAGGTTTTCAAAATGCTATCCTCTGTTTGTCCCAGCCACTTAGAACTGTGAGTCAGAGCAGCAAATTGAAGTCATTTCTGTGATTGCCAAGGAGGTCACTGCCACTAAGCTCACTAAAGGCCTTCTGATTTTTAGCATAACAAGACTCATTGACCAGTGACTGGAAATGATGGGGATAAAAGGTACGTTTTACCTTGAAGTTAGCTCTCTTGTGAGCAGAAGGTCTCCTGACAGGAGTAACAAATTCTTCTGTCTCTAAGCACAAAACAGCACTCGTAGAAAAACATACTGCAGGCATAGGTGAGTTCTAGAGATCGGGGGTCCAACTACCTGTTTCAGCTACCTGTTTCCAAACTGGACACAGAGTCTTGATTCTGCTAAGGAAGTGGGGGTGGGGCAGGGTAAACTCCACGGCATATTATCATGTGGTTTGCTCTCACACAACATTGTTTTCCCAAGAGAGATGGGCATGAAGGTTTGAAATCGGCCTCCTCACAGGACGCCTCCCACCCCTTGCCAAGGTGGAGATCGGCAGGTCTTCCAAGGTGGTTGCTGGCAGGAGAAGGTCCCGGGCTCGCTGGCTCTCCGATTTGTGTCTTGTCCCGCAGTCTGCATCTGATTTCTAGTAATCCAGAGAGGTGTCTTGAAAGTGTCAGACCACAAGGGACATCCTGGTTGGAAAGTCACTCTAGGAAAAAGCAGAAAGTGCCCGTCGTTAAACCACAGATGGATAAACCAACAGACGCAACTGACTGCTAACTGGGCAGAGATGAAAGATACCAGAAGTATCTCGACTTAGGGCTTTGTAAGATGGCTGATGACCACGCCATAGCCGAGAGAACACTAAAGCAGCACCCATCGCATAGAACTCGGTTCCGAAGCCAAAGAATGACTTCTATTGTCTTAGGAGTAATGACCGTTAGAAGTCTACAATACTGAGTTTGGGTGGTGTACCATTAGCCTGAAGTCATCTGAAAGTGCCTTCCTCACAGTCATTGCATATCTGTTGCTCAGGAACAACAACAACAACAACAACAACAAAACCACTTGGCTGCTTGGGGGAGATTAATATAATGCCAAACACCTTTCTCCTGTTCATTGTCCTTCTCTCCATGTCACATACAAAAAAAAAAAAAAAAAAAAAAAAAAGGCCCCAGAACTGAGGATGCAGGCAGGCCAGCACAGCTTAGAATCGGGAAAATAAAATGCCAAGCAGGCAGATTAGCTGATGAACAGAAATCCTTGGGCACGCCGAGTGACATCCAAATGTGTGTGTGTGTGTGTGTGTGTGTGTGTGTGTGTGTAGAAATACTTCCGTGCCCCGCTGGGTACACATAACTGTACAGACTGCTGTTGCATTTACAGAGAAAGCGATCGAGCCTGCGCAGGCCCATGCACAAGAGAACTGAGCTGAGGCAAAGGCCTCCTTCAGGTATGCAAGGTACTGGCTGTACCTGGCGTTCGCTCATTCAACAGTCAGGAAGAAGAGGCTGAGCTGTCCTTTGTAATTAGCTCGGTGTTCCCGGGATAAGTGCTAAGAAGGGCCACAAAAGCACGCATAGGTTATTTTGCATGCAGACCACAGAAACCCAGGTAAAGGCCAGCGGAGCAGCTCGCCATTTGAAGGGCTTTTCTACAATCATCTATACGTTATTTGCTTTTAAAAAAATGTTCTATTGTGGTGGCATGCGATGTGATGGTGATCCCCAGCACTCGGGGAGGCAAAGACAGGAGGATTGCTGTGACTTCGAGGCCAGCCTGGTCTATAAAACGAGTCTGGGACAGCCAAGGCTACACAGAGAAACCCTACCTAACTCCCCCTCCCCCCGAAAGCTTTGTCGGTCCCTCATCTCTTGAGGGCCCCACGTTTACCTTCTCCACCTGACCTTGACGCCTGGGTGCCTCTCTCTGGGCCTCCAACCCCATATATTCCTGCCAGGGGCCCTGCTACCTCACACCCCCCCTCCCCCGGCCCCGGGAAGGATTCGGGGTGCACCCTCACGGTTTTCTTGGCGGGGTCCTTTTTCCTCCTCTTCTCTGAGTTGCTGTGGAAGGGCAGCTCGCGGCCGCGGTAGGACGGGCCCCGGCTCAGCTCGCCCCGGTTCAGCTCCAGCTCGCTGTAGGGAGGCAGCGCGTCTTCGTCGGCCGCATCGTCGTCCTCCTCCTCCTCCTCGCCCTCGCTGGCCCCGGCCTTGTAGGTGGCAGGCGGGGACCAGGCGTAGTAGGAGGCGCTGCGGGGGCCGAGCTGCGCGCCCAGCTTGGACGGCGTCTCCAGGCTGCCGCCGCCCCCGCGGCTGGTGCTGTCGGGCCGCGCCTGGCGCTCCAGCACGCTGCTCAGGTACGAGTGGTCGTACTTGGGCGCGGTGCCCGGCGTCCGGCTCACCAGGCGCGGCAGGGGCGCCTCCTCGGGCGGCCGGCGGCGAGCCGGGCTGTAGGTCCAGCCGCGCTCGCCGTCCCCCGGGGGCTCGCGGCCGCGGCTGCGCCCGTAGTACTCGTCCAGCGAGCCGTCCTGGTAGAAGGCCCCGTGGGCCCGCGCCTCCGAGCGCTCGAAGCGGCTCCCGGCCCGCGCCTCGTGGCTGTTGCCATTGGCTCGCCGCGACCGCTGGCCGTAGGAGTCTGCGAAGGCCGCCAGCTCGTCCATCGACACGGCCGGCACGCCCGTGGCGAAGTTCTTCCGCGACAGCATCTCGGATTTGGAGCGCGGCTGGCTGCGGGCAGATGGTCGCTGGTTACTGCGTGGACACGCATCCCTTGCAGGGCATCCCCAAAGCTCCAGGGGCCCGTCCTCAACCCTCCACCCAGCGAGACGAATGACCCTTGAAGCTGCAAGTCCAGCGAGAGCAACCCTGGCTCTCTCGGGAGTTTGGGTGAAGGACCGGGATAGAGTTGTGTATCTGAAAACACCTTGCTATCTCCGTGGTGCCGAAACGCACGGATCACCTTCTGATCACGATGAGACCCTTGGCTGACAGCCACGAGCCTCCACCCACCCTCACGACCACAGCAAAGAGCAACCCACAAACTCCGGTCCCAGCAGACTGGAATACTGTTCGTCTGCCAGAGGCAGGGCCCAAGTTACCTGTTAAGTCAGGAGGCCAGAGACCTCTGCAGTGGGTAAAGGAGAGGTTGGGAGTGGGGGTGGGGCTACTGTAGGACAGACGATGGGTGATGGCGCCATGCAGGGAGGAAGCTGTCACACAAACTGTTAAACGTTGTTTGGACTTGTCACCAGGAACTTTGTTTCCTCACCTTAAAGTAGGAGCTTTAACGGTAGCTGCCTTCTAGAAGTATAAGGATTAACTACAAGAGTGTTAATAGGACGGCATGGTTGCCGATCACACGACAAAGGATCAGGACAATGGAGATGGGGGGGTGGGCATCTGTAACGGTTATAGGATCAAGCTTATGAAGAGATCAACGTCCGGGTTCATTAAGGGGCCTAAGATGAACATTTCAAAAGCCTTAACTGATTTCTTCTCACGTGTGGTACCACAAGGCTATACTATGTGTAAGAAAGAGACATCCCATAGTCTATAGAAAGCGATGTAGCAGAATAACCTAGAAGAGAAGCCCGGTGCCCTCCCCCCACCCACCCACTCACTGCCATCACCTGAGCCTGAAGCTCTCACGGTCCTCTTTGTTATACTCCAGGGCCGGCCCCCGGCTGGTCCCGCTGTTGCCTCCCACGACACCCGGCCAGTAGTCAGGATTGCTCTCCAAGTCCCCAGACATAGGGAACTGCTTGTTCCGCATCTGGTGGTAGGACTGGCGGAAATTGCTGTCGTCCTCGTGCAGGGAGCTGAGTTCCGAGATGGCGTTGTTATCTGCGGGGACAAAATCGGGCATTGCCGGTTTCTACGTGTGAGGAAGGGAATGCTGGGAGGGGCCGAGATCACACACTCCACAAACTCCTGCCTGGGGGAGGGTGGGGGTCTTGATCCTGACCCCCTCAGTGTGCGCTGTAGATCTGCACAGGTGGTATCTGTGTGCCTAGCTCAGCAGGGATTGGCTCCGGCCCAAACCCAACTTGCTTACGGAGAGGACCAGGACGGCTTCCTACATGCTGTTCTTGGAACAGGAAGACAATTGCCTTTGTTCTACCTAAGGCAGGCTTCCCAGAGCTCAGGCCGCGTGCAGCTGGCCTCCTGGTACATCATCGCCCTTGTTCAAATGTTTTTCTCTGTCCTATATAATTTCTGTGATGAACTTCAATGATCCGGGCCACATTGGGCCAAAGAGACAAAGAGGGGGGAGAAAGCCATCACTCCTACATAGCATCTTCTCTACTTGCCTGCCTAGCCAGTATCAAGAACATACTTTAGAAGAGGCTCATGCCCCGGGCGGTGGCACACAACTGTGAACCCAGCACTCAGGACGCAGAGGCAGGGGGATTGCTGTGAGCTCGAGGCCAGCCTGGTCTACAAGGCAAGTCTAGGACAGCCAAGGCTACACAGAGAAACCTTGTGTCAAAAGAGAGACAGAGAGAGAAAGAGAGAAAGGGGGGAGGAGGAGGAGGAGGAGGAGGAGGAGGAGGAGGTCTCCTCTCTCCTTGAGCCATTCCATTCCCCAGAGAGCACGAAGCCAGGGAGAGAGGATGTGCACCCGTGGTTTTCCCACACTAAGCTTTTAGACCACACACATGTAGGAACCTGTAATGCCCTGCCCAAGTGGCACCAGATCTACTCCCAAGGCTGAGTAGCCTTGTTCCCGCCCTCCCAAAGAACTGTATATGTGGTCCCAAGTGGCCAGACTTCCCCTTTGTGTCCCTGGGCCCCTGCCTTAAAAAAAAAAAAAAATGTAAGGAAGGTGCCCGTCACAGCTTTCTCCTTTCCTAAGCAGCTTTGTGGCTTTGTGCAGAAGTGCTTATGACCTAGGACCAGAATTTTTATCTGGGCTGGAAAAAAAAAATAACAAAAAAAAATTGATTATTTGTAGAACTTAGAAATGTGTTGAATTTCGTTTTACTTAACAAACAAATCTAGTGAACCTATTTGCAAGGTAACCGAATCCACTTGTTTTCTAGATATTTTCATTGAGACTTCAAAAATATTATTAAAGACAACGTTTACTGGCTTAAGTCCTTGCTGCTGAGTGAAAGGTGAGCCGAGACTAGATGTGGGAGGCAGAACTGTGTATCCCAGGTTCCCTCTGCCCTCCATCCCTGTGGTACTGGGAGGAGCAGAGGAATTTTGTACAACAGCAGGACCTCCTGGTCTTGTTTTACTGAGCACACACAGCAATCACAATTTACTTATGGTGTCATTCGGTATTAAATTACAATAAAATTTAATCTTGTGTACCTCTTAAAGAGATAGACTATGCCATGCCTGTTTGCACATCTGTGTGTGTGTGTGTGTGTGTGTGTGTGTGCGTGTGCCTCTGTATATGTATCTGGAATCCAGAGGACTTCATGTGTTCACCTTACTCTCTCACTAAATTTGGAGCTAAGCCATGACCAGCAATGCTCTGTGCTCTTCTCTCTCTGCCCTCTTACAGAGCTGGGGTTACAGGAAACTGCAGCCACATCCAGCTTTTTACATAGAGGACAGAGTCCAAACTGTGGTCCTTGTGCCTGCACAGCAAACACTCGTACACACTGAGCCCTTAGGCCATTTTTTTTTTAAATCAGCTCACAGACTATTGGCTAGAATCTAGAATGTTCCCTCACAATCCCCATGAATTCCAGCTTCCTAGTAGACACAAAGGAAAAAAAAAAAAAAGCTTTAAAACACACTTGATGAGACCATCGCAAAACAGTATTGTTGGCTCAGAATGTTCCATAAATTTCAAGGAATACTTGACCTTTTTCATTTCTCCAGACAGTAAGAACTATCAGCATTTGTCCACTCATAGTAACAAGCTATACAGGGTGTATATTACACTAAACATTCTGCCAGGTTAAACATGAACATCAACCCCTTGACAGACATAGAATACTGCCAGTCTGGGACAGGAGTAGAACAACATTTTCTGTAAAGGACCAGCCAGGGAATAAACATTGTAGGCTTCGTGAGCCACACTGGTTATAACCATTCAGCTCTGCCATTCAAAAGAAGTTATAGAAGACACACAAGTGCATTAGCCTGGCTGTGTTCCGATAAAACTTTATTTTAAAAAACCCAGAAATTGAAATGCCTGTGTCCAGGAGATATTGTTTGCAGACTCCTGCTCTAGACATTCCAAGAATATAAGCATCCAAGAGTGGCTACCACTTTTAAGGGGTATCACAAAGGATCACAGTGATCAGCAAATTCATGACTGTGGACCTCCCCAATTCTTACAGAATCTGTGAGACCACTGTAAAATCTATTTAACAATGAGATTTTCAAGACTGCCCCAATTCCATGGTCTGCTCTGCTTTTCAGAACAGAGCCAGACCTCTGCTGCGTCATTCCACACAGCCGCTGTACTGTCAATCTGCAGGTACTTGGTGGTCTGGGTTCCAGTCTTGGCACTGGCCCACATGCTGCCTCTGGTTGTACGGTGGCAAGGAGGCCAGTTTAGGCTTAGCTCAAAAGCTTTTGTATGAAAGTCACAAGCTTGGGAATCATCTGAGTTCCTCTAATTCCTTTACTGCACCCCGGAGCTACTTCTCCTCCCTCATCTGAACACTGCAAAGATCTCTTTCCACTCTAAGATTCCACCACACTGAGACCAGCTCCTGAACACCTCTGGGATCAAGGTAGTTCAGCCAAGAGATGCCACATACACTCAAGTCAATCCTTTACCTTCGATCCTCGTTATTCACTGTTCCTCTAAGCCGTGACACTAGTAGATTTCTTGCCCATGCCTCTCATTTGATCTAGGACTCTCTCTGTCTCTGTCCCCTTACAGAGATCCATGACAACACCGTTACAACCAGCTTGTCAAGTGCAGTGACATCTGCATTCCTGACATTCCAATCTGGAGATGGTCTTTTTATAGTCTCTGCGGTGGGAGGATGCAGCAATGGCTGCAACGGAGACAGGATGAATTTAGAATTGTAAACTGGGTGGAATATGTTGTCCTTAATCTGAATAAAGTTCCTCTAGTCTGGAACTGTTTTCCCAACAGCTCCATCAAGTCTCTTGTTGGTTCCAAGAAGAAGAAGAAGGTTCAAAGAAAGGGCCTAGTGACCTCACCACCAGGCTTGCCAGCACCCTCTTGATAATTAGCCCATCTGAGCCAGACCTGCCCCGTTCTGCCTCCCATGATAGACAGTAATTTGGAATCCACTCTGAAGAATCAGCAGTGTCAGCTGCAGCCTCCAAGGGCTGTGGATAAGTTAAGGGTTGGGGGCCCGCCACCAACAGACTCAGTAATTAGAACTTCCTTTGACAAGAAGCCCAGCCTCTCTGCTCACCCTGAAATCTCTGTGGTTTGGGCATCTCAGAGGCATGCCAGCCCCTTTTTCCTAGACTCATTTACCAGACTTCTTATTTCACTTTCAATGAAGCCTCCATGTGGCAAGTCAGCATCTGGATTGCTCAATGTGAGGGCCTTCCAGGTTGGAGACAGCTGAAACTGAATAGCTACTTCTTGAGTGTGCGTGTGTGTCTGTGCGTGCACGCAAGCAAGGATGCTCACATATGCAAATGAAATCGGTTGACATAGTATCTTCCTTGATACTCTCAACCTTAGTTGAGATAAAGGGTCTCTGAATGGACTTGAAGTTCTCTGGCTGGCTAAAATGGTCACCCACTGAGAGACAGGAATCAGCTTGTCTCTGCCAGCTCAGGGCTGGGGTTATTAATGTGATCTATTGGCCCAGCTTTTACACCGGTGCTGGGAATCTGAACACGGGTCTGCGTGCTTGCACTCATGCTGGGGACCAGAGCACGGGTGCTCATACTTGTTCTGCTTGCTCAGCAATGGCTCTACTGACTGAGCCATCTCACGCCTTGAGTAACTATTTTGAGTATTACTTAAAGAGTACTATGTGCGCATTATAACAGTACCTCTGTTCTAATGAAACGTTTTAAACCCAGGATTACTAGACCACAGCAACCGGCACAGAACGCCCCACAGGGAGACAACATAAGCCACATGTGACTGCCCCACGCTTCCCACCGGAAGCCCCTTCTAGTCTCTCCCATGTATTCAGAGGTGCTTCCTGTGGTTGTGTTGCGAGCACACGTGCTGGCTCAGTGCTTCAAATAGGATGACATGACACACACATACCCCCAACCACCCCGTGTCCCCTTTAGCCACCAAATCTTAATGAAGCACAGATCACATGAGACTAACAGATGCTCACATCTGCCCCTCATCCTTCTGGCTGGATCGAACTGAGCCAGCTCCTTCTCCACGTAGTACAGGACCTTCATGGAGTCTCTCTCCTTGTCAGCTTGGATCCGGTAACCTTTGCGAACTGTGGAGGAAAGCGGAAGAGGGTGAGCTACAAACGGACAGTCAAGAAAAGGAGGCCTCCGTTCATTTGCACTAAGCAGAAAACATGGTTCCCAGTTACGACAATTCTTTTTTTGCAATCATCCAGAAATGATAAACTACAGTTTATACACGGGGTGGGGGGGTACACTTGGCATCCTCTATCAGGAACAAAGAAACTGGAGGTCAGCGACCAAGCCCCACTGCAGTGTCCTTTGAGTCACCTGTCACCCTTTCCTTCCTGTTGTCTGACCTATACCGAAGGCTCATCTGTGCATAGCCTCTGAGTTCCATTGGAGGAGCAAAGTCACACTAAAGAGAAAGAGACCCCGTTCTAGGTTTAGGGCACACGTCCCTCTCCAGCATGAGGTTCACACCTTCGCTTGGTAGAAGCGCAGGTAACTTTAAGACAGATCTCCCACCATCACAAAGGCAGACTGAAAGCCTCTAGTTGCCTGGGAGATGGCGAAAAAAAAAATCCCTTAAGCTGGATGGTACGTGCCTAAGAGCTAATATTAGATTCTAAACCACATACACAGCAGCACAAAACAAGCTGCGCGACACCGCGGATTTCTAATCGCACTTCCCTTTTATTTCCTTAGCATTTTCCTTTTAGGAAAAAGGAATGCCATATTTTAGATGTGACTAATTTAATTCGACCTGCTGCTTTGTGGTTAGAGACAGGTGTTATTTTTCAGGGCTTAATAAAAAAAAAAATCCAAAACTAAAGCAAGGGAAATAATAACCATCTCCTGCGTCTCCATCGCTCACACTGCCAGAGACAAATGCTGCTCGTGCCCTGTATCCCTTTCACTCCACCAGCCCAAAGGGTGATAAGACAACAGGCATAATGGATAAGTGGGGGGAGGGGATGAAGATGAGAAAGGGACCTGAGGGGTAAGTAGACAATACTTACTGGACACCTGCAATGTGCCAGGCACTATGCCAAATGTTTACAAGGATGCTCGTCCCTCACAACTATGCAAGCTGGCAGCCACGTTTGGTGGTTGAGCAACTCTGGCGAAGGAGGATTTTAGAGCATGGCTTGGAACAGTTGGCAGCGCCCGGCATTGAGTCATGTGGTCTCATTACCTGGATTAGGGCGTCGCGCCTCTCTACCGTGTAGAAGGGGGAGATGTGGTGTTCGGTTTCGGTTGGTTGGTTGATTGGGTGGTTGTTTTTAAAGAGGTAGATGAAGAAGGCAAGATGGGTAAAGCCCAGAGTAGGCAGTAGGTGTGGTCTTCGGAGCATTCCGGGGACTGAATGCACGCAGCATGGCCTTCCCTGTCTTTTACCCAGCAGGCATGTAAAATGGTAGCCAAAAACCTCCACTCCAACACCACCTGTTCCCAAAGTGGTGCACACAACAAAAATACAGAAAATACAGAGATGTATATGCATTCAACAAAAGTGATGTTTCATGTCTCTGGATGCATTGCTCTGTGGACAACTCCACCACTCAACCTCTAGCTACTTACATGGAAGATTAAAATATAAGGTTCTACAATGTTCTAATCACAATCCAAGCACTCGAAGAGAAAAAGCCGCCCACTCACCCTCCTGCAGGTGCACAGATTTTTCCGTGTGAGAAAATACCGGGCAGGCCATGTCCATCTCAAATTGTGAAATGACTTAGAAAAAAAAATTTAATGAGTCTTCAGCACATAGTTTTCAGTGACTCCTTCTACCAGAGGTTAGGTCCATCCATAAAGCCTGTGCCAACGGAATTATTAGCAGAAATGATTTTATTTATCAAGCTGCACGTTCTTCCATCTCTGCTGAGGCGTTTATAGGGTGGTACAGACAGTTCAATTAAAATACAATTATCCCACAGAGCTGCTATGTCTGTACCAAGGCAGTTATGTCTGATGGATGAGGTGCAGGGCTGAGAAGCAGGGATCTGGGCATGGTGATGCTGTAAAGCTTAGTGAGGGACTTCTGGAGGATGAAGAGCCATCGGGACTCAGTTTCCATGGGATTACTTCAAGGAGAGAGACAACTAAAGGCAAATGGGTGGGCCACTTGAGGGCTCTATAATGAACTGGGGTATCGAAAATGCCACCTCATCCACAGAGCTACCTTTGGGTCTTATGATTCTGTCTCTTTCTGTTCCAATCTTTTTCCCAACTTAAAAATCATTTGATTTGAATTTCTGTTATGGGCCTTAATATATTCTAGTTTGTTCCAAGTCCTTTATATAGAAGTCTATAATCTTCTTAAAATTTTTTTTGAAGATATTATAATTTAAGATTTCCATGTGCCTAAGACTGTGTTTTACGTATTTGTTGAATTACTCCCAACCTAAGAATGGAAGGGGTTCATGGCTTCTTTGGAAAGTGTATCCTTGCCTCCCATTGTTAATCCATAGGCCATAACCTCCATGAAGATAATTACCAGATTTCTCTGTTCACCTACGAATCTCTAGTATCTGGCATAGAGCCTGGCACATTTTAGACACTCAAAACATGCACGTTCAAATGAATGGATGAAGGCATGGTTAAATGAGTGAATGAGTGAATAAAAACTGTGATCAGCAAGTGTTTCTGTGGGTTACAAAGTATGGTATAGGGAGCTATGTGATTTACTGGAGGATTTTAATCAGGAAGGGAAGGGCTTGAATGGTAGCCTGAGGAAGCAAGAAGGTTTTGTGGCTGTCATCTCTGATAGTCATTTTCTGAGGAAAGAATGCCAGCACTGGGGAGGGGGTGTCCTCCACCTGCAGCCCTGGCTCTGCCTAGGTATTCTTCATATGGGAAGCACTCTACCCAAATAAAGGTCATGGGCTAGGGAAGGCTATATATAACTAGGTACCAGCTGTCACCCAGAAGAGAGAGAAAGAGAGAGAAGATGGGGGTGGGGTAGGTTATGCCAAGCAACAGCTGGAGGAGCTTAGATTGTTTTCAGTGTCATTAGAAAAAATTACACTCCTCATTATGACTCAGATGAGATTGTGTGCATGGGTTATCAATCTCTGGGAAGTTACAGTAACTACAGCCACATGGGAAGAGGATAGTTTCAGCTTTCAGTCCTGGCATGAAAAAGAGACTCTACTGTGCCAGAATATTTCATTTGACTCCTCCATCCCAGCAGCCTTGAAACTTCAGAGGTTTAAACTCTTCTAATTTGTCAAAAGACAGAGGCAAATGATTGCTCTTCAGACTTTGGGTGCACCATCCATTCAGTTTCATTTGCTAAAAATCAAGACAATTCTCCCTTCAAAGGGTGTGGAATTTTTATATAAAATTGTAAGCTGCAAGTTTGATTGTAGAGCACACTAAATTCTTCTTGCATTTCCATAGAATCTGGCTCTGTGTCACATATGTGCTCAAGAGCATATGAGTCACCAGAAAAACCTTTCCTCATCCTCTCCGACAGTGTGATTTTTTTTTCTTTCTGATTGCATTACAGTTTCTCTATATCCTCCTCTGTATTTCTTATCCATTTTATTTCCTTTAACAAGCCTCCAGTAACCATCGTGCTAGACTATGATTTTCTCATTTCTTTGAGGGCAGGTGAAATTTGTAATTTTTTTTTTAAATGGCTGGCTTTGAACTTGCTATACATTCCAGGTTGGTCTCAAACTTGTGGCTCCTCTCACCTCTGCCTCCTGAGTGCTGGGGTTATAAGTGTGTGTCACCAGCCCTAGCTATAGGTTATCCCTTGATTTGAAAACATATAGTCCCATGGATGGCACATGCCTATGATCCCAATACATGGGATACCGAGGTCAGAGATTGCCCTGAGTTGGAGCTATCCTGGACTACATAACACTTTTGAAGCCATCCAAGGTCATACAGTAAGAAAACCAAAACAACCATCCAGAAAACCCTCATGGAATGGCATCAGGTTGGTTTTTATGTATAATTTAAAGGCAAGAGAACTCTTTGAAGTGTGGTGATATTTTAGTAAGAAATGTCCTAGGCTATCGGCCGAAGTCCAGTGTATTTAAAAAGTGATTTTTTTCCTGGGGATGCTTTAGATCGGGGTCACTGATGATTTATTTCTGTTTCCCAGTTCAGCCTAGTCCAAGTCCTTTGGTTTGCGTGGCTCTCCAGACTTCAGCCCCTCTCTTATTAATCTTCTAATTTTAAGTTTACTAGAGAGAGGACATTAGAAATTTCCCTGTGATGCCAAACCATAATCTCAAAAACCTATTATTAAAGAATTTACACTGCTGTTTTGACCTAATCAAGGTTGGATTATTTTTCAATTTCCCCATTTATAGCCCAAATCTGACGTAGAAAACCTGCTCATCAGGCAGTCTCCAAGGTGTACTTCCATCGACATACGTTTGTTCTTCCCATCCTATCTTAATGAGCTCAGTAAGGCTGTTTATGGATGATGGAACAGCTGCCAGATTCCACCCCCAGGGTGACAGTAGCTCAAAGAAGTGATTCTTAAAATTTGCCTATTCTGTGTACATACAGTAGGCATATATATAGACACACACCTCTATTAGGTTTAAAATGACACTTCAAAACCCTACCTGTCTACTTGATTCTTTAGTCAGAAGGATGAATGAAGTTCAGGTATACTGAGATAACATGGATTAAAGCAAGGCAAGCATAGGGGTAGGAGCTGATTTAGCAAGCCAGACAGGAGGTAGTGGCAATGAGGACCACAACAGTTACAGTAGAGATGGAGGGAAATAAAACAATTCATGGTTAAAGTATAATCTGAAGGCCTTGGTGACCAACTGGACAAGAAAAGTGAAAAAAATAAAGAGTAAGAGTAGAATTCCTGTTTCCGATTTGGGCCGCTAGGCAGAAAATGATGCTACCAACTAAGATAAGTTATATAGACTCTGGTTTGAAGATGAAGCATTAGACTGAATTTTCCTGATGTCTATAAGACATCAACCTGGAGACATTCAGAAACAGTTGGATATGTGGGCTTTAACAGCAGAAGAGAAGATGAGAAGATGGGAAAATCATGACTGGGAATTATCAGCAGACAGATGATGGCTGAAGCTATGAGAGTAGACAGGATTTTTCAGAGAGCAGACCACAGACAGAGCAGGAACGCCAACATCAGGAAGACACAGAAAGGAAGACAGCAGCACCCTCAGAACAGGTAGAGAAACAAGCAGGAGGAGGAGCGAGAAAGGCACAGAAGGATGATTGCATCAGGCATGCCCAGCATCTTAGATAAGTCAAGAGAGGTTGAGAGCTGAGAAGCTACCATCGGATTTAGCCACTGGGCAGCGAGGTGGGACCAAGATGGAAGTGAGCCGAGTTGGTGAGAGGGAAGGGAACAGACACATTGGGCACTCAAAGCTCGCTCAAGAAGGCTGGGTGCGAGGAGCAGAGAAGGACCGGACAAACAACACCAGAGTGGTTTACGAAGGGTTGTGCTCCTGCAGCAGAGCCCTGAGCGTGTTGACCAGTGGAAGGAAAGAGACTCTGAGACAGAAGGTCGGAGCTGTGAGGTGGGAACCAGAAGAGGTGTGGGTATTCAGCAGAGAACCCGACTGAGATGGATCCAAAACAGCCTAGGAGATGCCCATCTGTTGTCACAGCGACAGAGAGGCACTTGAGTAGTGGCTGTGAATAACGGGGTGAAAAAATCAGCATGCCTCTTCTCCTCTCCCATTTGGTAACTGAGGGGCTCGCTCGTTTCTGCCTATCTCATCGCCGCTGTCTTTCCTAACTAGCATTCAGAACGGTGTTGTGTACAAATGCAGCCCGAGAGTTACTGTTCCAGATGATTAGCCCGGTGCTGGAGTGGTATAAAAATATAAAAAGGTGGAATTCATATTTTTACAAATCAATGTTTCTTAACATTCCTAGTGTTCCTTAAGGAATAATCTACATTGGCCCAATCTGTCTTCACAAAGCAAAAATTGGCTAAACATCACCAATAGTGCTGCCCGTGAGTCTCGGAATGTGCTCTTGGGGACTGTAAAAAACTCTGTCCTGATGCTGCAAGACACACGTATAATGATAACATGGCCTCGGAATAGTTATGGTCAGCTCTAGCTGCCGTCTTTCCTCTATTTCACGGCTAACAGGATGAACTCTAGTTTTGCTCACTTCCAAGGCGAAGAGTTGTTTAGGTCTGAGAGGTGAGTCTTCGTGAGCTCAAGCCCATTTGGTTTAGCAATGGGTATGGGACACAATTCTTTCAGATGAAATTGCTGGAAAAGGGTTTCTTAGAAAAAGGAAGAGCTCCTGGAAAACATTTTCTCGCTTTGGGAAAAGTGGCACAAAGATCAAACTCTCTGTCTCTCCAAAGGTATCCACTGCCCAGAACTACTGCTGTCATCAAGGGAGCCAGCCAAAGGGACAAAGCATGTGGCTAAGAAGGAAAGCACAAAACACAGGAAGAACTCTGTCCTACAGGGATGCCACCAGACAGGGTAAGCAGTGAAGGCAGCAACTACCGTGTCTTAGGAATTCTTGTCATGATATGATACATTTTTTTTTCTGCTTCTAAATGCAGTTGGTAAATATGGTGGGAAGCGGCCAAAATGATTAAAACCGTGAGAAGCAGGAATGGAGAAAAGATTAAGGTCAGCCTGTTCTACATAGCAAGTTCCAGGCTAGCCAAAGCTTCGTAGTTAGCCCCTCGGAGAGGGGAGGGCGGGGAGAAAAAGAGAGAGTGGGGGGAGAGAGAGAAGAAGGAGGAGGAAAAGAAGAAGAAAAAGAAAAAGAAGGAATACTTGCTAGATCAGACTTCTTTTATTGTGATAATCTGTTAACTAAAGAGTAAAGTGAGTTCAGGTAAGACGGGAAGAAGGTGTAAAGGGAGAGCAGCCACTGAGCATGCGTGAAGCTCCACTCTTTCCTGCGCCCGTCCTTCCTTCAGGGAAACGGACTATGCTGTCTATCTTTTGCTTTTCTCTGCAGGTCCTTGATCATTAGCTTCTCCTTCTCAGTTTGTGACTCATTCCCAGACGTCAGAATTCTACTAATAGTTCAAGGGAAGAGACACACAAATACCAATTACTCATTGAGGATATCCACTCTTGCCTGCCGCAGCCAGGCCCTGGAGGTTCATTATGTGGGCCGGGTACCGTTTCTCGCCTCCCACACATGCGAACCGCAGTCACCAAAATCAGCTATGCATGCAGCCTTAACCTCCACAGTCTTGTAATCCTGTGCCTTCAAGAAGGTTGCATCCCAGCATCTCTCCACCTCTCCACTCTGCTTTGCCCCCTTGCCCTCACTCCCCCCACATACTCATATTATCTCAAATAAAGCTGATTGTCCCTCTCATCAGCCCTCTTTACCAAATACTGAATTTCTGCCTATGATCTGTAGTGCTGAATAACTCGGGGCCATCCTGGAGTCTTCCTCTGCTTCGTTTCTTAACGCCTCAGTTCTTTCAAAGCATTTCTCAGATTTACCTTGGCATTTCGACTCCCACTGTCTCCATCATAAACCAGATGCTCATATAACTGAACAACGTATTCAAAGCTTTGTTCTCCGTCTCTGAGCTCCTCTCCCACCTTGCCACCTGCCAGCTCTCCACTCAGCAATCTGCCTACAGCGGCTCTCACTTGCTCTTTTGGAGAGGTAGCAAGGCTCGTTCTGATCTCCATCAAATCCTTCTGTGTTTTCCCAGGCCATCTGACCAGCTGGACACCTAAATGCTCACATTGTGTGCTCTGGGGTTTCACTCTACTACCGACCTCGCTTCTTTGGGACAGTCAGCAGCCACACAGTTTTCTTAAATCTTCCTCATCCCTCCTGGTCCAGTTCAGATCTCATCACCTCCATGAAGACACTGTAATAACTCCAATCCATTCCCTCCTTTGAGAAACCTTATTCTCCACGGTCTACTGTCCAGCTCACTGCTGAATACAGTCCTGAATACTAGGTGGGCATCAGATCACTTTTAACCACAGGACCATCGTTTAAATGGCAAACTCCTTTTTATAGTCTTAGAGCACTAAAAGGAAAGCAAGGGCCAGAGTGTCCTGTAACCCTTGAAAAGCCTGATGTGCACCCCCCAAAAGATATCTGCCTCAGCTGGACGGGCCCCCTTTCTGGACTGGAGATCGCTGTTTTCCCAGAGATACATTACTGAAGAACTGGCTGTCCTCATCAGTAAGGAATGAGGAGGGGTTGGGATAGGGTGGGGCGAGGCTACAGTTACCACTGTGATTTCCTCCCGTGGAGTCACTTGGTGCCAAGGGAGGCGGATGCGGCTTGTCCATCAGCATGCCAGAAGAGGGGGCTCCTCCCAAAGGGACAGAGGGGATGGAGTAGGGGCCAGGGACACCGGAGACAGAGGGAGGGTACCCGGCCTTGGCTGCTTTCCCTGCTTCATACACTGTGGAGGGAGATGAAGAGCAAGAGAGATTATGTAGTCCCGCCCTTCACAACCCTCGTGCCCGGAATCCCTGAGGTTCCATTATTTCAAGGGAGCTCCTAGACAAACGTATATTCATTCTTCCAGGGCTGAACTGGTTCACTGGAATTATTAGAACCACCCCCACCCCACCCCCGGATTCCTCCAGCTCCACGAAAAAGGCAGCAACGTGAGGAACGGCAGTGTTCAGAATCAGGCAACTGAACAACGCTGAGGTGGATCTGGGAGCTGTCATGGCAGCATCTCCACTTGGAACTGCCCTGAGTAGAAGCTACCATGGTCCCTCCAGAGGGGGCTAGCAAAGGGTCATTCAGGAATGCTTCCAGGTGGAACGAAGCAAGCACTGGGTATGCATATGGCCCCTGAGCCAGTAGCCTAGCTCCTGCTGACACTGTTTCACTCCTAAAGATTCTAAAGATAGAGTGTACCTCTCTCTTTCAAGATGTATTCAGTTTATGGTTGGGACATCAAACTCAATGTCTTCGTGGGCTTGGCCAGTAAGCCAAACTTCCTGTGAATCCCCAAATGCGGACTGATCCCTTACTGTGCCCATTTTCATCCTACGGGTAAATAAAATTCACCGATGTCTGCTGGATGGTGCCGAAAAGTCAGTCTTTATACTCCGGTTTATAAAGGGAAGGTGTTCTCTGCATCAGAGGAGACTGGCTGGTGCAGGGTTTCTCTGTTTGAATGCTCCAAGGGGAGGGCACAGCTTTGCCCCACAACTCTGCCATCCTGACCCTGCCCTTCCTTTAATCTGCAATGTCCATGAACACTAGGAATGCGTGATGGGTGTGCATAAAGAGCGTGCAGGCGTGCATGGAGGTGAGGCGGGAAACAAGGGTGGTCTTCCTTGAAGCCAGAGGTGAGGGGTGGAGGAGGAACTTAGGGCACATGGCCGTCAGATGGCTTGCTCCCCTCCCCCCACAGATCCCTACTCACAGGCCTGAGGGCAGCAGCAGGTCTCTGGGCAGCACGGGCAGCGGACATAGCAGCAGCAACTGTGGGGGCAGCATTGGCACCAGCAGATCCCCACCAGCACGAAGAAGAGGAGGATCCCCAGGATCACCAGGCCGACGAACACCCACTCTGGAAGGATGCACAAAGAGATCTACTCGAGGCAGGCCCTTCAGGACAGGGCATACATGGGTGGGTGTCTCCCTGCAAAAGAGGTGAGTGGGAAGAGCCTGCGAAGAAAGGGCATCTAACTAGGAAAGAGAGGCCCCAGACTCACAAAGAACTTAGAATGAGAAATGCCAGGCCACAGAGGGAAAATAAGTCAGGCGACCTGTATCTCTTGGGGTGCATCAAGTCACCAGCCCTGTGGCTGGAGACTTTGGGGTTCTTAACTGGAGAAAATGTTCAACTGTTGACTGTATCGGAACAAAGGCAGGGCAAAAGCTGGGGGTGGGGGTGGGGTCTTGCGTGCTGGGCCCCTAACTGGTGGATCCTGAAAACGCTTGTCTTTTATAATGAAACCAATCTTGTTCGTAAGTGAAAGGTCCTTGCCCTAAACGGTGGTCCATGCCTATAGCTCCAGCACTCAGCAGGCTGAGACAGAGAAATCAAAGCAACCTGCGCTACTAAGTGAGACCCTGCCTCAAACAAACAAAATCTGTAAATCTTGAGGTGGGGAAGGGCCATGTGCCTTCGTGGCCTACATAGATCACCTCTATGTGGTCCAGGCTCAGTGTGCATTCATCTGCTTTCCTGGGACACCTTTCCTGTCATCAGCACTGGGGCAGAGATCCAAAACTCTTGCTTAAACCTCCATAACGATCCATCATTAGTGGGAGGGGAGCAAAGAGGCATAGCTTCAAATAGAGAAGATATAGCTCCCTTCCCATGGTATGGGTTTGGTTTGATCACACTCAAAATGATCATGCCAGCCCGCCAACATAGCCAAAAATTAGGTGGCTCAGAGCACTCAGGCTGAAATGAGCCTAGCTAATATGTTTGTCAAATTCTATAATTTTCATAGCTCTGTTTGAGGCTGAACATGAATTTTCTCTAATTTGCTCATCCAAAAGATTCAAAAGGAAGCAATTCTATCTGGCTTACATAAAAGTGACTGTGACTCTTGGGTGACTTGTCTCAATGTCATACTATTGGGCTTGGGATGAGTCCATGTCTTTCCTGGAGATTGGACAAACTGCTATGAACCACGTTTTCCTTAAAAGCCAATAGATCAAAATGGTTGAAAGCCACCCACTCAAAATCCTTTAGAATGAGCCTTCGTAGACATTGTTCTTCTTAAAGCTTGGTTATTAACTATCCCTTCCATTAGATGAATGTTAATTTGGGAACTTGAGAACGTGACTTTTACATGTGAAGAGTTTTATGACAGTGGTTGAGTCATTTGGCCTTTGGTCGGAATATCATTTCCTCAGAGAGAAAACAAGCAGCTCATGTTTTCTGAATGGCCCCCACTTATCCATTAGCAATACATTCAAGTCCAGGCTAACCTCTCTTCAACTAGGGACTGAGAAGGCTTTGTGTCTGACTTGAACTGTGAGGAGAACATTCTTATTGAGGATAATAAGTCGCATGAGGTTTTAGCCTAAGCTTTGTAAGCTACATAACTTAAGAAGGTGGGGATTTATCCCGGAGGTGGCTTAGGCCAACTATAGGAACAGAAGCAGTTATGGAAAAAAGACTAGCAGGTTATACTGAGAAATAAAAGAATGCTGTCTGAGCTTGGTTTGGCCATGCATGCCTGTAATCCCAACACTTGGAAGAGTGCTTTCTTCAGAGAGAGGATTGCTCTGAATTTAAAGGCTAGCCTGGGCTGCACAACAAGTCTACCAGATGAGCCAAGCCTATAGTAGCAAGACCCCTTCTCAGTAAATGGGTAAATAAATAGGTAAATAAATAAAGAAATCAGTAAAAGGGTTCTTGGAGTCAAAGAGAGGGAAATTAAGGTGAACAGGACTGAACATAAAATACAGAAACTCTTTCTCAGACTTGAGAGATACAATATTTTACTTTGAAACATTAGATGTGACATTTTTATCTGTGTAAATAAACTCTTAAAAGTTTAGGGGACACTTGATAAGGGTGGTTCCAAGGAGAATGTCTCTCGGTGTCCTTGAGGGCTACATCAATAAGGAAAAGGTCTGGGTCTGGTTGGCCAACTAAAGGTCAAGGGCTGGATGAATTCACAGAAGAACAATTAGTGGAGCTGGATTTTGAAGACTCTGGACATTTATTAAAATGTCAATCAACCAAACTCCAATGACCAGGGATATGCCCTATCTCTCTGTTTCTATTAGGAAGACCTAGCAGATCTGGTAGAAATCAAACCTCATTATTCCCTTTGCCATCCCTTTAACGAGTATCATCCTTTCTATAGTTCATTTTTAGTTCTCCCTGAACCTCCTTCAGTTGCAAGCTACAGTTCAACACCAGACTGGTTTGTCTGGCTGGGACCGTCACCTGAAGTTACATGAAAAGATGCAGCCATGTATTTGAGGCAAGTGATCTTGACATATGGTCCATGGGTGCCTAGGGATTTCCAGGGTCTAAATATACAAGTACAGGTCTATGAATTCATGCTTTGGCAGGAAGAAGGAGGACCTGACCTTCCTAAGTTTAAAAAATATATATTTTTGGTAATGTTACAAAAGGCACATCAGTGTACTATAATTGCATAAGAGTGAATGGGTAAGCATATAATTTAGGAAATAAGGAATACAAATAAATAATACTGAAAGGCACATAGCTATCTGGGTACAGGTGAGATCCTGAGATGAGCCTTAAGATAACCAATGATGCAGCAGGCTGGACACCAAGGGACTGTGGCCCTGTTTCCACTATTCTTAATTCTCGTTATTCTTTTAGGACCTAGGAACAGAAGGCATACAAAAGGCTTATCCAAAGGGATTAGTTCATCCTGGAGAAAGACAATGAACATTATGTAGATGAATGAACCAAAAAACAGAACAAAACAAAAAACAAACCAGTAATTAGTGACTAACGCAGAAGCAGACGGACGGAGTGACAGCAGATAAAGAGTTAAATGGCCGGATACCTGGCATAATCTCCACAGCGAAGCTGGGCAAGAGGTCAGCAAGCAGCCCTGTCCTGCCTAGAAGAAGCAGAAGGGAAAGAAGAAGGAAAGAGGTTACTCCAAAGAAAAACGCAGCCCTGTTCCTGACTGTGCCATGCTCACAGGGCCATTGCTCTGTACACTCTGTGGTGGGGGAGGCCCATCAAGGCCACGCTTCATAAAGAGATGACTATACTAAGCGCCTCTGTCAGCCATCCAGGGGAAGGGTGTACCTATCCTAGGTGGAAGCAGAAAGGGGGACCTTATCTCTGACTATTTATAAGAAGAGGAAATCTCTGCCTCCGTATGAGGAACCGTGCTTGAGCAGACTGACATGCACCAGCTCCAAGCATTCACACAGCCTTCTCCACGCACTTCAGTGGAAAGTCAAACCCATCTGTATCTAAACATTCAATCTACATTTTCATACAACCCATACACAGTCCCATGTCCATATAAAAACAAAAGTACATATTTGGTTTTAACTTAGAATTAACTAGCCACATGATTCTATTTATGGCTTAAAGATATCTCAATGATTAAAATGTTCAAAGGCAATGAAAAGATAACGCTAGACCGGCTACACACTTCTCTACACTCCTTCTGGCTTCAGAAATACTTGGTACATATGTATATGGTATGGTTTTCCCATATGGTACCCACAGCTGGCATTGCATGTACCCGAGTGCCTTCTGTGTGATATTGCGTAGAAACTTCAAGACTGTGTCAGAACAGGTGCTTCTCAAGGCTTCTGGGAAGTGAAGAGCTGCACAGGAAATACGATGCTAGGCGATGTGAGGGAGGAGGTGAAGCAGACTTACAGGAGATGTCCTGTACGGTTCACCAGATTCATATATCAAGGGAAAGGCCTGTGGTATCACTATCAGCCTACAGCTTTGCTAACAAACAGAAAGCTGTACCAGGATGCAAGCAGCAAACACCCTTCCTCTCTGTCTTGTGATGATAAAAAGTGATACAGCTAAGGCCTGCAACTGAATCCTTCTTTATATCAACACATGGCAATCATCTCCAGGACAGCTCCATCCAATGATGGTACAATGCCAACAACATGGGTAATTTTAGCTTTTCTAGTGATAACATCAAAAATGTACAGACAAACAAATAATTAACTTAATATCATTTTTTTTCACTTATGCCAGCATCCACAACATATTGTCATTTCAAGGGCTCGGTAACCACCTGTAGCTGCTAAACATCATATTTCTATAAGCCCACAGTGTTGTAGCTTATACTAAGGATGATTTTCCATTATGAATCTAGTTAATGACTTGGACCACAACATATCTAGAGATGCTTAAAACATTTGTAGGTAAACACAGCTCTAAACAGTAAGCACAAATGAATGCTCTCATTTAACTAGATGCAACAAGAGGTATATTTGCAAGTTATGTTAGTCCAGATTGAACACACACACACACACACACACACACACACACACAGAGAGAGAGAGAGAGAGAGAGAGAGAGAGAGAGAGAGAGAGCTATAGCTTTCCATCCATCCATAGTCCTACATCCATATAAAAACAAAACATGTGCACATGGATTTTGCTCATTTAGAAAACAACTTTATTGCTTCCCAGCCTTTTGGTTAAGATCAAGTGTAGAAATCAAAAATGTGTGTTTTACATTTTGAGTCTTGAAATCATAGCTGGTCACTTGTCTTCTTCTTCTATAAGGAAGTCCACTGAAAAACAGCTCTGACAAAGGTCAAAGGGGGAAAGGCACTATGGGGCACTATGGGAGGATCCAGCAGCTGAGAAAAAACAGTAACGAGTAAGGAGAAAGCAATCTTTGTTCCACAAGAGCAGGAGGGTACCATGGTAACATGCATCCTAGTCAAGCCTCCTGCAAGGGTGACAGGTCCACATTAGAAAAGCTACATGTATATTCCAAGGCAATATTATCATTGGCTGATGCTTTAGCACAGCTCTGCTGGAGCAAGCCTTGGCAAGAAGAGCTCTCTTCTTGAACCTCCATTTTTGCACAGCTGACACGGGAAGGTGGTTCTGAGGCTTGCAAAGTCTCTTAGGAGGAAAGCCAAATGGGCATTAAGAAAGGTGTCCTGCCAAGAGAACACAGCCCACAGAATAGGGGCTCACAGGGACTGAAGTGACAATCACGGGACCCTACACGGGTCTGAGCTAGGTCTTTTGCATATATATTATACCTGTTAGCTGGGTGTTCTTGAGGGACTCTTAAGAGTGGGAGGCTGTCCCTGACTCTTTTCATCTGCTCTTGGGACCCTTTTCCTCCTACTGGGTTGCCTCACCCAGCCTTGATATGAGGGTTTGCACCTAGTCTTATTGTAACTTGTTATGTGATATCCCTGGGAGGCCTGATTTTTTTTTTTTAAGGGAAACAGAGGATCTGGGGGAGAGGGAAGGTGGTGGGGAGGACTGGGAAGAGTGGGGGGAGGGGAAACTGCAATCAGAGTGTATTGTATGAGAGAAGAACAAAAGAAAAAAAAAGAAAGGTGTCCCCCAAGGCTTACACAGTTCCCTAGGTAAGAGACGCCACGGAGTCTGAGCCTAAATTCTGAGCACGTGATTAAAAGCACACACTGATCTCATCCGGAATGTTCTCTAAAAATATGTCTTGGAAACTAAACAAGGGGATAAACAGATGGTCAAGGACTTTAGAAATTGGGATCTTAGATGTCTCTTTCATGCATACGTAGTGTTCATTACCATATGATAGCCAATGACCAAGAGAGGAAGCACAGTTATCAGACGTTTGATGGTAGATTTTTTTGTGTGTCTTCCTCCCCAGACAATCAGTTGGTATATATATTGTATCTAGTTAAATGAGAATCTGCGTTCATGCTTATTCTGCAGATCTTAAGTCTACCAGGTGTGCTGTGAGCCACATGACTAATTAGAACCATGATACAAATTTACTCTTTATATAAGCTACCAATTTGTAGGCTGTCTCATGACTTTAGTCATATTATTTATAGAAGATATATAGGTGGGTATGTATGTATATACATATAATTTTTATTCATTCATTCATTCATTCATTCATTTGGGGTTTCTGGAGACGGAGACTTGCTATGAAGCCCAGTCTAGCATGCATGTCATGATGCTCCCGCCTCTGCCTTTTGAGGGCTTTGATTACTGATACATGACACCACATCTGGCTAGGATAGCTATTGACTGTAACGCATCCATACAGCCAAAGAGGATATGGTTTTCACACTTACTCCACTTGTTATGTCATAAAAACACTGGAGCAGGAGTCAAGGCAGTCGGGGATGCTGTGACATTGGTTTATGTGGTGGCTACCTCAGGCAAATCCCCCCCTTTCCTGGTCTCAGTTTTCTCATAGTAGGTAGAAAAGCTGGGATGTCATGGTGTATACACATCGTGTTTTTCTGAGAGAGTTCTGATTTATGCCCGTGGTGTTGATGTAATTACTAACAGGCAACAATTTTTGTTTGCAAATTATCCTTATTTGGACAATGAATGACATGGTCACCATATTAAGTTCTCAAACCTTACACTCAGTGAATGGGATTTCAAACTCAAATGTTCATAGGAACAAACTGGTGATGCAAGTTTTATCACAGCTGAATATCTGTGAGACAAGAGGAACACAGGATGGTGGTGGTGGTGGTGGTGGTGGTGTGTATGTGTGAGGGGTTGGCAAATGGCAGTGTCTTTATGGGGCCACTGCTTTTGACTCTAGCCAACTGTTGCCCGATAGGAATGTATTGGGTGATCCTCTACTCAAGTTCACCTGATCCCCGATTTGATGGCGAAATATCTTAACTTTAAAATGTTAAGCAATTTAATTCATGTATTTTAAAAATAGTGGATAAGCCAAACAAAATATGCTTTTGGGCTGTACATTACCTCACGATCCTGAGCTTGCGGCCTCCAAAGGGTAAATACACACAGCAAAGGCTGGATTTCCCCCTAGGCTGTTTGTGTTACCGTGACAGTGCTCTAAAATTGCTTCCTCATGCAGAATGACAGCTCTGGTTACCAATGTTAAAAAAAATTTTTTTTGGAGCAGCAGTACTACACTACATGCTGTTTCCTTAGCCTTTCCTACTTCTGGTTCTGGGAACCCAGAATGGGCAAGCATAGGAGACAGAACAAAGAAGAGACCTTTATTTTGCACGCCAGACCTTTTCTTTTCTTTTCTTTTCTTTTCTTTTCTTTTCTTTTCTTTCCTTCCTTCCTTTTTCCTTCCTTCCTTTTTTTTTGTAATTGAAAACTATAAACTAAAGAAATATGGATAGGAAATTCACAAACTTTGACACTCCAACAGGGAGACCTACATCAAGCTTCTCATTTTCCTTGAAGCAATAGTCAGTAGCTGATGCTTCCAGGAGTAAAGGCTTCCCATAATGCACTTGAGTAGAGTTAGCCCCAGGGAGGCGTGGGTGAGCGAGAGTCTTGCAGTGAAGTGGGTGAAATTAAATGTCTTTAGAATTCAGGACATAGTAAGAGTTTGGGGATAGCAGACAACAGCAGTATATCAACAGCACAAAAGTACAGAGCTCTCTGGCTTTTACACCGTGACTCTGATTTTATTGGAGCTAAAGGCATTTTAAAAATTGAATTTATGCTGGAATCTTATATTTCTGAGAACCATTTCGCTTCCAGTTCCTGCCCTAACAATTCCTAAGAAGTGCTACTGTCAGTTAGAAATGCACCATCGTTTCTTCTATTCTATCACATCCAGTGAGGGTCTGATCTTAAGAGTATGGAAACAATAGCAGTAAATACACCCTGCGTTTCAGCAGCACTTCACCGTGCTTTTGAATCACTGTTATTCTTCCAGAATTCAGCTTAAGAGAGGTAATTACAAGTCACTTTAATGTCTGGGGAAAGAGGGGAAGCAGACCCTGTGGATAGAAGGCCATATTTACTCTTTTCAAATCACAGCTCAAGCTATCAGTAGAAAATATGGTTTTCATGTAAGCACTCTGTTTTCTGCAAAGCTTGCAAGATCCATTACTTTTAGGAAATTTCCACATGAATAAGCCAAATGCATAAAGCACCCTGGAAGCTTGTGCATGCACACACACAAGCACCAGCTTCATAGCATGCTGGCACACACTTCACAGCCACACGTGTTCCCTGGGTTGAATGCTCAGGGTAGAAACATGCACTGTGAATGCACGATTTGCTTATCTTATCTCCTAATTGTCAAATCCAGCTGTTTCCTCACCCAGCCACTTCCAAGTTATCCCCAGTGGAGCTGTGTGTCCATATTCCTGAAAACCAGCTCACTTCCAAATGTCTCCTGCTCACTCATTCATTCACTCAGCAAAGATGTGCATATTTCGTCAGGTGGAGACAGAAGCAGGAACAGAGCAAGGTCCACGGTGAGGCTTATTCTAGCCACGCCCACCCACGCAGCTGGGAGGCCGACATAAGAACTCCAGTTTGGTCACTTGCTTCTTTGTCGTAAGACTTCCTGATCTCAAGGGACTTCCTTCCTGCTGTGTTTGTTTTTGTCAGCCTCCTTTGACTGTGTGTATGTGTGGTGTGGTTGTGTGTACACGTGTTCACATGTACTGTGTGTGCAGGTGTCTGCGCATGGAGGTCAGAGGTTGACATCAGATATCTTACTCAGTTCCTCTTGACCTTACTTTTTGAGGCAGGGTCTCTCACTTGACTCTAGGGCTCGCTGACTTGACTCATCTAGCTAGCCGGCTTCCTCTGGTGTCTCCTGTCTACGCCTTCTATGTACCGGGATTATAGGCAGTCTGTCCGGCTGGCATTTACAGAGATTCTAGGTCCTCATGATTGCCCAGCAAGTGGTTCTACCCAGCAGCCATCTCCTTTGCCTTTTGGACATCAAGATCCATATGGTCATGGGGCTGTAGCTGGAGACCTAGTCCTTGCCACGCTTCCTTCCTCTCTATTTCACAGCTCTGTCTTTGCACATGTCATAGTTTGCTTATTAGTGGCATTTCTCCCAATGTGCTAATTTCCTTTAATGGTAGCCAGGGCCCTCATGGTAGGTCATTGCTTCCTTTAGCAAAACAAGTATTTGAACTGCACGGCTCCAAAATATGTTCTGACAGAGCCCAGTCTGGTTGCTCCAATAAGATGTTTCTTCTTCCAGGCTCCCTGGGAACACTGAACACACCTTCAGGAGAACATTTATATCTCTACAGTGATTCCTTTACACCTGCCTATGCTGGCAGGCTAGAAGTCCTGGTAGAGCAGGGGCTATGCCCCAGGCTTAGTGTCTCGGCAGCCTAGTACTAGGAGAGCCCTCACGGACCCATCAGAACCTTCAAGGCTTTCCGATAGGAAATCCCCATGGTTTGCTAAGCTGCACTTCTGGCTAGGCTTCTGATGTGTTGCCCATTATAGAACCTTCTACCCAGCCCTCTTAACAGGAAGGAGAAAAGAACTGTTGGGTTGTCAATTCATGCATGCATCACTTTTCAATATACGGCAAAAACACCCTGGAGTCAGCGTTCAGTGCCAAGAATGTATTCCAGGAAACAGGACATCTGACCATCCAAGGTGCTGGAAGCGCCACCCCACTCCACCCCAGTGAAGACAGGGCAGGCTAGTATATTTTCAAAGATTCATTACAGAGATGGAATATTAATATATATTTTACCCCAAGAGATTGCCTTTGTCAATGCCCTTCATATTTCCACTCAAGTTCTGATAGTTCAAGCCTTCAGAGTGTAAAGGAAGGGGAAGTTCTAGATTTCATACAAACTTGTTTTCAGAGACTGAATCTGGCTCCTTCATACGTAATGGGCAGAGCCGGGGTGTTGAGAAACTCACGTAAGGGTGAGATAACAGCACTGCATGCATCCGTGTGGCCCGGGATGCACCGATCTCTCTCCTTTTCTTGGAGTAAAATAACTGGAGGCACAGCCATGGCAGCGCACTGGGCATGTGAACTTTCTCTTCAGGACAACAGCAAAGGCTTCCCAGTCTTTTGCATTCCCCACTTCCCTTTTCTGTTCAATGCACATCTCGGCTTCATCTGCTTCCAAGCTTTCCTCAGATGCTCTGGATCCATCCCCAGGTCTGTACTGTATCCGCCCTCTCTGCTCTCTGATCCAAAGCCTCCAAAATGTTGCTTTCCCACATCTCCAGGGAGAGCAGACGCCTTTCTCTGTCCCTTGTACATATGTGTAAAGATGTTTCTATGGCCATGCTGTGAGGGTTGTTTCTATGGCTATTTAAAATACCAAATATATTGGAAATTTCCCAGGAGCACACACATGCATGATTTTATTCTATATTCCCATGGCAACCATGCTTCCAATAAATATAGTTTATAAGTATCTGTCACAAGTGTGGAGACAGCCTCCCTTTCCTTTACATATATTTATAAACTATGTATTTAAGCATTTCATGTGTTTATTTTTTCTTTTTTGTGTCTTTTATATTTTGGTTCACTTTAAATTACAGACTTAGAAGATAATAATTCTGTGAATTCTCTCTATAAAATGACTGCTATTGGATCATCTACAATTAGCTGTTAATAAATGCCTCCAGCTCTTTGGCAGTAAACTGCAAGCTTGGTTGAAGGCATTGACTTCTTCTTTTTAGGTATTTTAAAATCGCATTTCATGGCTAAGGAGGATCACAAAGGTTAGTCCACAGCCCCCACCTGATATCTGCAGAAAACCGGAGAGGTTAAGAATTTTAAGGGAAGTCTGTATAACTGCCTAAAAATCACGCTGGGAATAGAACTTGGGTCTACTTATTCCATCTGTTCCCAGGCCCCATCATGTCACTGGGCTTCTCAGTCTCCCAGTATTTGCACCGAATGCCTGAAATCAGCTTGTGTTGGAATTCCTCTTATATAATGAAAGTATAATTTCTGATTGTAGAAAATGTTTGAGATTGTTTTTTTTTTTAGAAAAAATATTAGTCTCAGCACCAAATGATACATAACACAGTGTGATCTAATTAAAAGGCATTTGCCGTTGCTGCAAACTAATAAACAGTGATAAAAATGATTGCAAAGGTACTTAGCCTGTGCAAAGGGCTATAGTGATCCGACCTCCTGTCCCCAGAATGTGAATGAATGCAAAATATCATTACTAATATAACGTGCCTGACTTGGTCTGAGGTGAAATACAGAAGACGGCTGGACTGACTCAAAATTGATGAGGATGGTGGGATGCCCCTGAAGGAGGAAATTGACTTTGAGGGGACCATTGTGGCTTCTTGCACTTTGTTGTGCTGGTAAAACAGATTTAACACCAAGATATACACCAGACTAAGTCTAATATTCAGGGACCACTACCTTCCGTAACCAAAAAAAGGCTCTGAGATTGCAGGTGGACACAGAGGCTACACAGCTGGGGAGGTCACGCACGGCCACAGCTCCTGTCCTTTCCTTGGTGGCCAGCCATTAGGGGCTTCCATCATGAACCCTTTCCCAGAGCCCTCTCTGGGAAGCCAGTTCAACAAAACCCGAGGCGCAGTCCCCGTGTGAACCAAACCTGCATGCTTGAATAGCTAGCGGCAGCTGGCTTTGGAGAAAATGGAACTGTCTCCTGACCCGCTTTGAGGGGCTGCCATTCTTTCCTCCCTGGGCTGAGCCGATTTCCCAGCACCACCCACTCCAGAGCTGGCCCCCGCGTCTCCACAGCGTGCTCTCCACCGACCATAAAGAGAACGGGGGCGGGCGGGTTGACCCAGCTGCTCCAGCGCCACTCCGGGTAACCACGGCAACAGCGGTGGTCAGGAATGCACGCTAATTGAAGGGTGCGTTCCTCCCACAGGGATGAGCAACAAGTGAGGCAAAAATAGTGAGCTGGGCTGCGCAAGGAGGGAGGGGCGGGCAGGCTGGGCCCCAGCCTTGGCCGGGGTGGCTGAGGGACTAGGGACCCGTGAAGAGCTTCACCTGCCAAGCCTCATTTGTTTTTTTAAAGGACACGGGGCAGTGAAAAGCTGTGACAGGTCAGAAATCTGTAGATATAGTTTCTTTTGCTAGACCACAATGCTTGATTCGCGTAGGCAAAGGGAGTTGCACATCCCTAAGTCCTCAAAACTGCAGAAAACATGTCAGCTAAAAGGAGTGGGCCTCACAGGGACCCTTGAGACAGGTGACCACCATCACCAGTTTTCCTGGAAGATAGCAGTGTTTGCGCCGGGACTTTGCCCTACGTTACTTTGATATTCCATGTCACCTCCTACTTTTAAGTGTATCCTAGTTTAAATCATAAATTTATCACTGCTTTCCCAGACCCACTCAGATAGATCATGGCTCTCCTCCAGAAGCCACTAGACACCACGGAATGGCTGTACAACCCAATCTTTGTCGCTAGCTTAGGGACATCCTCTCAGGAAACGGGGGCTCCCAAAAGCAACCAAAATGAGGCAACCCAACGACAAGAAAGGTGCTGAGTCAGCCTGCCCCAAGTCTAACACCATGAGGACCATTTCAAACGGGACCTGAGGAGAAGGGCAAGGGGAGGAGAATGCCGGGTTTCCAATCTTACCAATAGGTCTTCAGGGCAGCTTTTATGACCCTTCTCCTAATTCTACAGTTTGGGAAACCAAGTTCACATTAGGACACCAAGGGCTGTCTGGCCCCACTTTCACATCAAACCATGTCTAAACAGACCTTACTCACCACTACTGGCGTTTGGAGTGTAAGGGGGATGAGCATGTTGGAGAGTCGGCCTGTATGGCAGTGGGTTCCAAAGCTTCCCCAGCCCTGCTCACTGGGTTCACCACTCCCCACAGGCGTGACAAGCAACACAGGGCATGCAGACATTGGCAAAGCACCCCTCTATTGAGAGTCCGTGGCCTCGATATCTACTACCGGAGCACAGCTTTAATCTTTGCTCATACTGGTTTGTTTTTGTTTTTGTTTTTTTTTTCATCACCACCAAACTGTAACTTTTATCTCCACAAAAGACACAACGTTTTATTAGGGACAAGATGGTACCCGTTGATATATTTTGTATCTTCATTGTGTGGGATCCCAAGGCAGCTAAAAATACTCATTACATTTTTTTTTTACCATCATTTAAATGGAAATCATAACTGAAGCAATACTGGTCCTCTCTGTGGTGCCTGCCAGCGAGCAATAATGTACACACTGACTTCTTAACGCTAAGAGAAGTTCTTGCAGAACGCGAAACGCTTGGTGCCATATCTCTGAAGGAACCATACCTCTCCTCTTAGCTACGGTTTCTAAGGGGCGCTGAGACTCCACTTGATGCCTCTGTAACCCCCCTGGCTCGTCTCTCTCCTTGCAAGACGTTTTCTCATTCTTCATAAAAACAAGAACAACAGACACATCTAAGTAAGTCTGGGGTTGGAGGAGAGACATTAGGGAATTGCCCAGAAAAACGGACTCCTTATTTTCTGTCCCTCTGTCCCCTGGAGTGTTTGGGGCTGTCTCAGCACCTCCAGAAACCTGAAGGTGCAGGTATGTGCTGAAGTAGGATGTTTCCACCTTGCTAGAGGCAAGGAGGCCAAAACACCAACGCATGGTCAAGTCTGCAAATGAAATGTGAGCATGGCCTAAGACCCTAAGAATGTTCCAAAGGTTCCCTTCAAATTACCGCCACAGTGTGCCTCCTAAATTCATTTTTTTCCCCTCTCCCTTCTGCCAGGAGTAAACTTTTCTTTTCCTTCCCCAATTCTTTTGCCCTTCTTCCTCTGTTTGTAAATCTTCCAGAGAGAAACAGCAGCAAGCACTCTCAGAGATCAAAGTTTCAGCAGGCAACAAAGACCCCCAAGGAGGCTGTTGCCATGGGAACTCTGGGAGCTGAGGCCCTCCTAATGGGCAAATCTCCCTGGTTAGCAGCACCGGGCTGTGGCTGGCGGAGAGGGAGAGGAGGGGGCGGGGCAGGGCGTCTTGGCAACAAGTAGCCTCTCTGAACAGCCTGAACTAAAATCACTGGGATGTGGGACAGGCTGCAAATTGGAACTGCAGGAATGCAGGGGTGGGCGGTGCCGGGGCATTTCCGTACAATCTTAGGAAATACCGCCATTAACCATCACTACAGTCACCTCATAGGAGATATGCCAAAACATCCCCAAAACTCGTTGATTATTTATTCAGTTCTTAAAGGCTCCTTAAAAATTCCAGTGAACAGAGACATTTATTTATACCAGACACAGGACTATGAATAGCTTGAATTAAAAAAAAAAAAAAAAAAAGACAGAAAGAAAGAAAAATCCGTGCCCGCCCATTCCGTCACTTGTCGAAGTAATATATGCTGTACTCTTGGGTAAGTCACAGGAGGAGATGGAAGAAAAAAATAGGATCATGACAGCCAAACAAAGGTAGTTCTGCAGCATTGTGTTTATGGGAAAGAATTGGTCCCACATTAGTGCCTACTCACAAGGACCTGCTGGGTGCACACCTATTTCTGGCTTCCTCAGTTAGCACTACATTTGGCCCATAAAGAAGCAGAAACGGATAATCGATTCCACAAAACGTTAACCGTGTGTGTGTGTGTGTGTGTGTGTGTGTGTGTGTGTGTGTGTGTGGTGTGTGTGTGTTTTGCCTGCCTGGCATTCCTGTCATCTTCATTTGGAAAGAACTGCCTCGTGTCCCTCAGGAAACTGCTTCTTTTTCCCTCTGCAGCCCCACTGGGGGTGAGCTCTGTCCTCCTGAGGGAGGTGAAAGCAGGGGCCTGGCCAGGTCCTCTTTGCTTCACGTGTAGAGAACCTGCCTGAAAACAAAGCTGAGGAGCCAGCCGGAAGTGGAGGCTCCTTGGCACACTGACCTGCCGCCAGAACTCATGTGTTGAATCTGGGGATCCCTTGGGATTTTCTTGTTACCCAAGCCAAAAGATACACCCAAAGTTAGTTGGAACCCTGATCCTTTGCAATCAAAATAATTGCGGAAAACACATCAGCTAAAAAGAGTGGGCTTCATAGGGATAATTTCTCCTTCTCTACCTGTCAGTTTGGTTTGAAGTGTGCTCAGTAAGCAAAGCCTTTTTTTTTTTTTTTCTGGGCTAGAAACAATATTAAAACAAAGCAAAGCAGTGAGTGTTATTTGAGGAGTTGCCTTCTACGGAGAAGTAATTTTTAAATACAGGGGTCTTTGAAATGAAGTGGGAAAAAAAAATCACTGAAAGGCCTGTGGAAAGCCATATTGTTTTTCTTGTAGCTAGGCAACCTGGACTGAACTTGTTCAGTGTGTTACAGCCCAACAGAGAAGTAGTTTCTGTGATTCCTCCCAACCACCCATAATTGCAAATTTGAAAACATAAAACCTGTCATTTACCATTAGAACTGTCTCCCTTAGCTTGAACTAAGCACCCTTGGCTCATGCTTTCTTACTCTAATCCCAGAAGCAGGAGCGTGCACTCGGCCTCATTTCTACAGGGGCTCTGTCCCCCTTTTAAAATTAAAAGGCCTTTAAACAACAATCTACCACAAGGGACATGAAAAGAAAAGGTCAGGCCCTTATATTGCACATAGAAAGAAATAAGAACAAGGCGAGCTGCTTTTAGATTTTTAAAATAATCTCTTCCCTGCATGGGCCTTCCTGACGTGGCGAAGTCCTTTTCCTGCCAGCTGGAGCTGCCCCAGGGAACTTTATTCCCATCCAAACAGTGGCGTGGCTCCAGCTTACACACAGCCGTCCTTGCCACCCATTCCAGACCAATGTCTAATCCCAGGTGGCTTATTTCTGGACACACACCCCCCCCACACACACCTTCTGCAACTGTCTGCTGGTACAACCCTACTGTCATCCATTCTGTCTAAATATTTCCAAGGTATCTGTCACTGTCACCTCAAAGCACCAAAACACCGTGTGCTTTTCCAACTTCAGAATGACTTTACCTTCTGAATCATCAAAAAGACAGCAAAGGGTGTTTGGGAGAGTTTTCCTGTTTAATGTTGAAACAGTGGTTGTCCTCCCATTTCCTTGAATCATGGGACTTTGGATATTTCTGAAACCTCTGAACGAAGCATCTGTAGCCACTGAGGCTCAGATGTATGAGGTGGAAGGAGGGTGAGTCATGCTCCATGGGGAGGTATTCAATCTAGACAGGAGCATCTGTGCCTTTGAAGTAAAGGCCTAGGTCAATGGTTATAGAGAGTTTATGGAAGAAATGCAGAGAAGCAAGCCTGGGGCAAGGAGAAAGCATGAACTACAGCCCCTAGCAGCAACCACAATTTTTTAGTACATAGTTTATAGCACTCTAGTACACACAACATTTGTGCCACTGTGGAAGCAGATAAAGTTAGGGATTAAAAATCAATGGGATTTAACCGCTGACACTTTTTAAACACTGGGGTGCAGTCAGAAGAGCAGGGCATTGATTTTCTTGAGTTTGGAAAATGAGGGGAGTAATTACCACTCTCCCACCCCCATAGAAGTATTACAGGAAAGCATTGTGAAATACAACTTATTTCCAGTGTATAGGAACATCAGTCATGGGCACAGCGCTGGCATCACTTCAGCTGATATTTTGCTGGTTGTGGCGGGGTATTCGTGCATTCATGCTCTTTATATTGGTGGACTGTCCCCAAGAGCCTCCAACTTCTCAGTGCTAAGCAGTGAGCAGCTGATCTAATTGGGCCATTTGGGCTTTCTGTCTTAAGGCTAATTTTTGGTTGGGAAAACACAAGAATGAAAAATATTGAAGCTTATTTTTTTTTCTACCAAGGGAGCCCTAAAGATATTTTTCAATGGTTTCTACAACATAAAGCCAGGAGCCCTGGAGCGTCCCTAACAGCGCTGAGAGTAACTACTGTGTCGACTGAACCGCTGCTTTTTTCTTCCAAAATGACTAAAGACGTGCTCCATGTCACTGCTAGGTCTAGAGCTTAAAAGGCCCCAGACGACCACTCATATATTCATCCGTTCTTGTTTTCATTCCCACCCCATCCTCCCCTCAGCTGGGAACATAAGCCCAGCACAGCAGAACCGCACAAAAGAAGCCTAGAACCCTGTGCCACCACTTGGAGGGGAACTATCCAGCTGACCGACAAGCTTAGAAACAAACTTTTGGGCAGAGAAGTCACTGAGGTTGGGGGATGTTTGTTTAGAGGCTAATAAATTCTTTCCTGAAAATGTGTATTCTTTCACTCTCCTTTCAGTTTTGATACCTTCCAATGTATTCCTCTCTCTTTCTCTCTCTCTCGTTAACCAGAACCAGTGCTTTCAACCACAGTCTCTGACGGATCACTAATAATCACTGTGATACCTTGATGAAGACTATGACCAATGATTCTGACCAAGTAAGTACTTTCATTACGTCCTTGATGTAATTGGTTTATGTCCCAGTGAAACAAAGACCCCGGACCCTGTTCACCGACACCTTAAATTCTACATATCCAAAAACCAAACATGGCCCTGCTTCTCCACCCTGCGTTTCCACCCATGTCCCTTTCCTAGTTAACGGATAGCTGGTTACCCACTAGCCTAGAAATCCTTGTATCCTGTTTGACTTATCTCCCTCACTTCCCCAAGACCGAATGCTTTGGTCTTGGAACTCTTGTTAAACTGTCTCCATTTCCTATTCTGGTTCAGCAACTCGTACCTTTCACCCGCACCTCCACAGCAGCCTCCATCTCCAACCCCCTGTTCTGCTCTCCTCCCTCTGCTGAGCCACCTGCCAGGCATACAGAGTATGTCTCCAGGGCCTCTTGTACAAACCTTCAGTCCAAATATTTGAAAACATGTTCCTTGGTATTAAGTGTTTCCCCCCACCTTTTTTTTTTTTTAAATTAGAATGAATCCTCTAGCCATTCCTCACAGTTAGCAAACTATGAACCCCAGTAATCTTTCCAGGTGACCCCATTCTTTGACACAGAACCCAGAAATCCGGTTGCTTTCCAGGATTAAAAAAAGGCTATCAAATCTAATTTTTCTAATGTGATAGTGTTTTGAAAATTTTTAGAAAGGGGTGTTAAGAAAAAGACTCAGAATTTTGTATTTATTATTTAAATTTTCTTTCTTTCTTTCTTTCTTTCTTTCTTTCTTTCTTTCTTTCTTTCTTTCCTCGAGACAGGGTTTCTCTGTGTAGCCCTGGCTGTTCTGGACTCTGGGCTGTTCTGGATTTGTAGACCAGGCTGGCCTTGAACTCACAGTAATCCACCTGCCTCTGCCTCCCAGAGTGCTGGGATTACAGGTGTGGGCCACCGTACCCAGCATATTTAGCATTTTAATGCACTTAAAAAATGTCACAGATTGAAACCGATTCCTTTAAATAATTAGCATAAGCAGTCTCGCCCAAAATTGACCATGGTGAGTTATGACACTGTGGACATTTCTAATTAGTATGGAGCAGGGCAGGGCTGCACTTCCCCTCAGCTTCGTCACTTTGGCGGTCCTGTTTCTGTGCAGAGCTCTGATTGCTGCATTCCTCCTTTGTGTTCATAGCTCTTCTCAGATCGAGGCAGGTCTCTGCTCCCCTTCCCTTCCCCCATTGCTGGTGACCACTGTCATCGAGCCTTCCTTCATTAACCAGCTGCTGACCTGGCGAACGCCACAAGAAAGACATCCTCAACCCATCACTAGCTTGGGTTTGATGCAGAGGAATGTCCACTGTGTACTTTAGAACGTCCTCACAGGACAAAACTTTCCCTCCATCCATTTCCCCCACACCTGCTGAAGTGGGACAAATTATCTAAAGTGGTTTTGTACCTGGCCTCCTTTCCCTACACACACAATTACTTCTCTGCAGATGGCTGCCTCGGTCCAATAGCTGTGCTCGCAATTATCTAACTGCAGCCTCAAACTTCTTGTCCCTGGAAACTTGACCATTAGAGTTCTGAGATTAGGTAAAAATTTGTCTCTTAGATTCTGGCTGATTTAAAAAGCCGGGACAGCTCTTAATTCTTATCTCTCTGTGTTCTTCCATTGTCAAGTCTTTCACTCCTTTAACTCCCTTCGAATAACTCATATTTCCCTTTTCCTCTCAGTCACAGCAATTGCAGTGTACATGTTGGCCCTAAGGATTATGATTAAGTAAACCTTCTGATAAGGAAGACCAGTGTTGCCTTGGTTCACTTTGTAAGATGGAAGACTAAGGCATGAGAACAACTGTTTGTCAAAGTCATGACAGAAACTAAAAATTCTAAATAGAGAGTGTCACTTTATCCCTGGGTATGGAGTTTCTCACAGAAGGTTAAAAAAAAAATCAGTCTTAAACTTCATTTTCATTTCAAACAAGACACCCTGGAATATTCCCACAAGTTACTGTCAGCTAACTTTTGGAGGCTGCAAGAAAACCAAAAATATAAAACTCAAACTACAATGTCCCTTGAATCATGGCTTAAAGGGTACATCCTCAATTTGTTTTTCCTGACAGTTGATATAAGGTGGTTCCTTGTTTTCTGTGTTGTTTTAATTTAAATTTATTTTTTAAAAATCCAACGAACACTTATAAAACACAAAATACACACTCTTGTTTTCAAGGAGACCATCCTATCCACGAGAAGAAAAGTAAGGAGTTTTTGGTTATGAAGCAGTTAATATTAATAAGGTTTAGGAGCATTTGCTTGAGAATAACTCAAACACTTCCAGTTAAACTTAGCACACCTCTAAATAGCACTTGTCATTGGATGCATTTTATTACTAGAATCTCTGGTTTTACAAATCATGATTATCTTCAGTAGAGACAACTGAGAGAGAAAAGACTCATGGAGTCTTCGGAGAAGCTCGCACACCAATGGGGACTTATCTCCCCTCTAGTCTCTGCCATACTTCAAAGGCCTCTGGCATTTTCTTGAACAATTAATTACCACATAAAAAGACAAGAAAAGGGTAAGAGAAATCAGGGTTAAGGGTGAAAGTAGGAAAGGAAGAGACACTGGGGAAACAAGAAACATTTCTGACAATGCTCCAGAAAGAGCCATAGCCTTGCAGAAGCAAGGCCTGATACATATACAGCTACCACTCAGAAAGAGAACCATTCTCCAATGGGCCTGTCTGTGCACAAAGGATAAAGATCGCGTTTGCAGTCTGCTAACGCATGCGGGAAGAGGAGGAAGAACACAGTGCAAGCAGCCAAAGATCAAAGTGTTGGCCCTGGTGTCCACTTACCCAACACCAGCAGTTCCACGGAGTCCTCATTTTTGCCTTCCAGGTCATCTGGAGTGGTGATGATGCAGTAATAGAGTCCGCTGTCTCCCCACATGAGCTTTCCAATCTGAAGATCTGCATCTGTTAGCACACAACGGAGGACCCGGTCCTAAACCTCTCACCTCTAGAAGAAAGGCACTGAACAATGGGACCTGGGACAGGAGCACCCTTCAGGGACATTTTTTTTTTCTTGCCCAGACAGTGATTGGAAAATGCTCACTTTATTTCAAATGAAATAATACAAACTAGCATCCTTAAGGCAAGGAAGTTAAGAAGACAGCCACAGATAGGCCTAGGTGTAGTCCACTTCCAGGAGTAGTTGATGGCTTTGAACCAGGTCTACAGTGGCATCTAAGAATCGGGTAATTTCCTAACTAATTCTGGGTTCCTAGAAATAAAGTTGATTTCTTCAAATAATTTAATAATCAAACAGGTCATGAGACCTGTGACCTTATCTTATCTGGAAAAGGGAGGGTGGAACCAGTTCATCTACACGGCTCTGTGGCTTCTATGCACACACCCCTTCTCCAAGAAAAGGAATTTTAGGAACATCCTAAAATTTTCAGGGTCAGTAAAGGGGCAGAAAGGGCAGTGTCAAGGTACAGGATGACCTCCTCAAGTTCTTCCACTAAAACTCACTTTAAATAGTTCTGACAACACTCCCTGAGATTGGAGGTCGGGCTCTTGAGAGGCTACTCCGTAGCTTATCTCTGTGTTCCCTGTGTTCCACACTCCCTCCCCTGTCATTCAAGGCAATATGCCAGGGCCCCTGGTGCTCCCGTCTCCCACAGAATCAGATCCTTGAGGGACTGGAAGGATAAGAAGTTGACTTCCCCTTGTTTCTGGGGAAAACACTGCACTCCCTCCCACTCCCTAGACTGAAAACAGCGGTCTCGGTACCATGAACTATGGTGATCTCTCTGCCCCTGTAGAAATCTCCCAGGGTCACGGTCGAGCCCTGTTTCGAAGCTACCACCCTGACGGTCCTTCTGCTGTCTAAGCAGTCCAGGTAGGGGTCCCATTCCAGGTTCCTCTTGCTGAGCGCTTGGGCCCTGGGAGAAGCCATGCCCAGAGATTCTCCCATGCGATCCTGGCAGTAGGATTTGAACTTCCACTGCACCACTGCAGGCTGATGGGAGGACGTGGAGAAGTGGCAGCGAAGCACAGTGGGCTGGAAGAGCATGGCCACCTTCTTCTTGTCGGGCACTGTGACCTGAAGGCCTTCAGCCATGGCTGCAAAACAGAACAAACGTGTCCAAGCGGTATCCATAGCACGGACCTCGCCTCCCTCCTCACATCCTTATGCTGCATGTGTTTGGGCTCACAGTTCTGGTTCACAGTCTAGGGAAGGAAGATAGAACAGCAGCAGCTTAAGGCAACTAGACTCGCTGCACCCACAGTCAGGAAGAGGAGTTACGAATATGTGTGAATAGTTCACATTCTTTTTATACACTCCAGGTCCCTCGCCTGGAGAAGGGTTCTACCCACAATGAGCAGGTCTTCTCTCCTCTATCTAATCAAGATAATTTCAACAGGTTTCCCCAGAGGCCATATCTCAGGTCATTTGAGATCTCATCAAGTTCATCGTTGAAACTGACCACCCCATTTGACAAGACATTCTAATATGTCATTGTCTAATGTCTTCCTGTCAGCTTCACCCCTCTGAAGTAACTCTGAGCACCAGGTTCGACAAATATCAAACAACTTAAAGAGTTTCTCCACGTGAGCCATGCTAGTCTACACTTCTACATTTGCACACAATGATCCTTGGCTTTTGGAATGCTTTGCCTCACTTCCCTCGGGAAATTGTTTTCCATCTTTCAAACTCCAATTCAAAGAACTCTTAGAATGCCTTCTTTGACTAGTCTGTTCCTTTCCCCCTTTGTGTTAGCAACATACTTAACATTCCCCCAGACACAGTTATTGTGACAATTCTGTGAGTGTTTCTTTTCATGCCATTCCACGAAAGGATGATATATTGTCTGGATTATGAAGCCCATGGGAGCTTAACAAATACTTGATAAATAACAATGAAATCAGGAAGTATGACTTCAAGAAAAATGGACTTCCTTTCCAGATGGTGACCAAGCAAAGGGGAAGAAATAAAGGAGAAAAGAGGTCTTTTTGTGAAAGGGAGATCTCAGCTCAAAAACAGTAGACTAGGTTGAACAGCTTTTAAGAGTAATCAAAAGAAGAAAAAGAGACTAAACACCAAACGAAAAGAGATGCCACCTGAGGTCTGGTTATCTGGGAGAACAGGAGAATTTCAACGAATGAGAGACCAAGGGAATTTGAGAGACAAAGAGCCTGTGAGAACTCATTAGTTAAAGTCTAGAAACTCTCAGCAATGACAACACAGTTTCCTAAGTGAACGGAAGAGTCTAGAGTTTCTAGTGTAGACTTCGTTCAGAAGCAAAGCCAGAGCTGCAATGAGAGGCAGAGAAAAGGAATGTGAAAATATATTGAAGAACTTCCCAGCTGAATGCAAGAAGGCTTCAGGTAGCTTAGAGCAGAAGGCTTTTGTTTTGTCTGCTTTGTTTGTTTGTTTGTTTTTGTATGTGTGTGTGTTTTACATTTTGAGACAGAGTTTTTCTGTGTAACCCTGGCTGTTCTGGAAATCACTCTGTAGACCAGGTTGTCCTGAAACTCAGAGATCCACCTGCCTCCAGCTCTCAGGTTCTGGGATTAAAAGTGTGTGCCACCACACCCAGCATAGGGTAAAAGGTTTTGCTTTAGAACTATGGGGGAGAAAGGATATCTTTTCATTGAGTACCTTTTCCCGTGTGTCTACAACTCTCACCCTCCTAGCTCAAAAGCACACTTCTTAGGAATGTGCCTCCTTACCAAAGCAGCCTTGGCAAGGACAAGGTGTAGGCGTGCCTCCTGAGTTCCAGACCAGCATCCCTCTTCCATGAAAGGTACAATGGAAAACCCAGGTATGCATTCTTGTTGTGAGAAAACGGTTCCTACATTTCATGGAATTTTGTAGTGAACACAAGAGAGTGTTTTGGACCAGCTAAGTGCTTGGAGGCTGCCCATGAATAAATAAAGGAATGGAGGAGCAAATACATGACTATTAGTAAGAGAGTTTCAAGGGCTTTGCTGAGGAAAGTAGTAAGTGACTCATAGATTGCATAGTATATTAAAATAGCGTTGGCACCAGGCAGGAAGGGCTTGGAATATCATCTGGCAAACATACTAGTGGCAAGGCCTTAAAGTCTGTGCAGCAATCTGAGATCCATTTTTCTCACCTACCCAGTAAGCACCGTAATGCTCTTCCCACCGAGAGCACGACACGAACACATTATCTCGCTGGGCTCCTTCTGGGAGCAGATGCAACGGAGGTTCACTGAGTAGACCACACGTGACAACCCCCCACTCACCATTTTCAACTTCATCCTCACCTCCCATTCTGATACTAATTACGACTCAATGACCATCTCCTCCCACCAGGTTTGATAATAGCCATACTCTGTAGATTACCCCCATCAAGGGGCAAATAATTCCATCTGGAAGGTCACCCCCCACCCTAAAGGTCGATGTAGCCAATTCTGCTCTCCTGACTCACATAGTCACAGTAGGAACATTTACAGTGACTTTACAGTTACTCTTTAGATTACACAGCACCAGTTTTCGGCCCTGTCATTCTTCAAATCTTTAGTGCTAGCCCAGTTTTCCAGGTGACATAAATGGAACAGAGAGGTGAAGTGGGTTCAATTAATAGCGGCTGTGTTTGTGTAATGAGGCACGGGCATTATTCCCAGGACACAGCAAGCACTTGACCATGCCAGGTCTCTGTGCCCTGCTGAGGCTCTACTTGGGAAAATCACAGTCCCCAGCCTCTCTGAGGTAAATAAAATCAGCAAGGGGAAGAGTGCTACATAAAAGTGTTCTTGAGGTTTTAAATAACATTTACTCTTTTTCTTTTTTTTTTAAGACAGTCACGTTTGGGTTTTTGTTCATCAGATGATTGTTGAGAATAACCTCCTCACCAGCTCTGTTCTCTGTTAATAAGATTAGCCATTTGAGCAAACCAAGCCATTGAATGCTCTCAATCAATTATTAATAGAGGCCAGTCAGTTCTCAGCTTCTTCCACGATAGACACACAAAAACTCATGACATGAAGAATAAGAAATACATCCTCAGAAACGTTTGCCTTTTTGCAGCATGATGGCTAACAGCCTGAATTTGGGAGTCAGTCCTAAATTAGAATCCAGCTACATGGCCTGAGGCAAGTTGCTGCTCAACTCATGAGCTTTGGGTTTCTCATGGGTGTAAATGGTAATAGTAACAGTCTTACGGGGTTGCTTAAAGGCTAGATGACATTTTATCCTAAATACTTATGGTAACAGCTGATTACATTAAGCACTGAAGATGTGCAACTGCTGTTGTTGTTGCTGCGACTATCAAGAACCATGAGCTGTGTGGTCCCTAAGCTAGGCAAGGGCAGATAGCCAGGCATGAGATGCTGGCTGTGAAAAGGGAAGACAGGCAGAAGAATGCATAAGCATGCTGGAAAATGCCAGGAGTTCCACAGCGATAGTGTCTGGCTATGCTTATCACTTCACTAGTGCATCTCCTTGCAGTCAGAACGGAGAGCGGTGTGTGTGTGTGTGTGTGTGTGTGTGTGTGTGTGTGTGTGCATTTGCATGCACACTATATGAGAACAGGCACATGTACAGGTGTAATGGAACCCTATACTGAGGACAGACCTGGGCTGGTTGAGAGGACAGGGCTAGGAGTTCTAAGTGTCCACTTACCAGACTTTTGAGGACCACAAGTGTTAAGATTTAAAGCTAAAAATGACAGTCCCCTGTCTCCACTTTGTAGGTTTGCAGTGGTAAAGATGGGCAGCATTCAGTTCCCAAGGCTGCATCAGGAACCCATCCTCATAAGATGAGGGGCCAGAACTGCCCTTCTGGCCCTAACCCTGAGGCCTAGGGTAGGCTCCTGTGTCCACTTGATAGCATCTCTTGTTCTTGTCCTGTGCTCACCTTGTACAGAAACTGTTCCCACTTTGGTGTGCTAATTTACAACCTCGTTTCCCTGCCCAGAACTTCAACTAGCTATTCCCAAACCCCCACAGCAGCCCCTTCTCTGAAGGGTTGGGTATGTTTCCTATATCCCCGTATGCATAGTTGAGTCCCACCTGAATCCAAGATGGCCCTATCCACCAGGCCTAACCTTCCACGATGGACTAAAACCGTATGAAACTATGAGTTGGTTCTGTTGGGAACTGTGATCATGGTGAGGAAAAAGCTAAAGCTGAAGTCAAAGCTTCAGCTTCGGTGCTTTGCTCAGTGCCTTTGACCCCTGTAAGTTAGTCTAAGTCCAAATACCTCCCAAACTTGAGTTTTCTCTATTCTCACGATAACCAGGTTTCTAGTTCATCCTCCCAGATAATAGTTGTATGAGATCATGGGCTAAGCCCTTCTCCTACAGCATTTGGATGAATTCTTTCAAAAAGCCTGTAAAACAGAGGTTATCATCATGCTCGTTTTACAACGGATGCCCTAAGAATATGCACACCCTGCTTAATATATTGGGGGAGCAGGTGGCAACCGAGCTGAGGCCCAAAGTTCCTAACCATCACTTCATACAGGTAGTGTTGTCACCAGGTATGAGAACTGTGTCCCTCCCACTTCTAGCCCGATCTACCCTCCACATTGTCTCTAGAGCATTCTTTTTTTAAAAAACACATTATCATCCAACCATTTCGGTTTCTTGCTTTAAAGACCACTCACTCCTCATTCTCTCCGGGATAAAATTCCCAAATGCCAATGCCTTGGTATGATATGATATCTTATTCACAGGTCTCAAGAGATGGCTCAGCAGTTAAGGGCACTTGCTGTTCCACCGGAGGACCTGAGTTCAGTTTCCAATAGCCACTCACAACCACCTGGAACTCTAGCTCCAGAGGGTACAATGCCCCTTTCTGGCCTCTAGGTGCATTTGAATGAATTCTTTCAAAAGAATTCACAGACACATGGCAGGCACCTACAGATATAGAAAATAAAACGGGAAGATAGTCTTATCCCTTATTGGCCCCACATGCACTCCAGTTATACATTTTCATCTGTTGTCTATAACATAAGGACACATAGCTGAAAGGTGTTTTTGGGGCCATAGACAAGCACTGGGGTGAGGTGTGGGAAACTCAGGGACAAGTAACTGGCACACAGTGGGAAGGCATGCTTTTGTGGCCGGTCACAGTGTTTTAACCCTCCCCCTCCCCCCATCAGCTCCCTGGAAATAATGACTACTGAGATTCAAAATATTATTTACAAATACCTTGGCTATATGGCTAGGCTCTTCTCTGATTAGCTCATAATTTAAAATGGCCCATTTTTACTAATTTTACATTCTGCTACATGACTGGTCAGCTGGGCTCAGGTACTGTGTGTCTGTCCTCTTCACATCTTGCTTACTGACCCCCCCTGCACCTGTCTCTATCCCAGAATTCTCTCTGTCAGCCAGATGTCCCACCTCCTATTTCCTGCCTAAGCTATAGGCCATCAGATTTGTTATTGACAGGTGCTATATCCATATGACACCCAAGATATTTCTTCTAGAGCAGGCATTCTGAGCTCATGCTCTGGCACACAGTGGGTGTTCTGAGCACAGGCTAGTGTTCTGAGCTCAGCCTCCGGCACACAGTGGGAAGACAGGCAATCTGAAAATGGGCACTGGCACACAGTGGGAAAGCTGATGCTGTGCTCTAAGCAGGGGCACTAGCACACAGTAGGAAGCCCGGCACTCTGAGCTCAGGCACTGGTAACTACGTAGGCAGCTTGAATTTTGGAATTCTCTTAAATCACTTTAAGGGTACAGAAAGAATCTGTTCCCCCCTGCAAACTGAGGTAGGTATTCCAGAAAACTGAAGAGAGGCAGCGGAAAGTGATAAAAAGGCAAAAGAGAAAAACAAATGAAGGGTAGCGGGGGGGGGGGAACACACCTGTGAAAATCAGATCTCCCTTAAAAAGTTAATCACAGACTGAAGCAAGCACTAGTTGGCTATCAAAGATCACAGGTCGTTTTCTGCATCTACAGAGGAAGGAGTCATCATTCTTAAACTGTCCATTCTTGCACATACTTTGTTCCCTTGGTCTCCAGAAAACACTGCCCTTGAGTATTTTAATTCAGTCAAAATATATTCAAAACACTTCATTAACATTAATATTATCATTTCTAGCAACAGAAAGAAAAGAAAAATTCCAGATCTTGGTACACTTAATATAAACTTATTTATTTGTTTGTTACTCAAAAGGTCCCTGAGGTTAGTTACCAGGATTTCGTTGAGTGTGTATCCCCAACATATAGCAAAGCCCTAGAACATAGTCAAGGTCTAAGAAAGTGTGGAGTGAGTCAACAAACGAATGCACACATGAACATGTGAGTTTTAGCAGGTGGGCCTCAGTGCAGAGCATGAATCCTGGCCAACACCTAGGAAGCTGCCTAAAAGTAGAAGTGGGTAGTGACAGCTCAAAACAGCAGCTACCCTCCTGGCTTATTTTGAGACTAGGGAAAGTCATCTCCCAGCACAGACGGTGCCTGCAAATTAGGGTCCTACCCCAATTCTCGTGTGAAGAAAGGGATTCTATTTATGACAAACTGTGTTCCCATAGAAGTAACAAATGCAGGCTCTAAAGCAAAGCTGTCCTTATTTTGGCACCCTAGTTTTTTCAAGGCAAGTTCCCACTCCCCACTTGTCAACATATTCTTCCAGCATCTCTGAAAGGCAACTCTAGAAGCACACCCCCATTTTAGAGAAGCAAAACTGCTGCTAAAGGTCACAGAGAAGTATGCTCGGAGACGGGCATCTTGAGAAGTTTTGTATAAAGCTCACCTACCCACCCTAAAGTCTCCAAAGCAGGATTTGACAAATTTCTTATTCCCCAGAACATCCTGTGGACTAAGGTGGGTTTTTGTTCAATATGACAATTCAAACCTTCCTTCTCCTGCCTTCAAGTTAAAACTCAAGAAATATATCACTTGTTTGCACATTTTAAACAATCTCAATCTCCCAAAACATTTTTTTTTTTTTTTAGAGACAACTACTAGGCAGACTTTCTGAATGTAGGCAAATGAAGAGAAGGTATGTACATATCTCCTGGGAGCTAGCCTATGGTCCAGCCAAGTGAAGAAAGACTGTGAATCCCTGGGTATTCAGGGTGAGATCAAAGCGTTTGCCTAGTGCCCCCCTACAGGTTCAAGGTTTAAAGACAAAGAAAACGCAGCTTGGTAGTTTTATTCTAGGATGTAGGAACCACCTTTTTGATCAACTAAGGTTAAAAAGTAAAATAAAAAGTTTTTACCCAGAATAGTTGGCATCACGTTAGTACCTGCCTATTTTCTGAGCTTTGTTCCCAAGTTTACAAGTGACTCCCTAAGTACCAGATTATTTTCCAAAATATAAATAAATAAATAAATAAATAAATAAATAAATCTTCCATGCTTAAACTAGCTAGAACCAGGGTCTCTTCTTTACTACCTTAGTACCTTTTTTTTTTTTTTTTTAATATTAGCATTCTAGTATGTTTTCCTTCTCAAATTCTTAAAGGACAACACCATGGTACCATTTCAGATAGGACTGTCATTAATGATACCCAGGGGGAGCTTTGCTCATGGTCTAGTTATTATTTGATGCTGATAGCTCTAATGCCTGGGCACACAGAGCTTGCTACTCATTAAGAAGACTTCCTATGTCTCCAGTTGGGCCATGCTTTCCCATTCTGCCCTGGATATGTAGAAAACAACCATACATATCTGTCTGGTTTGTTTCATCATCCATACATCTGAAATGAACTACAGGTGATGTCTAGCTGGCTCATGTGCTGTTCCAAGCGGACCAAAGCAGTACGGAAAGGGGTCCTTCTTCAGTGCAGAGGGACCTTAGAACCATCCTGGTTCTTTCAGGTGGGTCAGACTTCAGCCATTAAGACAGGTTAGGGAGCATACAAGAAAGTCCCTACCAACTGTTATCAACTTGTAATCTGTATTTCCTGTCTAGATCTCCCCTGAGCTCTAGGCCCAAATATACAGCTTTAGTCTCTGTTTTGGTGTTACATAAGCACAAGCAAGCTATCCTGCTAAAGAGAGAGCTACAACCATTTCTTCCTTTTTAGTAAAAGAATAGCATGGGTTTTTATCTGGCTAGACAAAAATCAGGAACCACAATTTCTTGGACTCTCTTGCAGTTAGCTGTGGCCGTGTAACTATGTTTAGGAAGTGAGAAGTAAGGTGTACAGTTTCTGGGTCACCTCTCTACTAGCAAGCTGTTTGCCTTCAACTCCACTTTCCTTGTTCCTCCTGAGAAAAGCCTACAGCTAGGAACCACATGTTTGAAATGGTAGCTCTGACCACACAGATTCAAACTGTAATGAGAGAAAAATATAAAGCACTTTACATTAGTCACTATATCTGATGGGTAAGATCATCAGCTTTATAAAACCTAAGATTACTGAGTCTGGGGAATGTTTGGTAGGAATTATTGAGACAACATTAAGCAAAATGGGAAGACCCAAATTAAAGAACAAATCATGCCATGGGCTGGAGTTCCAGACTACATAAAGAGGAGAAAGAGCTAAGCCTTCATCTCCCTCTGCTTCAGACTGCAGATGTGATGCGATCAGTGTCTCGGGCTCCTTGGCACCATGACTTCATTACTACGGTAGACTATAGCCTTGAACTATAAGCCAAAACAAGCTCTCCCTTTAGTTGTCTGTATAGGGTGTTTTGTCCCAGCGCTGCATAAAGTAACTAAGATGGTATGTTTTAGGGCATCTTAATTATAGCAGCCCATGCTATAATATAATCAAGAGGAAGAGATTAAAGGGATTTCCATGCCCTTCCTTAATGTGTTTCCCCTTTCATATTAATTCTTGGCCATGGATGGTATTCCTAGAAATCCCCTTTTCAACCTCTGCATCCAGCGGTCCTCCTTCCACCATCATGTCAGTCTGTCCATGTCTGTCTGTCTCTTTCTCGCTCAGATTTATTTATTCATTATGTATACAGTGTTCTGACTGCACATATGCCCACCTGCCAGACGAGGGCATCAGATCACATTATGGATGGTTGTGAGTTCAACTGCCATGTGGTTGGTGGGAATTGAACTCAGGACCTCTGGAAGAGCAGTCGGTGCTCTGAGCCATCTCTCCAGGCCCCATGTCTGTCTCTTATCTCACTGTGCTATATAGGTTCAGATCTCATCATATCTTCTCCTACAGGTTTCCTTACCCATATCTAATCTATGCCCCACCTCAAGCACAAATCTTCTTTCTAAAATGCAGATTTGATCATGGCACTCCCCTGGCTCTGGCTCTTTTTTCAAGACTCCCTTTAGCCTTCCAGAGGAAAAGGAGGCTTCTCTTTTCCTTGCTCCCACAGCACTAAACATGTCAGCCACAGATAAGTATTTGTAGTTTTCAGAAAATACCGTGCCCTCCCTCGGTTCTCAGCTTTACACAGACTGTTCCCTCTGCACATTTCTTCATCCCCCGTCGCACCCCTTACCGTCTAACTCCTACTTATTACTCCGGACTTCCTCAAGTCTCACTGTCACTTAAAGCTGCTTCCTGCTCTCAGTGCAGTCACAGTACACAGCAAAATACCATCTCATTGCCTGAGATTTGGGGGCTTTTCTTAACAGCAGTTCCATTCTGCAGGTTTCTAAAGATTCCACTACACAGTAAGGACAAGATTACACTTGTCAGATGACTTAGTCCAGCTGACAGGTTTCACTGTCCGCTCCCTCTCCCATCTTGCCTTGGTCCCTCCGGGCACCAGTACAATTCCAACTCTAGACTGGGCCACAAGGTTTCCTTTGCCCAGTGTAATAGGAGCAGATACATCAGGCATGCCCTAAGCAGAGGTTTTAAAGGCACTTGTGTGACTAGGCTCCGCACACCGCCTCTTTATGGCCACCTGATCCCCCCAAGAACTTGCCCTCTACTGTGAGAACAACACAACCAATTAGGGCCTGTTCCTTCACACTGAGTATTGGAATCAAAAGACAACTGCTACTGAGTCAAATCCACCAAGTCTAGCCAACACTCGGCTACCCACAGCTAACTGCAGCATCCGTGTGACATGTTCAAGAAATAAAGACCAGCAACAGTGAGCTGTTGAGATTTGCTTCTTGACGCCGCATCAAAATGCCAGTAACTGAACCTAGCCTGGTTCGTGAGAAGCGCTTAGCCCAACATCGTCCTGGGAGTTTTTACATGGTCTCGTTTGAGTCGTCTAACGAGCGCTGTGAGATGAGATAGCTTTCCACGTCAAAGTCAAAGGCACTAAGATAAAATACTCACGTAGCATTCAAATCCAAGTCAGTCAGTGCTAACCCCACCCCTAAACACACACGGACACATGTACATGCACACACATGCACGCACATGCTCACTCACAGTGATGCCTTCTCACCTGTTTCTCCTCTGTATCAGTCCCTAGGGAAGCCCACGTACAAGGATGACAATGAGAGGGCCCTGCTCCTGAGCCAAACAATGCCATCCTGTAACACGGGAAGTTGTATGTTCTTCTGAGTTCTTTCTTGTTCCTTGGCCCATAAAGAACTCCACTTATCCAAAATGCTTTCTTTCATTTTCAGAGAGCCAAAAGTCTTTCTCAACAGCCACGACTTTTAAGCATGCATATAGCTCAGTCACATCTTGCATGGCTCCTGGGTGTATATCACCAACGCCTGGTGCCAAATGTTCACCAGTGTCTGTTCTGTCCCCAAGACATAGTCCCTGCCTGTCTGGAGTATTCTCCATAAATTCTCCCCACCACCCCAAACACCACAGGACTTAATTTAGGGAAAACCAACAGCCTATCTTTCTCACTTTTCCCTGAACTATTTTCCTGGATTCCATAAACTCTAAGTCCCAATCCCCAAGATGCCATAACAGCCATCATGAATATTCACTAAAGTCATGAGTTAAAGTTTGAGCCACCTTAACCAAAATAGAAGGATTCCTTGGATTCAGCCATAACTTGGAACAGCCAAGTTATGGTAAAGTGGTGACACATTGTATCTCAAGATTTTTTTAATAAATAAAAACCCCGTGGACATATATGTCCCTCATTTCTTCTGAGCCTTGGTCTTCTTGAGCATAGGATAATGTATATGAAAGCCATCCAGCACAGAGAGAAAAAAATCATAGCACAAAATAAGAACACAAGCCAATGTCTTTCTGTATGTTTCTGACTAAAGAAAAGGAAGGATAAATGCCAAAAGGAGTAAAAATTTAAGTGGGTCCTGGAAATTGAAGGGATATTCCAGGGCCATGTTGGCCTGGATTCAGGCCACCTAGTCCAAAGTATTTGTTTCCCTCTGTTTCACGGTGAGCACCCAACCTCATCTTCCAAAAGCTTAATGCTAATCCATTGGTTCTTCTGAAAAAAATCTCAATAACAGATCTCCCTTCCTAGCTGGTGTGTGTGTGTGTGTTTTCATTCTAATCACTAATTAGAATGGAAAACTAATTAATGAAGAAGAATTAATTAATGAAGAAGACTGAGATTATCTCAGTTTTATCCACTGGGTGAATTGTAAAAGGATGAATGGACCTGTCTCTCTTGACCTTTGATATCCAGGTCATCAAAATTAAATGGAAAGAAAACTCAGACTCAGAATTACACAGCCAAAAGTCACCCTAGAAATCACCTACTTTACAGACTATAAGACCATACCATAAACCAGCCCAGGGTTATGCAGCTATTTATGGAAGAGCTAGTCCTTGAACCCAACCTTCAAATCCCAGGACAGAGATCTTTCCATCCACCAAGTTCCAGTACTAAGACTGCTAACACTAGACCAAGCACTAAGTACCTGGAATAAAACTACTGGCACATAGGAGCACAGACCTCACAATAACACGAGAAATATCCAATACTCAAATCGTTGCCAATCCGCCACTCAGCATGTGTCCAAACGTTAGGCAAGTGATAAGGGTACTAAAACAGCCACCTTCTTCAAATCCCGTGAGAAGCACCCAGGCAGGGGGACGCTGAGTATGGGGTGGCTATGATAAAGTATTGAAAGAAGTTTTGTTATAAACAATGTCACTTCTGAGGAAGGCAGAACATAGAAGGGAGAAAGTGTGGGCACTATATGGGGCATGAAAGGGGATAATGGAAGTTGAGGTACCAGCAATCTCTAGGAGAGTCTTCCTTTCCCAAGATTAATAACACTCTAAGTCTCTATACCCACTATCCTGGTCATCAGACAGCAAAGTGACCTGGTTAACAGCCTTGACCCAACAACCTCCCTACCCCCTCTAGACTGGGTTAGGAGGTTTTCTGAGGCACTAGCTAGCACTATCATCCACAGTCCCACAACCAGTGTCTCTGCTTCTCGGTTGGGCTCCTTGAAGGCAAGGGCTGTGTCTTACTCATTTTACTAATTCCAGCGCAATGCCTAGGATATGGCAGTAACTCACTGACGGCATGAAAATAAAATCTCACTTCAGCCATCACTTCTTCGGGAACTTCATTTTGGAGACAGTTTGGGCTGGGATCCCATGTTTTGGATTGAGTAGGCCCATTCCACATGACATAGCTACCTATGTAGCTTACAGAACCACCAACCATCAAATTATCTGAGTGCTCATTTGAATCACCGTCTAGACTGACCCTTCTCTGAGGGCACGGGTTGTGTCCGTTGTCACTCTATTCTCAGCACCTCCAGTGGCACTCAGAAAAACCACCGGAACTGAGTACATGCCTTCAGAATGGGTTGAGAAGCAATGAAAGAGTGCCAGCAGACACACTGATGGAGCAAGCAGTCTCCACCGCAGAGACACGCTCAAGAGAGCCTCCAGGAAAACCTATGGCTAGCTCTGTCAAAGCAGAGCCCTGGCATTTCTCACAGCCTCCGCTGCCAGGGAAGATGAGATGTTACCTTGCTGGGAACAAAGACTGAACGAGCCCTCCTTCGGGTCTTGTTGCTAGATGGCACCTGTTGCTGAAACAGCAGCTGGCAAGCATTTTGTTTTGTTTAAAACAACAACAAAACCAATCTACTGCAGGATGTAGCACTACAGTAACAATGAGAAATCAGGAGGCTGAATATATACCAGGAAGAAGAGGTATTGGGTTTTAGCAGTGAAAGACAAGGAAGGAGCTATTACAGCCTGAGGAAAAGAACCGGAGTGTTGATTAGAAATCGCTCAGCCTGCCTTAAAGCTGAAGCAGGAAAGTAGAATAGTGAAGAAAGAGAGAGAGAGAGAGAGAGAGAGAGAGAGAGAGCGCATGGGGGAGGAGGCAGCGAGGGAGGAAGAGAATGAATGTGGTTTGTTCTTGGCTGTTTCATTTTTAATCTGCTTTTTCCTCTCTCCCTCCCTTTTTTTACCCTGTCTCAACAGAGAATTCATTGATTGGACTGGGTCGAAATCTCTTACCTTTCCTCGAACGGTTCCTGAGTGAGGAGTGAGTCTAAAGCCCTCTCATGCCTGGCTCTCCTCAGGCCCCCTCCCCTGGCAGCCATTGTTAGCTCCTTATACTTTGCAGAGGCTGAGAGGCAACCTGTCCATCAGCGCCTCTGACAGCAGGGAGGGGGTCAGGGGATGCCAAGGCTTAGTCAGTGGCATCCCAGGGGTCAGCCTCGCTTGTAGATCCCCCCCTGCCATCTGACAGCTGAGACGCCCGGGGAACCTGTTGCCTGTTTCCGGGCAAAGGCAGCTCTCCAGGTGCAGGCGGCAGAAGGCGCAGACAATGCAGCACCTCCCTCCAAACAAAAATAAAGCAACACAGCCTCCCACAAGAAACCCGGTGAGGCAGGTGGAGCTGATGCGGGTGAACTGGCTGGGCTCTGGGAGGCCGAGATTTCGCCCTGTCCTCCCCCCCGCCCCCCCATGCACACTGGTTCTCTGCACTTCTATTTCTATAAATGGGCTGGAGGGGCTGAAGTAGATTTCCTGTGGTCCCTGCACTAATAGGATTCCATCTCATAAGGAACTGTTGGCCATCTAGAGAGACCATATGTTCTTCTCCCACTCCGTGAGTCCCCAAACTACTCCTCTTGGGCAGATCCAGTAGGGGGGCGGGGGTCCAAAAAAGTACCTCTGACTCATGGACCCCTCCTTAGATGACTGCCTGATTCCTGAGAAGCCACGGGCCCAAGCTGCGAGCCCCAATCCCCCGCCACACAACCCCCTTGAAGATGGCAACTGAGCCATAGAGACAACTCAAACAGTTAGAATCTGTGAGGGTGGCATTGGGAAGCACCGGGAGGCCAGAGGAGGGAAACGCTCGCATCAGCCAAGCCCTGGAATTAGATGATTCATATTTGAATAGTGTGGGAGGGATGAACTCAGAGCAGCCACGATAAGAGGCTAACTGTGCTGACGGTGCCCCCACCCACCCACCCCCAACACCGTATCCCGGCTCAAGATTAGGGCCTATCATTTGCAATGGGGAGAGAACTCAGGCAACTGACAATTTCATTCTGAAGCTACAAGAAGATGGGGCATTCGCCTTTCTTTCTTAAATGTAGTTCCTCCTGTTTCGGTGATTTGCTTCGGGTATCTGGGTATCTTAGGCTGGTTCCCGTTTCCCTAGCGTCTTGATCTCCACTCAGCCCCTCCCACCCCTAACCCACCCCCCAGCTGGGGGATGCCCCAGAGGACACAAAACTTTTTTTCTTCTTGCTGCTCTTTGCTCTTTTCTCTTTCGACGACCACCACTGGCCCCCCTCCTGTCCCCCATGACCTTTTGACACTCTGTCTCTTCGGTTGCCTCTGACCCCCCCCCCCCCCAGCCATCCAGAGCCTCTTCGCCCTGCCCCATCTTTCAGCAGGGCTGCTCTGGGAATGTCTCCGAGGTGCCCACCCACCCGAGGCCACTTGTTCCTTAACCCAGAAGTGGACAAAGTGTTACAAACAAGGGCCTCTCCTCAAACCAGGAGACGGGAAGAAAGTTCACAGAAGGCAGACCGGTGCTTCAGAGACACCACCAAAGTTCAATTGCCTCTGAACCGCCATACAAATTAACCTTATTGGGGGAGGGGCGTCGATCTGTTGTGGGGGTTGTCTTTTCTCTTCTCCAAATGGCTCCAGTGAGACTGATGAGGCCTTAAATTTCAGGACCAAGCATGCCTGCTCTTCATCTTCCCAAACCCTTTCTCTTTCAGCCAGAGAGCCCCCAGAGAATGTCCCTGGGTCTCCCTCCTTCTCTAGAGAAGTAGCCTGGGAGACACTCCCCAGCCCCTCGCCTCCAGAAAAAACGACTGTTCTTAATGAATCAACCCCTTCAGAGCTTTTCCCAGGCATTGCCCAGGACCCAGAGCCTAACAAACTCAGGGGAAAGAGCAAGGAAGAACCATTTTCTGGAGGGGAAAATAGACATCCTAAGAACAGCCTCACAGCGTTAGTGACTCAAGCACCTGCATCTCCGTCCAGCTCCTAAGCAATCGGGCTTCTTTCCTGCCTCCCCCAACACACACACACACACACACACACACACACACACACACGCAGGCTAAGCGCCTTTAACACAGTCAAAAAGGAGGAAAACGAGGGTGGAGTGTAACACCACCACTGTGGGAATACATGCAAAGTTACCCTTTGCTGCAGCAAACGGACTCTTCTTACCTGTTAACCAGAAGACAGCGGTCCACCCCAACACGACCCTATCCATCTTCCCCAACTTCCCATCCAGATCCGGAGTGGGGAAAGTGGGCAGCGGCTGGCGCGCTGGGATCCGGATGACCTCGCGGCAGCAGCAGGCAGCGGCGGCGGCGGCGGAGCGCGGGGCCCCCCGCGCGTCCCTGGCGCCACAGCCCTCGGGGCTGGCCGCGCAGCCGGGCCCGGGCGCTGGACGCCGCCGCCCGCAAGACGCTCGCTGCCGCCGGCTCCAGAGTCCTCTCGGGCTGCGGGGGCCGTTCCCGCACGCACAGGCAGCGCGGCGCGGGGCGAGCGCCTCCCCGCAGCTGAGCTCGCCGCGCGGGGGAGCTCGGCCGCCGCGCCGCCGCCCGCGCCGCCGCCCGCCAAAGTTTCTCGGTCACGTGTGCCGCCCCTGGGGCCCGGAGGTCAGAGCCCAGGAGCGAAGTCCACCCCGGAGGGGCCGCCGTGGGGCCAAGGCTGCAGTCCGCGCTCTGCCCAGGCCACCGCTAGGGATGCTCGCGGCGGCCTTGCACCTTGCACTGAGTGACAGGGGCCGACTGCAAGGACTTGCCATAACTTCTCAAGGGGCTTAGACTGCTAACTCCCTTAGGCGGAACGGTGTCGTTTTCCCATCTGGTTCAAAGGACCAAGAGACCTCAGCCGAATTGGAATCCGTAGGGGTGAATCCCTCTACGCAACCTTTTTTTTTTTTTTTTTTTCCTGTTAAACCTGTGGTTTAAGGGTCCTTTAATGGAAAAAGAGTGAAAAATGGAATTGTCTGTTGGAAAGGAGTTCCAGTATGTTGAGAAAGAGCCCAAAAATGTGTGCTTGGGTTAACAAATATATACTAAGGCTCTACCAGGCCTTAAGAACGAAGGCTACTGGATGAGCCTGTATGGACTCCCTGTCCTTGAGGAGCCTCACCGTGGGCCCAGGAGAGGAAGAAGGCCAGGCTATGGGAGGCATAGTGCATATTCATTGTAGAAAGTGGGCCGATGTCATTTTAGGAGACATAGGGAAAGGACCCCGTGGACAGGGGAAGGAGCAATCGAGTCCTTAGGGTGGGGCTGCGGATCACAGTTAACGGAGACATCTATGTTAACACTTGAAAGATGGGACAAGATTTGGGCTGTTCAGGGCTGGTGGTCCAGATAAAGGAGCAGGCACCGTGTTCTGGCCGTTGACTTCCTGAAGTAGAAACATCCTTACCAGAATGATGTAGGTGACTACAAGGATGATGTACACAGGGACACGTGTGGAATACGGGGGATGCTGGCCTTTGGACACAGCCTCCCTTCTGAGTTCCTTTTGCCAGAAATTGTGCTCACCTCCTGACCACCAAAGCTGGGGCATAGGCCTTGGCCCCAGCATGGCCAGAATGACCTCTAACTCAATGGTTTTCTGAGCATGGACCAAGTGTCGCAAGAAGCAGGGACACTGGAGAATCTGTTTTGCTGTGAGGTGGCAGCCACATCTGGGGCCAGGGCCAGGGGTGGTGGAGGGAAGTCAGATGGCCACACTGGAGGGGTATGGACTGAGCTGCAGTCCTAATGCCTAATGTCCCCTCTCTGGCTTCCTACTTGCCTCCTGCAGCTGGATCTTCAGATTTCCTAGCAAGTCTTAGAACCACTCGCTACATTTTCATGAATGGTCTTTTTACTCAGTTTGAATGGTTGCTAATGTATGCCATTAAGAACCCCGACTAATAAGCTCCATGAGATAAATGCGACAACTGTTTCCTTTAGCACTCAGAAAATTTCAAAATAAAAGTGTAGGCTTCTTATTGGGGTCTAGGTGTGGTTGTGGATGTATTTCCAGATTTCTCATTTAATCCTAATGAGGAAACCTGGACATAAAGATTGTATCTAATGCTTTTAAGATCAAGAAGCCAGCGAATGGTAAAGCTAGAATTTGACCTCAGGTCTTCTGGCTCCAAAATTTATTTATTTTTCCCCTTCAAGAAGTATATCAACATGAAAGGGGTGAAATATTAATGTGTTTGTAGTATACCCTGCTACTCAGTGTACGTGTATGTACTTACCTACAACGGCCGGTTAAGGATTTGGGGCAAAACTTAAGACATAGGAACAAGTTTCTGCAGAGGGGACGTTTGGGAGATGGGCTGAGCTGAAAAGTGAATGCTCGCAGAAGTGAGCATTGAATGTGTGCTCTGAGTATGTTCCTGTGTGCATGTCAATGGAGTCATCAGGAGTCTTGCAGAAAGAAGAGCTCTATCACAGTGAGTCATGGAAGGCAGGTGCCCTGTCTTCCAGCCCAGGAACTGTTTTCAGGGTATCACATTGCACGCGTACTTCGCAGCTAGAGAGATAGAGTGGTCTGTCTCAAACGTTCCCGAGCGGTTGGGACCCTGAGCTACATTCGAAAGTGAAGTATGTGCTCCTCCCAAATGCACATCAATATGGAGGTGAAATGGCCAATAGGAAAACACTAGGGCTACCTCCCCCTAAAACATGCAGCCTAAAGGATAGAGCCAGAAGGGTGCTGCCGTTATAGGATTATTTTTGTCATATTGCCAGTAGATGGTAAAATACAGTACACCCAGGATCTCATTGTCTTTATTTTTCTTTGGACTCAGAACAGCAGGATTTCTATACAGTGTCTGCTTACAAGGGAGATTCCAAGTTCAATTAAAAAGAATGAAATAAAAATCACTGCACAGCCTGGAAATCTGCATTTTATTTCCTTCCTCAAGTACTTTCAATGAAGTTTAATTTTTAAGAAGTGGTGCTTTTTCTTTGCCTAGGAAGCTGCTGATATTTGCGAATTAGCCCATAGTATGGCTAAATTCTCGCTGTCTGTTTGTACTAGCCAAGCAGAGCAGGACTTCAGGTAGGGATCGGTTGATCACAACAAAGGGAGGGACCTGATCCCCAGCACTTCACACTTCCTCCTGTAATGAGCCATGTCAGGACAAGCTCGTACGGTGGACCAGAGGAGGAGTTTCAGAGAGTCACGACTAGGCTTGAGTTTGGTGGGGAGAAGGGATGGACAAATAGTCCACTTTCTTCAAAGTTGCACACTTTAGAACAGAAACCAGGACACAGAGAATAGAGACGTGAGCCATCACAAGAAGACACGCTGGGAGCTGGGAGCAACACACAGTTATAAATATAATGCAGCTGAATCCTCTTTGAAACCTGATTTCATTGCAGACACACAGACAGGCATGCACATGAATCCTGCCTAACGCGGGTCTTTTTAAAGCACACAGATAAAAAAAATCATATTTCTGCCTCTTTCCGATTTTTGTTCCAGGAGGACTAGATGATGCAGGACCTTCTATATTTAAAAACAAAAACCCTAAGTTTGGTTCATCTTTCTTTTTTTTCTTTGCTACCTATTGCGTTTGTTATCCCCTCCATCCTCATACCGTCCAAACCACACCCGGTAAATTCTGAGTTCAAAAATTAAAAAGTCCTAAACTGGGGATTCTACTGGACATGGAAGCATTTTCCATCTAGAAGGTCCTTTGTAAATAAGGGCTACGTTGTTTTATTTTTAAAAAAGCTTTAAAGACTAGCATGGTAAAGTTCATGCTGCCTCCATGTCAACTGCCAAGAACAGTGGCAAAGGACTGGGAGAGTATGTTTATAGCTCCCGTGTTTGTGTTACGTTCAGTCTTAGAGCCTGCCTCTCAGACTCCCAATTCGGGTGATACTGGAGGCTGAATTAAGTGATGCTTTTGTGCTCCATCTGGGGTCAGAACCCCCTCCACGTGAATTAGCCCTCTGAATGCTTTTCCCAAAAGGGTCCACACAAGGATAATGTGCAGAAAGGAAAGAGCAGAGCAGCATGATCTCAAATATGGGGAAAAAAATCCTTTTAAAAGCAACAAAAAGATAATCTTTAGATAATACCTTAATTCTTTTATACCTTATTTATAATTTTCTGTACACTATTATCTCTACAATGTGGAAAAGTTTCTGACTAAAGATCCCTCCCAGAATTTATTCAGTGTTTGGGACTTCCCTGAGGAAGGAGAAAGGCAGAGGAGTGGCAGGTGTTTTGTCAGGCCTGTATTTTTAGCCAGATACCAAGCTCCCAAAAGTGCACCTGCTCTCATTATGTCTCAATTGTGATCCACTAATCAAGTTAATTGTGAGGGCTGGAAGTCCTGGGAACACTTTGAGTAATACTTCATCCCATAAAGTGTTTGCAATTTACAGGGCCAGGGATGAAGTAAGGCTATTTCTCTGTTATGAGCCCTGACTCTGATTTTGGCATGTGTTTCTGTCTCTGTTCCAATACTAGCATCTTTTGGAAACTTGAGTGACACTGGCAGCTCCCAAAATGGAGAGTAGAGTGACTCCAATCCCAAGCGGTGTCTGTCAGCCCAACGGAAGAAGAAGAAAGGGGCCTGGCCAGCTGGATGTTGCAAGACCAGAGTACCTTGAACACTAGGATCTTGACAATTAAGGTGAAAGGCTCTTACTCAGAGGCCTACGCATTTTTCCAGAGGCCTTCCCTGACCCCAGTCACAGACAGAAAGAACCCAAGGGATAGAAGTGAGCTACAAAAATCCATTGTCTGATGACCTCACCCCCAGAATATGGGAAGATGTCTCATCCAGCACAGCTCCAAGGTCAGACCTCACTGGGGCAGTGAGAGAATGGAAAAAAGATAGCACACAGAGACACATGGAGAGAAATCTTGGATGGGCTGGATTGGGCTCTCGGATGGAGAAACCTCCCCACACTGGACGTTCAGTGCGTTGGTGATACAGGGTTGACCATATAGGCTGGGTTCTAAAATGTAGATTAAACAAGGAGTCAGGGTTTAGGGCTTACTGCTGGATCAAGAAGGCTGGCTTAGATCAAATGAGCGAAAGTGGGGCTTGCTCCCCAGAGCATGTGTTCACAAGGGCAGAGGGGAATTATGCTGAAGGTAAGCTGGGACCAGACAAGGGAAATTGGGCCACAAGGGCTGGTCTTGGTAGAAGCAGTCTCTGCCAGGGAGTGGTCCTTAGGCCGTGAATATCCATGGAGAGAATGCTATGAGGGACATTTTCTGTACACACCGTTAATATCCACACTTGGATCAGGGAAAGGTTTTCCCTTCCCTCTAAGCCTCGGCTTAGGTTGTTGGTAGAAGGCTTTGGTGTTTTCCCTTCAGACTGAGGCTATCGTCCTTGACACGGCCATGCCAGTGTCAACAGCACTTACTCAGGGCTTCCTCTGTTCCCCACACACAGGGGTCAGGTGAGATAGAACACAAAGGGCAGAACACTGAGCATCATGGAAGGAAGCGGCTGAGATGAGCAAAAGGCAGATGAGCACTCAAAGGCAGTATTATACAGCATCTACCTTGACCTTGGAGTTGTGGGGTGAGGATGCCACATACAAGTGTGTGCACTGTGCCCATCTTCACCAGTTCTAGATGCCTTACACACAGAGAGAACCAACATTTATACCATCTGCTCCAGAATAGTCACCTTCCCTTTTCCTTCTTCTCTTTTACATGAAATCGTTCACTCATTGAGTACCTACAACGTCTAGAAATTTAAGATGAATAGAAGTTCAAAGATGGATGAGTCACAGCCTATCAAAGAACTTACAGATGTGTGGGGAGGGAGGAAAATAACGATGGTATGACAGGAACTGTGCTAGGGAATGTATCAGGTATGATGTTGGAATAAAAAGAGAGAGAATGGGCCATTTGCGTGGCTCAAAAGAACGTTCTCATTGAAAGGTAATCCCGATCTTAAATCCCGATCTCTAAGTGCAGCAGGTAGAAGCAAGAGCGAGGCTTGCTTCCCAGAGCAGGTGCTCACATGGACAGAGGAGCAATAATGCTGAGATCAGACAAGAGAAATTAGGTTTCCTGGTCTGGACCTCAAGGCAAAGGAACTCGTGAGAACTTCTAGGCAGAGCAGCATCAGGCTTCTGTTTCGGCAAACTGTCGTTTCTGGCCACAGAATATAGGAAGACTCGAGGAGAGAGAGAACAGATAGCGGCATTCTCCATGGGACAGTTTATTTAGACTAGGTAGAGACCATCCACCCAAAGTAGGCCATGGCGCCCTACAAACAGGAGTTGAGAGAAATAATTCAGGGCAGTGCAAGAGCCAAAATCCACAGGAGCAATGAAAGGTTGTAGGTATATAGACTCAGCCTGCAGGAGGAGTTGAGCAGTTTGGGGTTCATTTACTCAAAATGTAGAAACACATTTGGGAAATGACTAGAAGGAACCCAGAAATCCCATCTTTGTCTTGGTAAACTTTCAGATCCTATAAAAATCTTAGAGCATCAGTGATAAACTTGTTATAAGATTGTTCAAGTGTCATGTGATCTCGTAGATCTCAGTCAGTGGCAGTGTCATCTGGGGAAGTCAGTTTTCCACCTCTCGGCTGCAGTCTCCCCGTCTACACACAGGGCTAATCAAGGAGCCTTACAGTTGTGAGGGAACATTAACCGCCACTACTTTATGAGAACAAGATGGAGGCTATACGCAGACAGTATCGGGTATTTAACACAAACCAGCATTGGATAAACCTCAGCCCCATTTTCCAAGAGCCTAGTATACTGTCCTTGGGTGCTTTTCAGCACACTTAGCTGAAAATTACACCTCCTATGCTCATATTAAAAAAAAAAAAAATAGAACTCACTGAAATCTCCAGGGGCTTTCCCTTATTTAGACTAAAATCTACGTTTTTATGGAGGCCTCCTGTAAGTCCTGCACGGCCCTGCGCTCATTCACCATCTGCTATCTGATGTACATACCTTCCACCTTATTCCAGCTGTCACAGTGGCTTTGCTGTTGTTCAGACACACCTAGCACTCCCATCTCCCCCGAGGGCTTGCTGTCCCTCCTGCTGGAAATGATCTGTGCAACTTTCCTGGTTTGGCTTGTCAATTGCTTCTTGTCTGTTTACATTTTGTGGTCTTATCCAGGGACTTTTCTGGCCACCCTAAATTTCAGGCTCTGTCCCTTACTACTCCCCCATTATTCTGTTTCTCTTCCTCTGACTTTGCCAATATGATGTTCTGTCATCTAATTAGAAACATAATTGTTTATTTCCTTATTGCCCATTTTCCTCATTATAACCTTTGTTTTATCAACCTATTCCTTTGCCTACCGGCTCTTATTAAGCCTGAATTGAGCAAATGCTGGAGTCACTCATCCCTTGGTTAGTCACCTTTACCTGCTCTTCTATGACTTCTAAATGTTTATGTTCCTCTGTTCTCCATCTTTGGTCTTTTTTTCCTCTCTCTTTCGCCTCTCCACTCTCTCCTTGGGTTATCTCATCCATTTCCACAAATTTATATACCATATGTGGCTTACTTCCAAATTCTATCTAAAGGCCAGAACTCCAAACTTATATGGCTTCTTGCCCAACTGAATAGCTTCACTTGAATATATAACAGGCATTTAGAAATTAACGTGTCCATAATGGGACCCTTAATCCCCAGACCCCCCTCCCCAATCAAAGTGACATTTCTGAACAGCACACTTGATCTGGTTGAAAGGTAAATAAAGTTGTTGTGTTTATTTAGGACTTAAGAATGAAAAAAAAATATATGTATGGAAGAACGAGAAGCTCCGCAGTGCTTTGGACCCCCACCCCCAACCCCTGGCACTAGCATTGCCTCCCTTAACTACCAGTTTCTCCCGAACATAATAAAAGCACTACCTGCCACTTGGTTTCTGAAGCACATACCTTTAGGTTGCTCCATTTCTCTTTTTCTAACATGCAACCTGTAAGTTCTGCTTTTCTCTGAAATGTAATTCTAGCCATTCCTTGCTTCCCCTATCTGCCAGTGCAGTTCTTTTCAAAGCTGCCACCCAGGTTCACTTGCGCCTAGACTTTCTTAAGTCCTCCAGGTACTGGGGACTCCATTTTCACGATCCTAAGGTCTTGCACGTGCTAGGCAAGAACTTTACCGTTAAGCTATATTTCCAGTCATTTCCAAATTTTGTAGTTTTGAGTCTAGGTCTCAATAAGTTATTCAGGTTGGCCTTGAGCTTGTGATCCTCTTGGCTCTTGTAGTATTCATCTGGACTCCCTTTCCCCACCTTGTGATGCTAGGGACAGCAAGCACGCTACCAGGCAGATGCACCCATTGCTCTTTTCCCTCGACTCTTGAAAGAACCTCTTAACAGAGCTTACCCTGCCCATTTTTTTTTAAGTTTTAAATTATATATATATAGGTATTTCCCTGTATGTATGTCTGTGTAGCCTGTGTATGCCCCCGAGACCAGAAGAATTGGATCCCTTGGGACTGGAGTTACAAATGGTTGCAAGCAGCCATGTGAGTGCTGGGAATCAAACCCAGGTCCTGGAGAAGAGCCCCCAGTCTTAACCACTGAGCTGTCTCTCCAGCCCTACCCTGCCCATTCTTACTGCTTATTAAACTATATTTATTTAGGGGATGGGCACATGTGAAGATGAGAGGACAAGTTTGTCAGAGTCAGTTTTCTAACACCATGTGGGGTCTGAGAGTTGAACGCAGGTTGTCGGGCTTCTTCACACCTTTAACAAGGAGCCATGTCACATGCCCTCATTTCTCACCCCCATAGGTCATTCTCAAAAGAGTGCTAACACTGGCCTTAAAAATGGTAAATCGTATCACGACATGTATTTTAAAAAGCATTTCAATAATAATAGATTTCTGGTCCGGAGAGATGGCTCGGCAGGCAGAGGCATTTGCCGCCGAGCCTGAAGACCTGCATTTGACCCGCAGAACCCACACAGTAAGAGGAGAGAATGGATTCCCACAAGCTGTCTTCAGACTTCCCTTACACACCACAGCACATGCGCATGCTGCCAAATAAATAGATGCAATTTTAAAGAGAGGCTTAAGGTGCTCTCGCCACACTCAAAAACATAAGTATACAAGGTAATACATGTATTAATTAGCTCAGTTTAGCCATTTCATGGCTAAATATTTATCAAAATAGAATGTGTATACAACAAATATATACACTTTGTCAATAAAAATAATATAAAATAAAACCCTTAAGTGACCATTTTATTGAGAATGCAATTTGAATTTTTCATAATGGCCACACCCAAGTACCCATTCATTATTCCAAACTCAACATACACCAATCTCTACCCTTATAGAATCACCACACCACTACCAAGCCAGGTTTTCGTCTGTACTGAGAACGTGACCAAATCTTTTTCATCCGAGCCTTTGTGTATCTATCATATTGTCTGGAATTCTTTTCTCTCTGTTCCTTTCTATTCTTTCCATTTTAAAAGTCACCAACTTTTCAGGGTGATCTGTCCTAACCACCTATATAAAAATTTAGTAATTGAATATAATGGGATTTTTTTTTTAAGCTTTAAAATAAGAGAAAGTCATTTGGATCAAAGTGGAGTAACAGAGAACACAGACTTATCCAACAGCCTGAAGCCACTACAAACCTGACCCAAATATATGGAATAATGACCTCAGACACTAGGCATCAGGGAGCCCAGTAGCTATCACTTAAAGAACAAACACTGTGGCTACACCAATTGTTGCAGGACGGGAGATCCAGAATGCAACACCAAGAAGGGCGAACTCTCAGAGCCTTAGAGTCTCCTTGGGTTGAGAAAATGTAGCCAAGTCCATGTTGGCCAGAGCAAGAAGAGCTTGCCAGCAGAGTACCAGAAAAGAGGAAGCAGCATGAAGAAAAAGAAAGCCAAAAGCACCCTGGAGTTCTGGGGAGGATCTCCCTTGAAGCTTTAGCTGAATACTGATCAGTGCCTGTGTGGGAGGAAACTACACAGTGCCAGGGAAAGAACAACTTGAAAGGATTAGAAGGAACAATCCTTGGAATTCACACAGGGCTGGAAATAGTTTGTGTTCTTGTCAGCCAGAATGGAAAAGCCTCCAAATTCATGGGCCATCAGGTGGAGCGCTCAGAAGGGTGTCACATCAGTAGAGGAGAAAATTAGTCTAAGCAGTTGCTCTGCCCTGAAATAACAGAGCATAAGAGCAAGGAGCAAAAGGAGTAAGAGTGAGCATTTAACTGTTTCCAAGTAATAAATTATATCCCAGAGCAAAGCACCAGAATACAGAAATATGCATCATTTAACAAAGCAAAATGACTAGCATCCAATCAAATATTACCAAGCAAAGACATAGGACATTAACTCGTAATAAGAAAAAACTCAACCTGTTGAGACAGACCCAGAAATGACTCAGATGACAAAAGAGTAGACAAGGACAATTAGTTATTACTATAACTTCTATATATTATAACTCAGTTCTGTGTGGAGGAAAGTAAGGAAATGGCTATGTTAAGTAGAGAAATAGGAGATATTTTTAAGAGATTTAATTAACTCCTGCTGATAGAAACAGAATAATCTGGTGTGAAAATATCCTGGTAGGTCTAACATCAGATATAGAAGAAAATCTGAGTGAACATGAGGACATAGCAATGGAGGAGAAGTATGCACAAAGAGACAGAAAAAGACTGAAGGAAAAATTAGTAGAGAGCCGTGGGATCTTCATGCCATGTGAGGGGCTGACGAGAAAATGGGGATGGATATAATCTTTGTCTTATTTGCAGGCATAGATTTACAGGCGTACAAATGTCAAAACTCATCAAACTTTATATCTGAGATATGTTCAGTTTGATGTGTGTTGATCCGTTATCAATATTGGCTTATTAAAACACACACACACACCACCCTGAAACTGTCACAAGTGGTTGGCTATGGGCTCTTTTGCTTTACCCAAACACAATTGCAGCGAGCAGGAGGTGGCTCTCTGATGTCGCTGGTCCTTACTTCTGGAGGCTTATGAAGTAGGCTTATAATGCAGAGACAGATAGCTCCAAGCCTTGAGCCAGACGGTTATGAGTCCAAGCCTTCAATGACAAAGGCTTACAGCTGGGGGTGCTCAAAATGAGCCCTTTTCTGAGCTTGGAGGATCAACACTCAGAGGCCAGCATTACAGTTTGGCTCTTTAACCTTTAGTGGATTTTTTCAGGCACTTCTAGCAACCAAGCCTTGCTGTCTTTATAGTCTTGGCTTACAGCAATGTCACCCTCCGTGGACTTTACCATGATATTTCTAACATTCTTCTAGTATTAGCTTATTGTAGCTTCAGCCCTTGATGATTGTCTAGAACTCTCAGCCACCTCTTGAGAAGGCACCTCAGAGCCTGGATACCAGGGCTCTCAGCTCACAGTGGCTCGTCTGGGCCTCTTAACTGCCTCTTTTCTGCTGCTGCTATTGTTGAGTCTGCTCGTCATGAAACGTGTTCAGCCCATTATACCAATGATAAAGACTACATGTAGGCCAAAGACCATTCAGGGAAACCTCACTGGGTTCAATGCTGCAGTCCTGGAGACAGTACATGGAGAAAATCCTCCAAAATGAACTTGACAGGTCTGAAAATCAGCCTGCTTATATCACCAGTGACAGGTGTAACGTGCGTACACATAGCCTGTGACTTTATCAATCACAGCCTTACATGTGTTTCTAGTAAGCTTTACCTAAGTACCAATGGCATGACTACAATATAAGCACCAAGTTGCAACTAATTTTTTCCTGAATCTCCTATACCCTTCCCATTCTGAGTGAGAACAGCAGCAGGAAGAGAAGCCTTGTTCAGGCTGATTGATAGTTCTGCTACTGAAGGAAGCTAGCACAGCTGTGCTGAGGCAAGACCTCCCGAAGCACAAATTGTGGCCTCAGGAGCAGCCATGGTTGCAGCTGCAGTGTAGTTTGCTCAAGACGTTCTGCAGTGGGAGTACCATGGTGGCAGTCCATCCAGTCAGCAAACATGAGGCTGCTTCATTAACAGCTCCCTTCAATGACTGGGCGCAAGAGCCTGTAAACTGTCTTCTGGGGGGGGGGGGTGCTGGAGAGATGGCTCAGCAGAAAGAGATGCTTGTACAAGCCTGATGACCTGAAATAAATCTCCAGATTCCACATGGTGAACTGACTCGTGAAAGTTGTCCTCTGACCCCCACACCCTATCTATGGAATGAAGAAAAACAAAACAAGTAACTTTGAAGTCAGCAGAGAAATACTGATCAATCCAACTAAAGCAGAAGCAAGAGAAATAAACCTATAAAAATAGACACTGAAAAGAATAAAATATATTATTCCAGAAACTAGAAAAAGAAATGCAAAACAGGATGAAATAAAAAGGATGAATACATTTTAAAGCAGAAAGGGGTGAAAAGAAAAATGTTAAAGTTTCTCAATAGAACAAAATTCCAATTATTTAAATTATCAATAAAACAGTTAGAAAATATTAAGAAAAGGCTTTGGGGACTGGAGAGATGGCTCTGTGGTTAAAAGTACTCACTACTCTTCTGGAGGTCCTGAGTTCAATTCCCAGCACCCACATGGTAGCTCACAACTGTTGATTCCCTCTTCTGGTATGCATGAAAACAGAGCACTCATATACTTAAAATAAATAAATCTTTAAAAGAAAGAAAAGGCTTGGAAAGTTTAAATAATATTAGAAAAAGAAGAAGGTATGTAATTTTTAAAATTATAAAAAAGCGTTGCATTTGTCTTTATTTTATAAAACTGTAGCGTATACAGAATGAAATGCACATAATTTAGAGGCTGGAGAGATGACTCAAGGGCTAGAAGTTCTAACTGTTGTTCCCAGAGGACCTAAGTTCAATTCCCAGCACCTACATGGCAGTTTACCACCATCGGCAACTCCAGTTCCAGGGCATCCAGTGTCCTCTAAGGGACATAGACATACATGCAGAAAATACACCAATGCACATAAAATAATACCTTTTGAAAATATGTATGTCTCAAAATATAATTTGATGAATTTTGACATGTCCGCCTTGTAACCATTAAAACTGCAAAGCACAAAGTAGTTTGCCACCTCCAAAGTTTTCTATTTAAGTTCTGCTCCTCCCCCAATCTCCAGGCCTCAGGCCACTACTGATGATCTGACGTCTCTAACTATGGTCTTACCTTTCTCATGGGTTGGATCCACCGTGTCACAGAGAATGGAGATGTTTATGTATGCTCTCCTCCACTCAGCAGCATTTCAGAATTCATAGAGTGTCGAGATTAGCTCAGTTCTTTCTATTCCCCTGTAGCCCAACATGTTATATACCACAATTTACCAATTCAACCGTTGATGACTTTGAGTTCTTCATTGTGGGGCTTCTTCCGAACAGAGCTCTCTCAAGCCTTTGTGTGCCTCCACGCCTCTGGAAGGGGTGACGTTGCTGAGTCAGGTAGCTAAGTATAAGGAGATGCTTTCAAGCTGCTGTCGCATCAATATTCATAAAAGTTTCAGTAGCCCCATATCCTCACCAAATTTTACACCGATATCCTTGCAGCCCCCAAATGTAACACAGGTTTCTTTTTTTTTTTTTTTCAATGCAGTTTATTCAGGAACATTGAACAATCCTCGGACCCCGGGGAAAGCCAGCCCACAGCTTAAATAGCCTCTGGGTAGCCAACCCAGGCGTGCCACGGGGGCAATGCAGATAGGTCCACATACATGGAAGCAAGCCAGATCCTCAGCCTTAGCCAAATGTGGAATTGTTCGTGACAGAGAGCACTCACCATCGGGAAGGTGGAAGGCGGAAACCAGCTCCATCTTTAAGGCATAGCATTCCGCAGCTCTCTACAGTTCCCCCTTTTTGTTTTAGACGCATCAGGCAAGAGTAGAGGTCTGATCTCTGATATTAGAAATAAATTGGGACTTTGTACAGATGTTCATTTAGGTGTCATCCACCCAAAGAGCATCAGACCCGTCCAATACCTTTTTCTCAGAGGCAGGACCTGGGGCATCAACCCGCATGCAATCAGACATGCTCTTCTCTGGGTCCAAAGCGGCTGACCCTGAGTGCAGTGCTTAGCCTCGCATCCTGAGCGTATCATTTTAGCTTTTTATGGTATCCAACCATGCTTGGGGAGAATGTCCTGCTTCAATGGCTGTAAAGGCCTGAATGATCATGGCTGCATCACACTGTTGTGAGACTCTAATCTTGCATATATACCACAGGCAAACCAAGGAGACCAACACCAGAAGGCCTGCTAACACTCCCATGCCCGCCCATTCCTTCAGATGATTCATGGCTGCAGCAATCCATGTTGATAATCCTGTGGCTAGTCCTGCGTCCACTCTGGTAGAATTTACTGTGACAATGGCCACTCTCAGCTGCTCCATCGTAGTATCGAATTCTCCAGTCCAATTACCTAAAATATAGCTCGACAATTGTTTAGACAGATTTGCAGCACAGGAAAAATTCTCATGTTGTATGCTAGTGACACAAAGTCCAGCATACTTTCATTGACAGCCAGGTTGAGCGATTTGCCATAGGGTATCAATTTGCTCCTGCAAGAGGTCAATCCTCTGATTGAACACCATCAAGCTTCCTTTTAGTTGAGCATTAATTCCTTTATGTACAACTAAGGCATGAGCTACATTGGCTAAATGATTATTCAGGGTCTGAGCAGTCTGCCCAGTATGACTCATGGCTAATGCCCTGGTGGTAGCTCCAACAGCCGTCAATGAGATGGTAGTAACAATGGTGGCTGTAGTTCCAAGATCCCTTTTCTGTCTGAAGAGAGTCATAGCGTGAGGGGCATCAATGGGCACAGGTACCCAGTGAGGCATGCGAGTAACCAGGGCATACCTAAATTTACTAGCATTCCAGCATTGGGCAAAAAAGCAAGTATCATTACCACAATTACTTGGCTCTATCTGGCTAATAATGAATATTATGAGAAATATTATGGAAATATTATGAGAAGCCTTAACCCCTCGTTGGAACATCCTGCGTCAGTTCTAGAACTAGCAGTGGTGGTGTCCGAGGTCTGAGTAGGTTCAGGTTTCTAAGAGAAATGGCTGAGGAAAACTGCAAAGACAACCCGACAGTCCCCTGCTGCCCTCCAAAGGTTGTCAGTATTAGAGTTTAAAGGAGAAAAATCTACCAAATTTTCAAAGAAGCAATAGTTTTCATCTCTTATTCAATTGTAAGAAGAGAAGAAGGACGCTCACCTTATGAGGCGGTAATAACCCAGATACTAATATTTAGTAAGGCAAGCTGCCAAATCATGCATGGCTTGGGTCCTGGAACCTTCCCTAACCAGGGGCAGAGAGGGAATGAAGACTTGACGGACGGCCACACGGCCACACTCACACTGACTGAGACTGGGTGGTAGTCGTCTAGTCTGGAACCACAGTGTGTCTGTTAGGCACAGAGGAGGGGTTGGAGTTAGAAGGAGGTCTCTGCAGGTCTTAGACTGTAAAGATGCAGGAGGAGGGAGCCACGAAGTTGTTTCCACTGCTCAGTCACTCACAAACACTGTCATGCTCTCCAGGAAAGCCTTATCGCGTCTCTTGAGCCTGGCCCATACAGAAAACAACTTTGCCAGTTTCTCACCAGCCGGAGACCTTGGGACAAGGCCCTGCCCACGTCAGTCCACCCAGCACGTTCTTTCAGGATGCACTCAGACATTCCTCTGATCCCTACAGAAAGCACCACAAAATATAAAACAAAACACTTATTTATTTATTTATTTATTTAGTATCAGCAATGCCTCACGAGCAAGAAGAGTGTGAGCTATAAACATTAGGCTGGGGTTCAATACCAGAAAAATCTAGCAACATTATCAGCAAACAAACTGTGGTTATCTGAGAAGATAAGAAAGTTTAAATGAATTTTCAACTGCCTTTAAAAAAAAACATGCTACATAGACACAAACCTGGTAAACTGAAAAGGCAAAGGAATTTCGTTGGGAAATCCAGTGAGAAAACCCAACTGAATCGAGCATTATTTAAACCAGCGTTGAGAACCCCCTAACTACACAGGCTTCAGCCTTGTGTCGGCAGTTAACCACGCAGCTTTACGAGATGAGAAAAGCATTTCGCAGTGACTCCAAAAACGCCACCCAGTAATACCACTAACCAAAAAGAAATTACCCAGGCCTCATGAGAGAGCCTGTAAAACTTTACTCAAGGATGCTATTTGGAATCTCGGCCTCCCGTGCTTTCTTCCTGTGGACCACTGTCAATCTCGCTGGAAAAGGGCTGAGAGCACAGTTTGCTGGAGGAGGACTCTAACTCAACCCTCAGCTCCCCAAATGCTAACGACTAACAAAAGTTCTTAAATATGTCGGGGCTGGCTGTCTCCACCACTTCCCTCTCAGGGCTCACCGCTCACGCTCGCCCACCCCAGCTGCGAAGCACCTAGGAGACAATTAAGCGAGCCCTCCTCCTACCAACCAGGTACGTTACGCAACAATATACAGAAAAAGGAAAAAAAAAGCACCAGGCCTTCCACGTGACAATCCCCGCCCACCAGGCATGGCAGCCAGCCAATCGCGGCGCTCCCCGCCTCCGCCTCGCTCCTCCCCCTCCCCGCCCTCTCCGCCTCCGCACGAGGTGGAATCTTCCAGTTTCAGGCTGTTGTTTTTTGTTTTTTGTTTTTTTTTTTTTCTTTCTCCTACCCACCTCCAACGGGGGGTGGGGGGCCAATGCGGCTGCGCGCTGCGCCCTGATTGGCTGAGCACGGGGCAGAGGCGCGCGCAGCCACCCAGCTCGGTTACTAAGGGCGGAAGCCCGGCGAGGGCGCCGGCGGCTTGCTGCGTCTCTGAAGGGCGTCGAAGCCCGACGACGCCATGCCCAACCGCAGGGCCAGCCGCAATGCCTACTACTTCTTCGTGCAGGAGAAGATTCCCGAACTGCGCCGTCGAGGCCTGCCCGTGGCCCGCGTGGCAGACGCCATCCCCTACTGCTCGGCCGACTGGGCGGTGAGGCTGCGGGGCAGTTGGGCAGCGAGGAGGGCGCGGTGGGGCCTGCGGCGCCTGGAGAGGGGGCGCGGCCCTTTTTCCCTTGGGCCGGACCAACCGACAGAACCTTCCAGAACCGTGGAACGGGCGCCTCACCCGCTTCCCCCTCTTGTCTTCCCCTCTTCTCCCAAAGCTCCTGAGGGAGGATGAGAAGGAGAAATACTCAGAAATGGCGCGAGAATGGAGGGCAGCCCAGGGAAAGGATTCTGGGCCTTCAGAGAAGCAGGTAAGGGTAGCCCCTTCGCACCCGGCCATGGGCTGCCACCCGAGGAACCGTCGGGAAGCCACCAGGGAGTGCCAAAACCCCAGGGGCTGGGAGGCCTTGGTGGCCAGGGGCTTATACTGAATGGCCTCCCAGAGCCCCTTTCAACTCTTTAACGGTTAGACAGCTTAAAAAAAAACAAAACAAACAACAACAACAACAAAAACCAAACTTCTGGGTACTTAAGAAGTAGCTGAGCTTGCATTTTTAAGCGATCCCTAGAAGCAAGCCTGTTACACCGAGCTTTAAATACTAGAGCAACAAGAAGTAAAAACCTGGGCTGGTGTTTGTAGAGCATACAGACCACAAAGTTAAGCGAATTCCCGTGTGGTGGGATAGTCAAGTACTGAGTAGACGTTTCCCTGCTCATTTCTGTTCAGAAAGCACAAGGTAATTGAGTTTTGTTTTGTTTTGTTTTTTCATTCCCTCCCTCGTGTTGTTTTATTCTATTTGTACATACTGAGATTTCATTCTTAAAAACTAGTGACATTGGGCAGTTTGGCAAGTTATTTTTTTTAATGCGGTAGATTTATTTATGTTTTAAGTTGATGCCTGACTCAGGTGGATTTATGAGTTTAGCTTTGTGCCTGTGAGTTTTCTTGTCATTATAATTTCTTATAAAACATTTCTCCTCAAGGGGCTGGTGATGGTTCATATGTTAAGAGAACTGGCTACTCTTCCAAAGGACCCAGGTTCGAGTCGGTGCACCCACATGGTAGCTCAAAATCATCTGTACCATCAGATCCAGGGGATTCTGATACCCTCCTCTGGGCTGCACTGGTACTGCGCACATGTGACACGTGTACATGCGGCAAACACCTGTCTGTACACATTAAAAAAAATTCTTAAAAATAAGTCTCAAAACTTCAGTATATTGTGTGTGTCTTGTGACAGTCGGAGACAAAGCCTGCTCTGGTTTTTACTTTTAAGTGAAATCCACAAACAGTATTACAGAGTATGTGGTTTTGCTCTGTTTTGACTACCAGCCCCTGGCTTTTGATAGTGACTTGAGGAAATGAGATGATCATTAGTGAACAGATGACTTTCATCTGTTGTCATTTATTTACCGCTCACCTTACTCATAATTTTTTATAGATTTGCTGTTGTCTACCTTTAACTGCTGGTATTACTGATAAATATATTTGTTTTTGTTGGTCTTGAGGGAATGCTATCTCAGGGCACAGGATTTTTTAAGGTTACTTTGTTGTATTTAAATATGGGAAGTAAAGTATGCTGCAATAGCTCTGTTTAAAAGTGTTTGATTGGTGATTCTCTTATTTTCAGAAAATCGTATCTACACCACTGAGGAGGCCAGGCATGCTTGTACCAAAACCAAGCATTTCTCCCCCTGATATGTCAAACTTAAATATAAAAAATGATCAAGGTAGAGTATTTCTAAAATGTTGTGCTTTAATAGGATGGCAGAGTGGGTAATTTTTAAAAGTCTTCTATATGGTATGGGAAGATGGCAATAAAGTCATGCCATGCAGTCATGAAGACCAGCACTCATACAAACAGTGATCCAGAGGTGCTAGTTTATAATCCCTGCTGGGGAGGTGGAAACAGTAGGATGGCTAGTCAGACTAGCCTCATTAGCAAGCGTCAAGTCCTATCTTAAACAAACATGGACACTTCCTAAAGATTGACCTTTGATTACCTCACTCAAGGACATACCCATGCATTTATATCCTACACTCAAAATGTGTTTTGTTCATTTTGATCTTACATTACAAAATAATTGATCATAAGGGTTTAAATAGCACTAATGTAATGCAAGATGAACTAATTTGCATTTGTTGAAATAATATTGAAAAGGTTTTTGTAATAAAAATCCTTCTTGGTTTCTACTAATTCATACATTATTAAGCATAATTAGACTTCTTTGTAGCTCTCACACTTAGGTTATAGACATAGACAGGAAGAATAAGTTTTGACCTATTACAGCTTGGTAAGAGTAGATTTTAAATTTTGGACTAAAAAAGGTTATGGATTGAAGGATATGTTAGTTAGCTTGATTTAATCATTCTATAATTTATAAACACATTGAAGCCCCATGGTAACCCACAAAGATGTGCCACTATTATTTGCCAATTAAGAATAAAGAATTTTAAAATATTCTGGGGTTGGGCAAGCATGAAGCAAGGATGAATGATACTACAGTGCCTTAGAAGAGAACATAGCTAATAAAAGGCCTTTTCTGGTCATACCAGCTGGTTTTGTTGTGTTCTGCCTTGGTTTAACACAAGCTTTTCACATTGGCCTTAAGTGGCCACTACTAGTCCCACATTTTTCTCTTGTGTTATAGTTGGTCTTCTGTATATTAACAGAAGTATAGAAGCAGAGAAGAGTTCCATAGCGACTGTTTTACTTCATTTGTTGTGTTGGACTTAATTTCTCAAACCTGTTAGTTGCCTATGTCACAACTTATGTGGTTGCTGAAAATCAGTGCTACTCTATTGCTAAATCATAAAGAGGCTGTTGCAAGACTGAAAAATTTTGTTGCTTTATATAAAGAACGGTTGCTACTTAAATTTTTGATAAATGTGATTGTGAAGTTTTTACTTATAATTGAGTTTTCTCTTTTATAATCACTAACAAATAACAGGAACACATAATTGCACAAAAACGGCTCTAACAGTCTTGGGTGTTCTTTTGTTCTGTTTTTCAGCTCTCCTTGGAGGTATTTTTTATTTTCTGAACATTTTTAGTCATGGTGAGCTACCTCCTCATTGTGAACAGCGCTTCCTCCCTTGTGAAATTGGCTGTGTTAAATACTCCCTCCAGGAAGGTATAATGGCAGATTTCCACAGCTTTATCCATCCAGGTAAGTAGCTCGTGTTTGATAGATCCTAGAAGTATATTTGATTTTAAAACTGGCTTTGTTTATTAGTAGTAGTTTTCTTAAAAGCCAAAGTAAAGGGTGAGTTCCTAACGTGAGTTACTAATATTATGCACATGAGCATAATACTTAAGTGCCCAACGATAAGCAATTAGATGTTGGTGTGGCTGGTTGATTGACACTTTTCCATTGCATGAACATTAAAGTCAGGATAGAATATCTCAAAAATGCACAACCTGCCATTTGTTTACCTGTAGCCTTACATGTTGAGATTTTTCTGCGTTATGTCTTGTTTTTTTTTTTCTTTTACTTTTTCTTTTCCTCAGTAGTCTTTAGTGTGACACTGAACTGCTTTGTAACCTTGAGAAAACCCTTCGAACCAGTTAGCTCATTGTAAAGTGTATATAGTAACTATTGAAACAGCCTGGAGGTAGCCCAGTACTCTAAACATGCTTAGCCATCTCCTTTCCACTCTTCTCTGTCTACTAAAAGGAGCAGAGCCCAGGGGAGACTTAAGCCTGTGACCTCAGCACTTATTCAGGAGGGTGACTGAGGCTAAATAGTGATACCCTGTCTCAAGAAACAAAATGTAAGATTGTTTCAAAGATAAAGGATCTGTTCAGTTCCCAAGAGGACAGAGAGCGGTTGAGGGGCCCACCATATCCTTGAAGTCAAGAGGGGAACGGATTAAGAACGAGCTTTAAACTTGATTTGGATGAGTTTATTCTCAGAGCGCAGCAGAGCTAATCGTCTTGCTCATGCTTATGGATGTTGCTGCTTAAGACAGCTTTTTAGGTTTTGTGAGGTGGGTGGGGGGTGTGGATTATGAAACACTGAAAATGTAAATTTTCAAGATTTTCTCCATTCTGAAATACTTGTGCATGTTTGCAGTATCACAGGCTCCACCACCCTCAGAGCCCTTCATAGACCCCTAGTTAGAGAAGTTCTTTGGCATGAATTTTCTTTTCCTAGTATAATTTCCCTAGAAGGAACAACTGTTGTGAAAAGCAGTTTGGAAAATACATAAAAATTACTTTCAGTCATCTTTGACTTAAACAACCACCAAGACAAAAGAATACAAAACAAAAACAAGGACACTGTGAAGTTTTAATCTTGAAATTTTGTATTTTAACAAAATAACCCACATTGAAACTTGGTCATCATGTGAGATATGACTATAGCACAAGTAAGAGAATGTCCATATTTTTGCTTCTCAGCAAAACACTTTGTATTGTAGGTGAAATTCCACGAGGATTTCGATTCCATTGCCAGGCTGCCAGTAAGTATAAAGGAATTGGGATAAGAGGGACTGAGTGTGTAAGCCCTGTTAAGACTCACTCCTTTAACTTAGAAAGTGTAAGCTTCAGGGAATGATAGGTGGAATGATCTATAAAGCTTTTAACCCAAACATGCACACTCCTGGTGTTGGGGATTGAACTGGGGTCTCACATGCTAGGCAATCATGTGACAGAGCAGGACTCACAGCCCAAACGTTTTAAAAATCTTTACTGACTTGTATGTATGTGTGAACTTTTCTTTCCACGGCAATATAATTTTATTTTCCAATTGCTACATTTCCATTGGTTTTCAAGGTCAGCTGTTGGAATAGTGGCCAGGCTCTTAAGAAAGTCAGAAGTTCCAGGTGATGCAGACTTAGGCCCACTTATGAGCAGTGTCTATTTTAAAACACTTTTAGAATTCATGCTTCAAAAATAATACAGTTCAGAGTGGAACAGTTTTAAGGTTTGGGTGAGGAAATCAGACTTTTAAGTATTTTTGTAACCAAAAAGTTTGACTATGACTAAATTTATCTAAGATTGGAGCACAACTCACAAGGTTTTAAGCAGTTTCCTGCGTGATGAAAATGAAAATCATGGTAATTTTACATTAAATTGAGATTAATTCAATAGATTGTTTAAGGGATCATTTTATTCCTGCATATGCAGTTTAACCTTAAAATGTCACCTAACCTATAGAAGTATTAGAAATATTTGCCACGCTTACTGTAACAGGCATGTTGTAACTTTCATAAAGCTCCTTGTGTGAGTGCACCATCATGTGCAGATCCGAGGACAGCTTTGGGGAGTCAGCTGCTTTCTACCTTCTTCTCTGCCACTGTGAAGCCGGCAGCTGGGTCATGAGCTTCTGGCAGATTCTCTTGCTCGGTCGAGTTTGATGGACTAAGATAACCGATGTCTACTGCCACATTTCAGTTTTGTTTTTTTAAAGAATGTAGGTTTTAGGGTTTGGACTCTGGTTGTCATGATTACAAGGCAAATGCTTTTACCTACCTGTTGAGCTGTCTCTGGCCCTGTAATGCTGTTCTAAACACAAGTATTTTGTACTTTTCCTTAATAATTTGAATTATTCTGGTCTTAGTATATTTAAAAAAAAGTGTGGATATGTTGTTTGCCCTAGAACCAAAGTTGTAATCTGTGAATTAAGGAGTGTAAGAGATTTTCTAAAATGTTTTTATTTTTTTGTGTGTAGGCATTTTGCCTTTGCATGTATATCTGTGCATATCATGTGTGTGCCTGGTGCTCTCAGGTCAGAAGAGCCTGTCAGAGCCCTGGGACTGAGTTACAGGTGGTTGTGAGCCACCAAGTGGATGCTGGGAATTGAACTCTGGTCTTCTGGAAAACAGCCATTGCTCTTAACCACTGAGCCACCTCTCAGATGGCTCAGCAGTTAAAAGCTAGGCTTACAACCAAAAATATAAGAAATTTTTTTAGTTATACCTCATTTTGAAATAGGAAAAGAAGGTTATAATACAGTAATAACATTATTTGAGGTCATTGTGCTACTAAATAGATGGTAGTTAAAAACAAGTAGAGAATTTAGAGAGGTGGCCCAGCAGTTAACACTTTCTAGAGGACAGGCAAAGTTCAGTTTCCAACATCACACAGGTAGCTCATTGCTGTCTAATTCAGGGGATCTGATGCCTCTTCTGACTTCTAGGTACCTGTACTCAAGGTTCACAGACACATAGACATAAATAAAAGTCTTTTTTGTTGAGTCTGTAAATGAAACCAGGTACAGTATGCTTGTAATTTGATAGCTTGAAAGACTTAAGGCAGGAGGATCTCTCACACTTTGAGGCTAGCATGGGCTACAGAGAATTCATTGTCAGCCTGTGTGACAGGGCAAGCCTTAATACTCAACAAACAAAAATCCCAAATATAAATTTTATGAAACCTAGTTTCTACTTTAATTTTCAAGTTTTAACTTGAAAATGTGATTTCAGTTGGTTCATCATTGAATGCATTACCTTCCTCCTGTGTGTCAAATCATTCATTGAGAGCATCATTGGCTTACCATTTGTTATTTTGATGATGGTAAAACCTTTTATTTAATTGCAAGTTTTTGCAGTATTTTCACATTAAACAAATTAACAGAAAGTATACTTCCTTTCTTAAAAGCTGTCTCTATCTTATCTGTGTCTTACTGAAGGCCAGAAACATTTTTTTTTCCTCATGCTGAGGATCAAACCCAGGCAGGTCCTTGTTCAGCTAGGCAAAGGCTCTATGCTGAGCTGCACCCACAGCTGGGAATGACTTTCAGCTAATTGAAACAGCACAGTTTCTCATTCAGACAAACTTGAAATGTTTGAAGCTTGCCAATTTAAGCATGTTTTAAGTTGCCAATTAAACAGCCCTGGGAAATGTGCCAATTAAATAAGACAAATAATGGTTAGGGTGACAGCTGTGTTGACATAGTACCTAAAAATGCCTGTGCTAATATAATTGTACTGATTTGGAGAAGACCAGGTTTCATAGACTAACCTACCAAGCTAAATGTATATATTGATGTGTTCTGTTTAGCCAGTCGTCAATGAACAATGCATATAGATTTGTCAAGGCTAGTGAGATGGCTCAGTGGGTAAAAGTGCTTGCTGCCAAACCTGATGATCTGAGTTTGATCCTTATGACCCAGATAGATGTACCTCCTTCTTAAATACTTCTCAAAGACATTTTGCTACCTGGTCTTTCAGGTAGTATAAGTCAAGTAACTGCTTCATAGGCGTTATGGGTTATCACGTTAGAGTAGTAAAGAATTTCAGGGCTGAAAGGCCTTTTAATACAGAGTCCAGCAGTGTACTTAGGTTCCTCACAAAGAGGTGCTTCTGGTTCTGCCTGAGCTTGGCACTAGACTCTCCTTCCTCACTTGAACAAAAGAGCTTGACTTCTGTTTGTTTCACTGGTTAATGACTTTTCTTTAGAGAAGTTCTACTTTAAAAGAAGCAAAGCTTTAAATTATTATTGCAGCTTTCTATATGAAAGATCTGTCAGCTTTACAAATGCATCTTCATCCAAAAAATACAACACTGACTTAAGTGTAGCATATGCAGTATACCTACCAGTCAGTTGAAAACAGCATATCACCACCAGTACCACTGCAGTCTCCTCCCACCCCCGCCCCAGGTCTTTATAAGAGAAATGTTCTGAATTTTGTGTTACTAATATTTTCTGAATAATTTTACTATGTACATGTATATATTTATTTAAATGCTTTTGTTTTTATAAGCATGTTATTAGCATTTCTGTACCTGTATTTAAGTACATCTTACAGAACTTTTCTGTTTGTTGTTAAATTTTGTGAAAATGCCTTTTCTCAGCGTAAGCCTTGCATTATTCACTCACTATGAGGCCTCTTTTTAAGTTTTAGTACTGGGGTACTGAACCCTAGGTCTTGAATATATTAAGCAAGTACTCTACCACTGAGCTACATCTCTAACCCTGTAGCTTGCCTTTTAATAAGCACAAGTGTTGGGTTTTAGTTTGGCAAGTCAGTCAGTTTTTATCAACTGTGAATCTTAATAGCTTTTTGCTACCTGGAAGTTTGCAGTCTTTTTTGTAACTGATGTTTATTCCATCTAGTGTGTACTTGTGTGTGCTATGAAATGACAGGTTAATTTCAGTGTTTTCTCCTATAGACAACAGTTTTCTTGGCATCATTTAGTGAATAACCTGGTTTTTCTCAATATGCAGTCTTTCTTAGATCAGATCATTCTTCTGCTTGTTTTGTTTTAGTGGTCTACTAGGTTTTTGGTTTTTTTGAGGGGTTTGGCTTGACTGTTGTGTTCCTTAATTAAGCATAATAGTTTGAAAATGTTTAGATAGCTCTCTTGATATTGTTCTGTAATATCATTGCTATTTTGACTCCTTTTTTTCATCCACAATTTGGAATCAAAAAAAGCCTTGTTGATAGATTGGGATAACTGTAAATATTTAGGTCAGTTTGGAGAAGATAAATGCCTTCATAATGATGTCTTTCTGTGAACATGGAGCTACTTATTTCTTCAGGTCTATAATTTCATTAATAAAGTTGTTAATATTTTAATACCTTTTGTTTATTTGTATTTTTTTTTTAAGATAGTCTCACCTTGGCTAGCCTAGAGTTTATTTAGAATAGGTTAGCATCCTACTTGGGACAATCCTCCTGCCTTTCCCTCCTGAGTACCTACATCACCATACCACTTTTTTGTTGTTTTGTACATGCTGTTTTGTATGGTGTCTTCTGAAGTAAACACTTCATTTTGCCTTAGTATGGAGGCTAGGATCTTTAGTTTCCAGTGTTTGACCAACAGTAATTTGCTGTAGTTTCTTCTTCCTTGACTGCCCTTACTCTTCCTTGTGTACACTTTTATCAGAGTGAAGAATTTTTCTGTTTTTAGTTTAATTACAGATGACAGTTGAATATTTTAATAAGGATACTCTTATTAAAGTGTAAGGATACTTTTTAGTAAGTCTCTGCTGTTTATTTGTATGGTGATTTATCATCTTTTAAAATGTTTCAGCAGTGGTGGCTCACACCTTTAATCCCAGCACTCAGGAGGGAGGTGGAGGCATGTGGATCTCCAGGACAGCCAGGACTGTCTACAGAGAACCTGGTCTCAAAAAACAAACAAAAATTTCCAAACAAGCAAAAAACTTGTTTTTGCACTCTACAGTAAACCCAACAAGATAACAATAGGTCTCTTAATTACTCAGTTTGGCATGCTCATGCTTTGTCTTAGGCTCTGTGTATTTATGTTGCTGTTGATGTCTGATTTGGTTGTCAAGGTTACTTGCTATAATGAAAGATGGAGTTGGGGAATGTGTTTTCATTTATTTTTTTAGTTTGGTTTCTGGTACTGCAGAATGTATTTAATAATGTTATTTCTGAGGGCTAGATATTATAGTCTTGTGTCCAGTAATCCTATTACAATTATCTTTGTTGATCTGTTTTCATAGTTCCTTGGTTATCATGTTTATCAGACATCCCTCTGCTTTTGCCTCTCCCACTAGAGTGTGTAGGTGTAGCATACAGAGAAGAATCACGTTAGTCATATCTAAGGAATGTTTATGGTTGTGTCTGGCAGAAAACTGGAGTCACCAGGCATCTAAGATTATCTTAACACATGGTCAGAAATTGTTGTAACTTAAAACTATGCTTCAAACTTTACAAAACTAACCCATATTGGCTCGTTAATAGAAGAAGAGTGTGAACAGATTACTACCCAAGTCAGAAGACAATAGATTTTATTAATATTTTTATATATAGGGTCTCTTGAAACCCAGTCCGGCCTCAAAAGAAGCCAAGCTCCAGCTTCTGTTCTTCCTGCCTCAGCCTCTCAAGTGCTGATACTTCAGTTAGGCACCACCACGCTCAGTGTTTACAACACAGAGAGTAATACAAAAACATCTTAAATTTTTGCTGAGTCTGCTAAGATTCTGTCTGTAGTTTATCAGCCTTTTTAATTCCTTCCTCCGTTCTCCAGTATTTCTTCTTCTCCAAGATTCCAGGCTCCTAATTCCTTGTTGCATTATTCTCTGTAGTACTTTGAGGTAGAATTCTACTTCTTGAGCCTAGAAAGTTGTACACTAAAGAAACTTTTGGGTACTTTTCTGTGAATTTTGTTTTTGGTTCCCTTTCCAGGCTCTGTGTACCTGCTTTTCACAATAGTGTGTTTGAAAAGAAGGAATGCCAGAGTTAACTTAGGGCCTTTCTTCAGAGAGGTATATTTGCTTTTGCTAATGCACTTAGTGGACTTAAAAATTTTAATCATAGGTTCTGAAAGTGTTGCTCAACCATTTAGCTACTTGTAGAAGTGACAAGTGATCTAAAAGCAGCCCTAGAGAGTTTCCTAACTTCTTTCTTCTTCATCAGTAAGTCTTAACTACTGTGTATGTATGTGCTGCTAATATCTTCAAGGTCACTTATTTTTTTGTGAAGGGTTCATCTAATTACTTGATCTTTTTTTTTTGTTTGGAGTTGGGGAGTTCATCATTCCTGTCTTTAAAAAAATGATTTAGTATTTTTTAATGTTTGTGTATCATGTGTGTGCCTGGTGCTGATTGAGGCCAGAGGAGGAGTTTGAGTTCTCTGGAACTGTAGTTACAAATGGTTGATAGCCCCTATATGAATGATTGCATTAGAACCTGGGTTCTCTAGAAGAACAGCTGGTGTTGCTCACCACTGAGCCATTTCTCCAGGTCTGTGAATGGGCCGGCAGTATAGTTCATGGGAATAATGGCACTTGTTGCTGAGCCCAAATACTTGAATTCAATCCTGGAATCCACATGGTGAAAAATCAGCTTCTGTAGGTTGTCCTCTGAACTCCATGTACATGCTGTGTATGGTTACACACACATACATGTGTGTATGGTTACACACACACAGTAAACAATTTTTTAGATCCCCAGAACCTACCTAAATACCTAGTGCCTGTAATTCCAGCCTCAGGCAAAGACAGTGGATCCCCAGAGCCTAGCCATATCAGCAAGTTCGGGGTTTGTTTGAAAGACCTTGCCTCAGGAAATAAGGTGGAAGAGATCAAGTATGATTCCTGATAGCACACTCCACATCCATAGGCATACACATGCTTTTATACGTTCTGTTCAGGCAAACATCCATATACACATGCACACATACACACACATACACTTACATTAAAATTTTTAAAAATTACTACTATGAGGTCATCTAGCCTTATTTAACAAAACGGTTTTGAAAAGCATCATGGGACCGAATCCAAGAACACATCAAAGATATCATCCACCATAACCAAGTAGGCTTCATCCCAGGCATGCAAGGGTGGTTCAACATACGGAAATCCATCAATGTAATCCACCACATAAACAAACTGAAGGAGAAAAACCACATGATCATTTCCTTAGATGCTGAAAAAGCATTTGACAAAGTCCAACACCTATTCATGTTTAAAGTCTTGGAGAGATCAGGGATACAAGGCACATATCTAAACATAGTAAAGGCAATATACAGCAAGCCTATAGCCAACATCAAACTTAATACTTAAATCAATCACACTGAAATCAGGGACAAGACAAGGCTGCCCACTCTCTCCATACCTCTTCAACATAGTACTTGAAGTCCTAGCCAGAGCAATAAGACAACTAAAGGAGATCAAGGGGATACAAATCGGAAAGGAAGAGGTCAAAGTGTCACTATTCCCAGATGATATGATAGTATATATGAGCGACCCCAAAAATTCAACCAAAGAACTCCTCCAGCTGATAAACACCTTCAGCAAAGTGGCAGGATACAAAATCAACTCAAAAAAATCAGAAGCCCTCCTGTACACCAAAGACAAAAGGGCCAAGAAAGAAATTAGGGAAACAACACCCTTCACATAGCCACTAATAACGTAAAGTACCTTGGGGTGACACTAACCAAGCAAGTGAAAGACCTGTTTGAGAAAAACTTCAAGTCTCTGAAGAAAGAAATTGAAGAAGATCTCAGAAGATGGAAAGATCTCCCATGCTCATGGATTGGTAGGATTAACATTGTGAAAATGGCCATCCTGCCAAAAGCAGTCTACAGATTCAATGCAATTCCCATCAAAATACCAACTCAATTCTTTACAGACCTTGAAAAAAAGATTCTCAGCTTCATATGGAGAAACAAAAAACCCAGAATCCAAAACAATCCTGTACAACAACAGATCATCTGGAGGTATCTCCATCCCCGATCTCAAGCTGTACTACAGAGCAATAGTAATAAAAACTGCATGGTATTGGCATAAAAACAGAAAGGAGGATCAATGGAACTGAATAGAAGACCCAGAAATAAACCCACACACCTATGAATACTTGATTTTTGACAAAGAAGCCAAAACCATTCAATGAAAAAAAGACAGCATCTTCAACAAATGGTGCTGGTCCAACTGGATGTCTACATGCAGAAAAATGAAAATAGATCCATATTTATCACCCTGCACAAAACGAAAGTCCAAGTGGATCAAAGACCTCGACATAAAACCAGATACTCTAAATATGTTAGAAGAAAAAGTGGGGAACAGCCTAGAACTCATTGGCACAGGAGACAACTTCCTGAACAGAACACCAACAGCACAGGCGCTAAGAGCAACAATCAATAAATGGGACCTCATGAAACTGAAAAGCTTCTGTAAAGCAAAGGACACCGTCATCAAAACAAAACGACTGCCTACAGATTGGGAAAGAATCTTCACTAACCCTTTATCTGACAGAGGACTACTATCCAGTATATACAAAGAACTAAAGAAGCTGAAAAGCAGCAAACCAACCAATCCAATTAAAAAATGGGGAACAGAGCTAAACAGAGAATTCTCGACAGAAGAATATTAAATGGCAGAGAAATGCTCAACCTCATTAGCCATCAGGGAAATGCAAATCAAAATGACCCTGAGATTTCACTTCACACCCATCAGAATGGCCAAGATGAAAAACTCAAGTGACAACACATGCTGGGGAGGTTGTGGAAAAGGGGAACCCTCCTCCACTGCTGGTGGGAATGTAAACTGGTACAACCACTCTGGAAATCTATCTGGCGCTTTCTCAGACAATTAGGAATAGTGCTTCCTCAAGACCCAGCTATACCACTGCTAGGTATATACCCAAACTTTGCTCAAGTACACAAAAGGGATACTTGCTCAACCATGTTTATAGCAGCTCTATTTGTCATAGCCAGAACCTGGAAACAACCCAGATGTCCATCAACGGAGGAATGGATACAGAAATTGTGATATTTTTACACAATGGAATACTACTCAGCAATCAAAAAGGAGGAAATCATGAAATTTGCAGGCAAATGGTGGGATCTAGAAAAGATCATTCTGAGTGAAATATCCCAGAAGGAGAAAGACAAACATGGTATATACTCGCTTATATAGACCTATACGATATGATAAACATAATGAAATCTATACCCCTAAAAATGATAATCAAGAGAGCGGACATGGGGTAAGATGATCAAGCCTCATTTAGAAAGACAGATGGGATGTGCATTGAACGTATGACAGGAGTCTACTGAAGGCATCTGAAAGACTCTGACTAGCAGTGTTTTCAAAGCAGATACAAAGACTCATGACCAAACCTTAGGCAGAGTACAGGGAATCATATGAAAGAAGGGGAGTTAGTATGATGGGGAAAGGATAGGAGCTCCACAAGGACCAAATATATTTGGGCACAGGGTCATTTCTGAAACTGACATTCAACCAAGGACCATGTATGGATATAACCTAGAACCTCTACTCGGATGTAGCCCGTGGTAGCTCAGTAACCAATTGGTTTCCCATAGTAAGGGAAACAAGGACTATTTCTAACAGGAACTCAATGGCTGGCTCTTTGGCCTCCCCACCCCCCAAGGGAGGAGCAGTCCTGTTAGGCCACAGAGGAGGACTTTGCAGCCAGTCCTGAAGATACCTGATAAAACAGGATCAGATGAATGGGGAGGAGGTCCCCCCCATCAGTGGACTTGGAAAGGGGCAGGGTGGAGATGAGGGAGGGAGGGTGGGATTAGGAGGGAATGAGGGAGCGGGATACAGCTGGGATACAGAGTTAATAAATTGTAACTGATAAGAAAAAAATAAAAATTAAAAAAAGCATCATGGGAACAGTGCAGACATTGTAGACTTGATCATTAATCATGGGTTCAAGTAATCCATTGGTAACTATTAACTATTTCTGGGAGTCTCTGTGGTGTTTTCTTAATTTATGTATTTCCCACCTCCTAGAGTAACCGTAAGATTTTTGTTTAAAGTATGTAAAGTATCTAATGAGAACCAGGCTTGGCACAAAAGCCTACATGTGAATTCCACTGCTCTCCTGTATTCCTCCTGTCTCACACTTACCTGATAGTATTTGTCTTGCTCAGTGGTTGAATTTCACATCTTTATTTCCTTCAGGTGATTCTAGTCACAAGATTCCTATTTCAAACTTTGAATTCGGGCATGACCAAGCAACTGTGTTACAAAACCTTTATAAATTTATTCATCCAAACCCAGGGAACTGGCCACCTATTTACTGCAAGGTAATAATCCAGTTAGAAGTTCTCTTAAGATTATTCACTTAGACACTAGAATACCTGAAAAATACTAAAAGAATTTCAGTTTTGTATTTGTTGCGTGTTTTAAAACATGCTCATTCTGATTTGATTTCTGTGCAATTAGTATGGTCTTTAAATTCCTAAATTTGAAGGATACCAAAGCTGAGTATAGTATTTTTTTTTCAAATCCCTCTTGAAATACCTTCAGTATTGTTTTATTCCAACGAATAGATTCTCCATTCTGTATACATACAAGATTACATGCTCCACAAGATTACTCTCTATTGAAAGCTCTCTTTGTCAGATTCTCTTACCCATTGTTTTCTTGTATTTAGAAAATTCCCTTTTTGCTTTACCTAAATTCCCTAGAAGAGTAGTCAGGAATTGGGTCCTAAACTTGCTGTTGTTTTACTACGACCATATCACTTTATCTGAATATTGACTTCTTTATTGGTATACTCTAAGTGCCACTTGTCTTTCATAAAGTGTATTAACACACACATCCCCAGTTAATAAGAGCAATATATAGTATATGCTATTTTTATAGATTTCAGTTAGTGTCTGTCTTTCCTATACACACCCCAATTTGAAAGGACCCTATTAAAGTAATTCAAAATAGGTGAAAAATAACAAGTAATAATTTTCCTTCTACAGTCTGATGATAGAGCCAGAGTTAACTGGTGTTTGAAGCGTATGGAGCGGACATCAGGTGAGTGGAACTTGCATCATTGCAGGAAGTGCACTATACACTTTGTTCTGATAATATGTGTTCTGAATGCCCAGATTCACTCATTGTATTTTTCTATTCACTAATGGAAGAAATCAGGCAAGATCTAGAACTTCTCACTGTAGAGGACCTTGTAGTGGGAATCTACCAGCAAAAATTCCTCAAGGAGCCCTCTAAGACCTGGGTTCGAAGCCTCCTAGATGTGGCCATGTGGGACTACTCTAGCAACACAAGGTATGGATAATGATTTTGTAATTCACGGATGTTGATCCTTTTTCTCAACTATGTCTGAGAAAATAGGTTTGGACTAGGTTTGGGGCTTTGTGGTTTGTTTTGTTTTGAAGTACTTTTCAGTTAAACCTTGTAAACATCTAAAACTATTTTTATGAGTATGAGTGTTTGTCTATGTGCACACCACATGAGTTCCTAGTGATCCTGGAGGCCAGACAAAAGGTGTCAGATCCTCTTTGTTCCTGGGGACCGAACCCAGGTCCTCTACAGGCACTCTTTACCACTGAGCCAGCTCTCTAGCTAGGGAAGCTTACTTTTTTTTAGATGTTGTTTTTCATACTATGTTTCTTAGCATACAATAAGTGATGCAAAGATACATTGTTGTTTTTATACTAAAAACAAAAATACTGCTAAGTAAAATGACTGTCTTTACAAGTTAGAATTTCTGTACTGATGAAAAAAGAAAGTTTCTGATTTATTTAGACTTTTTATTAGTTTTTAAATTTCTTTTTAGGTTTGTTTTTTTTTTTTTTTTTTTTTTTTTTTTGAAACAGGGTTTCTCTCTGTAGCCTTGCCTGTCCTGGACTCTGTAGACCAGTCTGGCCAAGAACTCACAAAGATACACCTGCCTCTGTTTCCCCTAGTGTTGGGATTAAAAGCAAGTGCCACCATGCCTGGCTTTAGACTTTTATTAAATTGTTTTCATCGTGTATAATTTATGCAAAGTGGTACATACGTGAATTAAGTTGGCAAAGTGTTTATTTTTTATTTTGAAATGATCTAATAAAATAAAAAATAAAAAAAATAAAGTAATAATAAAAAATGATCTTAGCTTTACTGAAAAGTTAAAAGATTAATACAAAATAAACATTACTCTCTTGGTTTCCTTAATTAACATTAATACATTTTTGTTATAATTTGTCTCTAAATACATACACACCTTTTTTTTAAAGCCACTTGAGAGTAAAGTCACCCTGCTTGTTTGTGTTTAGGTACTCCAATATTTCCTAAGAAAAACATTTCTCTTACAAGTAGTGTAATTAATTACCAAAGTCAGAACATTGCCACTGACACACAGTACTATTTCGTAAGTTGAAGTTCATAGATTGCCAGTTTTTCCACGGTAAATGGTGTCTTTTATAGATAAAACACTATGTCGAGTTCAAGCCTGAATCACATATTTCATAGTCTTCATGTCTCTTACAAGTGCTTTGATCTGTAACAATTGTTGGTCATGTGTGTGCATGAGTATTGCTAGGGCTGACCTGGAATTCATGATCATACTACTTTGCTTCCCAATTGCTGGTATTACAGGCATAAACCACCATTCCTGGGTCCTTTCTTACAGTTTTGACATTTCCTTAAAGAGTGAAGTCTAGTTCATAAAGTATTTCTCAGTTTGAGTTGGTTTACATTTCCTCGTCGACTATGCTAAGGTTACACACTTGAGGAATACCATAAAAATGCTGTGTTTCCTCAGTATGTCACATTTGGAAGTATCTTATGTCAGTCTGTCCCATTCCTCATACTGAGAACTTGGCCACTTATCTAAGATCTGTTAAGAGATACCTTTGAACAGTTACTTTTGTGTACCTACCTCAAGGGTTGTCATGCAGCTCAGCAGTAGAGTGCTTTGTAGATAGCATAAGGCCCTGGGCTCAAGCTCCAAAGAACATAAAGTGTTTTTGCAGAGAAATTTAATTTAAATTCCAGTTCTGGCATCCAGTGATGATTTAGTTTGAAGAGTTCTTGCCATGCTTATGAAGGCATGGTTTTTAATTGTTCCTTCAGTACTTACTATTTACAATTCGACAATAAAGTTTTTTCCTTCACAGAGACTTGTGTTTCATTCAGTGGATTGTATTGTTAGCAGAGCTTGTTTTTAATCTCTAATAACATGTGGCCTGCAGAAAATTCCTTCAAGCTGTGATTTCTGTGTCCTTTTCACAGCACCTGGTTACTCTTGAGTGCTTTTTGCTCTCTGGTACATACCTGCGTCATCTTCCATTGCTCCATTCTACCCTAGATGCAGTTTCTCTAATAGGTCCTTGATCTTTTCAATGCTGGATGATGCTGACAGAAATCTGTTCAGTATGTATCTTACTCTTTTAACAGTCTTAGGGTGCGCTGAATGAACTTGGATTGTTGTTGGAACTATGGCAGTTCAGGACTCATTTTTAGTTGACTTCATTCTGAGGGATAGAGTCACAGGAATTTTTTCAAAAGTGACTTGGGTTTTTGTTTTTGTTTTTTGTTTTTTTACTCCTTCAGAATAGTGCTTGTTCATATTCTGTGTTGGTTCCCTTCCACTTTGTTGGTTGTATAAAACTAGCATTGTTTTAAAAGTGTATATTCAAAAGTGTCACTTCACTGAAACCCCACAAAAGTTTAGAAATTAACTCAGGGAGAACTGAATCTTTATAATGTTGTGTCTGAGGACAAAGGTTATTTTCCTGTTGTAAAAATCAACATTGTCTTTGTGATAATGTTTTTCACACGGGTTTATGGGTCTAGTATTGGTGGATTGTTGAGGGGAAGTTTCTTAATAAATTTCATTTCTATGGAAACTGGTTTAATTAAGCTGTGTAGTCTAGGGGAGTAAATTTGGTAATTATATATTGGTGAACATAGTGAAATAGGTTTAAATGGTTTTAGGTATCTGTCAGGAAGGCAGCTTCAAAATTTTTATTTCTAAAGTTTCAGGGTTTTTTTTTTTTTACATGTTATAGATTCTGAAATGTCATTTTGAACAAGTACTGTTTAATTCATTCTCTAATCTAATAAAATTAAATGTAAAGCTTTTAAATGAGCAGATTAAAGGCCTTCATGGATTGTTTCTTTTCATAAATTATAGGTCTTTGAACTAAGACCAAACTGTGTTGTTAAAAGCTTTAGGTAGTTACTTAATATTTATGGATTTTTTTGATAACTTAGTATATAATCAATTTTATGAACTGTCTTACAAGCATATGAGAATATTCTGTTCCCTTTGTGGTTGTAGGATTTGAATCTATGGACAAAATCAACACAGATTGTTGTTGACTAGTCAGTTTTCTGTTAAGTAATTAACACCCAAGATAATCAGCCCATATAGAGAAAGTGATGGTTTTGATTGTGGAGGCTCAACTCTGTGACCAGTTGGCCACTTTTGCTTTTGTGGTTGTGTTCAGGCAGAACCTTGCAGTGGGGAGTGTTAAGTGGTAAAGCAGACTGCCTTATCTCATCACTGGGAAGTTACAGAGGAGGGGACTGGTGTTCAACAGTTGTCTTAACAGACACACCCTAACCCTACTACCTGAAGACCTCCCACTCACCTCCCTCATTTTTAAGATAAGGTCTCACCGGGTAAACCAGACTGTCTGGAACTCTGCTGTGTCAAGGCCTCAAACTTAAGAGATCTGCCTGTCTCTGCCTCTGCCTCTGCCTCTGCCTCCAAGTGCTAAAATTAAAGGTGTGAGCCACCACACCTTACACCCAGATTCCAACCTGAGACTATCATCTCCCAGGAACACTATGTTGAAGACCTTTGGCGAATGGGCCTTAGCAGGAAAATCTGAACTACAGTGATTACTTGTGTTGGTTCACTGTGTAGCCGTGAGCTCATCATCATCCCTCCTGCTTCTCCTTGAGAGTAGAGACCATGTGTGCAGACCATGTTACCATGTCTGCAGATTCTCTTACTCTCCCGTCAACTTTGTCCCCTCAGCATAGCATCTGAGAGTAGTGTTTTGCTGTGTTTCCATACCTCCTTACATACTTGTTGCTCTTAAAAAGGTGTCTGTTAAAAAGATTGGTGAAAGGAGACGTAAAAGGTATTTCCTGTTTTTTTGCATGGTTGAGATTTCCACAGTCAAAGCTTTGTGTCCATGAATTCCTGGAAAATACTCCATTGTGTTATATATTTCTTTTGCAAAGCTTATAATTTTCTTAGTTCTAACTATGTGGCCTTTTAACTTAGAGACTTTAAACACTTGACTGTTTTCCCATCCTTCATGGCTCCTCTCGGTTTGTTTAAGCACCATTTCACGTATCTGATAAACCATTTCAGTATGCAAAAATTGGTAGCTGTTTCTATAGTTTTTTTCAGGTGGAAATGTTTGTTCCACTCTTGATTTATGTTAAGGAAATCTATAATACATGATGCTTTATTACTTTTCATTTTAGCTATTTTCTTTATACTCTTTTTTTTTTTTCAGAAGAAGAAAGTTTATTATTGCCAGTGCTAGTGCATAAAGACTAACAAGCATAATTAGAAGGAGGAAGGGAACGAGGGGAGAAAGGGAGAGAATAAGTATCAGGTACCCTGGTGGACTTCTGGGCAGGTTTAAAACCTTCAATTTGACAGCATAATAGTTCATAAGTCTTTCATAGATACAGGTAGGGTTTCCTCTTACTTGATAATGTTCACAAACAGTTCTTACAGGTTACAGTCTTACCATCTGTCAAGTTAAAAAGCAAAACAGCAAAATGTCCCTCATATAAAAGGGTATTAGAAAGTTCGTCTTTGATCTTTCCCATACATTTTAATACATGAACTTAAAATTAAAAAGATATCCTATTCTTTACTTTGAAAATTATCACAATGGATTTTTCCAAATTACAAATAACAGTAGCTTTATGAAGATACATGAAGCATGAAGATACATGTGCAGTCAGGATTGACAACCATCAGCTAGAACAGTTCCTCTATGAAAGCAAGCTGGTCAAAAAGGCCCTTCTTGCAGAGCGCCTGAAACCCTCCGATGCTGTCATCAGGAATGCCTTGTTGGCTTCCTCCAGCGCAGGGGACACCCTAGCCACCCCAGCGCTGCTGTCCAGGAACCATCCAACCATCCAACTTATCGCCCTCCATGTCAATCCTCCAGTCTTGGCAATCGGGCCTTGTTGGGCGTGGGTGGCGGGCAGCTCCTCCTCCATGGGGCCCTCCTCTGGGCTGCAGCACTTCCATCTGCAGCTTTCTTTCTACAGCTCACAGAGCTCTACCATCTCCGCCATGGTAGAAATGACTGTGCCTCTCGTTTTATTCCTTCATGTATTCTCATGGCAGTTTCCTGGTTTCCTTAGTTTCTTTTTCAAAATTACTCTATTTCTTTGGGTAGTTTGTAAACTACTTATGATTTTATTCTGTTTTGATTTCTGAGTCTAGTCGATTCTATTTCTCATTTTAAAAATTGCTTTTACTTCTAAATTTTTCTTATTCAGAGTATGTTTCCATGTCTTCACATACTTGTGTGAGAACATTTAATTCTATATGGAATATTATGTTAGAATTTCCCAAGGTTTTGTGGTGGGTTTTTTTTGTGTGTGTGTTTTGTTTTGTTTTGTTTTTGTTTTTTTAGGAAGTTACAGGTGTTTTCCTATTTTCTTGTATGTTCTAATAGCTTTCTGTGGCTGAGACTTGCTGTTTCTTTTGTCTCTTGGGTGGTAATTTTGACAAGTTCAGTTCAAGAGCTCCCTCTTCTGTCAGTGTAGCAACCAGTATACAGATTCACTAACATGACCTGGGTGGAAGGTAGCTGAGTTTCCTTTTTTTTTATTCTTTTGGCTCCTCACCATCACCCAAGTCTATAAAGTGTTCTTCTTCCACCCTCCCCTACACAGGTGCTTTCTTAGAAGCAATAGGTTTGTTCTCACAAGTCTCTAGTTCAGTTTGTACCTGGAGTGCTCTTCCTTTTTGTGGGGATGATTGAAATTTAGTCTCAGGTCCTCCTGTATCTTTTCTCTCTTCTCTGCAGTTTTTTTTTTCTGGACTCCACAGTTGTGATACATAGACTAGGAATGAGAGACTGAGAAATTTCTCTATTGCGATATAAAGCTTTCTCTTTATAACTGGGTTTTTAGTGTTCTGTCCTCTGTACTATCAGTGTAAAATCTCGTCTATTGTCATTCTTGTTGACCTGTAAAATGTTTAAGTGATGTCTTAGGGATAGACTCAATACAGTTACTTCAGTTACTGACCAAAGTGTTTCTGAAACTACATTCAGAAGACTTTGGTATCTATATTTATTTTCAGTGTTATCCTCTGTGCCATTGATAATATTGGTAAAGCAGTACTCTTATTTTAAAAAATTACCAGTGTTGTAAGGTATTTTCTTCTAAACACTGACCTTTGGTGCATATTTCTGTGCTGCCATTTTCTTTGCCTTGCCAGAAGAGATCAACAGTTTTTTTTCGGAGACAAAATAATATATCCTAAAATTCTTAAATGATTGGCCAAAGTATTGAAAGACTGCAACCATATACTTTAAAATATTTTTTTAAAATTCACTATGTAAGCTTAGGCCATGGTATATTCCCATACATTTTAATGACAACTACATACTATCTCTCTGTGTAAGATGAATTTCAGCATCAGTTAAGGTTCTTTATAATAGAAGAAATGCATGTTGAGTAAATAAATACAGACTCAGCAAGACTAAGATAGCTTTACTGAAGGACATTTTTGGAGGCCTGTACTAAAGGGTTGGTTCAGAGGGAGACTGATGAAGTAGTACTGCAGCCAGCTTAGTGAGGAAGCATGGGACCACATGCCTCTTTTCTTTCACTGAGTATTTCAAAAGAAGTAATTTTGAGGAAGTTGAGGGTTTGTAACCTATAGAAAACAGTTAGAAACTGTTAATATAAGTCAATAGTACTCATTTTAAACCTACTTAAAGTACCTACTTAAGAACCTACTACAAGACATAGTAGTAAATGGCTGATAATACATTATCTTAAAGTCTAGGGGAAATGTGTAGGTTTTATATTGATGCAGCTTAGTACTTAAGCAATAAGGTAGTAAGTATCATGCTATTTTAGAAGCACAAGTATTTAAATTTCAGTTTCTGTCCTGTTCTAATGTTTCTTGCCAGGTTGTCTGTGGGTCAACATAGGGTCTGTGACCTGCTGACTAAAAGCAGTATAACCATTATCTAATCAGAATATACTGACCCAGGCATAGCTTCACACACCTCTAACCTCAGCACTCAGTCAGAGGCAGGAGTGCAAGGCTATCCTGATCTTCTATATAGGGAGTTCCAGGCTAGCCAGGACTCCATCAAAGCAAAACAAAACTTACTGCACATCTTTTCTGTGCCAGGCATTTATGCTGAAGGCACACAGCAAAATTAATGTGCTCTGCCCTCATGAAGCTAACATAGGAAAGATACGTGCAGTAAATATTAAGAAAATTGACCTTATAGTTTGTAATGCATGCTAAAGTAACCAACTGAGAAGTGCATTCAAGGGCATACTTTAAAAATGGTCAAAAAGACTATTTAATTGTAATATGAAAGCTAGGAACTGCAGCAGAAGGAAGATAAAATAAAGAGAGCCTTGTTAGAAATAGTAAGTTTACCAAGTAGGAAAACAGTAGATTAGGTTTCTTAAAGCTGTCTTAGGTTTTTTACAGATGTGTTGAATGGAGATAAGAAAGGGGGTGTGGAGCCTATACATATTGGATGAGCCAGCAGCAAATGGCTTAAGACTAGGGTGCTGACAGTAGCGAGAGAGGAGTAGATGGTTTTAGATTGGTAAAAAGCAGTAGACCTTGCTTAAGGACTGGAGCTAGAGAGAAAAAAAGCAGAATGACAAAGCATAAAGAATCGAGTATAGAATATTCTGAGAACCTGATGAAGCATATGATGAGCCACAAAGTGTAGATGAGATCATTTCCAGAGGCTGATCAAGAAGACTCAATGCAGAACCCTCACTGATAGGCTTTGTCTTTACTGTAAGAAAGCGTGGGCAGAGCTGTGGCTTTGGATATGTCAGAACTCCCATCCTGTAGATGCTACATTACACAAAATGTCAGTGTCTGTGATGAAGGCTAGTAAAGTAAGGAATGAAGCCATGTCTTGTGCAGTAATCTCACAGTCCACCATGAGCCACTTTCTGGGTTAGGGCCATTTCTTTGCTTTTTCTTCCCTTGGTTTATCTCATTCTTTGGAAATCTAGATTATCTTTTATGATCTTTTTCATGTTGCAGGCTTTCTTTGAATGCCTGGTTCTCCTTGGTTATGTTTATATTTAGAAATGAGGCTTCAAAACCAAGTCCATCTTATTTAGTGAGCGCTATCTGCTAGTCAGGCTTTGCTGCAGGGAAAACCACCAAAGGAGCTTGGTAAGTTGGGGGCAGAATTGTGATGTTAAGAGCAGTCAGCTCATTTCCTTGTATGGTGTTGGAGAAACTGATGCTCTTTGAACAGAAATTCAACCTCATAACCTCCATAAGCTCATTCTTAATTTGTTGTTCTGTGTGCATATGGGGTGTGGATATGGATGTGCCATGTGGGGAGATAAAAGAACAGTAGGAGTGTCTCTTTCCCTTCCACTGTGAGGTCTAGGGATTGAGCAAAGGTTGTCAAGTGTACATGATAAATGCTTCATCCAGTGTCTACTTTTTGGTATGGGCATGTCCTTGACTCCAGCACCTCTCTAAAGTTCCGATAGTCATATACAGGTAGATCTTTTCTCTCATTCGTGTTCTGTGAGGCACAAAGGCAGTGACTTGAGGCTCCATTCCTTCATTTATTCCTACAATACTGAGAGAACCCTGTTTGTATGTATTCTTTGTGTGTCCATCTAGTTATTTTAACTATGATTTTCAAAAGACTTTGGGGATAAGAAATAAGTACGTGCATGTACTTAATTCTCCTTCTTAACCAAAGCCTTGGCAATAGAAGTATTCAGAGGTGAGGTTTTATATTGTGACATCACTTTAGAATTAACCTACTTAGTTCAATTAAATGAGATTTTTATATTTAACAAAAATTTGAGCAGATATTGTGTAATACAAGAGTAGGTTCTGTGAGAAATGTGGAAAAGAATGACATGATGGTCCTTACCCTGTTTTCCTGTCCAGTAACAGGAGTAAGATGTGTGAAGGTGATAGAGTCTATATAAGGTGACTTCTAAGAAGCCTTACAAAGTTTCAGAGAGTGATGTTTTATCAGGTTAGAGGCAAATAACGTCAAATTACTTCACTGTGGTGGCTTTAAAAATCATGAAATACTTTATGGGGTCAATCTTTTGTCTGATATTTTGGAAAGACAGAATTTATATGGGCAGTGATGTGGGCTGAATAGAGGACATTTCCGGTAGAAAGTAGCCTCTGCAGTGATTCAGGAATGAGGGGATACACGGACTCTAAGAAAAGCCAGTGAGTGAACCTGACTAGAACAGCTGTAGGATGATGAAAGTCCTAACAGTAGTTTTCCTTGGAAGGAAGAATCTAATCTGAAATAGGGGCAGAAGCAATCACCAGAGCTTTTTGAAATAAAAAGGAGTGTAAATAGCTTTATGCTGTATATATGTGGGTGAGGCATCGTCAGGAGCTTGGGGAATAGATGGTATTGTCAAAGACCAACTTCAACATTCAGTGGAGGGAAACTGATGCAGGGCATAGATCCCACAGCTGGCTGCTTGGCTGGAGACCGGGCAGACTTTTTTTCTGAGGGTAATTTTCCAGGGCTGGAACTGATAGCGGCAAACTGCGGGGCCAGAATTAAACTGCAGTGGCAGGCCAGTGATGATAACTTCCTGGCAGGGGCTTAATGGCTACCATGTAAGTTGGAGCTGGGGCCGTTGGCTTGGGTCTTCCACTGATTGTGGCAAGCATCTAGAAAGAAAAAGATCACACAGACAAACACACTCTTGATAAGACAGACTCCAGCGGGTAGGTTCTAATAAGCTTCTTTCTTTACCTTTTCTAATTTAGCTTCTCTTACAGGTGTCTTTTATTTTACACATACATACATACATACATACATACATACATACATACGTGCGTACATATTCACATATTGGGTGGATGAAGCAAACTCCAAAGAGTGGGTCCAAACCAACCTTACATGCATACATCTTGGTGGATGAAACAAACTGAAGAGTAAGTTACATATACATTTGTAACTAAGCAACCTGTCTATATATTAACAAGGTGAGCAAGCAAAGTAACTTCTCAGCCAGGTTTTCTTTACTGCTAGGCTGTAGTTTGCTGTTACAAAGAAAGAATCAATTATCTTTTCAAAATCTTAGAAGAATCACAAATTTTACATTAAAATATCAGCCATCTCTACTTAAGATCTTTAAGGTACACATCTACTCATTAATAATTTTTATTAAATCATAACAGGAAGATGAGGGCAAAAATGGGTATAAGAAATACCGTGAAGCCTGTTTCAGTGAGAGAGTCATGTCAGCTAGTGCTAATTGGGGTCTTGTTCTCAATCAGCAATCTCAACAGGTCCCAAGCTTTACAAAGACTGTACTTTCCTGAATTTTAAATTGTTCTCTTAAGATTTTCTACATCAGAGCCCCTAGCAAAAACATCTTTACTTACTTACCCTTGCTAAACAATCTCTTTTTCCCTAAGATTTTCTACGTCAGAGCCACTAGTAAAAACATCTTTACCTAACCTTGCTAAACAATCTTATTTTTCCACATTCTTTCTAAAGTAGTGGCTATTGCTAACCTGCATCTGTAGGTTCTTTTCAAGGGTGATGGTTAAATCATTAATCTGCTCCAGCAATGCCTGAGAGAGATCAAGCATTGTTAATTGTAAGTGCCAGATAAACTGCCCAGTGAGGGGCTGGACTCCCCTTAGAGTTTGCATAAACTCATAGTATGAGGGATGTGGTGACCAAAGGGCAACAAGCAGAGCTGTGTTCCATGACAGCATGAAGTCCTCAGGACACATAGTCCTTGGGGTTATTCCTCTCCAACACAAACTCATCGTGATTGTGCTAACCAGTGAGCCGCATTCCATGAGTTCTAGAGCTGTTTTGCTGTTATTCCTGCATGGCTCCTGACATGGTAGGTAAATTGACTCCAGTATACAACAGAGGAGCACCTATAGAGGTGGCACATACTGCTCTTCCAAAGGACAGAGCCCATGTTGGGCAGCTCAGAGCTGCCTGTAACTACAGTTCCAGAGAGTCTAAGGTCTCTGGGCTCCATAGGCACCTACACTGTATATAGGTATTCACACAGAATTAAATTTTTTTAAATAAATACACGAGCCAGGTCTGATATTTGACAGATTTACAGAAAGGCACTTTTTAAAAAAAAAAAACTGTGAAAAGAACAATTTTTTTAGGAGTATTGGTATGATTTAGTGGAATAAGATTGGTAAGTGAATAAAAACAGATTTAACAGTACCACTTTAAATAAGGTAACTTACCCATAGATTTAGAAGCTTTTCCGGGGGTGGATTTTTGTCCTAACACTTGCATATATTATTTAAGGTTAAGTTGTGTTGTTTTTTAATTATGTATCTGTGTGTGGCTGTGTGCACACGGATGCTTGTGCATTCAGAGGCCAAAAGAGGACATCGGAACCCCCTGGAGATGGAATTGTAGGCAGTTGTAAGCTGTCTGACATGAGTGCTGGAAACTGAACTTGTGTTCTCTAGAAGAGCATTTTGTACTCTTAACCCCACTGGGAGTTAAGAGTACCCCAGTGGAAGGCATTTCTCCTACTCCTTGAGTGGATCTTAAATTTGACCTATAATGGAAAGCATGTACCTGGGTATGTCCTCTTGACCTGAAATCTAGACAAGGAACAAAACTAATAACCAAAACTAAAACTTACTAATTCTATACTGTTGTCTAAAAACTCAATTTAGTTCTTAAGTCCTCAATTTAGAGCTTTATAAATCACGTTTATTGGATCACCAGTCTTTGGAAATACAAGGGGAGTTTTTAGATTGAGTTTAGGTAGTCTACACTTAACTGTCACTTGGCACAAATAACTTTATAGTTACTGTATAGCTTGTTTGTGGTTTCAGATGAAGATTCTTGTTAAATTTAGGCAAGCTTCATATTGTTAGTTAATACTGTTCAGAATCTTAGTAGATAGCTCTCGGTAGGAAAACACGAGTATGTTGTTCCTGTGTATGTAACTCTGGATTGAATCATTTGACTTTTATTTCCTGTCTAACCTTTCCTTTTGTCTTTGTTCAGATTGTGTGTGTGTGTGTGTGTGTGTGTGTGTGTGTGTGTATATCCCCGTCCGTCCGTCCATGTCTCTCCTCCCCACAACTTTTTGGAGACAGGGTTTCTGGGCATGCACCACCGCACCCAGCTAAACATCACTTTCTCAATGGTACTATTGCTGGTCACTCCCTGCAAACTGTTGCTACTGCTGCATAGTTGATGTCATCATTTTTAGAACTTTTCTCTAAGTATGCTTGTATGTCTTTTGATCTGCCTTTCCCACTACAAAGAAAGTGTTGTAAGATTATTTCATTCAGTACTGTGTCCTTCATGCCTAGATCAGTACCTGGCAAAGTGTGTACAATCCACATTAGGAACTGAGTATATGTTAACTGTAGTTACTGCAGTGCCTCTAGCACTCTGATTTTAAGGTAAAATTTAATTGTATGGTTATATATAGTTTCACATTAAGAATTTTTACTGAGGGGGTTAACATATAACTCTTACTTCAAAATCTGCACTAAGTAAACCTTTTAAGTATCAGACACCTGAATGGTAAGGGTGCTTGCCCATCAGAGTTGATCCTGTAAAGCCATGAAACAGAGGGAGAGAACCAACTCTGCAAGTTTCCCTCTGACTGCCACATAAGCATTCTCAATATTAAATAAGCACAAACAGTAAATAAGTGTAACAGGTGTACAAAATTTTGAGTAATAGTATCAGTTTGTATTAAGTGATCTCAGCTAAGTGACTTGAAAATCCAGTATAAAGCTCCTTAAACTGTTTATTTAGTTTAGCTACTACAGTTAGTGCAGTTCTCGGAACTTTCATAAGCTCTATCCTCAACCACTTGTTAGAATATTAAAAATTTCTTTTTCTTGTACAGGTGCAAGTGGCATGAAGAAAATGATATTCTCTTCTGTGCTTTAGCTGTTTGCAAGAAAATCGCGTAAGTGTGGGTTCTGTGCTATGCTCTGTAAGGAGTCCTTCCTGCTAGTTGTGCTTGCTCTAGTCTGTCATTGGGGAGAATGTCTGTTCATCTTCTTTTCTTCCACATCACTACTTACTGAACAATTTGGGTGAATCTTCAGAAGCATTTATTGAGTTTTTGTTTGTTTGTTTGTTTGTTTGTTTTTTCTTACTGGGCCCCTTAAGGACAGTTCCCTGCTAGCATTAGAATATCACTCTCTAGTAATGGGGCCCTAAAACTGTAAACCAGTTGTTGTTATGGAGTGAAAGCACCTACATCCCTGTTGTAGTCTGCTTTCCACTGCTGCGGCAAGCATATAACCAAAAGCAACTTAAGGGAGGACACTTCCAGGTCACAGTCCATCACTAAGGGAACTCAAACAGTAAACAGGAACCGTGGAAGAATGCTGCTTGCTGGCTCACCCTACACTCATATTTAACTGGGTGTCTTATGCAGCCTAGGGTTGGTGCTGCCGATGGTAGTCTGGCCCTGTGGGTTGATTAACAACAGACAGTGCCCACAGACCTATAACTAGGCAATTCCTCCATCTAGGCTTTCTTCTCAGGTGACTCCAGGCTATGTCAAGTTGACAACTGAAGCCAACTAGGACAAGCCCCCAAGTCTCTGGGTGCTCTGGCAGCATCTTTCCATTCAAATGCTTCTCAGCTCTGAAAATTATGGTTGTTTTATTTCTGCTTTTGCCTTCTTAAACATTGGAGAATCCTACTGATCCTTACCTTCATTCCCATCCCCTGTAGCAAACCTCAGATTTTATCTAGTGATCAAGATATTGCTTCCCAGCAATAATACCCATGACTTGAATGTTGCCTGTTCGTTCCTATCTCTTGTCTCTGACTCTCTTGATTTTTTTTTTCCCAAGTTAGGGTAATACCTTCAAGATGCTTTCTTTAGTGGAAAATTTAACCTGAAGGCTTTTGCAGTGAACCAGGTAAAGTTGCTCTAGTGAGATCTGTCATCTTTTTTAAAGGTACTGCATCAGTAATTCTCTAGCCACACTCTTTGGAATCCAGCTCACTGGAGCTCATGTACCACTACAAGACTATGAAGCCAGCAATAGTGTGACACCCAAAATGGTTGTATTGGATGCAGGGCGTTACCAGGTAAGAAAATCTCTGTTGTCAGCAAAACTTGGATGTATCTAACCTCTTTGAGGGAAAAATCTGTTTCTTTTCTGTTTCTAGTTTGATGCTAAGCAATATCTCTTTGGTTGGTTGGTTTTAAACTTCTAGACTTCCTTCAGACCTTTTTCCTAAAATTTCCAGGTCTTTCAGCTCATACCATCCAGGCAGCAGTACCTGGTTGTTCAGTTGGGGAATCAATAGGCACTATAGTTTGGGTTCCTCACTATAGTGAACCTGAACCAGGGGAGCAAGCAGTTTTCCAATTAAAAAAATATATATTTTCACTTTTCCACTAAGTAATCCAGCTCTCTGTTCTATCAGCTTTTTTTTTTTACTTTCTTCCATACCACATAAGTCCCCACTCCTATGATCACATCCTATACCTAGTGCTACTGTTTCTAATTGCAACTTCTAATAGACTATTTTCTGACTTTAATACTCTTCCTCTAGCAACCCAGTACCAGCAGTTCTATGACCTCTGCTGTGACCTTTGTATTGACTTACAGCTCTACAGTCTTAACACTCCCTTATTGAGCTACTGCATTGAACAACCCAGGACACCATTTGCATGTATAAACTTGTGATCTCTTGTTCATATTTTTTCTTGTTCATATTTTTTATTATTTTTTAATATTAGTTATGGTTTGTTAACTTTGTATCCCTGCTGTATCCCACTCCCTCTTTCCCTCCCAATCCCACCCTCCCACCCTCATTTCCTCCCTGCCCCTTTCCGGTCCATCTCCTCCCCCTTCCATCTGATACTGGTTTATCAGGTGTCTTTAGGACTGGCTGCAAAGTCTTCATCTGTGGCCTAGCAGGGCTGCTCCTCCCTGGGGTGGGGAGGGGGTAGACGGGGGACAAAGAGCCCGCCATCGAGTTCATGTCAGAAACAGTCCCTGTTCCCTTTATGGGTACCCACTTGGATACTGAGCTACCAAGGGCTCCATCTGAGCAGAGGCTCTAGGATGCATTCATACATGGTCCTTGTTTAGAGAAACAGTCTCATAAAAGACCCCTGTGCCCAGATATATTTGGTCCTTGTGGAACTCCTGTCCTCTCCAGGTCATATTAACTGCCCCCCCTTATTTTTTTGATTCCCTGCACTCTGCCGAAGATTTGATTATGAGTCTTAATATCTGCTTTGATACACTGCTAGGTAGAGTCTTTCAAAGGCCCTCTGTGGTAGGCTTCTGTCCTGTTACTTGTTTGCTCCTACATCCAATGTCCATCCCATTTGTCTTTCTAAGTGAGGATCGATCACCGTACCCTGGGTCCTCTTTCTTGTTTATCTTCTTTAGGTGTATAGATTTCAGTATGTTTGTCCTATCTTATAGGTCTGTATAAGTGAGTATATACCATGTGACCCTGAGATTTCACCTGATACCCACCAGAATGGCTAAGTTCAAAAACTCAAGTGACAATACATGCTGGAGAGGTTGTGGAGAAAGAGGAACCCTCCTCCATTGCTGGTGGGAATGTAAACTTGTACAACCACTTTGGAAATCAATCTGGTGCTTTCTCAGACAATTAGGAATAGTGCTTCCTCAACATCCACCTATACCACTTCTAGGCATATATCCAAAATATGCTCAAGTACACAACAAGGACATTTGCTCAACTACGTTTGTAGTAGCTTTATTCGTAATAGCCAGAATCTTGAAACAACCCAGATGTCCATCAACGGAGGAATGGATACAGGAATTGTGGTACATTTATACAATGGAATACTACTCAGCAATTAAAAACAAGGAAATCATGAAATTTGCAGGAAAATGGTGGGGCCTAGAAATGATCATCCTGAGTGAGGTATCCCAAAAGCAGAAAGACACACATGGTATATACTCATATTTTCTTTTTACCACCTCCATCCTTACCCCTTACTGTCAGCCTTCCCTCCCAACTTAGAATTTTTAGTCTATCTTTTCTTCTGCCTTATCTAAATTTCATTGGTCCTCTTGTGTTTTTCAAATTTTGTTGATAGACTAATCCTGATTAAATCTAACTCTTCACCCAATCGGTTCCTAATATTTGTGAATTGAAATGAATCTAGAAACTACAATGCTGGCAGATATGGTAGTAAATAACTATAATCCCAGCCACTCTAGAGGTTAGGGGGAAAAAAAGAGCTCAGGTTTGTGGCCAGCCTGGCCTGCATAGCAAATTTGAAGTAGCCTAGGCAGTTGAGTGAAGACTGTTCAGTCTCAAATAAAATAAGGGATAGGGTATACTCATGTGATATGTAAAAAAAGTCCCTGTGTTTATTCACCTCAGGTGCGTGCGCGAGCACACACACACACACATATCTACATCTATACAGAGGTGGGGAGAGGAGGAACTTCCATCATTTCTATAGTCTAATTTCTCTTTGAGTTTCTATCATATCTCCCACACCCTTGCTATTGCTTCTATTCCAGGAAAACAGAAGGTATTGCAGAAAGATTTTCTATATTCCTACCACCTCACCCATCAGCTTCTACTTATTCTCTGCTTTTATTGACATTAATGAATGAATGTTGCCTATTCCTATCTAAAATGTATGTATTAGCACTCATTCTTTCACCAACCAAAGACTTCACTTTCTTGAAACTTAAGTTGAGTCATTCTTTTTTGCATCTTCCCCTCCTCTTCTTTCTCTTGGAGGAGTTGGTTTTCTCCTTCTACTGTGTAGGTTCCAGGGATTAAGCACAGGTCATCAAGCTTGACACGAGCACATGTGTCAGTCTTGTTCTGTAATCACTCTGACCTAAATAAATACACCATAATCTAACCTTTATAACACAAACAAGCAAACCCTTAAATGTGTGACTCTGGAGTCTCCAGAGGCCATCTTCTCTCCTACCTTAAAAAAAAAAAAGGCTAAATATTGGGGAAATACTTATTTTAATGTTTGCCTGTTTAGTAATTTAGAATTAAAGTAGGCCATTTAATAATTGATAAAGAGTAAACACTTTTTCTTGGCATTTTCCTGTCGTTTACAGAAGCTAAGAGTTGAGAGCCCAGGATTCTGTCATTTCAACTCTTATAATCAGGAACAAAGATCAAACACATCTACTGGTAAGTAGATGTTTTTTGTTTTTTGTTTTTAAATATCTTGCCTCAGGTTTATTTGTAAAAACAACACAGGACACCACTGATCATCTGTAAATAGTGTGTAGGTGGGTGTGTCACACCAATCCGTCTGTCTTTACATTAGCAGCAGCCTTTCCTATGGGGCCTTCACAGGGGCCTGGGCACCTTTGGGAGCCTGAACTGGAACTGAAGCATTGGCTTTAGCTAGAGCTGTGGCCTCTGCCTTGGTGTGAACATTGGGCTTTGGTTGACAGAGCCTACAACCCTTGGCCATGTAGCTTTGAATCTGTTTCCCAAGCCTGGGGTGAGCAATGAAAGCTAGATGGCTGAGTTTGGCTGGGGACCTTTGGCGTCTTGGGCTTCACAAGGACTTTGATGGCCTTTGCTTGCACACTCATTGCCTTTGCATTGTTTGCATCTTCCTCAGGCCTCTTTCTTTTCCTTCTTTCCTTCTTTCCTTCCTTCCTTCTTTCCTTCTTTCCTTCTTTCCTTCTTTCCTTCTTTCCTTCTTTCCTTCCTTCCTTCCTTCCTTCCTTCCTTTCTTTCTTTTTTTCTTTCTTTCTTTCTCTCTCTCTCTCTCTCTCTCCCCTTCCTTCCTTCCTCCCTCCCTCCCTCCCTCCCTCCCTCCCTCCCTCCCTCCCTTCCTTCCTTCCTTCCTTCCTATTTCCTTCCTTTCTTTTTAATTTTATTACAATTTTTTTTTTTTTTTTTTTACAATTTATTCACTTGGTATCCCAGCTGTAGCCTCCTCCCTTGTCCCCTCCCAGTTCCACCCTCTCTCCCTCATCTCCTCCCATGCCCCTCTCCAAGTCTACTGAAAGGGGAGGTGATCCTTCACTTCTATCTGACCCTTGCCTACCAGATCTGGCTGGTAGGACTGGCTGCATTGTTTTCCTCTGTGGCCTGGTAAGGCTGCTCCCCCCTCAGTGATCAAAGAGCCAGCCACTGAGTTCATGTCAGAGAAAGCCCTTGTTCCCCTTACTAGGGAATCCACTTGGAGACCGAGCTGCCATGGGCTACATCTCTGCAGGGGTTCTAGGTTATATCCATGCATGGTCCTGGGTTGGAGTATCAGTGTCAGAAAAGACCCCTGGGCCCAGGTATTTTGGTTCTGTTGATCTCCTTGTGGAGCTTCTGTCCCCTCCAGGTCTTTCTATGTCCCCCTTCTTTCATAAAATTCCCTACACTCTGCCCAAAGTTTGGCTATGAGTCTCAGCATCTGCTTTAATACCCTGCTGGGTAGAGTCTTTCAAATGTCCTCTATGGTAGGCTCCTGTCCTGTTCCCTGTTCTCTCCCTCTTCTGATATCTGTCCCATTTGCCTTTTTGAATGAGGATTGAGCATCTTACCCAGAGTTGTCCTTCTTGCTTAGCTTCTTTAGGTGTACAGATTTTAGTATGATTTTCTTATATGTCTAATATCCACTTATAAGTGACTGTATACTGTGTGTGTCTTTCTGCTTTTGGGATACCTCACTCAGGATTGTCTTTTCTAGTTCCATTTTCCTGCAAATTTCATGATTTCCTTGTTTTTAATTGCTGAGTAGTATTCCATTGTGTAAATGTACCACAATTCCTGTATCCATTCCTCCGTTGATGGACATCTGGGTTGTTTCAAGATTCTGGCTATTACGAATAAAGCTGCTACAAACGTAGTTGAGCAAATGTCCTTGTTGTGTACTTGAGCATATTTTGGATATATGCCTAGAAGTGGTATAGGTGGATGTTGAGGAAGCACCAGATTGATTTCCAAAGTGGTTGTACAAGTTTACATTCCCACCAGCAATGGAGGAGGGTTCCCCTTTCTCCACAACCTCTCCAGCATGTATTGTCACCTGAGTTTTTCATCTTAGCCATTCTAATGGATGTAAGGTGAAATCTCAGGGTCATTTTCATTTGCATTTCCCTGATGACTAAGGATGTTGAGCATTTAAGTGTTTCTCTGTCATTTGATATTCCTCTATTGAGAATTCTCTGTTTAGCTCTGTGTCCCATTTTTAAATTGGATTTCTTGGTTTGTTGGTGTTTAACTTCTTCAGTTCTTTATATATTCTGGATGTTAGCCTCTGTCAGATATAAGGTTGGTGAAGATCCTTTCCCAGTCTGTAGGCTGTCGTTTTGTTCTGACTACAGTGTCCTTTGCTTACAGAAGCTTTCAGTTTCATGAGGTACCATATATTGATTGTTGATCTTAGAGCGTGTGCTGTTGGTGTTCTGTTCAGGAAGCTGTCTCCTGTGCCAATGAGGTCAAGGCTCTTCCCTGCTTTTTCTTCTAACTGATTTAGTGTGCTTGATTTTATGTTGAGGTTTTATGTCTTTCATCCACTTGGACTTTTCGTTTTGTGCAGTAATAGTATGGATCTATTTGCATTTTTCTACATGTAGATATCCAGTTAGAGGAGCACCATTTGTTGAAGATGCTATCTTTTTTCCATTGTATGGTTTTGGCTTCTTTGTCAAAAATCAGGTGTCCATAACTGTGTGGGTTTATTTCTGGGTCTTCTATTTAATTCCATTGATCCACCAGCCTGTTTCTATGCTTCAGGTTTTTCTTGTTGTGCTTTCTTGGCAAAGCATATGTTCCTCAAGAACTTGGGGACCACCCCCGTTAGAGATTTGTGTTTTTGTGACCCAGGTTTCCTGATGCCATTTCTGTGTCATTTGCAGGATTGGTTGTGTGTGATGTGGTTCTTGGACTTGACCATGTCTGCACGGTAACAAGCAGCTTCCCACAGTGTCTGGGACCAGAAGAGAAAGGCATACCTTCAGTTTTTTTAAGAATGGAGTTACACCTTAAACCTTACAAAAAGATTCCAGGGTGTTTCTGGGTGGCCATGAGGATAATAAAAGGAGCTTGTTGAATTGAGTTTTGTTTGAAATTAGCAGTTCAAGCAGTTTGAATTTATGTGTTATTATCACTAGTGTAATGTAGCATTCCTCAGACTTTTGTGTAGTATATTTCTAAGAAACCCTGTTTTTCTTGTAACTATAGTTAGTTTCAGTGTGATATATGACGCCATTTTGGGACAGGAGAATTTTTAAAAGCTATTTACGTGAAATATCCAGAGGTACCTAGAAAACTTTAGTTAGGGTTTCTTGTCCTAAATAAAAAAAGAAACATTTTTCTTCACCCGCTTGCCTTCTGCTCATGATCTTTTCCTTGTTTCTTAGTGAGAGTCCTACAGTAGTGTGAATTTAAGTGAAATGCCTCTTTATAATGCAGATACAAAATTTCTATGTCTGTTTTACTGTCTTTTCAATACCTTAGGTTATTACCCATCTGGGGTAAAAATTTCGGGGCCCAGCAGCAGTGTTCGAGGAAGAGGAATAACCCGCTTACTGGAGAGCATCTCAAGCTCCTCCAACAACATTCACAGATTCTCCAATTGTGAGACTTCACTCTCACCTTACATGTCCCAAAAAGATGGGTACAAATCTTTCTCCTCCTTTTCTTAATGATGGTACTTTTTGCAATTTCTGGAAAAATAACAAGCCCAACTTCCTTTCTGACTACAGTCATTAAACAGACCACATCAGCAGGAAATGTCACTCCTAAAAACTACTTAATTTGTAAGAAAACTATTTCATAGATTAAAAATAATTGTGGTTGGAGAAGATCTTGGCATTCTTGTTTGTGGTTTTTCTTTGAAGACTTATACTTCCTAGTGGTATGATGAGTAGGTTCTTAAGGTTTGCATAATAGAACAAAACTGGCAGTTTCAGAGCATTTGAAAATGTTATACCATTCTTTCCCCCTGACAGCAAAGGTATTAAGTACCTGTTACAAAAGACATGAAAATAGTATTAACTTAATTCTTTCCAGTATGAAGTGGAAGCCTTATAGTGAGACCTATGGTTGTTTACATTTCAAATAACTAAGAAAATTAGCCTGTAGCAAAAATAATGATTTGCTATTTTAAATACTCTTTGAAGTAATTTTGTCTTGGACAAAAGAAACCAGTTAGCATGAAAGGCCAAAATGAGAGATGAGAGAGCTTATGTTACTCCCAGTCGTGTGTACAAATACATATAATCATAAGCCTCCGAGACTTATTTTCATAGAATAGCTTGGTCTTTCAGAGAAAAAAACCCAAACCATATTATTAATATAATTCAAGTTCTTTACCTCTTCAAAAAAAAATCTTTGCGCATTGAACTAAAAAATGTTAATTTTCTTAAAAAAAAAACCCAAAAACCAAAACTAAGTTATCAGGTAATTACTTTGACTGAGCATCTGGTGAAGAGGTCTCTCTCTGCTCCTGACTCCTGCAGTAGCCGTAATGAAGAACAGTGACTTTTACAAGGTCATACGCAGTTACTGTTGTTATGAGACCAGGTGTCCTAGAACTTATGTGGCCCATACTGGCCTGAAACTCACATTCCTGTTTTGCTCCTGAAACTGGAATTTGAAGCATGTACCCACAAAAGTACATGTGCCCAGGAACACTTACTGCTTTCACTTATAACTGTTTGGGTTCATGACTTACCACTCTACTTTAAGGTGCCAGTTGCTATGCTCAGTAGGCGTCAGAACCAATAGTAACTATTGTTGGTAGAGAGAGCATGCAGAATTTCTGAGCCACCTCAGAAGGTGAAGCACTCTAGTTAAGAGGACCAATCACCATTCTTATCCTGATTAATTTTATTTGTGTGATGAACATGCTTTAAGAGTCTGCTTAATACTGGGTTTAGAATACTAAAATGAAGAAAAGACAGCTCCAGATGACGAGTTCACTGTAATAAACAGTTGGGTGAATTAGTAAAACTGCTCTTCAGTGTGAGAGGAGATGGACACACACCAGTGGGAATCCAGAAATGCATCCTTGGAATGGCTTTTCACAGAATGCGCAAATCACTGAGTATGCAAAAGAACTGTCTCTTCAACCAGCAATCTGTTGGACAGAGCAAGTAAAAAGACACCATCATTAGCCATTAGAAGGTGGAAGTGAAAAAAGTCAGATTATACTAAACACTCGAAACCTGTGCTTGTGGGAAAAAAAAATCAATGTTTTCTGATCTGTGGGCACTCCATTTCTCTCAAGGGGGGCTGGAGTGCTTTAGGATGAGGCCTGAGTCCTCTAAGGCTAAGGTGTGATGTGGAAAAGGTTTTCATGGAGTGTTACAGTTACAGTTTAGCTCTTTTAGAATGAGGTCATGGTGGTAGTGGAAACTCTGGTGTTCTAAAGCCTATGGTGATAATAAAGTGTTACAGTTTTTGGTTAAGCTCCTTTGCTGAACATGGCAGAGGTGCAGGCAAAAGCCCATGCCTAGTTGGCTTACCGGGTGAAGTCCAGACCTGGCAAGGCCCAGGCCCTGTGAATCGCAAGATGACTGTGGTAGAAGGCTGTTGGCATCATGCAGCACACAATCCCATCAGCATGCATGCACCCCAGCACACATATTTGAAATCAGGGATTTATAAACCTTGGGCAGTGGGAGGGATTTCTAGGGTGAATGTGTTTGATTTGATGGGTTCAGGGATACTTGATTTACATGTGCCTCATTTTCCATCATGGTCCTACCACAAGAAGGAGAATACAATATTTAATTATCCTATGGGGGGGTGTCTCCAAGTACAATTGAAGGCCACTGCTGAAGACTGAGATCCTTGTAGGGTGGGGTATTTCCAGGAATAAATAGCTAGCTGAACCCATTTTCTTATCAGTAAAGGGTCTGGCCTGTAATACTAACTGAAGGATATGTGACTCTCCTTACAAGGCCTGGGGTCACTCAGATCAGAGGGTGAGGGAGAAGAGGGAGTCCACCCTCACAGACCAAGCACAAATAAATGGCTGTCTGGAGACATCAAACTTGAACCTAATCTAGCAAAGCCCCACAAATCAGGATTCATACATTGTTGTTAAATTTTTAAATGGTGCAGCTGCTGTGGAAACCTATTTGATAACTTCTTAGACATACAACTACCATAATATAATACTGTATTCTCCTCCTTGTGTCTACTTAAGAGGACTAATCACAATTCCCATAGACACTTGAATATGTACTTATAGTAGCCGCCAAAATAGAATGCAGATGTCCATCAACTGATAGACAAGATGTATATTCATACAATGCCATAATGTTAATGTTACATATATATATATATATATATATATATATATATATATATGAATAAAATGCATACTGCAACATAGAGGCCATGTATTATGCACAATTTTTAGAAAAGACGTGCATAGATAGTAGATTAGTGGTTACCTGGATTTCTTTTGGTTATGATGGTAACATTCTTCAATTAATAGTGATGGTTTTTAAGGTCTTATATTAAAAACAAACACTAAGTTGTGCACTTAGCGGTACACACTACTAAAAGGCACAATTTTAGTGTTAACTTTTTCCAAAAGGTACCTTAGACAAAGGGATGATTCATCTTTGTGGAAAAAAAATCGACAGAAGTCTGGAATTACTTTAAAGAGATGTCACAGCTGTAAAGAGTGCAAAAAAATTAAAATAGTGAGGAAAGATAGATAAACAATATATGTTAAAGGATAGGTGAAATGAACTGGTGTATCTGAGGCAGTTATTTTATGTGTGTGATTGAAAACCAGGATTTTTTTTAACCTTTTCTTCATTTAATCAAAATATATCATTCCTCCTCCCTCTTATGCCTCCATATCCACACACCGCCTAAATTCGGGGCCTCCTCTTTGCTACTGTTGTCAGATACATGTAAGTGAATAAAACCTAAATACAGCATGCTGAGTACTTCCAGTGATGCCTGAATTGTGTATGTGTCTAGGGCTGACTATTTGGTATAGGATAACCGATTGGGAATCATCTCCAGAGAATTTTCCCTCTCACAGTAGTTCTTAATTGCTTATAATTCATCTGGGGATAGAATCCTGTGAGATTTACCCCATCTGTTTTAGACTATAAGCTGGTTTTGGAATTATTCAGGCCTTATTTATTGGTGAGATTTCATGGGTATAGCTTCCCTTGTCACAGCCAGAACAATCTCTCAGCAGACTTCCTGCTCCTCTGGCTTTTACAATCTTTCCAAACCCCTTTCCATGATGTTTCCAAGCCTTGGGTACAGGAATAAAATTGTAGATGTATTCATTTGGTTTGGGCACTCTGTGGTCAGTTGTCTGAAGCTTGACTAGCTGTGACCTTCATAATGGTCTAAAAAGAAGCCTCTTTGATGAGGAGTGTTATCTACATTTCTCTGTGAGTATAAGTATTTAGAATGCACTTAGAATAAGTATGCTAATCTGGTAAAGAGGCAATAATAGATTCTCTAAGATCCATGACCTCACTAGCCCCAGGTAATTGTAGGTTTACAGTACCAGACATGATTTTCCTCCTGCTGAGGGGGTCTTAAGTCCAATTAGATAGTTCTTTGTTACTGTAAAGATGTATATGCCACTTTTGCACCTTTAGAAATACCTTGCCATGCTGGTTGTGAATATGGTTGAGCAAGTGTTTGTGGAGTAGGCTATCAAGTCATTTGGCCGTATGCCAAAAAGTAGTAGAGCTGGCTCATATGGTAGCTTAGTGTTAGCTTTCTGAGAAGTCTCCATAGTGTTTTCCAGAGTGGCTGCACCAGTTTGCAGTACCATTAACAGTGACTAAAGGTTCTGCCTTCCCCTCATCCCCATCAACATTTGTTGGTTTTCTTGATCTAAGTCATTCTTACCAGGGTGAGATGAGGTTTTGAAGTTGTTTTAATATGCATTTCCCTAAAGATATTTTCCTAGCCATTTTATTGTTTCTTTTTAAAACCTCTGTTCAAATCCACAGCCAGTTCCATGAGGAATAAAGGTGAAGTAAAGCTAGAACAGTCTTCATAGAGAAGTAATATGGTGAGGGAGGGACTTAGCTCACCAGACCCTCATCAGTGTATTACAACATTTATGATACTAAGATTCTTAATTACCTAAGTAAAGATAGACAAATAGTAACAGAATCAAAAGTCCCACCCACCTATAGAATAGTGATATATGACAGAAGTGGCATTTCAGAACAATGTGGCTATTCAGATGATTATCCAGGAACAATTGATGCATGTATTAAGGTAAAACCTGAATTTCACTTCTCCACACTATTTAAGAACAGTTCCATTTTGTTTAAGGACTTTGTATGTGAAAAAAGGAACCTTTACAACCTTTAAAGAAAACACCTCCTAATCTCAGACTTTTAAGGATTTTAAAAACATAATAACAGAAGAGTTCTCTACAAAAGAAACGATTGCTGTCTTGAGCTATATTCAATTTAAGAAATTGCATTCATTAGAAAATTATCTACAATTACATTATATTTAAGAAACCACATTCAGTTTTAAAAGTTGTCTAACTGAAAAGAATATGGAAATTACAATTATAGGCATGTTCACCACAACCAGTTGAAATTATGCAGTCTTCATCCTAAAGACAGCTTCTCCTACTTCATATGCTAAGGGCTGCAATTAATGAGTTACCAGAGACTTTAAAAATAAAATGAGAGCTCTTCATGTGCTTTTTCGAGAAATGGGGTGTCCTTGGTTCCTGAACTGCAACTTTGTCCTTACTTGATAATTTTTGGAAGGAAAACAAATAGCCTGAAGTTTAGAGTTTGGTGTAAGCTGAATGCCACCTGGGGATTTTATTCACCCACTGCATCGCCACTAGAGGATGCTAAAAATGTCCATTTCACCATTTAAGTGGACAGGGATGGCAATTTAGATAAGCTGAGCTTCCCAGGAACTGAAAGGCAGATCTGCCCGCAGGACCCTGGGAACATCTACCATTTGTATGAGAACTTGCTAAAAATGAAACACATTGTCTCCTGCCAGCACGCCACAGTGTTAACCACAGCTGCTTTCATGATGAGCCGATCATAAAGGAGAGCAATGAGCACTTTAAAAGCTTTAACTAGTAACATTAGAGCCTTGACTTTTACCAGCTGCAATCAATGCCCTTTTGGAGTTCTTTAAATTTTCTTTCTGGGTTGTTTTTAACCAAAACTCTTCCCAGAAGCTAAAATCTGTCTCTGCGTGCCTGACTTGGAGATGAGACGGTTTGCTCCAATTGCACTGAAACCACATCTACACGTTCACTGTCCAGCCCAACTCCCAGCCACATCCAGTCCATCTATGCCTTGCTGATGTCATGGAACACTTTCCACGCTGTAGTATTTTGTCTCCCAATTTGAGGACAAAAGGTTTTAAAATTTAGTATCACCAACTGTCAGCAGAGGTAGAGCCCTTGTAGATTTCTGGGCTCATTGAGTTTAAATACCAGCTCAGAAGGATCTGGGGGATCATCTGTTGGTTAGGGAGTAGGGGACAGTGCCCTGAGTGTCAGGGGAAGGAGATAGAGGGAGAAATAGAAAGGCACAGTCTTAATAGAGCAGAAGTCAAATGATGCCATGAAGGAGAATGGGTGGGCACAGTGGGAAGGAAGACTCCCACCAGCCACCTACGTCTTTGCTCCTTGCAGTCTGCTGAACAGGTCACACACTCCAGGTTGATGTGTGCTTTGAGTATGATAGCAGTCCTCAACGTTTCGGATCAGAACAGATCAGAAATATTTAATCATTAAACATTACTTGGTTTAAGCTTGCGGTTCCTTTTTGTGGCATGGAATTCAAGAAGTGTTTTAAGATAGAAATAGCAATTGTATTTTTGTCATCAGTTTACCTTTTAATTTGTTAGCTTTAGGCCAGGAAGGAATAGCTGGTTGTATTTACTGTTAACAGTTTACACCTTAGCATTGTGATTAGCGTAAAGCTCATACCATTGGTTGTTCTTGAGCCTTGCAACTAGTTCTAAGCACTTCCTGGGTCTTCACCACTGAAAGACCAGTGATGGTTTTATTGTTAATTGACCCATAGAAGGCCAGCACTTAAAAAGAATGAGTCACAAGCAGCTTATAGCTTTAGTTACACATGTAAAATATACCTCCTTTTTAAATTTTGTTAATTCCCAACAGTCATGGATTGATTAATAGTTAAGGTTTTTGTTTTGTTTTAAGTAGATCTCACTTTGTAACTCATGTGAGCTTGTGATCCTCCTACCTCAGCTTTCCAAGTAAATTGGCAGGTGTTACCAACCACTGATCACAGCTGCCACTTTTCTCAGAGGAAACTGACATATTGTGTCTCATGAGGTACCTGTCTGAGAAGCAAAAAGCTGCAGAGGACCCTTCATTCCCTCTTCTCCCTTGTAGTATACCCTGTCATTACTGTTTGGAGTGCATACTGTACGTAGTTCAGATTCAAAAGAAGCATGATCCCTAGGTCTGACCATTGTCCCATATATTCACTTCTTCGCTCTAGGCAATCGGAGTGATCAGTTTCTTGGATATGTGCCATTCTGCACAGCCATACATTTTATTTTCCCTTTCAGAAACCAGAAAAGAATCTTCTAAAGATCTTGAGTTCGTGGCTAAGGTCCTGCAACAATAGACAGATTGCAAGAGAAAAGCATACAAATGGTAAATTCTGCATAATTTGGGAAACTTCTTATGGAAACAATGATGGATGGGTGTGTTGTTGTAGTTTGTTGAGGACTGAAGAGCTCCAGGAAGTTTGATAGGGCAAACAGGGTCTGATCCAGGTAACAAGAATTCAGTTCTTGCACACTGGTCTCATGGCCTGCTTCAGAGTAAGACAGAAAATCCTTCCTAGGTCATATGGCCTCCAGAGGAGATCAGAAAAGCCTTTTGCCCCTGCTGCTTCTTGCATCTCCCTCAGCTTAGAATAGCTAGTGTGCAGAAGTGCTGGATTTTGTACTAGCACCCCTCAATCCCATCTCTGCCCACACTATGTTGACACTGTATACACGGCTTTGAATTTTACATGGCTTGTCTTGCCTGATGGATCTGGGACCTCATTTCATATCATTCATGTTCTTGTTCTTTTTAATGACTGTGTGTAAGGTAATCTGATAGGCATGGGTGAGGGGTTGCGTGGTGGCTGGAAACTGAGGCCATCACAGGGTTGTAAGACTTACCTGAAGCTGACTGGGACTAACATGGCCAACCCTGGCTACTACTAACTGTCTTTTGCCTCATTAATGCCATCTCTATACCATTAATCTTGGAAATTCCCTGCTTCTCTCAGGCACCTGATATTTTTGCCATATAAGAAAACCTCACATAAAAATAGACAAGGAGGGTGAACCCTTTCGCAAAGGAGCTCTCAGTTCATTCCTAGTGTTTCTCACCGTAACTCATGACTAATCCCCTCCATTAAATTTTACCCTTAAAACAAGCTATCATTGTTGCTGCCATCCAACTGCACATCTCTCCCACGCAGTCCCTGATAGTGTGATTCTGCTCACTGCTACGCTCTTTAATGCTACCTCTACTATGATGGTTTCAGTCTCCATGGAGATGATCTTTGCAAATCCTGATGACTCCTCTCCTCAGTGAACTTGTCATTCACCCACTTTTGTCCACAGTCTTATTCATATACTAGTCTTCATTACCTATAACACATCTCTCCATGCACTCTACTGCAAGCATGATGCACTCAGCTAAGCACCATTGGTATTTATTTATTTTTACATAGGGTCTCATTGTGTAGCCTTGGCTGGCCTTTATAGCCCACTATGAGACCAGGCTGGCTGTGAACTCAAAGAGATCCTTATGCCTCTGCCTCCTGAATGCTGGGATTAAAAGCAGGCGCCACTATGGCAGGCCGCATTGTTGGGTTTTTGAGCTTCTTTTAACATCCCAAGTTCAACAACTCTTTTATTGCACATAGGACTTAGAACCTGCTGATTTCCTCACTTATTCCTGTGTCTTTCTGTATACTCACTGTTGTCTTACCATGTTAAAAGTCCAAGAGGGAGTGATACTCTCACTTGCCTACATACATTCCTCCCTCCTTATTCATCTTTTTCTTTGATTGACACAACACAGTTTTTCTAAATGTAATGCTGGGGAAGCTGAGACATTCAGCTGGAGTTCCCAGATGAGAGTCCTAGGTAGAGCGTGCCCCTTCTGCCATCTCCACAAATGAGCATGGCTTCTCTTTCACTGTAGACACATTTTTTTCTTGTTGGATAAACAATAGCAACTTTAGTTAGAAATGCATTGCCTGCTGGTTGTTCTCAAGCACACAATATTTTAATATCCTTAATTATCTGCTATTTTATGTTTTCTTTGTTAGAGGGTCAGCCTGCTTCTGAACAGAGGGTTTGGAAGGGAAAAGGGAAGTCCTCCTCAGTCCAGAGCCCACTTTTAACAAGGTTAAGCAACACATGACAACTTACCATTATATAACTTATACATTTACTTTATACTTTGTTGTCTTAGAAATATTTGAGTCTTGCTTTTTGTTTTGTAATGTATTAGTCTAAACTGGGATGTAACAAAGTATCAGAAACTAATTTGTTGATGTCTCATTTAGTCTGTAGGTTGCCATTTGTACTGGCTCATTTTGTGTGTCATCTTGACACAGTAGAGTCATCAGAGAGGAAGGAGCCTCAGCTGAGGAAATGCCTCCATGAGATCCAGCTGTAAGATATTTTCTCAATTACTGATCAATGGGAAAGGGCCCAGCCCATTGTGGGTGGTGCCATCCCTGGACTGGTGGTCCTGAGTTCTGTAAGAAAGCAGGCTGAGCAAGCCAGTAAGCAGCACACACACCCCCCCCCCATGGCCTTTTCATTTGCTCCTGCCCCAGCTTCTTGCCCTGTCCTGACTTCCTCCAGTGATGAACAGTGATCTGGAAGTTTAAGCCAAATAAAACCTTTCCTCCCCAATTTGCTTTTTGTTCATGGTGTTTGATTGCAGCAGTAGAAACCCTAAGATACCAATTTACAGTATAAATTTAAGGTTTTGGTTGAAAATCAAACTCTGTAGTTCAGCACAATATTGATTTTGCTGACTGCCTTCGCGGATCATTTAACATACTTATCACCTATAACACCATAAACTGAAAGTTATACTCAGATGCTGGATCATATTTTTATTTTTTCAATCTCATCTTTTCATGTGGTATTTATACTTGTAATGAGAGGAGTGTTTTGTTGCTTTAAAGAATGGTGCTCTCTGGACACATACACTACTTTAGTAATACTTGAAAAACAGCCCGTTCGTTCCCTTTTTCTTTCTTTTTCAAAGCTAAAGGACTTTTACAAAGAAAAGTCCCTCTGTCTCCACCTACATCATCATCTCATTTCTCTAGTAATTTAGGAAAAAGAAAAGAAGTACTTTACCTGTTTTTAAGTTGATCATGTGGGCTGTTGTAGCATCTTTTCAAGAGACCAATGACTTGCGGTGTTTATATTTGTATGGTCATAAATACACATTTTAAAGAGTGTATATAGGTATACTGGTGGACTGCATTGCTTCTAGGTCAGTTTGCAGTAAAGGAATAATTCAAATGGACTGCGTTTCCAAACCTGAAAATTCCAAAGAGAATTCTCACCCTTTTCCAACTCTTGGAAAAATACCTCTAAGTCTTGGGATATCCTTGCCAGTAAGAATCTCTTTTTTCTGGGACCTTGAACTTCACTGGGTAGTCTGTGTTAACAACATTATGGCAGGAGTCCAGGCCACACAGTGTCAGCTGACCTATAGAGGGTCATGTTTATGTGACCAAACTTGTGACAGCAAACCTTCTGTGGTTAGCCCTTCTTCCTGCATGTTGCCACCCACCTGGAAACTCAGTGACTGTCCAGGAGGGGACAACTGAAAACTTGCTCTGGCTCCTGGGTGTTTTATGTGTCTTTTCCACGCTGGGCTGACTTTTTATCCTTTCATGTGTAAACTGTAACCAGGAGAGTAGCCAGTTTTCTGAGTTCTGTCAGTGCACTCTAGATATCTTTTCACTGTAAAAGTAACTCATCTAGGTAGAGGGCTGACTCTTCTGACCCCAGGGCATTGCTTTTGAAACTCAGATCCTGTTGACTCGGGCTTTATTAGTTTTTTGCTGTTACACATAATGCCATCATAGCACTTTGGTGCATTTGTCTTGTTCGTATTTTTTTGCAGACATGTGTTTTGGACAGTGTTCAGGAAATCTAGATTCCCAAATGACAATATTGGGTGTGATTTCTAGATCAAATGGTAAATGCTTATAGAATTTCTCCAAATACTGCCAAAATTTCTCTAAATTATGCTGGTTTTTATTTCTGCCAATAATCTGGGACAAAGTTCTTATTTTATCATAGCACAAGTATGTGGTCAAATTTTGGAGGTTTTCCAGCCTCATTGGTGAGAAATAGTTCGATTTAAATTCATCTTAAAATAAGGTAAATGCATGTTAATAAGTGTTATTTCACAGAAGTAAGGCTAATTTTCACTTTTTCCTTGTGAATTGTCATCTCACATCTCATGAGGATTTTCCTTGCTTCAAATTTTCTTTGTATAAATTAAGACAGGCTTAAATGATAGCAAGTAGAGGAAATGTCAGAAAGACCTCAGGTCCTATGCAATTAGGTTAAGAGAGTGGTGGGGGGACCATGGAGTATCACAGGGCTCTGACACGTGCACAAAAGCAAAAGTCATTTGCATTGATTATAGTTTTCAATTATAAGACAAACATACTGGTAGCCAGTCATGAGGGCGTGTGCATATAATCTCAACACTGGTTGAGAATCAAAGACAAGAGAATCAAAAGCTCAAGGCCAGCCTGCGCTACGTAGTGAGACCCTCTCTTAAGACAGTAGCAAGAAAAGTTAGATAGCTTGGGCGTTCGGGTTTGTTTCATTCATCAAACATCTAATAATTGCTGTGTGCTCACTATGGCACTAGAAATAGAACCATAAATGGACTCTCCCTTCTTCAAGAGGCATAGAGACGACAGTGGCATTCGTCTTCTGATCTGAGCCAAAACATAAGGCCTAAAAGAATATGTTCACATTCTGTTCCCTGTTCCTATATGTCTATATTCTTAACTGGGGTTAGTCACCCATTGGTACTAGAGAGTTCAGAGCAGCACTGATGGTCCTGGTTCCCACCATGAAAATACTGGTTGCCCTGGAAGAGGCTCTGCAGCCTCATTTATCTCATCATCGATAGAGGGGGCAAATCCAGAGATCTTGCCACTTACACAAGTCTGGTGGCTTATTTTCAGGTCTTCCTGAGCTATTTCTACAGGATCAGCCTTTGAGAAGCTGAAAGAGAACAGCAGCTAGAACCCTAGCCCTCAGCCTGGACCCCGAGCCCAGCCTGGTAAATGTGCTGTAAGCAGGGTTTGGTGGCATTGTTCCTGCCTGACTGTTCCTGGGCCAAGCCACAGAACTGTTCAGGGTCATGGAACAAGTTCAAAGGACTACAGGATGTTTTCAGTGTGACAATGAAAGTTGCTCAGAGAAAAGTCAGAAAAGGAAGACAAAGTGGTATGCTGGGGGCAGGAAGGCTGCTCTGGGCTGATAAATTATATAAATTGTTGCTTACTAAGGGGAACTGAGGCTTGTGATATGAAATAGTATATATAAGCAATTAACATTTGTTTAAGGCTTCCGCTCCCACCCCTGCCCCGAGAAGAAAGGGTCCTATAGGAAGCCAAACCTTAGTTAGACCTGTTACTAAACCTTTCATGGCCCCTGAGAAGTCACTTCAGATTCTGAGCCTCAGCTTATCTACAAATTAAAAAAAAAAAAAAAGACATTATTAGAAGGTTGGGATGGGTCAAGTTTTTTTTCACTCTGCTTTATAAGTTCCACATTCCTTTCATCTCACATGCTGCCTTTTTCCTGCTCATTTCCCACCTTTCGAAGTGTGAAGCTTGAGAGTTCATATGCCAGTGCTTTAGGCAGGGAGACTGACAAGCTGGAGTGTGCTGAGGTTGCCTTCCCCAGAAAGCTGCTTTTTAGTGTTTCAGGAGGGTCTGAGGCCTCTTCCTGGATGCCCAGAGAGAAGAGGCTCTCAGAATCCACCTCAGAAAACATCTGCTCCAAGACAGCTGCTGCCTCTGCTCCTTCGAGAGCGATGAGAGGTGATTGCCCATCAGCCTGAGAGCTCGCCTCCTCTCTGGCAGAAAAGAATCTAAAGGCTCTCGCTGCTCAGGTTTTGATTGCTAAGTGAGGCAGGGAGAGTAAGCAGCCTAACTTAAGAGTCCAGGTGTCTCCCTGCAGAAACTCTCTCCTGCCTCCCTGCTATCCTGGACATGCTAAGTGGACAATGGTGTCACTTTGGGCCTCCAGTGCTTGAGAGCTATATCATTTGAAGGTCATCCACCTGCAGTCCAGGACACATTCTCAGCCTGAAAGTGTTGAAAAGCTCGCCTCACCTGGGCTGCACACAAGACTGACAGGAGTAAGGCTGATGGGAACTTGGGGAGTGAACCTCACCTGAGGACAGAAAAGCTTATTGCTGTGTAGAGACTACACTAACTTTATGCCACACTCTGAAATCCCTCTGGTTTGTTTTATGACGAGTGGAATAGAAGCATAAAGGCTTTTAAAAATAATTTAAAGGGAGAGAATACTATATTCTGTTGCCTTATGGACCATCTTGCCTTGGGCTTTCCTCAAACCTTATCTGCTCCTCTGCATTCCCTTCCTCCATCTGCTCTTAAACATGTCCTCAGAATGTGTCCTTAGCTCCTTTCTTACCACACACCCTAATCAAGATATCTCTTCCACACCCAGGACTACTTCACCCTTCTTTTTGTTTTGTTTTCATTCTGTCTTGGACAGGGAGGAGACTGGTTCTTTTTCTGAAACAAGGTCTCACCCTGTCATCTGGGCTGTTCTGTGCCAACCAGGGTAGCCTAGAACTTGTGGCGATTTTCCTGCTTATGCTTCTAGAGTTTTAGGTCCCAGGATACCACCGTGCCTGCCCTCTTTGATGCCTGTAACCCCAAAGCCCAAAATCAGCCACAGCTCTCCAGAGCCCCATATACTGAACCTCATCCCCCAAAACTGTTACTAACCTTCATTGCTAATTCAGCCCTGCCTTCTTTGACAAAGATTGTGAGGTAGATTCAATAAATGTAAAAGGTGAAAACTAAGGAAAGATAACATCAGTGGGATGATGAAGAGAGGGAAAAAAAGATGAAACTACGGACAAAATTTGTTCAACTCCATTTTGAAAAATTCTGTATAGTTCAATTTTCACTCTGAGTTTCTTAGCAACCATTGCAAAAAAGAAAAAAAAAAACAGTGTGAGGTGTCTCTTAAAAAATACATAGCAAATCCATTGTTTGTCAGTAGCAGTGACCTTCCAGCAGGCAGATTTGAGGGGAATTTTCCAGGTGGAGTCTTTTCAACAAATAACTTGCAATGTACTAAACCATGCCTTTGACAACATCCTAACTATAAATACAAAGGTGGAAGCTTTGTGCTACTTCTGACAACTTCCTACAACACCCAGTGGCACAATGCCAAATATTTATGTAAAGTAATTCCTGAGTCAAGATAGTACAACCACGTCTATAGCTTTGAGTGCTTGCCTCAAGAACAGGGAAAAGTAGTTGTTGCTGGCTTCGTGCTCTTCACTCCAAGTATTTCTTCAGCTAGGTTTTGAAATTATTGTTTGGCAGTGAGCCCAAAGTTAGTCTCTTTAAGTTTTGGGAGTGAAATACTATGTGCCCAGTTTAGATGCAGATGTTCTCTCCAGCCAAGGCAGGAAGGAGGGAAGGGCGTATTGTGTCCTCCTACGGGAGCTAAGATGCCTAATGTTCAATACTGCCCAAGTAGAGGCAACTCTGCATGGTGCTCTGAGGGGCTTCCTGAGGGACCACTGATGAACAGAACACAATGCAAGGTTTCCTGTCAACCAAGGGCATCAGCAGGTGAAGTCCCAGGTAACTGTGCAAAGGTAGAACTGTGCTGCTGCAGCCAGGTGAATGGAGAGGACTCTGCTGCTGCAGGCAGGAAAACTGAGAGGACTCGCTGGCAAAAAAGTGGACCCGTTGGAGGCTTCAGAATTGGCTGCCGCTTCACCTGAAGAGACTGAGGTCTAGGCCTCTCCAACTGGAAAAACTTTTGTACCCTTTCTCCGCAGTGTGTTGCGTCGGGCAGATCATTCCCTATCCAGTCACAACTGAGAAGGAAGGCTGCTGTAGCCCAGCACTGCAAGCCTGTAAGACAAGGCTGGGCCTGCTCTGGGTTACTCTTGATGAGTTGAATAATTACCCCATTTTGTGAAGCAATGGCTTTGACCCAGGTTATCTCATTTTGTGCCTAAGCACCTTGTTTACACAACTGCCATTTGCCAGCCCACCAGGAGGCACAAACTGATAATTATCTGTGCCAGTAAATGATAATACCTATAAATATGCCATGTCAGAAACACCAGACACTGGGGCTTATCAGTCGCACAGATGTAGCCCTAAGGCTGAACTTGGCAAGCAGACTGACTAGTAACCCAATCATTTGCCATGAGCCTCTTGCAGGAAAACTGTCACAGTGAATGGACCTCTGCCTTTGTCCCCAAGCTCTATCTCTAGCTTAGTTTCTCCTGCCCTGTCAGCCCTTTGCCTCCAACTTCAGGACAGTTTTTGAGGGCCACGGCCACTTTAACCCTTTCTTAGCCATCCTGTAATCTGCAAGTGTGTGTGTAAATTGTTTTAAATACAGTATGTGTTCTAAGAGTTAATGCAGGCCTTGAAAGAAAAGAATCTGTGATTGCCAACAGCCAGCTATCAGGCAAAGTCAACACTAACTGATAAACTGCAGCCAACTAAACTGATAGATACATCTTTGAAATTTTTATTATTCAGACATTGTGGAAAGATGCAATCGTCTAGTCTCTTCTGGACGTGGGTGCATGACACACTGGCCTCAGGCATCAAGGAGGTGCTAAGCCAGAAGTAAGAGAACCCTTGACTGGGCTCCCAGCCTCTGCACTCTGCAGGCCTCTATTATTGCAGTCAGGAGAGGAACTGCAGATGCCCTTGTCTGGGGATCAGGGTTTCCTGGACGTAGGGTAGCCTTGTAGTCTCAGGGCCTAAGCAAACATTTGTGGATTCCTAGACCTCATTTTCTTGGCCACCGGATTTAAGTGCAACTGTCATGGACAGGTAGGTGTCCAGGCATTACTCCTTTATAGCTACTCCAATGCACTCCATTCTCTCTCTCTCCCTCTCTCCCTCTCTCCCTCTCTCTCCCTCTCCCTCCCTGTATAGGGAGAATGCCACCTCCCTATACAGGAGTATATAGGAAGTATTAGGAAAATGACAGCCACAGAAAAACCCGCTTAAACAATCGAAACAAATCTAGTTTTGCAGTCTTAATTGGGTTTTATTTGCAATTCTAGAATCTGGCAGCAAAGCAGACTATCAACACATTTGCAGATTACATTTATAGCGAGAGAAAAGGAAGTGACATACAGAGAATGGAAGCAGACACAAAGACAGTTTTCCTAGCGATCCTTGTTGGCTTTATCTGGATGTAGTCTGAACAGTTGGCCACCTTTGATTGGCTGAAGTGTGTGGCTGTGAATGGCTGGGATCTAGCTTCTCCTTACAAGGACCAGTTAGTTCCTCAGTTGGGTTTTTTGTTTGTTTACCTAGTCAGTTAGACTGTAGCTCCTTACATAAGGACTCAGGCCAACTTTGGTTTAATTTTGTCTGCAGCCAATAGAATTCCAGTAGAATCCTTGTTACAGAATGGTGGTTGGTAGTTAAATGCTCTGCTTATCCATCCCTTAGTGGGACCAACAGCCCAAAGCACATTTTAAGTTTCTCAGTGTTTTTCCTGAGGGATTGGGCCCTTCAGCTTCCACCTTCGGGAAGGGGAAAGTTGAGTGGTGTGGGATGCTGATGAGTTTGTGTCACTTCCCTTGTCTCTGGGTGATCAAAGGCAGCGCGCTGCTCTGACATCTGCTGTGTGACAAATACCTAAAGAGAAGCAATTTAAAAGGAGGAGAAATTTGGAGCACAGTTTTAGAGGTTGTGGTGCATGGCTGGTGGACTCCATCGCTCTTAGGCCTGTGGTGAGAATATTATAGCAGATATAGTGGAGGAAAAAAGTCTCCTCACCTTGCGGTGGGTAGGGAGCAGGGGTGGGGCTTGGGGGATGGTATGCCCTGAAGGGGCATGCTTCCTGCCACTGCACTGCTGCTTCTTCCAGCTGAGTCTCACCTCCTATAGTTTACACCAAGGTTGCCGTCAAATATGAATCCAATAGATGAATCCATTGGTTAGACAGAGGCTCTCATGACCCAGTCACTTCCCCCAAAGCCTATCAGGTGACCAGTGGTTCTTTGAGAGGCTTTTAGGGGATGCCTTGTATCCAAAGGCAGTCAGACCTCTATCTGAACTGGCTGCCTCCTGTCCATGACCCTAGGTCACTGGTCTCTTTGGCCAAGTCACTTTCTCAGTGCTGAGGGTAGAGCCCAGGCCTCAGCACATACTCTACTGCTATGCATCCCCAGGGTAAGCTCTTTAAGCCCTGGCTTGCAACTGTCTTAACAGCTCATAGTCACCTTGAGGAACGCCCTTCTAACAGTAAAGATGAAAAGTGGTTAGACTCTCCAGCTGTGAAAGGAAGAGGAGCTTCTATGGGCTGCATGCTTCACACATGTGACCCATAGCAGACCAGGGAGGACAACCGTGGCTGAGGTGACCATGACTATGCCTTGCTGCTCAGAGTTACAGCAGCAAAATGAGTTTAGAAAGTCCAGTGTTCACCCTGGTAGCCCCTTAGACCCGCACCACACCCCTCTCCATCTCCCCCTCTTTCCAGTGTTGCAGTTTGCTCTGTAGCTTTGAATGAATGTGACTTCATGGCTAGTAACTGAGAACCAAACAGAATCGTCTCTTCATTTTTCTTTTCTCTCCCCTCCCTTCCTCCCATCTTCCCTTCCTCTCTCCCTCTCCCTCCCCCCCCCCTCTCTCTTCTTCCTCCTCCTTTCCTTCTTGGTTCAGAACAGGGTCAGGGGAGGATTACTGAAAAATCAGTTCAGGAACTTTCTGCTTTTGCATTTACGATGGCAGATTGTTTCTATACCTCTCAGCCCTGGAAAGATCCTTCCTTTTAAGTCTTTTATAGGTTTTCTGCAGAACTGTCCATTGTAGCTTGGAGACGAGGCCCCTCTAGACACTATTCTGGGAGGTGCTGGAAACCTCAGGAGGGATTGTCTGGCTCCAGTAGGTTAGTGGATGTGCATGTCGGTGGGACAGTATCTTGTCCTGGGCTCTATTGTGTCTTGCTCTCTGCCCTGTCCTCCACGAGGTGAGTCCCTTACCTCCACCACATGCTCCCCACAGGGATGCTCTGTCTCACCATGCATGAGCCCAGAATCATCGAAGCCAGGTGATAACAGACTGAAACCTAGGAAACCACGAGCTAAAAATAAAGCCTTCCTTTCAAATTATCTCTCTCGGATATTTGGTCAGAGACAAAAGTATGACTCACATGTATCCATAGTACAAAAACTTCACAGGCTTCTCCTGTCTGCAGTAGTCTCAAGACCTTCATTGGGGTCTTTGTGATATTAACATGTTCTGCTTCCCTGATAGGAAAAACAAAGCTGGGGATAACTAATGATATGCTGAGTATATACTAACAAACAAATACAACATACATACATACATACATACACACATGCACACACATGCATACACATGCACACATATGTACATGCATGCATACATATACACACATGCACAAGTATGCACACACATAAATATATATACACACATGCATTACCTCTAACCCAGCACAGGGGTTTAAATGTTTTCAAATATCTCATTAGCACAATGGAAAGGAATAAAAGACAATCATGAAAGAACAAATGACAAAATAATAGGCTTTAAACCAGTAATGCCACTACTTTTGCTACATGTAAATTCTCTAGCTGGGAGGTGGTAGCACACACCTTTAATCTCAGGCAAGTGGATCTCCATGAGTTTGGGGCCAGCCTGGTGTACAAAGGGAGTCCAGGAGAGCCAGGGCTACACGGACAAACCCTGTCTCAAAAAAAAAGTAAATAAAATCAATAAATAAGCTCTCAAAACAGAAGAGATTGCATCCAGGCACTGTGGTATGTGCCTCTAATCCCAGCTCCCTAGAGGCAAAGGTAAGCAGATCCTGACTTCAAGGCCAGTATGGGTCCCCTAGTGAGATCTTGTCCCTGAACCAAGAGAGTGTCAGCATAGATTAGAAAAGGGAAGTCTAATTTAAATACAGTGACAGAAATGCAGTGAATGTGAAACTATGAAAACAGATGTATCATAAAAACAAGGAGCATGAAATGTTTTTATCATGCAGAGGACCTGAGTTTGCTTCCCAGCATGCACCTGGGGAGGATCACAACTCCTCCTCCTGGCCTCTGCGGGTACCTGTGCACTTGGGAAAATACACATAGACACATACATACACATAAATTTTAAAACTGTAAAGTTGTTGTATTAATCACAGTTTCTACTTCATCATAGGTATATGTCTCACATATTTATAGCATCTTAATATATGTTATTAATGTCAAAACAAGCAATGATGGCAATGGCTTCTAATCTATAAACATATTAATTTATGTTTAACATTTATTAATACAAACCTCAAGGCAAATAGTATTACAACAGCTAATTAAGAACACCTTCCTACTGACAAAAGTGCCAATTAAGTAGGAAGACATAATTATTTTAAATGTATCTAAGAATAGATAGGCAAAATAAATTAAGTAAAGTAAATGGAAATGTAAAAACCAATTGCATTTATAATAGTATCAAAACCATTAAGCATTTCTAAATGGAACAAAATAACTATAAAATCTCTACATTGAGAACTCTGAGAAACTAAAGGTGCCTGAACATCAGGAGAAACATGCACCTTCATAAGCTAGAAGGAGCCAGCATTCCTGACGTCACTTCCCAGCTTGATGTATTAACTAAAATTCCAAGAGTTTAGTTCATAGATTAAAAACTAACTCTTTGTATGATACCAAAAGTCAAAGAATCTAGAGTGGTCAGAAACAATCCTTAAAAAGCACTAAAGAGAATAACTGATTTATTGCAGCCAAGACATATTCTGCAGTATAGTACGCAGGGCAGTATTGGCATAAAGACAGACAAACATCCCAGTGGAGAAGAACAGAGTCCAGAAATAGACTCACACCTACATCCTCAATTGATTTTTTTCCCCCAAGATACCAAGGCAGGTCAGTGGGAAAAAGAAACCTTTCAGTAAATGGTACTGAAACAGCTGTATGTCTGTGTAGACAGAAGTGCCTTCAACTTGAGCTTGAAGCCTTTCCACCACATCTAGAAGTCAATCTGAGTAGGGGACTGCATCGGAAAGCCAAAGAGTAAATGACGGCCTTTCACAAGCCAGGCTCCTCACCAGGAAAGGCAGTGCTAGGTCACACATAGCAGAGAGGGAAAGATGGTGGATGGAAAGTGGTTTACAACACAGAGAAAGTGCTCGAATAAGTAAATGAATGAAATAAAATGGGATTATAGCTTCTCCCAGCCAAAAGAAACTCAAATGAACCCTGTGGCTTGTTGGATTCGAAACGGAGACATTGGTGGAAACGCTTAGCTTCAACATGAGAACACAGCTGTAAGTTCAAGAGTGCGGCGTGCCTTTCAGTCACGCTGATCTGTCGGCTGCTGAGAAGGGCTGAGAGCAGTGACTCCTCAGCAGCGATGAACACATCTCGCTTTCTGAAAACCATGATCCTAAACTGGGCAGATGGAGAGACAGCTGATGTCAGAGCTGGGACAGAAATGGTACAAAGCAAGCTTGCAGTAAGAAGGTGCAGACAGAATGACTGCACTAGCCAATCTGGAATGATTCAGATATTAGAAGAAGAAGAAAAAAAGCCAGCGATGGATTATCACCTGCAGAATGAAATAGAAACACAGAATTCTGCAGACTATAAATATGTAAATAAAGTTTAAGGAGAAAATGTTTACCTAGTCTTTGAGACCCTTCCCATACAAGTGTCTGCAAGTGGGAAGTGAGTCGAGAGATCTTGCAAACACCCTGGTCAATGAACAGAGCTGATAGCCCCAGCAACAGGAAAACTGGAATCCTATGAGGCCTGCCCTGACTGATAGGGTGCGGGGACACAAGGGCACAGCTTCACTTGTGTGGATTCCTCATCAGAGATGCACGGCTTTAATCAGAGGACCCGCCAGACAACTTGGGGATGGGGATGGGGCTGTCATGAGGCGGTGATGTCTCCTTCCTGGTTTGGAGGCTATATTATAGTTGTGTGAGAGTATCTTTAGATGAAGGGAGCTCACTAAAGTGTTCATTGTGTACAAAGTTTCACAAGGATACGGTACTTCACACCATTCAGGCACAGGCTTTGTTTTGTGCTTAGACCTTGCTTTAAGTTTGAGATTGAAAAGAGGTAGGGCAGAAGTCCTGCTGAATCAAGCCACTGTGCCTATGTGTGGGTGCTGCTCCTGCAGCCTCTTCTGGCCCCAGGATACACTGCTGTAGGAGCATCGAGCTGAGGAGCCTCCCCACTTCTGCCACCTCCTTCTGCATCTTGAAAGGCAATGAGTGACACCTGTCCTCACAGAATAGGCTCTGACTGTCTCTGAAATCCCTTCAACTTTTTCACAAGGTTGAATGTGTCACCCTGTCCTGCAGAAGGTGCCGGGGATGAAGCGTACCTGATGAAACAGAAAACTCACAGCTCATTATGCAAGTTGATTACCTTCTGAGCAAGGTTTCATTCTGTAGCCCATATATGAACATTTAAAGGCAACAGCCCTAATTCTGCCTCCGTTCAAATTTACCTTATGCCCACCTTCTGCATATACAATAGGGCCAGGAGGAGACGTGATCAGTGGCAAGAGCAAGCTCCTCATCATCGGATATGGGTCTCATCTTCATCCTACCACCTAACTGGCATGGTCACCGTGAATGACATTAATCCCACCCCCACCCCAGACATCCTAGCCTCTTCTTTAAAATGAAAAATTTGTAGAGGCTGGAATGAAGCAATGGTGGTAGAAGCCAACAGCCAATTCTTGTTCTCCCCGTGTCAAGGTCACAGGCTGGCCTCTTGCTGCCTCCTGATGCACTGTGTATCATGGTGACTCCACTGTGGCCTGAGCAGAGTCTCTGTGGACCGAAGTCGAAAGAGCGTGTGAGATCTTCCCAACTTCTGACATCTTGTGTGTCCTGTCTCCTCTGCTGGCCGGTAGCAGACAGTGTCCTGGTACCCGAGGGTGGAATATCCACCCATTAGACAGACAGGAGGTCTGTGGCTGGCGTGGTGGGTAAAGGTCCTGATGACCTGAGTCGGCTCTCACATATTCAATAAATGAAGGAATAAATACGTAATCAAATATGTCTTTTTAAGACAAACAGGAGATTGAGACCTTGAGTATCTCAAAAATTGCTAGTGTGTGAGAGAGCAACTTCCATTGATTTTTTTTCCCGGTCATTACAATTTTTAAGTCCATCTCTGTAGCACTTTGGTTTACCTTAATTGAAACAAAAATCCAGTCAACAGCCTGGCAATCAGGGAAAGAGCGTCCACTTCAGATGAGCTTGAAAACCGATAACAGATCACAGCAGAAATTTACCCACAAGAAGGAGCTCCCAGTCCGAGCTGACTTCTGACTTCGCTGGAGCTGGAAGAAAGTTTCCTCAAGTCTGAAAAGAGTGCGTGACTAAGAAGACAGAGAGAAGGAAGTTAACATGGTGAGCTGAGGCTGCACAGCAAACAAGGGCCTTCAGAGATGCTAACTCCAGGCCTCTAGAAGTGTACCTGAGAGGGGAAGAGAAACAACTCCAGTTTCAAATGTGCAGGGGCGAGGGCAGAGAGGCTCGCAGGACCATGCTTTCCAGCAAGATCGCCTGTGAAGATGACAGGGCCGTGAAACAAGCTTGTAGAGTCTCCACACAATGTAACGCCTGCTTATAAGTACTGCAATAGATGATGAGAGTTCCTGGGAGGCAGCCAACATTTTTTATTCTGCTTCCATACTAAGCAATTGAGGGCCCCCCCCATTGGCTCATAGATTTGAATGCTTAGTCATTCGGAGTAGCTTGAGATGGGTTGGTAGGTGTGTGCTTCTAAGAAGTAAGTGGGAGTGGACTTTGAAGTCTAAAAAGCCCAAGCCAGGCCCAGTCTCTCTTCCTGCTGCCTGGGGATCCCGATGTCAAACTCTCAGCCACTTCTTCAGCACCAGCATACTCCCGGCCATGACAATGGACTAAACCTCTGAAACTGTAAGCCAGCCCCCAGTAAATGCTTTCCTTCCTAAGAAGTGCCGTGTTCGCAGTGTCTCTTCATAGCAATAGAACGCTGAGACAGCACCTATCTCACACTGCTGTCGTGCACAGGCCAGCAGCTGCTCCCGAGCGCACAGCCTTCCTGCTTGCCTGCCATTGTGTGTACCAGGCCCTGGCATCTCAGCCTCTGAGACCTGATACTTTGCCGCTGGCCTCAAAAACAACTGCATTGTACACCTTGAATTATGAGCTGCAGCTCATCCTCCGGGGACCTTGCTGGACTCTCGTGGCTTGTGGGAACCCACAGCAACCCAATTGCCACAGTTTCTGGGCCAAAATAAATTCAGCAGGAACCTGTAGTGGTGCTAGCTGCTAATGAGAGTTGACACCCGAGTAATAGAGCCCTGCCCTGGAGAACGAGTGAGTGAGCACCTGCTCTGTCTTGTCAAGTGTCATCTTGCAGCCAAGTGTCATCTCCTCTTTGAATCATCCCCAGGTGCTCACTCAGTCTCTCTCTCTCTCTCTCTCTCTCTTTCTTTCTCTTTCCCTCTCCCTCTCCCTCTCCCTCTCCCTCTCTCTCTCTCTCTCTTCCCCCTCTCTCTCTCACACACAAACACACATACCTTGCCCCAGTACTTCTCTGTCTCATGGACCTGTTCCTGTGTCTGCTTCCTGCCTTGGGTTCTAGCTCTTCTAGCTCTGTGAGCAGCACAGCTCGTAGCAGGTGCTCAGAAAAATCCTGCTGAAGCAGGGCCTGTTTTCTCCCATGCTCTTCCCTAAACCCACACTAAGATGAGAGCCTGAGGAGGACAGGTGACAGGACCAACAAGGACCGAGTAGCCAACAGACATGCTTGTGGAGGCATGAACCTTGAGGGACGGGGGTTATCTCAAAATAGCCAGTGGGGTAGGAGCTAGCCTCGAGCAAGACACCCTACACAACGTTCCAGATGCCCTCCTGGACCAGTTCCTATGCTCATGCATCTTGTAGGCAGAGACAGAGATGAAGACGTATACCCGGATCATGGCAACACCATACGCCAGATGCTCGGACAGGAGAAGCGCAGGTCTCCACAGGAATGAACAGGACGGGAATGACCTGGAAAGTGTCTCAGGAGTCTATTCAAGTGGAACACTGACTGTGGATCCAAACTGCTTTGGGTGACCATAGCTCTCTGCAACAGAACGGCCTTCCCATTTCCTCAGGAAGGTCACCGTAGGGTGTCACAGTCGAGGGAGTCTCTGTCATCATCTTGGAGGCACATGAATGATTCCCAGGCCTACTCAGTCTTCTGACGCTGCAGGCTCCCAGAGCCTACCTCCACCATCAGGCTGAGCCTTGTCCTGTCCCCAACAACCCTGAGAGTGACTGCTGCCCATACCTTGACCACAAGTAATAGAACCCCAAGACCTGGTCACCCTGCCTTACCAACTTGATAGGCAGCAGGTATACTTGGCACCAGCAAAGCACAGATGAACAAAGAGAAGCAAATATCCACTGGTAACTTTATTGTTACAGAGGCATTTTGAATGAAACAAAGACTTGAGAGAAGTATATAAAAACATGTATGCACATAAAACCAGAAGAAGATTTTTTTACAGTTGTTTTTCTGCTGATGCAGAAAAGTTTATCTGATGGTTAAAAAAAAAAAAAAAAAAAAATTTGGAGCAGCTCATCTGACCTGAGTCCTGGGGAGGGAGGAGAGATCCTACCAAAAGGGGAGGCTGTGGGCAGGCCGGCTGGCATCCAGAGGCCGGTGGCTGGGCAGAGGTGGGAGGCAAGCAAGCCTGTGTGAATGCTTATTTTAAATCAGTCTGCCCACCTTACCAGGCTGGAACAGGGCCTGAGTGGAGTCGTCAGGTGTTCCAAGTCACACGCAGGAGGCAAAGCCCTACCCATGAGGGCATGTTCACCCATGAGGCTGCCAGGCTCCAAGACCCAGGCCCTGTGGGCAGCATAGCTCCGATGGCCTGACATGAAGCCTGGTGTCTGGGTATGGGGTAAAGGGACTTTCCCTGCATGGTAGCAGTCAGGACAGGACTGAGGAAAATTGGGGGAGGGTGTTCCCAGAGTAATGGCCTATAAGGATGGGAAGGATTTTGACAGACAGATGCAGTTGTGTTTGGGGAAGTCCTGTCTCTGGGAACAGGCGCAATACGGTGGGAGATGAGGCTGAGGGAGAAGCTGGAGCCCCCGTAACCCCCAAACACGGAGGGCACAATTAAGCTGGGTAAATCACGGAGACTTCCATCTTGCCACTGATTTCTTTTTTTCTTCATTCAACAAAAATATTGAGTGCAAGTTCACTCACAAGCCCTCCCCCGAGTGCTGGGCATGGTTGGGAGGGCAGACTCCCACCCTGCTGAAGCTGGCACTGCTCCTAACAGAAGCAGCCAGCCCCTGGTCGCCTGATTTCCAGGAGCCTCCGCCAGCCATAAGGGAGGCAGATAAGGAAGGATGCTGTCTGGCTAGGGAGAAGGGCAGGCCCTGAGTCAGATATAGCAACGAGGAAAGGTCCTTTCAGTGTGGTTGTCAAGGTAACAGGTAGGACCCCTGTATCCAAGCCAGTGATGCTCCCCAGAGGCAGATACAGGGGAAGAAGTACTCCACCAATGCCTGGCAGGGGCAGGTCTATGGGGCTGGAGAGGAAGGAGGCCAGTGGTAGGCGACTGGGCCCTAGCCCTCCCTCCTCTTCCACGGGGCAGCAGGCCCCCTTCACTGGAAGGGCTGCTCTGGAGAGTTCCGCCCTGAGCCCCTCTGGTCCTCATGCCCATAGTCATCTTCGTCTTCCCGCCCTCTGGAAATTTCCTTCTGCCTTTTAGGCTCTTGGTAAGCTGCCCGGTTCCTGCGGGGGCAATGGAGAAGGAGAGAAGGTTAAGCCTAGTGGCAGGGATCGGGGAGGGGGGCAGGTAGACTGGTCTGACTACCACCGCCACCCAGGAGCCGCCTAGGGACCTGTGCTTCGGGGCTGGTTTAGGAGCGCACAGTGAGATCTCACAGGGACAGTCTGCTTGTGTGCTGAGGAGAAGGTGGAAACAGTGTAGTGTGTCCCAGCCTACACCTGACCCCCTGCTCGCCCCAAGATGAGAGGCTGCAAACCACAGGCCCAGGGAACAAGGACAGGACTCCGGTCCACCCTTGGATTGGGTGAAACCAGGAAGGACTGAAACACTTGGTGTCTCCCAAGGTGCCTGAGGAGCTGAGGCATGTATTTCCATCTGCTTCCTTCCAAGGGGCTACCCCTCCCAGCACACTTACGGACGTGCACCCTCCATGTCCTCGGCCTTGTCACCCTTGTCCCGGCAGCAGCAGCAGTAGACAATGACGCCAATGATGATGAGGGCCACAAATACACCCCCCGCGATGCCCGCATACAGAGCGATGTTCATGGAAGCTGAAAAGGAATGGAACAGCTATACTTCCTGAGCCCCAACTCCGGCCACCACCACTCCCCAACTCAGTCCCTGGCAACAGAGTAGAAAGCCAGGCCGGGGTGAGAAATCACAGTATTGGTGGAGGGCACAGCACGCTGGTCCCTCACAGCCTCTGGGCCCCCTCAGTTCTTCTGCAGCCTGGGGAGCAATGACTGCAGGCATCTATGAAAGTCATGGTCCTGGAGTACTGCCACCAGACACATCTGAGGACCCTCAGAAGGACAGAGGAGCAGCCAAGGAGAGGCAGGCCCAGAGCATCGTGTTTGCGGATGTAAACATGTTTTTGTTTTGATCCCAGGTGTGGGATGTGGAACTGATTCAGATAGTCCACAGCAGCAAACTATTTGCCTCATGTAGGCTCTGACAGGGGCTCCTTGCCAGCTGCAGATGGTTTAAGTCTGGGGACTCTGGAGAGGGGATAAATGCCAGGGCCCAGAGAGAAAAAGGAGGCTTCAAGAAAGAAGGCTGCTGGTGCTTTCCCCCTGCTGCTCCTGGCTGCTGTCGATACAGTTAGAAGTTGGAGATACCCTGAAATGGGAGATTGGACTTTCCACAAGAAAACCCGATGATACTATTCAGCAGGAAGTAGCCTAAGAGAACTGAGTCCCCTCTCCCCGCTAACATTCCTTCTGTACTACTTTGTGTTGAGGTTTCGGAAGGGATTGGGGTGGAGAAGGGAGGAAGAGGCATAAGAAACCAAAATAAAACAGTATGAAAAGTAACGCTAACAGCATCCTGACAAGGCTCTGCAGAACCCGTCCATGTTAGCTTTGCCAGCTTCTGAGTTAGCTATGGCCTTTCTTCTGCTCACAGAAAGAGAATAAGATTTGGACCAAGACAACTGGCTTGAGGAACTTCTCTCACACTCTCCAAGTGGCCACAGGGCAGTCCTGACTGAAGAGGTCTCCAGAAGTCTGTCCCTGGCTCTGTTTCTAAAGAACCGGCTAGCAGGAGAGAAAAGGCTGGGCCAGGCCCTGTCTCTCCAGGGCCACGGCAGCCATCTGGCTTACCTCTGGTGGCCTTAACCAGCCATCTCTGGGCCTCACAGCCCTCCCTCCCCACCCCGCTCTTACGAGGTCTGGGAGCCACGGTGATGTTGCAGGACTCTGTCCCCACGTCATTGCTGGAGGTGCAGATGTAGTAGCCCGCCATCTCCGTGGAGATGTTCTTCAGAAGCAAGGGCTCGCCAGAGACTGGAGGAAGAGCAGCAGTGTGAAAAGACAGCGTCATGGAGGAGTATGCACAGCCCAAAGCTAGAAGGCCTAGGCCCTGGGAGCTACAACCTCACCACTGAGCCCCTCTGAGCCGGTCCATCAGGGATGTAGTGAAAATCACCTCTGAGGGTGCTGGGGAATCAACACAGCAGGAGGGACCATACTGAAGGGCTTCAAACCCAGGCAGGACCCTGGGCACCCCAAGTCTGGCTTCGCCCATTATTCAATGTAGCTTGCAGATAACTTAGCCTTCATTGAATCTATTTCTTCATCTATAGTCAGAGGTAATAGTACCTGCCTGGCAAGGTCCTTGTGAGCCTAAGTGAGGATCAAAGTATTGAAGTATTGATCTCTAGCGATCAAAAGTCTCTCCCACCCCGGCTCACCTAATTAGCATGCCCAATCAAAATTAAACACCTCATCCTAACTCAGGGTTTTCCTCTTGTACCTTTATAAATAGGCATTTTGCCTATGGGTCGCCTCTCTTAGAGACAATTCTTTTCCCCACCTTCGACAAATATGCCTTACCCCTCTTCCTTGTCCCTTTTCTCCCTAATCCCTTGTTCCCTTCCCCTTCTTTATCTATTCCCTGTCTTCGTGCTGACCTTGGGAGACCTGAACAGATAGATACTTTTCATATATGTGTGTGTGTAAAAAGTATCTGCTCAAGAAAATGTTTATGTGTGATGTGTGTGGTATATGGTATGGGAGTGAATTGAGACACTGTCTTATAAACCTTCCTCCTCACCCATCATCATTCTAGCCATCTAATTCTTCAGCAGTGGCTGCCTCATCTGGAAAGGAGAGTGAAAACCGCCAATGTGGAACCCAGGGCCATGGAGCAGATGTCCTCAGGAGAGAGCCCTCCCAGAATCCATGATGCAGTGGGTTCGCACCGAGACAGCCTGCGTGTATGTGTTGTTCTCAGAGATGCTTTGTCATCACTGCTCTTTCAAGAGAGGAAACCTCTGTCCCCTAACTGCAGTGCCAGCCTCATCAGAACCTTCATGCCACCCAGTGTTCCAGTCCGTCCCCAGGACACGGTCTAAATTGCCCAAGAAGGACCTGTGGGAGCCCTTTAGACATTTCAGAAGCTGTTCTTAATCTTCAGTAACAAACTCAAGTGTGTGTGTGTGCTCTATCTCTTTTCTATATTGCTTTTTGAGATAGGGTCTCCTCCTGTCTCTGCCTCCCCAGGGCTGCCACGCCCAGCTTCCACGTGGGTTGCTTTGGATCAAATCGAGGTCTCATGATGTGCAAGCAGTTTCCCGACGGAGCTATTGCCCTAGGCCCTGAATTCTGAGCTTTTAATATGGTGGCAAAATCACAGGTCTGGTCCTGCAATCACGCCGGCTTTACCTCTGCAAAACCAGGGAACAGCCCACCCCAGGTCCCACCTCCATGCTCTGGAATGATTTAGGTCACAGTCTCTCGGTATCATTGCTTCTCATCCTTCCACCATGCTCGGACTGAAGGTGGACCAACTCCAATTCCACAGAAGGAGAAAACTGACTAATGGAAGGTATCCTCTGACGTTCATGTTGACACGCAAGCACGTACACACACACACACACACACACTATTAAGTAAATAAACGTTTAAAAGGGAAGCCACCTTTGCACTGTAAAAACAATGTATGCCTACCATACACATTCATGAACGACATAATGCTATCGGATCAACTCACTCGGAACTAAAAACATCCACATTCTGATCACAGCTACAAACGAAAGGGGAGTCCTGTCCTCTTGGCATTTCCAATCCATTGAGGAAGACACAAATAAACAATGGTGATTTTACAGTGGTTCAAAGTGGAGCTTGTGGAGAAGGGGTTGACCCTCGTGTGAGGGTCAGAGGAAGCCTCAGAAAGAAGAGCGAACAAGATAAAAGCCCCACCCTAATCGCAGCACATTGATTTTGATTTCTCCCCTAGTCACAAATATGCTACCTCCTTCGTACTCTCCCCCAAAATCCAAAGCACTCTCTTCTGTAAAACTTGACGGCCTTGGGTTCTAGAACCCCACACCTGTGTATACCACCTACATGTGATCTTTAGATGTGATTCCGGAACAGGGTCCACAAGCAGAGCAAGTACTGAGATCACTAAGGTTTCGGGGTTTAGGGGCGTGGCCTGCGGGTGTTTTGATATTGGAGGGAGCGATGGGAACCCCTGACAACGATTCGGAGCATTAATGGTCCCGTTTTCTAACCCCGTTGTTCTTAAGAGGATTTCGAAGGAAAGCACTTTGCTCTGTGTCCCCACGTGTGCTTAGGGGACCTAGAGCCGGCATCAGATGTCCACAGCACCTCCGGGCAGCGCTAGGCCTCCTTCAGGGGTGGGATCATGGGGGTTTCTGATGCGTGAGCCAACACCACCCTTCCCCAAGTCTCTGGAACAAACGGTGTGTTCTAGAAACTTCTCTGGGATGAACTGGGGCTCATTCCGTGTCCGATTGGCTTTGGTTGAGCTGGGGATCACAGGCTCCTTTCCCTTCTGCGAAGAGCTCACTAGTTTCTAAAACCCAGTTTCCCGTTGTTGTAGCCCCATCTTGTGGTCAGGAGAGGGACTGCAGTGACAGTCGCCTGTCCTCCGCTGGAGCGCTTAGAAGTCCTGATGACACTGAATGAACAGGATCTGCTCTTCCTGTCCCCTCCCACCAACGCTGCTCAGTAAGCTCTGGCTGCCACCTCGCATTCCAGGCTCAGGATTAATGCTGCCACCCCAGCCATTAATCCTGAGTGAGTGAATCTGAACCCAGGGCTGGATAAAGCAGTGAGGCAAAAGTCGATTTCATCTCCTTCCGCGCCCTTAGCGGTCACCCACTTTTAGTCAGTAAAGAACTAAGCTTTGGCCTCTGACAGCATTTTGTGGTGGAGGTGAGGGGAAACTGTGACCAGAGTGCCCACTTTCGAGGCTCCTAGGAGGAGCTCAGTGTTTACAGGAAAGTCCAGACTCCTAGCCTGGAACACAGGGCCCCTCTCCATCTCTCCTCGCTGTCTTTCCCATCATCATCTCCCATCTGGACAGGGACCACACCCCACCATTCAGCCACACGATGCCCGTGCACTGTGAGGGGCCTGACGAAGATAGCTGCTAATGCCTAGTGCGGATTGTGTCCTGGGCTACCCACCCGGTGCTGCGCCCATCTTACACATGGAGAGACTAAGGCACAGACAGGCAACTCGTCAAGGTTACTTGCTAACAAGCAGCCCAGCCCAGGGTTCCAGCCCACGCTGCGCACCAGGCCGCACTCAAACATCCGCTTCGTGAAGAAAGCTTCCAGGATCCCTCACACAGTCTCTCCAGCACACCGCTGTGTCGGCCCCTGCAGCTCGTGACCTCACCACCCTCAGCCCTGGACCCCACCGTGCGCACTGCGCTAGAGGAAAGCCACACATCACTGCGTCCTCAGACCGTGAACCGCGGAGAGACTAGGGGGGCGGAGTCAGGACTCCACAGAGGGTAAGCACAACTGCCTGGTGAGTTCAGTGAAAATCCCAGACTTTCAAGACCTGGCAATCCAGGGTCCAGTGAGCCGACTCTGCGAGTAAACACACGTGTTGCCAAGCCTGGAGGCCTGAGTTCGAGCCCCGGGACTCACAGGGCGGGAGCGAAGCGACTCCCACAAGTTGTCCTCTGAGCTCTCGCTTTGGAGCGCCCTGTATATACACACACTGAACAAGCACGATTTTTTAAAGATGTTTAAAATCGGGAAACCAGACATATGCCAGCCAAACTGGTTGCTTGTGGAAATCCATATGGCATCTATGGCATCCTCCCTTTTACAAAGTTAGGTCAAGGGAGTTTTACTAACTTTTTTTTTTTTTTTTAAGTTATTCTTTGGCCTCCAGATGATTGAAAGGTAGCATGATAAAAAACCGACTCCGGCTTGATGGAAACCAAGGGAGAGAGGGCGTTCATCCACGGGGCTTCCCCGGGGCGCCGGATGTTCCCCCCTCGCCCACAGGCTTTGCTCTCACCCCCCCCCCCCACTTCATTTCCACACATGCGGGACTGAACGACCTCAAAGCTCCATCTGACAGGCACCCCTCGGGTCTTTTGGTTCCTGTCTTGGATCACAGTGCAGCCACAGCAGTTGGTAGGCACTGAGAGCCCAAGAGGTTTCCACGCCGGGCGACACGAGTGTTTAAAGGGTCCCAGCCTGGCCCCCTCCATCTTTCCCCTCATTTCCTTCCGCCCCTGGCCCCTCCTCTACCGTGGGTCTCTTGGCAGCTGTGGCTAATCCGCCATAACTTGCCCTGAGAGTGAGGACCCTAACGGTGCCTTGGTGCTGGTGTCTGAGATGGACCTGTCTGGATGGGAAACGCGGAGTGGGACGCGCTTCCTGGAGAGAATGGGGGTGGGGGTGGGGGGAGCAGAAATCCTGCGCGCTTCTGGCCCTGGCAGCTGTGGGGTGCGTGGGAAACCGACGCTCGGGGGCACGGTCCAAGACGGCGCAAAAGCAGGCCTGAGCCAGCGGCCCGGGGCTGGCCAGCCTCTGTCTCCCCCCCCCCCCCCCGGGCAGCCTCGGCGGTCAGGTGCAGCCGCGCGTGGGGCACACCCGCCTCCCCCGCGGCCCCATCACCTGGCTGGGCGAGCGGCCGCTGCTGGTTCTGGGGGTTGTAGCTCTTCCAGCTGTACTGGGGGCTGGGCGAGCCCTCTGCAGACTGGCATCTGAGCTGGATGTTGTTCCCGATCACCATCTCCCCGTCGACGCTGCAGTCCGGCTTGGAGGGCGGCACTGTGAAGGGAAGAGACCGGAAGAGAAGCTTAACCTCGTGGGAACCACTGCCCATCCAGTATCTCCCTCCACACACACACACACACACAGAGGCGTGTGTGCAGAGAAACTCACAGCTCACTGACTCTTCACCTCTGGAGAGGCCTGTTGGTCTCTCCCCTGCGCCCCCAGCCCCGACGGCCTTTTGTAAGTAATCCTGCCCTGTTTATGGGCAGGAGGTGCTACAGTAGATGGACGGCGGATGCGGAAGGATAACGGGGGGGGCGGGGGAGGGCAGTGTTGTCCATCTCTACGCCATGGAGAAGTGGCCCACGCTGAGGCGAGATTCCAGCGCTGTGGAACGCTGCGCGCTCAGCCAGGCTTTGCACGGACACCCTGTAACGTGGCCGGTTCTCCTAGCTGCACTTGGGTGCGACATTGGCGTCGTGGAGAGTTTGTTTGCATCTCCCCGTGACAGGCTGGTTGGTAATAGCTCCTAGTGCTCGCTTGGGAGTTAAACACGACCACAGCAGGGACACTTGCTCGTGGGTCCTGGCCCTGGGAAGACTAGAGCCACTGCCTGATCTACTGCGCATGCGAGCTCTGCCTGCTGTTGGCTCAGCTGGAACCACAGTGTTCCTGATCTGTTCCACAAAGGGCCTCATGGGAATTGTAGGCACAATATTATTATCTTTAACACTTTTTTTTTCTTTTTGGGGGAGTGTACAATATTTTTTTTTATTCTTTGAAACTTTCATACATGTATACAATGTATTTTGATATTTGCTACTCCCTGCCCCTTCCCATCATTCCCTCTGGCCACCTCCTTTCTGCCTGTTACTTTTTCTGGTTTTAATAATGTTTGCTGACCGCAAGGCCAGGCTGTGGCGCCGGAGGGGGCCTGGTTTCCTCACCCTGGGTTAGGTGATCTCCGTGGCCCTTCCTTCAGCTTCTTGGGAACATCCTCTGGGGATGTACCATGGCCCTCCCTCTCCTCCCCCACGTCCTACCTCCTGTCCCTCCCCTCCACCTCCCACTCCCCGCTTTGCTAATAAAATGCAAATATGTAGCTAGTAGCTGCATAGCAAGAGGAACTGCGGGCGGTGCGGGCCTCGCTGGGTGGAGGCGATCAAAGCAATCTCATAGGAAATGTTTATAAACCCATAAACCACCCGCGCATGGTCCCCCTGGCTTCTGAGACTCCCGGCCTGTAGTCTTTCCCTCAGGCCTGGTTAATGTCACGTTGGGTGGTCCGGTAACGGGGTTAGATTTTGTCATTGGGTAGCCAGGTTCTGCCTAACAGTGCTGGGCGCTGGGGTGACACTGTGAGTCAAGGAATCTAGTGGGGGACAAGAGACAGTGCATCAATGGCCGAGCGGGGGACAAGACTGCTGGGGCAGAGAACAATGACCCAACGCATCATATAGGCTGTGACCTGGAGGTCGCCATGAAGGCAGTGGCAGGAATTAGAGCAGAGATGAGCATGCCGGCATATACAAAGGCTCAGAGGCAGAGCGGGAAGAGTCCGTGAGACTCCAGGAAGCATCTTTAGTGGTGAGAAGGGCGAAAACAGTGAGGAAGGTCGTCACTGACAATGACAAAGGGGACCCTTCTTCAGAAACAGCTTGACCACATAGTGGATGGATCAAATGATGTGAGCTAATACAGATTTATGCACCTTACATCATGCATTCTACCACAGCAAGTTAAAAATCAGAATGAAATTACACTCCAGGGCTGTGCTATTAAGCAAAGTGTGGGCTTGGTTAGAGTTTTCCCAACTTTTTCTCTATAGGGCTATTCCTGGTCGTGTTCATGTGCATGCGTGCGTGTGTGTGTGTGTGTGTGTGTGTGTGTTTTCCAGAACTCTCCAGAACCTAGGCCATCATCTCCTCTTGCTGCCAGAGTGCTGTGGCAAACTCAACTCAGCAACTTCCAGGGACAAGACCAGGAGAGAGTCCCAAATAGCCTGAAGAGACCGAGAAGGCACTCCTAAACAGAACGGGACACCACTAAGGCACTATCGGTATTCTCAAACCGAGGGAAGCACAGCTCTGTATGTGCGTGATATTGCATAATAATTGTACCTTTCCTGAAGCCAGGACCTCCATGTATCACACAGAGACCCTGCTACCCACTACCTGGCCCGGACAGCTCTCTGGAACCTTGGAGCAAGCCTCCATGACCCCTTCATTCTTGCATCTTGCATGCCTGACAAACCTATAAAACCACATGCATGGTGCTAAGCTCTGCTGACAGCTAGACTGGGTCTGCCCCCCACCCCACCCCATGATGCAGAGCTGCAGTGGCCTCTTGATGCTCTTATAGCCAAAAGAAGCCTCTGAAAGCTGTGCCCACATAGAAACAGACTCTCAAAAGGAGACTCCCAGGACAGAAGAGCCCAGCAGCTCCCAGAAGCCCCAGTCCTGAGCACAACTGACTCTGAACACCACTTCACAGAGGAGCCCCTTGAGGACCAGACCTCTCAGCACTTAGTACAACTGCAACGCTTGCTCTCCTATTCACATCCTGGACTCACGGGATGGTTCCTCAAACAGCCTGCCCCAGAGGGTGGTCCTCAGAGAAATCAGACAATGCCAGCCTGTCCCTTCTGCTTTCATCACACTCCCCCTTGGCTGGCTTGCTGCCCTAATTCAGAAGCATGGGCACCGGTCCTGAGGGCTAGCCCACCTGGAAGGTGCTGGAGGAATTGTCCCTGACTGTCCTCTCCTCCAGTCCAGCAGCTGCAGGTTTTCTTCTGGGAAACAAACAGGCAGGCTATTATCAGGAGTGCCTTGCAGCTGCTGACACAGCTGAGCCAGACAGGTAAGGCATCATGGCACACATTGCAGGCACTCCCCTGTTGCCAAACAAAACCCAGGCTTCTGGGGATCAAAGACAGGCCCGAGTGAGCAGCTGGGAAGAATGCCTGCCAGGGGCTGGCTCACACCAGCCTCCTGCCCGCCCTGCTGGCCCAGCAAGCAGCTCTAGGGGTGCAGGGGAGGCGAACTTACCCTCTGGGTACCCACACAGTGCTTCGTTTTTTCTCCTGGGCCCCGCAGCGGTACCCTGCAGCGCCCTGCCTCACCAGCCTCACCAGCCTCACCCTCAGGCATGCCTTTAGCAGGAGGCTCAGCGGCTAACTCCCACGTTCTCCAGTAGGACAAACTGAGCTAGTGTGTGTGTGTGTGTGTGTGTGTGTGTGTGTGTGTGTGTGTGTGTGTGTGTGCTGGGGGGTCGGATACAGGACAGAAGCGAGCATAAAAAGCAAATGTACACGATGGACTGCACTCCTTGGGAGCGGATGGAGGCAAGAACTCCAGAAACTGCCCACGGGAGGAAGCGGGCTGATGGCCCGCGAGGGAGATCCGCTTTGTGGGGGACTGTGTCGAGATCTTTTGCTCCAGGCCTTTGAGCACAAGTTCTGAACTTCCTGCTGTAACCCATTCCAGGCACACCCCTCCCCCGGCCCCCCGGCACCCCCCCCCCCGCCCTCCCTCTCCAGATCTCCAGCGCCCCAACCACAAATAGCTGGGCCCTCCAATTAGATCTAGTTTAAAGAGCCCCACGTGCGGGGGCTAAGAGTCCTGGCGAGGGAGCGGGTGCTCTCAAGGGAGCGGGGCTAGTTCTCACAGGGCAGAAGGTAGACGTTACCGGAATGTTTACTGAAGGAGAGGCAAAGGAGGGCGAAAGGGAATGTGCTAGGCTCCAAAGCATCTCTGATGCCTGCTGTCCCCTCTGAGGACGGCAGGGGGCGCCAGAGGCCAGAGCAAGGCTCCCACCTGGCTGAGTCCAGATCTGCTGAGTCTATTGACTTCGTGGCTTCCCGGAGGTGAGCTAGATAAGGCTAGTTTTCCCAAAGCTAAGGCCAGGATTGGCGAGCTTCCTGCTAGCCTCCCCCAGAACGAGCCGCCCCGTGGAAATAAAGCCTTTCTCCCTTAAAAAATCACCACGTTGTAGAGACACCGAGAAAGAAACCTTTCTCCGGGTTTATTAACACGTAGGATAAAATGCTCTCCTCTTAAAAGCAAAAGACCGGACCCGACGAACTCCACACTCTCGGGTTACACTCGTATCCTGTCCTCTTCAGGTTAATCTGCTCTTCTTTAAAAGCAGCTAGTCCTTGGTGTAAGTGTGGCTGAGGGACCAGCAGAACCAGGTTTCAGATTTATACGGGTTTCTGCTACTTTCTACACGCTGACATTCTCTGCCAAAAAAAAAAACCCAAATTTTACCTGTCTGTGTACATATCAATCCTTGTATGTATATATAATGCATTGTTGTTTTCATATGTAAATATCCACAAAGTGGGGTGAAGGGGCATATTGTAGAATTACTTGTGCAACAAACTCAAACAACAGCAAAAGCAATGAAACCTGTCTCAGTACCCATCAGTGTGAAACACGTAAACAGGCTATTTTGCAACCACAGATGGGATGCGCTCTCTCCCAGCAGATCTGCGTGTGGTGGCCTGGAGAGATGTTCGCAGGGCGCTGTCAAGAAGCAAACTGCTAAGTGCTTCACGACACCCCACTTCTTCAAAGGAGAGAGGAAAGTGTGTGAGAGAGAAAGCGGAGAAGTCCAAGGCGCCCGCCTGCATTACCACTGGCCGCCTCATGGTGGCAGGCTGGGACGAGGTCTGGGCTGTGCTTTACGCAGCGTTGATGGGTATTGAAGTCCGTTCTGGCTCACAATAGAGCTTTCTGTAAGTCCAGCGACTACCGCATACAACTTAAAAGAAACTCTGCCGAGCAGCGTAAAGGAGAAAGAAGGAGCCCATTGTTCTGATGCACAGTGGCTACCTCCCAGAGCGGGGACACAGGCCAGGGGCTCATTCAAATGTCCCCAGGACCTGGTTTTGAGGCGATTACTTCCTTTCTATGGGCCTCGTCTACTCAGAAACTAAAGCAGATGAGCCTCCTGATGCTTCCCAAACTATAAATTAAAAAAAAAAAATTCTCCCGTGAAGAGGGTGCTATCCTGGCACGTGTTTTCCATTGGTTGGTGATGGTGTCTTTGCTTAGAGGCAGGGTAGGAAGACTAGTTGACAGCAGACGAAGATACATCACCTAAGGGAGTGGCGATGGGCCCTGTGAGTACCACGGACTAAGTCAGGTAAGGTGAGAATCTGCACGTGACTGGGAACTCCCTTCGCTTCTCTCCGGTGATGAGTTTGGCGGGGGAAAGAAGAGTCGGTGTGGAGGGGAGAGACGGGAGCCGGGCGACTCTTCCGCCCTCAGAAACAGCCTGCTGTTCACTGAGAACCCCGATGGCGTTTGGCTCCGGCGGGAGAAATGTGCGGGAGGCCCTGCTGCCCACAGAGCCCTCTGCCCGCCCTCTCCCCATAGGGAAAGGCAGGGCCACTCACCGAGGACCAAGAGGCGGACTCGAGACCTGGCCGTGACATCCTGATCGGACATCAGGGACACGGAGCACTCATAGGTGCCGTTGTCATCCATGGTCAGCTGGTCGATGGTGAGGGAGGCGTTTGACAGCTCCGCGGCGTTGGACACTTTCACCCGGTCCTCGTAACGGTTCCCGTAGATGTACTTTTTTGTCGAGAAGTTCCAAGTGACCACTCTTTCCTGAGGAAACAAAAGGAATGTCTGCAGGCCCTGGCGTGGACCTGTCCTGTCCCAGTCTTCCTCCCCCCCAGAACCCAGACTCGTGGACCTGAGAGTGTCTCAAGCTCACTCTAGATTCTAGAGATCGGCTTTTAAATGAAAACGTTGGGGGCTGCAGTTAGAGTTTAGTTGGTGGCACTCGCCTAGCACACACAAAGGCCTAGATTTCATCCCCAGCACCACGTTGCATGCTGATCATCCCAGCATTCCAGAGGTGGGGGGAGGTGGAAGTTCAAAGATCCAACCTGGGATCCACGATGTGACACCCGGACCCAGAAGAAAACCAGAAAAGGACAAAAGCCTCGAGCCCTGGAATGCAGTGGGCGAACGAGGCTGTCTCGGATGCCAGGACTCATGCTTGGAACCAGCGCCCCCCCCCCCTTGATTCCTCTCCTCTTAGCCCGTTGCTTATTCTCATTCCTTCCTTCCTTCCTCCAGTACTTCCTGGGCACCAGCGCACACCAGGTACCATGCTAGGAAGCAAAATCAAGTGAGCAAATTCTGAGCTCACTTGGTTGTGACTATTGCCCTTGGCATTTGCTTATTCATTTGCTTATTCGTTGATGTCTGTGAAGCAGCACGGTCGTGGCTCCTACCGCAGGCAGCCACGCCAGACTGCCTCGGTCAGATCCTAACCCTGCTGCGTGCCGGCTGGACGGGCGCCTGTCAGCAACGCGCTTGGCTGCTCTAAGACTGCGCTTCCTCCCCTACAAAACGGAGATGCTGATAATAACACATCTCCTGGGATTGAGGGGGCACTAAAGCTAATAATACATGCAGAGCAGTCAGGGTTGGCCTGGCCTGGTGTCTACCGATATACCCATTACTATAACCTACCACGTGCCCGGCATACGACTCCGTGAGTTCTGTCCTCAAAGAATAATAAAAAAAACAACCAACCACGCTATCTTACGATTATGAGATTCTAGACTGACCAGTGGGGGGAGGATTCCTGGAAAGGGTGATGGTTGCCTTGAATCTTGAAAAGCAGCTGTGAATTAACCAGGTAAAAAGCCGGGCGACCGGAACACGGTGTGTGGGCGTGGAGTAAATGTGTTAGACACTGGAGGCAAAGGAAAAAAGGCGAAAAGCAGAAAGCACCATTGCCAACCCCAAGCCACACAGCGTGAGAGGCGGATTGGTAAGAGCTGAGCAAGAAAGGCCATAGCTGCAACATACCATATGGTACATATGCTATCTGCTGCATACTGTTCCATACTAGATAGGCGCGGTCCCTTTTAACCGTCACCCTACTATGCAGTAGTGCTTATGATCACATCCATCTTACATAGGAGAAAACAAGGCACCACGGAACTGATTAAGTATATTCCAGGTTCACACATTTAAGTGAATGGAAGAGCTGAAATAACCCAGGGAATTCCGGCTCAGGGCCTGAGCTGTGTGGATTCTACCGAGTCACAACTGAGGTAATGTGTGATGGGTGAGGACACGAAATAGTTCACAGTTCACCTTCAAGGCAATAGCATACTTTAGCCTGCGGTGGTGGTGGTTTGGTTTGGTTTGGTTTGGTTTGGTTTGGTTTCCAGTGTGGATGTGGATTGAACCTGGGTCCTTCCGCAATGCTAGGCAAGCAGTGCTCTCCCAGTAAGCTATATCCCTGGCTCAAGAATTCTGTATTTTTTTAAGCTAGCTCTTAATCCAGAGCACAAGTCCAGAGAGGGAACTGGGAAGGAGGTCATATGGGTAACTGGTGAAAAATTATGATTATTGTCAAATCAGGCTGTGACAACACAGACAGACAGAGAGAGTAAAATGAGGTGGAGGGGTGAGAAGAAGGAGGACACATGAAATTCGGAGATGGGACTAAAACTAGAGTCATTAATCCCAGACATGAGGGTTTAGACATGTATGTTCCTTCCCAACAGAATTAACACACATGAAGAGCTTGCTTTGCTTTAAGCAAAAATTATGTGTTCTGTTTATATGTGGGATGCCTGGGGTGTCCGTGGGACACCCAGGAGGAAGAATTCAGCAAGGTCAGATGGGTCAACTGAATGTAACCAAAGCTAGATAGGCAAGGAGTTAGGCACAGGGAAGCAGGAAAGATACCTGATATTGGGCATTGTGGAAGTTGTGCCTCCTGTTAGAATGCCTCATTGTGGTTAAACACCCTGGGAGATGGGAGATACAGTTAGTTCTTCCTGCCATGTCAGAGACTAAGGCTCATTGTCACCCATGCACACCTATAAAGGGGCAGGGCCGCTAAAGCCCCCAGCTTCATTATCATGTCATTCGAATGGCGGTTTTGACCTGTCCCTCACCTTGTGGGCTTTTCAAGAAGATCATAAGAAGATATATCCTAAAAGCAAAATCCAATCCCTAGTGGTTTGGGAGGAAAAGGGAGTCACACTGTCCCAATAAATTGTCCATGGATATCCAGCTCTTTCCCCGACCCTGGCCGGCTCTGCCTGGATTTCCCATCCCATAATATCCTCTCATCAAAGGATTGTCCCTGGATCTCTTTGTGACCACCCTACTTCCTGGGACCCACAGACAATAATCCTTTACTCTGCCTTTGTTTCTGGTCTTGGAGGAGCTGCCTGCCTCAAGTCCTTTTGGAAGCAGAATATCCAGTGATCAATAAATAACCTTAGAGTGTATGTCAGCACTCAGAAGAAGTCGGCCATAGTCATTACACCCGCCTTGCCAGATGCATGGAGGGGTTGGGGGGAGGCTCAGTGCCCTTCAGTGCGGGCAGGCTGAGGCTCAGGACAGCAGCAAGGACTTTGTTCTTTTCACCCTGGGAGCAGACAGGACCGGCGGCTGCTGCCCGTCAGGGCACCTGGTACACAAAGATAAGCCTGAGTCCTTCCTTGTCAGTCCTGTCACCCAGGACACAGGTGTCCTGGGATCCCCTGTCAGGGAAAAGGCTGAAGCCTCTTTGTCTTTGCGTGGCTGGGGACCTGATGATTGTGTCTGGCAGATATGTTCTGAAAAGTTATTTCCCTAAAGGTCATACTACAGAAAGGAGACCAAAGGAGTGTAGCAATAGGTGGTGAAGAAGGGCAGAATGACGGCAAAGTGACGCACAAGTCACACAAGGGGATACAAAGCTATTTTTTTTCCTACTTTCAACTCTAGCATAGTTTTGGTTTGTTGCTGTTGTTTTGTTTTTGTTTGTTTGTTTTGTTTTGTCTGTAGTAAATAAGTGTGCCAGTCATTTTTATGTCAACTTAATACAAGGTGGAGTCATTGGGAGCAGGGAATCCCAGTTGAGAAAATGCCTCCATAGGATTTGCATTTTCTTGAGATGGGAAGGCCCCTCCCCGTGGTTGGTGCCACCTCTGGGTAGGTGGTCCCGGATGCTAATAGAATGAAGGCTGAGCAAGCCATGGGCACTGAATCAGATCCTGCCCCCAGGATCCTGTTCTGAGTAGCACCCTGACTTCCTTTGGTGATAGACTGAGGTGCAGAAGTGTAAGCCAGATGTGGGGGGAGATGGTGGGGAGCTTTTCTCTCCAAGTTGCTTTTTGGTCATGGTGTTGTATCAAAGCAATAGAAATCCTAACCAAGATAATGAATAAACCCAGATGTGATTGATAGTCCCATGGCTTCTGCATGGCCATTCCGACTATACGGAAGTTCACCGGGCCGTATGGCGTTTGGGACTGGCGAGTAGCTTCTCTAAACTAGCCAGCGTGGTGGCTTTGTTCGTAAATTCATTAGAATAAAGAAATTTTATTTTGAAAAGAATGTTGTTGGAGGTGGGGGGTGGAATCACACTGGGGCTTTCCGGCTTCACCTCTGATTGTGCAGGTTCCCTCCTCCACCGCTCTGGCTCGTGCCAGCATCTTAAAAGGAGGCCTGACTTAAAGGTCTGAACGGATGCCCCATTTCTTGTAATTAAACACAGGTGCTTTTGATCGCACAGCAAACCAGGTACATTTTTCACTTATCAGGTCGCCAGTTTGTCAGGCAGTTTGCGCATATGCTGAGAAAAAGGTGGACACTGTCATGGGCGGAAGTGAAAATCGGTAGGACAGCAAATGAAACGCTGTAACTATAGAAAGTGTAGGTTCACATGCCATTTACCACGGACGGTCCACTCACTGATTTGTTTGTTTGTTTGTTTGTTTCAGAAACTTGTGAGTGCTAATCAGGTAGGTTCCCCTTCTAACAATCTATCAGATATGACATATATCATATATAACAATTTTTATGTTTATCATGGCAGCAAAATATGGAAAACAAACCAATGATATATATGTATGTATACATGTATATGATCTTCATAAGATGTTTTAAAAACAAGATATAGAGTCCATAGCGTCAGTGGTAGAGCTCAGGATCAGATCACAAGACACTGGGTTTGAACCTCAACCTGTAGAGGGGAAAGAGGAAGTGGGGCGAGGAAGGTTTTAAGGTAGTGCCTATCAAAACATCACAGACTTCAGTTGTGTCCCATAATGCTCCCTGTTCATCCTACCGTCTGACTCCTGAGGAGCTTATCCCACTGAATGAATCCGTCTCGGTCGGCAACATTGGTGCTGTAGGTACAGGGAAGGGTGGCACTCTTCCCTCGAGCAGCCCGGAGAACGTCCTGTGTGGTTTCCACGGTAATAGCGTCGGCAGCTACCAGGACTGGAAAGAAAGGGGAAAGTGAATGTCACAGACAGACCCATGCGCCGTCTCCAGACCCCCGTGAGAATGCTCAGAGTTCTGTGGCCCCTAGGAAAGCCGCTACAGCAGCAGCCTTGGTTCAGGGCATGCTAGCAGCTGTCCCCAAGATGAGGTCAGGAAGGATGTCAAGTACCTGGGTCTGGCGTGTCCCTATCCTGAAGTGTCCTGAGGAAATTGCCTGCTTTTGGTGGCTAGCAGCCTGGCTCTCAATCTCAGCTGGTCAGTTGTGTAGACACCGCTAAGCTTCAATGTTCCCATCAGTTACTGGAGAGATGAAAAGTTTTACTTCGTGCCGAGCACAGAAAGCTCTCCGTAAACACTTTTTTGCTGTGACCATGATGTATGTATTTACGTACATCAGCAGATATTAATGGGGCACTGTGTGTCATAAAGAACTTTATGGGCAAGATTAACTCAAGGTAAATGAGAGTGTTCCTCGGAGCCTTTTCTTTATCAGGAAAAAACGTTAAGAACAAAACGAAACAAAACAAGACCACTGTTCCCCCCACACACACTCTCCTTCCTTCGTGGTGGTGCCCTTCCTCCATTGTGAGTCTCTCCTTTCGAATCTGGGTGGTCTTTAACTATGGTGTAAGGACAATCCATGGCTCCCAAGCTAACTTATGTGACAGAATATGTTTTGCCCAGTCCTTTTCAGTTGCCACTCTGGGGACCTGGCTAATACTTGGTGAACAGCTCAACACACACACACACACACACACAGAAGCTAAGAAGAAAATCAGGAGATAGTTTCTCAAAGGCCAAGGAGAAAATCTCTCTCCCCTATCCCTCTCTTTGCCTATGGATTCGGATGTAGCTCTCAGCAATTGCTCCAGGGCCTGCCCACACGATGCCAGGACGCCATGCACCCAGCCACGATGTGAAATGTTTTCTTTTTATGAAGATTTGCCTTGGTAGCGATGTCTCCCTACAGCAGTAGAACACTGACTAAGACAAGGGGTCAGTTGCTCAAGTGCCAAAGATCTGTTTATACAGAGAGCTCAGGACCTGGAGACTGACAGCTGGATGTAGCAATGTGAAAATGAGCTTGGTGTGAGCGGATGGAGTGGAGATGAGGATGGAGGGTAAATGGATGAAGTTTAAGAGCAAATGGGACAAGAGTAAGCGGACAGCTTTTCTGGAAAGGAGAAGAGCTCATTAGAGCTAAAATAAGCATTCAGAACAGTATAGGAGCTGGGCATGGTGGTGCATGCCTTTAATCCCAGCACTCAGGGAGGCAGAGGCAGAGGCAGGTGGATTGCTGTGAGTTCAAGTCCAACCTGGTCTACAAAGCGAGCCCAGGACAACCTGGGCTACAAAGAGAAACTCTCCAAAAACCAAACCAAACCAAACAAACAAGAACAAGACAGGCTTGTGTTGTGAGGGGGAAACAGCATATTTGATGATTTTAAAATATTTTGAGGCTGTTTATCAAAAATAATGAGTGAAAAGACCTTAGAAAGGACCCCACGCCACCCTTCTACTTGACCAGATAGACCAAAGGCACAGGTGGGTTGGTAGGCCTGAGGGAAACAGTTTCCTCTGAGAGTTCCTGGGATGAGGTTGTGCCATAAGAAAGGAAAAACATCCTGTTAAAGACGGCCCTCCATTGCCTAGCTCTGAAGACACCGCTGTGAACGCTTGGTCTCAGTCAGGCTATCAAGGCGTGATGGTTAGTTTTAACCGTCAGCTTGACGAAACCTAGACTCACTGGGGGAGAGTCGTCACTGAGAAATTATTTAGATCCATTTTGACTGTCGTCATTCTGTGAGGAACTGTCTCAGTTGTTCATTGAGGTAGAAAGACCAGGCCCACTGTGAACAGCACCATTCCCTAGGCTGGCGGGGGGGGGGGGGGCCTGCATTGTATAACAGCGGGGGCAGCGAGCTGTGCGAGCAAGCAAGAACACAGTAGTCCTGCCTTGACTTCTCCAAAAGGGGGGACTGTAACTTGGTATTATAAAGCCAAGTAGACCGTCTCTTCAGTTGCTTTTTGACAGCTTCTGATTAGAGCATAACAGAAATAAAACAAGAACACAAGATTTTCTTGAAAAAAAGCAAACACCTCCGGGGAAATGGAGCTTTTCATACTTTGGTGTGCAGTTCTCACTCAAAGTGCTGTATTTGAAGTGAGGGCCAACTGTCTCTACAGAGAGGTCACAGCCCAACAAGGGAGCTGGACGATGAGAGGTCCTGGGGCTGCTTTGTGAAGTCAGAGACATAAGTGCTGGGGAAAAGGATGAAAAAAAAATATGCTTCTGAAAGCCAGCCTCCTCCTTCTCCTTGGCATTTTTAAATTTCTGACATAATTGGGGCAGAGGACGCCACTGAGAAGTCATTCAAACACTGTCTTCCTGGGCATCTGAAGCCTGCTCCTGGCCTGTCTACCACAAAGCCACGGCCCACCAAATGCTCCTCTGTGTCACCAGAGGTCTGTCCTCCACCTTCATCTGTTGTCGATACTAGCAGGTTATCATCCACCAGAAGGCTGTTTGCTGGAAGGGGCCTCTGACTCTACCTACCAGGCTCCAGCTGCAGCTCTACATCCTGTTCAGAGCATGAGTATATACATAGTGGTAATCATGGCAACTGCCGTTGCTCTCCACCTCACCTCTTGCCTGGACCCATTTCCCTGGAGCCTTGTATTCGAGGTGACCACTCTCGGGCCTCTCCGTGGTCTGAATAATGATTCTTTCTGTCTTATACACGAGCTGCATGTTACAACTGCTGCCATTGACAGAGTCCGGTAGCTCACTATGCCTCATCACCACCAAAGCAAAGAGAACCGACTCGTTCAGTCATTCCATCCATATCCAGTTTCCCGCTCGCTCATGACTAAGGAACAAGACAGTAAGCCAACAGTTGGGGAAAGGAGAACGAGCCAATACATAATTTCCAATTCCTATCAGTCCTGTGTTACATTAACTGCAACGCAATGGCACAGATAAAAGAATATTTTACAGGTATTTTTCATTTACTTTTATATTCTCTCTGATGTTAACCCTAGCTTTCAGATGACAAAACTGAAGTTCAGTCTTCACATGCCTTAATATGTAGCTCAGAGGAGTTAAACAATTTTTTTCCACGTATATGTAGTTGACAAATGTCAGGCATGTCCTTTGTGTCTACCCAAAACTGTCAGGGCAAAATGGTCACATTGCCTACTGGGAAAGAGATGGCAGGGATGCTGTTGGCACTGGCTGCCAACCGAGTCTGTCTTCTTCACCCTTTCCCTTATAAATGAAACTCTTACGTCCTTTCTTCAGTCCACGGTCAAGGATGTAACACCTGTCTACCATGTGAACCGGGACACACTTCCTTTTTGGGAAGTAAGATAAAAATGCGTGAGGCCACCTTCCTACTAGGGCAGCGATTACGGACATAGACTAGACTCATACATGCACTTCGTTCTGTGCTTGTGTGACAAGAGTGTTGTGCCTGGGGATGCATGCCCACAGGTGCTGGAAGAGCTGTTGGCTTCCCTGGAGCTGGAGTTACAGGCCGTTGTGAGCGACCCTACGTGAATGGTAGAAATTGAACTCAAGTCCTGAGGGAGAACAGCTGAGTGTTGAGTGCTGAGTCATCTCTTCGCCTCCGTACAATCCTTTTGGTCAGACTCCAGGGAGACTATTTTCCAGCAGAAGAGAAACGAACTTGAGTTTTATGTAGGAGAAGAACCAGGCTTAGACTGTGTTTGGAAGCCAAAGCTGCTGTTGGGAATGCCCTATAGCTCTAAGCTCTTTCACATCCTTGTCAGAGGTCAGGCCTGTCCCTCAGAACAGGACAACTGGGCTAGATCGGGGACTCTGCCCATCGCCACCTCAGCAAAACACAACGTTCCTTCTTCCCTCACCTTTGCTCTCCCACCCTTCCCTTTTATTAAACTCAGAAACACCTCCTTGATTATTTCCACTAGTTCACCTCTCGGTTCTCACAACACAACTCTCTGTGTCCATTCTAGGAAGCAGCAACTTAAATGCACGGCTCCCAGAGCTAGGACACCTCGGTTAGAATTCCTGCATCTACCCGGTATGCAATACGGAGCAGTTTACTGAAGCCGCCTATGCCGGAGCCTTCGCTTGAAAAGCACACAGTGTGAGCGCTGAGCGACAAGAAACGTGCCCTTTGTTTAGCCGTTCCAACTCATAATCGGTGCTCCATAAGCGACAGCTGCTGCTCTATGCCTTTTCCTCAGTGGACCACGTGTGCCTCGCTAGCTCATAGTCTGCTGTTGAGATGCATCTTCCTTAGAAGTTAATCACAGGAGCCAACCACCCACCACCACGGGTTAACCGACAGAAGACAGGAGTAATCGCTAGTGATTGAAGCTGAAGAGTAGATCAATTTTAGCAATCATCTTAACAGTGAGTTAAAATCATTGCATGTTAATAGATTTATGAAGGGAGAGAGAGAAATGAGGGAAGGCTCATAAAGAATTTTAAAACATAAACCCTTTGACTCACAGCACGATTTGGATGTTAGCTGTAAGTCTGAGAAGGGTTTTGAAAGACTGTGCTCTGGGGGAGGCTAACCTTTTTCATAATTCTGGGTGCAATGCTCCCCTGGGCTTCAGAACTTTATGCCGTTGTGAGAATCCACCATAATCAGCTTCAGTACTTTCTGCTGATACAGTTAATGTCCTCCCATTCTGACATAATCAGCAATAAACCACCTGCCTGGGCTTTGTCATAATTTGATAAACCCTGCCCCTTTCTCTCCTTCCTGTTGACCTTATGCTTATTAATTCTTTGGTCCTTCATTTCTGTGGGTCTTTGCAACCCCACTCAGGGGATGAAACAAAAAAGGGCAGGTGAGGTACCAACCCTTGACTAGAAAACTGGGAAAGAAGTCATTTCTAGAAGCTTCCAACCCCCTCCTTGACATTAATTTCACCCTTTCAGTTGCCAAGGGCCCACCCTTCCCATGAAGCGTGGCTGCTCACCAGTGCCTGCCTCCAGAAGTTGCCTTTCTTCCCTCCTCAATCTCCCACTTGCCTTTTCCCCTCGCCATAGCTCAACGAGAGCACCTCTGTGATACAGGGAGTTACTGTAATGGGTCAGATTTGAAACGTCCCCCCAAACGCTTGTGTATTGAAAGCTTGGTCTCCAGTGCGGCCATGTGCAGCAGTGGGGCCTGGAGGAAGGTATTGGCTCATGAGGGTTGTGACCTCATGGATGGACTGGTCACTTCATTGATAGGGCCACACTTTGATGGACTAGATGGTAGGATATTGCGTCCTTGAGGCCGTGTTCCTAGAGACTTGAGCTGTCCCTTTTGTCCTGTGTCCCCCTCTTCCTTGCTTCTTTCCTCCCTTTCCCTCTCCTGTCATCTACCATGAGGTCAGCTGCTTTGCTCTCCTGTGAGCACCCACGGTGATACTCCACCTCATGCTGAGCCCAAGGCAATGGATCCTCAGCCAGGCACTAAACACCTTGAGCCAAAATAAATCTTTCCCCCTTTTAAGTAGATTTTTTTTCCCAGATATTTTGTTATGGTGACAGAAGCTGACTAACACAGCTGTTGTAAGATGGTAGAACTAATAACACATGGATGTGTTAACCCCTGGGGACATCCAAGCTGACAGGGGAAAAAAAAGGTATTTTTATCTTCAAGGGGGGGTTCATAAGAATCCTCCTGCTGGTTCTCACGAGGGCCAGCCAGTGGAGCTCATATCCTTTACCCAGATAAAAAGCAGGAGCTGTTAAGAATTCTCCATTTTCTGGGACTGTCATCACTTCAGATCCCCGGGGCTCAGCAAAGGCCCCCACGGCACAGCCAAAGTTCCCACGGAAGTGTTCTTTGACAGCAGCATATAAGCCATAGATAGCTTTCCCATGAGAAGGGTGGGTCTGTAACTCAAGACACAGGTGGAAGGACCTATCCCTGTGTTGCTAGAAACTGTCTCCAAATAGGACCTCGGTGGAAGAGACGCACCTCGGTGGAAGAGCTTGCCTACCACACATAAAGCCGTGACTAGGATCCCTGGCACTGCAAAATAATAACGCACGACTCGAAATTCATGCTACCGTTCAGGTTTGTTTTTTTTTTTTTTTTTTTTTTTTTTTTTTTTTTTTTTTTTAGATACAAATAGAAAAGGTATATGTCTAGGAAAAGGCAAAGAAACTGCCTGAATATAAAATGAAGGACCCAGTGAGCATGCCCCCTCCCCAAAGAAGGGAAGCCCAGCCAGGAAGATGCCATAAGCGGAAACTAGAGAGATCACTTACGCCCCCTGTGGAGCTAGGGTGTGAGGACCCAGCTCGAGGCCTCAATGATTGCCTGTAAATAATTAAGGTTTGTTAAGAAGATAACAAGCTGTCTCCTGAGAGCTAAAGAGAAAGTAATACATCCCAGGAAGATAATGAAAAGCTTGATGGAGCTGGCTGCCCAAGGCGCACACAGCACATTATGGGAGCCCTGGGGAAACTGGCGGGACCGTGGCCACTTAGAAAAATCCATTTGCTCAGACACACCGCACATTCTTGCTTAGGAAGGAGATGCTGAAGGCCAGAAGGGACCCAGCCAGCCCAAGCAGACGCACTCTAGTGAGGAGAATGAGCAGGTGTCTAAGGGTAAAGGAGCCAGTCCCCACAGACAGGTGGGTTTGTCAATCCTATTAGATAGAGCCGCTAGTGTGCTCAGCTGGTGACAAAGACCAGAGAAGCCATGGGGAGGGTTTTTTAGAACTCTATCCACACCTGTTGAATGTTGGACCAACATAGATCTTTAGGAACTTATAAATTCAGGTCAACTTAATAACGTTCCTCTAAAATCCTAGCCCAGTGCCAGGTCCTACAGAACTCACAGCGTTTGTTCGTAGCCCATTTCTCTGCAGGCCCCAGTAGCACAACCGGCCCTTACTGCTGCACTTTCCTGACTGTCAGCCACGTGTAGACACGGGTCTCTGTGTGTAGGCGCCTTCTTCTGCCAGATGGTGTCCTCTGAGCAGACTCTGTGTTTCAGACTATTCTAGTAGGTGACACTGGCTGACTCGGCACCCACGAGGTCTGCACAGAGCTGCGTACTGATTAGGACCTTGTTGATGGAGTGGCTTATGGCACAATCCCTGACATGAAGCAGGTAGATGTCACTGTCAACCAGTACGCCAACGGGGCCTGATAGAGCATTAAGAGTAAGTATGAGAGAGAGAGATGGGAGAGGGGAGAGAGGAGAGTCAGGAAAAGGATTTTAATGGGAAAGCTTACAGAGGAGGTGAAATTGGATCTAGCCCTCGAGGGATGCTATTCGCATAAAGGAAAGAAGCAGAGGGAAGGGGAATGGCAGACACAGCACCACCCCAGCCGCACGTGACCACGGACTCCGTGAATCCTAAAAGAAAACGAACCTGAAAAACCCCCATTTATCTTTGGACTTTGGGGGTCAAAGGGCAGTTTAGGACTATGAACGGCCAGCACTCTTGGAACTGAAAGTCAAGTGGAAATGAGGAGGTGGGGGCGGCACAGACAAACTACTGTGGCAAAGAGCTTGGCTCACACAGTGAGTCCGGGCTTCTGTAGTCTCCTCCGCACAGAGGGGTGAGCGAAGGGCAGCGGAGCTCCGGAGCACCACTCCACAGTTAGCACCTCTCCTCCAACGGACCGGGGGACCGTCCCAACCGGAAGTGTCTGTCGAAGGTCATGCCTGCGTCTGCCCATGTCAGATGTCTGTGGCATGCCTGACTCATCGGTGAAGAAAGTAGAGGAAGTGGAGGCGGGTTTCCAGGGTCGTCACTGGTGCCCTGGGCAGAGGGCAGCTCTGAGGATAGTGGGACCTGGGGAAGTGGCGCTGAAGGGGACAAAGCTGAGCACTTCCAAAGTGAGACAGCTTCAGAGCCACTGCCTTCACCTCCAAGTCCAGTGAGTCAGTCTATAAACCACACGTTTGAAAACTGGCATCCCTACCCTGAGTGGAGGGGCAGAGCCCCAGCTAAAGCGCTGGTGTGGGGAGGAACACACAGCAAGCCTCTCTTCATTGGCACGGGGAGCCCACCTCTTGAGCTAGTCCCTCCCATACATCGGCCTCTAGACAGATTCAAGTTGGTTCTGGAGAGGACAGAGGAAACGCAAAAAAGCGAAGCTTGGAGAGGCAGGGGAGTCAGTGAAGGCGAGCGGGGCTTGTTGCCTGGAAAGAGGCAAGAGGGCAGGTGTGTATTCCTTGACACCACCCAGCAGTTCTCTAGACTCCCTGCCAGGGGTGGGAAGATGGTGGCGGAAGAGACAGGCACAGTTCTGCTCTCTCAGAGCTCAGTCCTCTGGATGAGTCAGTGGCAATAAATAAGTCATCTCAAAACAAATGTGAAACCACCATGGTAACAAGTGCCCTCGCCCCAACACACGGACACGAGCAATCACTCCAGATCAACTCAAGAGGCAGCTGACAACAGCACACGAGGTCTGTGAGGGCAGTTTCGGACAGACCCGCTGCTTGGCTCCCTTTCAGCCCGATTACCTGTGGCCACCCTACTAATGCCCCCCCCCTACAAGGCAACTCTAGGGTCACACCATTGACACAAACATGAGTTGAGTCCAAGCCTAAGAGGCCATGACAACAGTGTGCAAAGGAAGTCAAGCAAAATGAAGAGACTGCTATAGAAGAGAGCCAAACTCATCAGCACAGAGGGCTGCCTTGCTTTTAGGTAAGAGCAGGGGCCATCAACTCAGCAAGTTGTAATGGTCCCAAGATTCTCTGAAACGGTGCTCATCGAGAGTCAAGGTTTGGCTGAAGCTGTAGACCAGCGGTAGGACACTGATTAGCAAAATTCACAAGGCCCTCCTTCCACACAAAAGAAAAGGAAGAGGTAGCCAGGGTAGTGGTAGGAAAGCCTGGAATCCCAGCACTCTGGGAGGCAGAGGCAGGCAGATCTCTGAGTTTGAGGCCAGCCTGGCCTACAAAGTGAGTCCAGGACAGCCAAGGTTACACAGAGAAATTCTGTCTCGGAAAACAAACAAACAAACACCACCAGCAGCAGCAACAACCAAAACAAAGCCCCCCAAAAAAAAGAAAAGGAAAAAGGGAAGGAGGAAGGAAGGGAGGAATGGAGGGAGGGTGGAGGAGATAAGGAAAAGGAAAGAAAACTATTCCCCAGGCATGGTGGCACATATCTGTGGTCCCAGCATTTGGGGACAGAGAGACAGAAGCATAGAGATCAGAAGTTCCAGGTCAGCCTGGGCTACACAGCAAGGCCCAGTTTGAAAAACTCAGCCACCACCACCAAAAAGAAACAGGATTCCTGGCTTCTCTGATGACTTGGATTCTCTGACTACCTGACTAGCAGAATGCAGCAGAATTGCTGTGGGCTCCATTTTGGGCCCTGGGAACTCCCACTTCCTGGCTCTAGGTGCTCATGGCCTCCCGCTGCATCTTCAAGGAAGAGAAGGCTGCACTGCAGAAGGCCACAGGGAACGGAGCCTGCACCAGCTTGCCTGCCACTGAGGGTACCATCACGAAAAGAGGCCTTCCACCCCCCAGCAAAGCTGCACACCGGGGACCCACCAAGACCCCTCTGGATTCCAGATCTGTGAGCAAGCTAAATCTTAGCATTGTGATTCTGGGTGAGCAGTAAACTGGAGAGGTAGCAGATCACTTCTAGGTCTCTGCCTTCTGTTCCTGGACACATGGACTGTCAACATATCAACACAGAGAGATCACTGAGCACTCAGGCTAGAAGGCTCATATCCAAGTCTGGTTGTAGCCTGTGAGTTGGAAGTGGTTTGAGATGTCCGAGTTGGGAAGTTCTATGCCTGCTGGTCTTGTGGGGCTATAGCTTGGAGAGAGGTAGGGTTGAAGGCTGGCATTTTGGAGTCAGTTGGGCATGAGGAAGAGCTATGGGTGCATCATATTCACAGGAGGGTGCTGGGGGAACTGAGTTAGGGGCTTTGACACCAGAGGGGCAGAGGAGAATGAGGCTACAGGAGAGGCATGAGAGGGCCAGGCAGTGTGGGGGAGGACATGGCTCAGAACACACCCTCTTAGGAAGGTGAGAGGGAGAGCTTAGCAAGGCAGCACACTGGTAAGGTGACAGGCATGCACAGGGCCAGGCTCACTGGCCTTCTGGTGACCAACATCACAGAAAACATCGCAGGTGGGTTCCAAGAAGCCCTGGGCTTTCGATTCCCAAACTACAGTCCCTGAACAGCTCCCCACCCAACCCCCACCCAGGGAGCTTGTTAGAAACACAAAGCTTCATACCCCACCTTGCCTTTCCAGATCAAAATGCATCTACTAGGACCCCAGGTACCCCGTGTGCGCACTGGGGTGCCAGAGTGCAGGCAGCTGGCTTCCCTGAGTGACAACATCCAGCCAGGGGCTGGCCGGCAACTCTAAGGGATGATGCCAGACGATGAAGAGCTGAGGGTAAATTCACACTCAGAGCGCCAGGGCCCTTGATCATGAAATGTATTCCTCACGCTAAAGTGTGTAACTGTAAACCCGGGCTGCATCTCAGATCATACAGACATCCACGTGGGGGCTTTTTCAGCAATTGGAGATGCCCACAGCCTGTTTGTCTGGATTCTGATTCAGAACCTGGTGGATACAAATGAGCCAGAGCTGATGGCCACTCCCCTGCCACACGCTCCACCTCGGAAACACATCCCTCTTAGGCTGGCTGTCCCTCACATCTTTTCCCTTCTGGGGCGTTGGGACGTTGTAATTCCAACTGCATCTCTGACAGACAGCAGCGCACTTCATGTGTAAGCACGACTTCCACCTTGTGCCCACAGGTACTGCCCAGGCATCCGGTGGGATTGAGGATGAGACCCAGGGCTTGAGCAGATGGGGGATGGGTTCCAGCCTTGCGCTTGTGCCATCCTGGCTCAAGCCCAAGTGTATCTTCTTGAGGTCAGGAGTTGCCTGACACAAGAAGGGCATTCTCTGCTGTGACTGTTCTTAGACATTCATGCCTGAGGCTGTGCCCTCCCACTGCCCAGCCTGGGCCAGGGAACTGCACAGAGCTTAGTTAGACTCTGGGCTCCAGCAGAGCAGACAGCTGGGGGTCCCCAGCCTGTGAAGCCCTTGGGAACGTGGCACTGCTGAGTGGCAAAGCGGACAGCAGCACTTTTGGGAACACTCGCCCTGCTGGGGACTGCATCTCTGATGATGATGGCCCCAAAAGATGCTAACATGGAGAACAGATTCAATGGCCCAGCAGCTTAAAAAACAGACTTCCTATAATCCCTGTGTAGCTCAGCACCCAGGGGGTTATTGAAACCTTTTAATGTCAGAGGAGAGAAAAATAAAATAAAACATTTTTTTCTCGTCTGGTCTGGTATGACACTCTGCAATGATAGATTCCTTTATTTCTCTATGAAAAATTATTATTTTTATAATTTAGCATAGAAGTAACAAAGAAATTCCCTGTACTTTTAGGAAGGTGTGTCTGTCTGTCAGTGTGTCTGTGTGTCTATGTGTGTGTCTATGTGTGTGGTTTATGTATGCGTGCGTGGTGGTGCGTGTGTGCCTGTGTGAGGTCTCTGTGTGTTTGTGTGGGATGCATTTGTATGTGTGTCTGTATGGGGTGTATCTGTATGAGTGTGTATTTTTGTATGTGCGTGTGTTTGTCTATGTCTATGTGTCAGTATGTGTACATGTGTATGAGTTTGTGGCTATGTGTGTCTGTGTGTTTCTGTCTCTGTATGTCAGTGTGTATGTGTGTGTGTTGTGTGTCTCTGAGTCTGTCTGTGTGTGTGTATCTATGTATGTCAGTGTCTGTGTGTGTGTGTGTGTGTGTGTGCATGTGTTTTTATGTTGTCAAGTCTTGGCTCCCAGCAGAACTGATCAGCAAGCTCTCCCTCCGGAGCTTTCCTGGTGGAATTTTTTTTTACACATTTCTTCAGTTTTCAGGGGATCTGGTGGCTGAAAATTTTTCTGGGCTGGAAGAGGCTGATTTTGCGCACAAAGTGGAAGGTTTTTCTAGCAGCCTTTGGGGATCGCCAGGTGCATGTTGGCTGTTTGGGTGAGAACTTGGGACTTGTCCACAGAGACTTCTGAATCATTTCTTGGCTCGTTTTGGCCAGATCAGGGCTGTTAGAAGATGGCTCACTGGCGTCTTGTTGGCTTCTGGTGCCAGTATTTGCTCACTCTAATAATAGCCACAGTGATGCCAGTATCCACTGGGTGCATCCAGGCAGGGCTCAGTTCTAAGGCCTTTGCTTGTACAAACCCCATGGCAGGTACAGTGGGCATTTGATGCATTGTAAATTAGCCTCTGTGTTTTACAGACTACGACACTGAGGTTTCACCAGGTGAGGTAATTTGCCAGTGCTACAGTCAGACAAAAGAGGTCCTCATTTGTGATAGTATCAAGATGGGGAGGGGCATCCCCTGAAGAGAAAGTGTATTTTGTCAGTTACGCTATTTAAAAACATCTACTTTGATAACAAAAGCAAGCCAACTTTTGTCGTGTGTGTGTGTGTGTGTGTGTGTGTGTGTGTGTGTGTGTTACACAGAGGTACCTGTCCGTGTAGAGGCCAGAAGAGGGTGTTGAATGTCCTCCCCCACCCCCATCACTCTTGACTTCACTCTTTTGAGACAGGGTTCCTTACTGATTCCAAGGAGCACCGTCTCAGCCAGGCTAGCTGTGCGTCAAGCTTGGGGATCTTCCTGTCTCCCTCCGCGCCTCAGTACTGGGGTTCTAGGCATGTGCAGCCTTCTCATCTTTTTTTTTTTTTTTTTATGAGGGTGCTAAGGATTGAACTCAGGTCCTCTTGCCTTCAAAGCAAGAGTGAAGGCACTCTGACCCTCTGAGTCATTGTTCCAGTTGTTAAAAACATTCTGGGCCTGGGTAGATGGCTCAGAGCTTAAGGTCACTTGATCTTGAAGAAGACCCAAGTTAGATTCCCAGCATTCACGTGCTGGCTCACAGCCATCCACAGCCCCATTGCCAGGCGATCCAGAGGGCGTGTATGTGGCACACATACATGCATGCTAGCAGAAACATCCATATACATAGATGTAAAATAAATCAGAAAAAACTCTTAAGGTGTCACTTTATGTAATATCTTCTACCTCCCCAAAGTCTGGTGCTCCTAGGGCTACCTTACAGGCTCTGTGTCACTCTCCCCGCACAGCCCAGCGAGCCTGGGGCTACCTCATCAGCTCAGGGCTGTGCCGCTAACCGTCAGCACAATCTATGATGGCAGAGAAGGGAAGAAGGGGGCCCCCTGTGGTCCCCGCCTAGGCTTCCCTCACACAGAGCAGGAAGCAATGCCCTCCCTTGAAGCCCAACGGAGACTGCTGCCTGGTGGGTTTTCAGCCCTCGCTGCGAAGTTGCAGGGGATTGGCGATGACTGTTCCACCACTTGGCAGAGTCTGTGTGCTCTTGGCTTCCTCTGCCCCACCCCTCCAACCCTTGCTCTCAGAGCAGGTAGAGCCTTGGAGGGGAAAGAGGTGGTGGGCGTTCGACTCAGATCAGAACTGGCAGAACGGAGAGAGGTTAGGGGTGAGGGCAGAAGACACACTTTATCTGTGTTTCAGGAAACTCCCTCCCTCCCAACGAGTTCTGCTGGCTGGGTTCACCTAGAGGTCACATGCCTCACACCCCAGGAGGGGGCCACCAGCCTGCTCAAGGCAGTTCGGAATTAAGGACATTTCTCATTCTAAGCTGGGCAAGTGACCACCCCCCTCAGTTTTCGGTTTTCCCCTAAACCAATATCACTTCTTTTTATGCTCACGTGGTTTAGTGCCAGGCTATACAGCACAGGGTTTTATATTGGTGCACACGCATGCAGGGAATGAAGGAAAGTCCTGGCTCAGGAGAGGGTCAGAGAATTTCTAAACCAAGTGGGGGAAGGTGGTTATTTCCTTTCAGCCTTCCTCCCCTGAAGCAAGCAAGCACCCTCCATTTGGACCTAATGGCTGAGGCTGATGAATCCAGCCTCCCCGCCCCTGGGGTACGTGCCCAGTCCGTGTGCCCGGCAAGGAGCTGAGTAGATGAAGGAATGACTGGACAGGCCATGCAGGCTAATGACAAGGGGACGTCTGCCTCTGGAAAATGGACCTCTCACAGATCTTGAACCCGCTAGACTGATTGAACTCTCCCTCAAAGCCTTGGTCTGATCCCTACTTCCTAGTAGGTAGTCCTTCACTGCCAGGCCAAGGTCAAGAGACAGACCTTGTGAGACTGGAGAGGTAGCACAGAGACCTGGAAGTGCTGCTGGGTGGTGGCCCAGCTGGTCCCTGGCTTGCCAGGGTGTGCTGGAGAGATTGTGAAACCAAAGCCCATCCCTCCACCCCTGGGCCCTGCTTCCCAGGCTTCTTGGACCTGGAGAGCTTCCTGTTGAGCTCTCACTTCCTCCCCATGGTCCCCGGATCCTGAAAGCCAACAATGGTTTTCTGAGCTGCAAGCTGATGGCCAAGCACAGTGGACTAGGGCCTCTGCACTCAGCTCCTCTCAGCCTCCTCCTCCCCCCCCCCCCGTACAGATTTCAGTGCCCAGACACTCTCACCTACCCCCCTCATCTCCACACAACTGCTTTGCTATTTAGCACTAAGTTTTGATTAGGCCACAAACCCACAAATCGCTGGTTTTGGGGGGAGTTGAGAGAGCATCTCTGCTCCAGAGACTTCAGTGCTCGGGGCGGGCAGGGTAGGGACCATTGGCCCTTGGGAATGTGCTTTTCAGCCTGTTGTTGCTCTATGCTGGATACTGAGCGTGCTTCTCCCTCTCTAGGTTCCCTAGAGGTGGCATAGGTGTAACCCTTTTACTGTTTGTGTCTTTTCTAGAAGACTAGAACAGCCCTAGATCAATGGTTCTCAACATGTGGGCTGGGACCTCTCCGGAGATAGACCCTGCCATAGGGGTGGCTTAAAGATCTTTGGAAAACACAAACATTGACATTATGATTCACAACAGCAGCAAAATCACAGTTGCGAAGTAGCAATGATAATAACTTCATGGCTGGGGGTCCCCACAGCGTGAGGAACGGCAGTGAACCCGCTGCCCTGGATAATGAATGCATCTAGATCCACACCCTGGATGATTTTTTTTTTTTCCTTTTTTCTTAGGGCAATCCTTGATGTCAAATACTGTGTCTCTCCGGCTGAATGTCTGACCCTTCAATTTCCTCGTTCCTGCCCTGGGCTGGGGGTTGTTTAAGAACCATTTTGATCTAGGAACAGGCCTGGAAGAGGTCCCTCGGAACAATAGTGTAGCTTTGCTCAGTGGGACGCATCGTCGCTGGGACCAGGCGACCTGAGGGTCTCCTTCACTGTCACCCGTTCCCCGGTGACAGGGGCTTACTCACTTGCACAGAGCATCCACAGCGCAGCTCCCACCTTCCCCGGCATGGTCTTGCTCCTTTCTCTGCCCCAAACCCAGCCTGGAACTGGCACCGGACAGGTGTGGGCCAACCGGTTAAAGCTACGCGGCCTCCGGTCTGGCTCGGCCTCAAGTCCCCGCAGCTCTCCTCCTGATCACGCAAGCCAGGCTGGGGCCGCACGCCCCGCCCTGTCAATGGCTGGCAGGTGAGCTCACCTATGGGGCAGGGCGCATACTCCACCCGCCCTACCAAAGGCCCCAACAAGGGTCTTCCCCTTTGTTCCATCTTCCTGCTTTCTCCCCGCTCTTTAGCGGGGGGGTGCAAAGTCCTGTTCTTGTCAGTAGGTGTGGGCCTCTCATAACTGACAGGAAGTAGTTGGCTCGTCATAAAAAGGCAACAGTCGCGGAGGTAGGGCTCCAAGCTAGTAAAAGAAGGGTGTTGCCCACATTTGCTGAGCCGCCTTAAGACCCAGCCAGCATTGTTCTCTCCACTGCCTCCCCCATCTTCTCCGACAGAGACATGGTCATGGGGGGTCCCCTGGGAGTTCGTGCACTCAGAGTTGGTACTCTGCCCCGGAAAGCAGCAAATACACAAGAAACCAAGAGACAGTACTATGTCTTCGCTCTCCTGTTTCAGTTTTCAACTCCGAAGTCTTGTATCCTGGGAATCCCTCAGTCCCAAAACAATTGAGATGTTTGTTTCCTTTAAATGTAAGAGACAAAAGGTAGATCCCAGGAGGAGGCAGAGGCAGGCAGATCTCTGTGGACTTGAGGCCAGCCTGATCTGCAGAGTGAGTTCCAGGACATCCAAGGACACCTAAAAGAAAGAGCTCTCCAGGAGAGCTATCTGATTAGGCTCTATGCATTACAGGATACTCTTTACGTTACAGAATATGCACAAACAATATTATGTCGTTTAAAGATTTTTCATTTAATAAAATACCCTAGAGCTTTCTGCATTCACACGTACGGCACCACCGACTTCTGTTTAATGGGTAATAATATTCCACTAGATGTTGCCTCTTCCTAGTTTGTTCACATTTCTACAAAGTTATTGGCCCTGGACTTACTGGTTTCTAGAGGCTCTTTGTAGTCTTGCGAATCTCTCTTTTAGAGTGATTATGGCAAATGTTTTCCCGGCTGTTGTCTCGTATTAGAAATTCCCTGTGTAAATGAGCTGTAGTGACCTTTTCTGGCTACCGGGCTTAACCGGCTCACGAAAGTCATTGCTTTCTATTTATTACACTTTGCTTAGTCACAGTATCGCTCTCTCTTATTGTACCCAATAATTTTTCAGTTCCAACATTTCTGGGTGACCACTGCCAGATCACTCCTCCGGAGACAGGCCTTCTGATGCTGGGTCTCTACTCTGGCCCTGGTGCTGACTCCGCAGAACAGAGCAAACGAACAAATGTTTGTGTCTGCTCCTTAAATTGCCCTTTAAGGTTTAGTAGGATTTATCCTTCAACGCCCCCTCCTTTTCAAGAGTTATCTTCCGGAGTGTGTAACCTCTGCTCTGCCTGTACTCTGACATCTCTTCACAGCCACAGCTCACTCTTCCCTGCCTCAGAACTGTGCGCTGCGTTCTCTGTACCTCCTCCCCGCTGTTATATCAGTTATATTTCATCTACCGTATCCTCTAAAAGCCTGGTCATGCATCATTTCTCCCTTCCCTGGCTTCTCAGTTCAGAAGCACCCGCTCCTTCTTGTGATTCAGTGCAGCATTCTGAGTTTCTTCCAGGGCCAGAACCACACTCTGTCTTACACTTCAGTTATATTTAGTCTGTGTGTCTCAGGCCTCCTAATAAACTGTGAGCTCAGTCATTCATTCAGCCAGCGTCTGATGGTACTACACTGGGCATTGTTCCATCGAGCTGGGAGCTGGGAAGAAAGGTTACGTTGAGCTATGTGTCTAACTAACATAGTCAACTACAGGGCTTGGTGCATTGGAGTCTTGCATTAGCAAGTATTTGCAAACGTGGAGACAGATGGAGAGATGTATGGATGAAGGTGTCACGGCAGAGTGTGGAAAGGGCAAACTGGAAACCAATAGAAATATGGAGACAGATAGACAAAAGAATGCAGAGTCTTGGGGCATGTAGAAGGAGAGGGTGAACTGTTGGGTTGCTGGGGACTGTAGGGATGGTGGCAGGAGTGTCATGAGATACAGGGGGGTCGTGAGTTCTTTGCTGTTTATGATGTTTTCAGAACTCTTCTGTTACCCCTAGTTGCAACTAGCCATTTTACCAGGGCCGTGAATGTTGAGGCAGAGATAAGAGGGAAGGTACAACTGACCCACTGTACAGTCCTTGGACACTTCTGTTTAAAAGATCGGGCTGGTCACAAGCCATGGCCTCTGTTTACTCATAACATGGTGCTCTCCCCAGACCTGTCTATCTGAGGACCAGCCTCTTCTGTATAACTGGTATTTTTCTTTGCTAAGCTTCTCCAAGATGCTATGAGGCAAAGTTAAGGTTGTTTCTTACAAATGCGCTGATTTGGCTTACTTTTCGGAAAGTGCTTTGAGCGGGCAGCCTCCTGCAGGAGGAGATGGGCTTTCCTTAGGCCCTCCCATCCATATGCTGGCCTCTAAGAGCTAAACATCAGTGTCTGAGAATTCGCCGGGAGGGAAAGGGTTAAGTGAAGCCTGCATTCCTTCCTCCCAGAGAGCTGCCACCCTATGGGGCCAGAGGCTAAATTTAGAGGCTGGCTAAGGTTTCTTGTTAACAGCTGTCCCTCAGAGAAGAAGCCCTCCAGAAAGGAGAGCGCTTGGTCTCTCTCTAGCCAGAGCTTTCGGTCATTTCCCGGGGGTCCTCGGCCTTTGGTGTGGCCACACTAGCCCAAGGTGAGTGTGCTTCCCCTCAAATCGACTGCGGTGGGCTGGGAAGTAGACTCAACTGGCAGTCTACCCTGAGTGGAAGGCCACGGCCACAGCTGCTGTCTTGTGCCTTAAAAGACTATGGGATGGCAACCTAGCCCAAGGCCCTGATTGACACAGGGTCAATAAATATCACTAGAAGAGGGTCTTCCACTAAGACAAAAGGTGTTCGCATTAGCGTAGTTGGAAGGGGGCCTTCAAGTGTCCTTTTTAATCTGGGGAGTCTGCTGTGTTTTACAAACCTCCAGACTACAGTTAAGATAAACCTCTTCTTTCCCTCTGCTTTCCTGCCACTATCCATGAAAGGAGTCAAGTTGTCATTTCTTCAATATTGTGTCACTTCATGGTGCCCTGCTAACGATAGCTGGGCTCCGTGTTATAGGTGTCCCTATGGGTCCTTTACCCACAGGGATATTAGCATGAAGTACCCTCCCCATTCTCAGTCCACCAAGGTGACATTGGTGACACACCCCCTCCCCCCTACAAAGCCTCCGGAACCTAATTCCCTAACCAACCTTTTCCTGCCACACAGAGAGAAGCTGTCATGGCGACCGGTGGAGACCCAGAGGAGGAGCAGGTAGTTCCAAACGAGGAGGAAGAAGCCGATGTGAGAGCCGTGCAGGCCCGCTACCTCCGGAGTCCCTCCCCAAGCCAGTAAGTGGGCTAGTGCCCAGGGCCATACACGCCACTCAGCATGACCCTGGGCTCCACCCTCCATGATGGCAGACTGACGGCCTTGAGGCTTGGTGAGAGCTAGATAGTGGTGTCTCCAGGATATGTGATGCCGTGTGGGCTGGCTGGGTGGAGGAGGGGAGTTTCAAGCATTAGGGGAGGACCAAAGGCTTCTGGGAGGTGCTACTGCTGCTGGCCTGAACCTTGGAGTAAGAATCTGGCAGGTCTGTCTACATACAGGGTGTGCTTGGTTCATCAGGATCGGGGCGGGATGAGGAGTTAGATGCCAGAAAGTTAAGAGGAGAGATGAAGAGGGAAAGTGGTCCAAGGGCCAGGCCCTGGTACTAAAATAATTTTGCATCCACAATGGAGCTGTTGCTTTCCAAGGGATGGGAAGATGCCCTGGAGCAAGTGGCAGGGTGCCAATGGAGAAATAAACATCTTCTGGAAGGGTCCTCTGGACTCTGTGACAAGTCACTTCTGTTCCATTAAGAGCACTGGTGATTTAGGATAATATAGGTTGATAAATCTGGGTGAATTGTTAAGAAAACACATGGGGCTAGAGAAATGTGATTGAGCTGTGGAGATGTTTTGCTGTAGAGATGTAAAGGCTCTTGTGGCCCAGACAGACCCACCTAAGTCTGTAGTCCACATAGTGGAAGGACAGAACTGACTCCGGCAAGTTGTCCTCTGACCTCCACTCACAATCCATAGCTTATTTACTCCTCTCTGACCACAAACAGAAATAAACAAACGTAATTTTAAGAATCAGAGAAAAAAAGAATCCGGGTGTGGAGTCACACGTCCTTAATCCCAGCACTTGGGAAGCAGAGGGAGGTGGGTCTCTGAATTTGAGGTTAGCCTGACATGTAGAGCTAGTTTCAGGATAGCCAGGGCTACACAGAGAAACCCTGTCTCATAAAAAGGAGAGAGAGAGAGAGAGAGAGAGAGAGAGAGAGAGAGAGAGAAATGCCTGCTAGAACAACAGCATATCTGCTTGTTTTCTTCTGCCATGGTTGAGAACAGAGCCTGACCTTCTAAGCACAGCTCTGTCACCAAAGGATCAGAAGAATCACTAAGTTCTTGAGCAGTATCTGTCTTCCTGTCAATCAAAAGAGAAGCCCAATGAAAGTATCTCAGGGAACTGTGACTTTTCTCCCCATTTTTCACCTGATGGAAGACTGAACCAGAGCCTTAGAACATGCTGGTCTTCCCTCTACACTGAGCTGCTGCATCCATAGCCCTTGGAACCTTGACTTCTGAGCATCTATGACCCTTCTTGACCCCAGTTTTTCTAAGCTCTCCTGGAGTCTCCCTTACAAAACAGGCTATGATCTTCGGGGTAGTTTAAGCCCCGTGGGATCATGACACATGGGTCGGGCCCTCAGCCCGGATGGAGCTTGGAGAGTTCACCTTTAAAGTTCAGCATCATGTGATAGCATTGTGTTTGTGCCTCGAAAAGGCTATCAGAGTTAGAGATTTAAGATACAGTTGTGCCTTTCCACACTTCCTGTCTTAGTCAGTGTTCTGTTGCTTTGAAGACACAGCATGACCACGGCAACTCTTATAAAAGGAAAGCGTTTAATTGGGGGCTGGCTTACAGCTTCAGGGGCTTAATCCATTGTCATCAAGATGGCAGACACAGCGCTGGAGAAGTAGCTAAGAATACATCTGGATCCACGGGTAGTAAGAAGAGAGAGTGACACGGGGCCTTTTGGGCTTTGGAAACCTCAAAGCTCCACCCCCAGTGACATACTTCCTCTAACAAGACCACACCTACTAATCCCTATGAAGCAGTGCCACTCCCTGATGACCAAGCATTCAAATAGATGAGTCAATGGGGGCAGTTCTTGTTCAAACCACAAAGGCGTATGGCTGGGTTGTGTGCGTTCCAGCGATGTTGCTGGTAGACCAAATAGAGGTGTCTTTTCCATACAGATAAGCTCCAAGACAGGTGTGTGAGCAGTTGGAGCTGAGTCTCTACTGTCTTCTGGGTCCACTAGTTAACTCACGGCTTCTAAAGTCACTGTGCTCAGCAGCATGGAGAAAAAGGGAGCAAAACAGAAGCTTTTCCCCAGAGTGGTATTTCCTGAAAAAAAAAAAAAAAAAAGGCCACTTCCTTGTATTCATAGACCACCAGCTGGAACTCAGCAAGGCCCTGCTTCCTTGCAAGGGGCGATAGGTACTGGGTTTGTGGTCCCAGGGAGAAAAGGAAGTGAGTTTGTTGATAGTCGGCAGTCTTGGCCATAGTGTATCCCTCCTAGCAGTCTGCCCACACCAGCTTTGTGCCCACACGGAACACCTTTACTGTCTCAGGCCTGAATGCATCAGCTCATGGTCTCACCAGGACGAAGGGTAGGAAAGTTGTCATCCTATGAAAGGAGAGGAAGATGCAGCTGTTCTTCACTGATGAGCATGGCTACTCCAGAATAAGGGGATCTAGTTTAATCAGGACTTGCTTCCTGAGAAGAATTCTCTTACCTGCCATTCCTCCTCGTGGCCTCTCCACGAAGAGGCCATTGTTCATTGTCTCCTACCGCCTCATGTGAAGGTGGTGGGAAAGTGGCTGAAAGGCTTTTGCAGATTGTGTTTGGCACATCAAAATTGGAGCACATAACCACCCCAAAGTCCATAGTTTCTTTGACAATAGGATCCCTTCAAAAACTCAATAGATTGTGCTTTGTATACACTGGACAGCACCCATTTCGGCCCTCATTTGTGTCTTTCTTCCTTGTCAACTTAATGACAGTTATCTGGGATGATTGCCTCAAACTATACATTTAGGTGGGAAGTCCAGGGTGTGTTGTAGTTTCCAATGTAACTGCTAGAAAGTGCTGCCAAAGAATCCATAACTAGCGTATAGCTAACGAGAGAAAAATGCAATATAATCGGCAAGAAAAGAAGAAAGGAAAAGAAGGAAGGAAGAAATAAAAATATAGAAAAGGTACAACAAATAAGAAGAAAAGCAGAATGTGTGTTTAAACTGGAATATATACATAATTGCATTAAATTTGAATAGATCAAATATTCCGATTGTCAGAGTCCCCTTTTAAAAAAACCTGGATGCTGTTTGTAACCTAAGGCTAACAAGAGAAAACTTGTATTTTACTGATTGTTCATAACTTATGTCAGAAATCAGTGACATGAAACAACAATGGATCATGTTGATAATTAGGCACCTGAAAGGGCGCAGCGGCATGAGCTTGCTTTTGGTCAGAGCTATCTGAAGCCTGAGCTGAAAGAATTTGAAGACTAGGGATGACTTTAAGTCTAAGCATACTGCAACAGCTAGGGATGGGTGTCATAAAACATGTCTCATTGTCAGTTTATGTTGTGGTTAACTGGACAGTTGTTCAGAACTCCTAAGATTGTCTTTCTGTGCAATTTCTCCGTGTGGTCCACTTAGGTTTTAACAAAACAGAGCTGCTAAATCCCAAAAAGTGTGTTCCAAGGAACAAGATGGAGTGTGTTAGTGTCTTTATACCTAGACCACAAGACACAGCATTTCTTTTGCTATACGTGGCACACAGACAGACAAACTGACAGACAGACACACACAAACACACAAAGTTTCAAAGGGAAATAATATAGACACAACAATTCAATCAAAAGAGTTTCAAGGCTTCATTATAAGGAGAAAAATTGGGATAGGAAATACTGTGGTCACCTCCGGATGACAAACACAAGCTGCTACAAGTGTAGACACAAACAGAAAAGAAGCCATTTTAGCCCATTGATACCAGACAAGGTGGAGTTTAAGATAAGCATGCTAGAAAAAAAAAAAAAGAAGAAGATTTCATAGTGATTGAAGGTTCAGTTTACACAGAAAATATAATCATTTTAAATACCTTGACCTAACAACACAACCTGAAAATACGTGAAGCAAAAACAATTAAAGCAGAAACGCAGGCAGGAGAGACGGCTCAGCAGTTAAAAGCACTGGCTGTTTCCCCAGAGGACCAGGATTCAAGTTCTAGCACCTTCTTGGTAGCTCACAATGGTCTGTAACTCCAGTCCCAGGAGACACAGCTCCCTCTCTGGCCTTTGTGGGTACTGCACACATCTGGCGCACATACGTACACTCATACACACAGAACTAATTAGTGAACTAAAGAATGACTAGAAGTGAAAAAAATAAAGTTTACCATTTTAACCAAGTATTTTTAAAAGCCCATCTTACTAAATGATATAATCAGACAAATGAGTCGTGAAGAATATAGAATATTCAAACAAAACTAACCTAATTGGCATTTTAACACACACACATACACCTGTGTGTGTGTGTGTGTGTACACCTAACTACTTCAAGATATTTTTTCTTATCATGGGCATAAAGAATATTTACTAAAAGATGTCAATTAGTGGGCTATTTGTATACCAAGAAGCTTCTCTGACCATAGTTAAATTATGGTTAAAAGATCAATAAGAAAAATTAAGTTAAAGTAGGATTTCCTACTACATTATGGTCACCAGAATACCTAAGACAAAAGGTGGCTACCGGTGGCAATATTAAAGAGTGTGTGAATGAATCAGAACTCCCCCGCATTGCTGGTGAGTATGTGAGCTGGCAGAACCATCGGGAGCTTTTACACTCCATCTACTAAAGTAAAATGCATCGCCTGTCCTCCAGTGCAGCGAGCTCACTCTTGATACATCTGAACAAAAAATGAATAAAATGTGCAGCAGAAAATATATATCCAAACACGGCGTGCTGTCCAGTTAACACTAGGCTGGATAAATGAAGTCGAGTGTATAAACGCTGCCCTAAGAACATGTGGTTGATCTTCTCGGCTCATTGGCTGAGGAAGGCAAACAGCAAGCACACACAAAGGTAAGGGGAGCCACTGAAACGGGGGGAGGGAGGAGGCAGAGTCTCACTGTCTCGTACCAAGCCAGCCAACCACAAGACAAAAGCACTCAGTAACATTGATAGATAACAGTGTGGGCTGAGACAGCCAGCCCCCCCCCTCCCAGGTAAAACCAGGATGACTCCAAAATGTAAGTGGGATAAGCCGAGCATCCTTCAGACACAGTCCTTCTACAGCACATTTTCTCTCGTTCTCAGTGACGGCTGCCAAAGTCCACTAGTTTTGATGCCCCAATTGGTTTCTGTCTGCTACTTTCAGCTTCCTGCAAGCAGAGTCCCTAATCAGCTGCTGTTTGCAGAAGTGTTCAAGGAAGGCACACAGACGGTGACACTGCCTAAAGTCTAAAGTGTGAGCTAATACTCTCTTACACTGTAAGCATGGGCTTTTGAACAAGCAATTCCACTGCACTGCCTACAATGAAGCTTAAGCCAACCCTCATGAATGTGTTCATGGTGGGTTTGTTGTTGCTGATGTGTGTGTGTGTGTGTGTGTGTGTGTGTGTGTGTGTGTATGTGTGTGTGTGTGAGATCATGTGTGGACATAGACCTACACCTGTCCAGAGGTCAAGCTCAGGTGTCATGCCTTAGGCTGCATGCACTTTGACACTGAGACAGGCTCTCTTGCTGGCTTAGGGCTCACGGATCAGGCTCAGCTGGCTGCTGTGTGAGCTCCAGGGATCCCCCTGCTTATGTCTCCCCAGTCAGTACTGGGGCTCTAAACATGGGCATGATGCCTGGCTTTCTACATGGGTTCTGGGATCTAACCAGGATCTTCATGCTTACACAGTGGACACCCCACTGACTAGAAAGACAACTCCTTGTCTAGGAGAAAATGTCTGCCAGTTACATATAAAACAGACAGAAGATCTGAAAGTACGCTTCCCAAATATGATATACATATCATCCACAAGCATGTGAAAGTATGCTCAAGAACTCCTTAGTCATTGGAGAAATTGAAACTGAGCTCATAATGAGTCACCATCACACACCTACTAGAGTATCTGAAATGAAAAAGAAGAAGAAACAAAAACTAACCATCTCAGCTCTTCATGAGGATGCAGCAACTAGAACAATCCTTTCACAAACTGTCATTTGTTACAAAATTGCATGTACACTTGCCTAGAGATATTGCTGTCCCTGTATGGATGGTCCAGCCGTCCTAGCTGTGAAATGAGAAACGAACACTGAGTTTCATGTAAAGAGCTGTACATCAATGATTGCGGCAGCTTTTTCATAAGAACTCAGGAGTTAGAAACAACCAAATACCCACATTGGTGAGTAATCACGCAAGAATGCTAGACAGCAATAAGAAGGCATTGTGTAGTAACTTGTAAAACATGTGGCTAGATCGCAAAGCAATTGCTGTTGAGTGAAAGCAGTCAGCCAAAAACAAGTGCAGGCCCTGTGATTCTATCCTGATAAAATTATAGGAGTCTGGACTCATCTCTCTAGTGACAGGGGGCAGATCAGTGGTTCCTTGAAGAAGGGCACAGGGAGGAAGGGGAGAGATAGAGGGCTTACAGGAGAAGCATGATACAGCAATTTCAGAGAGTCAATTAGTCAAGCCTTGGTGGTGGTCATGGTCATGCCAAACTCACCACACCAATATGCACATTTAAAATGTATGCAGTTTGTACATAAATTCTGTCTCAAATAAATCTATTTTGTTTTAAGTCATGGAGGCAGGGAAGAGCCATGGTAGTAGGCAGGATAGCACCATGGAAAGAACTTGGATGCTGCTGGGACCAAAACTGAGGTCAGGTCTACTCTCCAGCTCATTAGCCATGAGAATGTGCTACCTAAATAGCAACCAGGAATAGCAGTTTTCATCAGTGGTTGAGAATAGACGACAGCCTATGTGAACACACTTGATATTTGATAAATAGTGGCCTAGTTGGTTTTTCTTCTGAAGAAGGATCTCTTTCTGTTATTCACAATTTCAGTTCATTCTTTAAGAAGACTAGAACACATGCCAGTGAGGACATCGCATTTGTCTGATTCTGCTGTAGGCAAATGCTGTGTTCTCAATAAGTTGCCCCGTGCTGAACTGAACAGTCGGTCCTCGCTGAGACGCGGTCCCTCTTGCTTTACTGTTTTAACTGAAGGTTTGAATCTTTCTAAAACCAATACAGCAAGTTAACAGGCGAGAAGCCTGAAATCCAGGTCACTGTGAGCCTTGCTCCCTCTGAGGCTTTAGAGGACCCTTCCCTTGCCTCCTCAGAGGTTTGGTTGGCCATCCTTGCCTGTGGTAGCATTACTCCGCTCTTGGTCCCTTCTTCATTGCCTCTCAGAAGGACACTTAACTGTTGGCTTTGAATATAATCCTAATCTAGGGTAATTTCATATTATCATATTTCATGTAATTACATCACCAAGATCCTTTATTTAAAAAAAAAAAATTCACTTTCAGGCTTTGGAGATACACCTTTGCAGGAGAGGGCACCGTCAATCAACCAACCACAGCCTTAGATCCCGCCTTAGCAGACAAAACTTTCCTGTAAGACCAGAACAGTGCTTTGAGCAGCTTCACCGCATGCTCCAAATGGCCTCCATCAACAACCAATCGTAACCGCGGTTCTGATGTGGCGTGTGCTTGCAGCCCAGGCAGGAAGTCTTCACATTTTAAGCCTCATCTTGAATCTTGTCTCCTGAAGTAAGAACCTGACAAGAGGGTGTAGACAATGGACAGGCATGAAGCCCTCCATTTCTAACTGAGGTCGACACTGGCTTCAAGCAACTTAGATTCAAAGCCAGCCCCCGGGAACCATCCTCCCTGAGGGGAAAGCCCACAGTTAGTTACACTCATCTGTCTTCCAGGCAGACAGATTTTCCTAGGACTTCACAAGTTAACAGTGAAATGCAAACCCCTGTCCAGTGGGGCAGCTTGATGGGGGAAGGGGAGGGGCTTCTCCCTCACCGGTAATCTCCAGATCACCTTTCAGCTACCCAAAGAAATCAGGGTGCACGTGGACCTCCGCCCGTCTCTCGCCATGATCAGCCCCTTAACCTAGCATTTTCCACAGAGGCCAAATAAAAAGGGGCATCCCCCACCCCAGACTCCACTCTTACTTCATCTGCAAGGGACTGAAGGTGATTAGCTAGCTACAAGCGGGTCTGGTGGAAACGTCCCAGCTCCATTCTGTCGCCAGGCTGCCTGGCAATCCATTTAGTGCACTGGCTTTTCAAACGTCGCTGTTTATAATCCGCCGTAGAACAAACCATTTATATCACAACTAAGAGTGTGCGTGCACTGTACATATATTTTTAAATTTTTCTCAGACTACCCTTATCCTTACACTGAATGGTGGTTTCCTCCCTCCCCTCCCTATCTTCTTCCCTCACTCCCTACCTCTATCCTTCCGTTGTTCCTTTCCCAGACACAGGGCATAACCCCTTGAATTGATTTTACGATGCACAAATGGGTCCAGTCTGCAATTTTGAAAACCACAGGTTTAAAGTAAGCTGCAGCATCCCCCGCTCTTGGTTGGGAAGTCCATCAAACTCCCCTTTACTGTGCTCTTGCAATTCAGCCTCCAGGCTTTTTTAGCTGCTGCCTTCCTGATCCTCTGATGAGGTATGTATCGATCCTAGATCCTCTTTTTTCTGCCTGTCCTTCTGGAACAGCTAGCCTTGCTGCTTTCTAATCAGGGTGTGTGTGTGTCATCTCACTCCATCTCAGGAATACTGGTTGAGGCACAGATGTGGTCATAAATCAAAACCTCAAGGCTGCCATCTCACTGACCTTGCATTCAGGCTCTCTCTCTCTCTCTCTCTCTCTCCTCTTTCTGCAATCCCGATTCTCTGAAGAATGTAAGTTCTTTTTTTAACACACCCTTCATTATTAGACTTCATAAACCATACCTGTGGCAGAACAGTATTAGGAATATTAGCCTTATATTGCTTCATGGCAGTGGACTCAGAAAAATATTCGTGTCTACATCCCACACCCCACACTGGATAAAGCCAAGCAGTGGAGAATAGACATGCTGTTGGGCTAGGAGGAAATCTTTCTTCCTCCTTGTTTCCCTGTTACAAAGCTGATGGCTCCTCCAAGTGTAGATGGTTCCCAGTAGCTTCCCATGTTCTCTGACTCATTAGCCAAGTTCAGCCTTTTCCTCCAGGGGCAGGGATAACGCAGTCATTTTTGTTTTCATATTTAAATCACAAATCTTCCTTCACTTCTCAGAGTTTAGGCCAGATCCTTAACTCCTACATTAGTCTCTTGAAACCAAGTCTGAAAACTGGCTGAGGCGGCACATGCCTGTAATCCCAGAATTCAAGAAGTGGAGGCAGGAGGATGCTGAGTTTGAGGCTAACCTAGGCTATATAGACAGTTCAAGCCAGCCCAAATTACACAGTGAGACCAGGTGTCAAAAAAACAAAACAAACACAAACAAAAACACAGTTCCAGCCAGCCTGTGTTACATAGTGAGGCCAGGTGTCACAAAACTAAGAAACAAACAAAACTAAAAACAAAGGATAACAAAACAAAGAAACAAAAGCAGACAAAAGCACCAATCCTCACAATTTGAAGGGACCATAGTTTAGAGAAAACGACCCCTCAATAAAGGTGAAACCAGAACCAATATCTCACCAACACCACGTTCTGAATTCCTCGAGGGGCATCTGTCCACAGCTGACAAGTGAGAGCACATCTTGTGTTAATTTCAGGTGGTATCAGATTTCGGGTGTGAGAAAGCCTTTCGGGGGTGCAGAGCCCTGGAGGCCCACAACAGAACAAAGATAGATGACCGTGTGGGAGAAATGGGGGGCTGTCCAAAGAAGACCCCTTTTCTAATTCTCACTGTGTTGTCAAAGACCTCACCCCTTTGGGTTGGTTTTGGTTTTCTCCAAATATCATTTTACATAGAGCTGACCCTTAGCAAGTAAAATGATTAATATTTTATTAATACCAGTATAAATAATGTTATTAATAAATAATTAATAGAACTCCCTGAATAAATATTGTTGACATGGAAACATGACTCATACTATTATAAAAATTTTAATGCTGGCCGTGGCTTCGTGAAATGCATGTATTTGGGAACCAAGACTGCCATAGCACTGGGCTCAGACTCACCGCAAATCTAGTACACAGGCCGGGGTTGCCTGTTCCCATATTGGAGGTATTTTATTATTACTTCACACCCACACGTACATGGGTCTGTTTATGACACCGATTAGGTTCAGCATTATTAAGGAATGCCTTAGTCTGTGCCCAAACTCACCTCTTAGCCCTTGGGATAACATTGCTTCCATTATCTAGTTGTGCTTCACATTTAAGAACTTAGATAATGATTTTATTTTAATCCTTGGATAAGACTTACCAGCTAATGTGTTTCTTGTGATTTTTGCTGCAATGGTCAGGAAGGCTGGAGGATCCATCACTCTGGGGCTTGCTGTGCACTGGAAAACTCAGCAGGGACTGTTAACCAGTGGCCCTTTTAAAGTGATAGCTGGGGGTAGCCAAACTCCTAATGTGATACTGTGGGACTTTTTCTAGATGTCTACTCATGCCAGATAGGGGTAGCAGATCAAAGTAAAGATACCATTAAAGTCCAACTTGGGGAATCAGTGAGGTTATTGGGATTACTTACAGGAACAGGGGTGAGGGGTTATTTATAAGACCAGCTGCATGTCATTCCAACATGGATGATAACTTGTCAAAGATGCAATCCTGGAGCTCTCTGCACAAAGGGCAGGCTTTCTCTATAGTCTGGAGAAGCTTTTCTCCGTGACAACTTTATTAGTTCTATAACCCTGTGGAGGGATCTTGTGCATCTTTTAAATTTCAGGACCTTCCTGAGACTTGTAAATTATTTACTTTCTGAATGGTAAGGAGCCTTCTTCCTTCCTCCAGAAGGGATTGTTTTAATGCAGAGGAAATTGCCACATATGATAGCTTAGGACTCCCCAGGAGAATGCCATAATACAGGAAGGAGAAGAAGCCTTAAGACATGGGCTCATAGTCTGGCAAGGTAGCTGGCTAGAGTAACCAGATGAGCCACCACTTTGTCCCCAAGAAAGATCAAAACCAAAGACTAAATCACTGCTATTTCACTGGAATATTCAGGTGGGGGGAGGAGTGCTGTCATGCAGACAGAATGGATAAAAGCACAGTAACTACAGACAGCTTGATTTTTTTTTTTAATGGAATAAAGTGTCTTGTAGAAAGTCACCTGCTGCCCAGTTTAACCCAAATGACCTGAAGATAATGCTTCCCAATGGGGAAAGAATGGCTGGTTGTTGAGGTGAGCCTTAGAATCTGTAAAACCTGGCCTCAGAAGGGCAGAGAGCACACAGGGTTAGAGCACATCCGTAAGGTAGGTTTTGCATTTGGCTCACTGTTGGGGCTTCACACTCGGCAAATACTAGATCATTTGTAGATCTTGTTGCTGGTTGTTGCATGTGCCATGTTTCCTTAAATGCTACTGAGGACAAATTCAGCATGTGAGTCAGAAAATATGCATTGCACATTTGCTGTATGCCAAACCAAACATTGTCTAGATTCTGTAACACAGTGCTCAACAGAATGCCCAGCCTTATTCCCTCCCTCGTGCAGAGCACGGACTAGCACTGGGGACAGATACTTAGGGACATATTTCAAAAACAAGTATGAAGTTTCGTTTGATAGAATGCCACAAAGGAAAGGAGTATGATGTAAGCCTAGGAAGGACTTCCCTGAAGAAGAAATGGTTGAACTGAGACCCAAAAAGAGGAGAAGACGGGGCACCCGTGCTTCCAAAATAGGTTTCTGCCAAGTCACACGGCAGAAGGAAACTCTGTGAAGACTAGAGTACCAGACAGGAGTAGAGACGCTTAGGTTGGACAGGGCAGAAGGAAACTCTGTGAAGACTAGAGTACCAGACAGGAGTAGAGACGCTTAGGTTGGACAGAAGGCCAAAGATCAGGACCTTAGAGACCGTGAGTTTTGATCCCCATGACAGGATGCAGACACTGTGCCCAATGCCTGGCATAATCCTGCCAGCCAGGCATCTGTTTGTCAGTTTTTACCATTTTCCACGTACTACCCACTCACCCAGTCAGTCACCATTCATCACCTTCCACATGCTGGAGACAGGGGTAAAATGACTGCTTAACCTGTACCTACTTCACCCTGTGCTGTTTTTCATTATTTTTCCCAAGTAATGAGATTTCTAAGGACTTCTCTAGTTCTCTCGTGCAATAGTAATATCCACAACCACTTCCCTCCGGTAGTAGTAACTTTTTTCCTTGCTGATACCCTCTCTCCCTTGGGATAGCAGACCCATGGTGCAGCAGACTGGGCTGGAGGGAGGGAAGTTGAGCTGGGGCCAGTGGGTGCCATGCAGGGCCCTGGTCAGAAGTGAGTGTGCTGACAAAGAACGCAGATCCAGGAACAGCTTCAGAGAGCTGGTTCCCTTTATTGTGCGGGAGGAAAAGGGAGTGTTTATGGCCCTGGAGAGGTGAGCAGGGTCTCTGGGACAGGATTTGTATGGACATGTACATTGGGCCAGGATAGAGGTGTTGGAAGATATTTCATGTGCATATTCAGGGACTGTAGGGAGTTTGGGGGGGACTTTATAAGGTCAAACAAGGAGCGAGGCCTGATAGCCATCAGGGTAGTAAATCCTTACTAGCATTGATAGTGGGTCAGCCGACTTTCTGGCACCAGGTACACCAGGTTGGGAGAGGGAAGGGAGCCAATGCCTACCATCCTCATGTAAGGCATTCCAGGCTGAAGCTCTCCTAGACCCTTCCTCCATTAATCCCGGGCTATTATGGTCCCACATCTAAATAACTAAAGAGAACAAGGTTGATTTGGGTACACAGTTTCAAGAGATTATAGCACACCATGGCAGGGAAGATGGTGATGGGAAAGGCTCCGTCCTTGGAGGTGGGAGTATGTGATAGTGGCCCCTCCCTTGTATCCAACCAGGAAACAGAGAGAGAGAGAGGTCCAAACTAGAGACAAGTGTCACCTTCAAGGCCAGTGAGTGACTCACTCTGCCACACAGCCCAAAGTTCCAGAACTTCCAAAAACAGTGCCACCAGCTAGGAGCCTGTTAGGGATGATTCATATTCAAAGCACAGTGTTCTGTCTCTGGTCATCACAGGATTATGGCCACCACAGTCTGAATAGTCCCAACAGGGTTCAATAGCCCAAAGTCTTTCTGAAACTCAAGGCAAAGTTGTAGTTGTGATAACTACACCAGGCTCTCTCGAACCATGGCTACAGTGGCCTCTGAATGCTTGAGTGGCTGAACCAGGGGGAAATACTTCCCTGATGAAGGAAACCTAAAGGCTCTCTCTGTTGAGATCTCCTTTGTTATTCCTGCTTAAATCAAAGTCTTTGAAGGGCCTCACTCTCATGACACCTTCCCCATGAAAACAAGTATTTTCCCTGCCATTTTACCAGCCCCTCTGAGAGCTGCCACAACTTTGTCCACGGCGTTTGCCTTATCTTAACCTTTTAATTTGTTCACACTTCTATCTTCATCAGGTTGCACGTTTTTCAAGTCTTTCTGCCCCAGCTTTTGCTGTAAATGTTCACTGTAAATCTGACCCACATCAGTAAACAAAAACCGTGCCATAGCCCGCATGTTCTGCTGTCTCAAAATGACTTTCTGAAACTCAAAATGTCTTTCTGTCTCAAAATGACTGTGTCAGAGTAATTAGACCACTGCTTTTTAATTCACAGTTTCAGGCCCTGGACAGAAATGCACCCAGATTCCTTTCTGGAATGTAATGTATGTGACCTCTAACCCAGTCCCCAATAGTCTCTGCTCTCATCTGAAACCTCATGAGCAGAGTTCTCATTGTCCTCATTTCTCTCAGCATTCTAGTGTTCTGAGCCCCAACCAGTCTCACCCATTAAGCTCCCACAGCACTAAGAGTTTTGTTAGTTCACAGTACATATCTTAAGCCAGTTGCAAAGGCCATATGGCCAGGTTTAATCATAGGAATCATGTCATCATATTGATACCAATTTTCTATATTACTTCCTTTTTATCATTGTGACAAAATAATTGACAGATCGACTTAAGAGAAGAGGCTTTGTTTTGGCTTATGGTTTTGGAGAGATGACAATCTATCATGACAGGGAGAGCATTAGAAACAGGAACTGCTCCATCCTTGGTCATGAGGGCATACAGAGATAGTTCCCCATCATTGACCAGGAAACAAAGGGCGTTATGTCCACAACCTGAGGTATGTACAACCTTCAGGTCCTTTCACCAGGTAAGCCCCGTGTTGCAAAAGTCCCATGACTTTCCAAAACAGCATCATCAAGTGGGGACCAACTGTCCAAACATGTGAACCTCTGGGGACATCTGACTTTCACATGGTGACTCTGAAGCTGTGAATATTTGGAAATGCACTTTCTGTTCATAAGGAACGCTTGGGGCTAAAATAGGGATGACCTCAGTGACCCATTGCCGCTTTGGTTGGAAAGCCCTCAGGAACTATGGGTTATTGATGCCACGGTGTGCTGTTCTCCAGGCTGTATAGGCAGATCTGGCCACACACTCGGTAGAGCCACAGGCTTCCCCTTTCCTTTAGGAACTCATCCTTCCTAAAGGAAGAACTGTTTACCTGACATTGAGCACACTAGACTCCCGAGAATATACTCTGGTGTCACAGGTACTTACGAGAGTTTTTCTGGTACTCAATTCAATTTCATTCCGTTCCAGCCTATCTCAAATGTGCTCTGTTCAGTGCAGCTAGATTCTGCCCAGCTCAGCTTTACTCAGCTCGGGCCCATCCCTCTATGCATGCTCTCACAGTATTCCTTAAAGTGCCTTCCTATGTCCGCGTCTGCAGGGGGGCTGGGAACCCAGCGGGGATTGCCTTCTCTGAGGTGCTCATCTCACAGTGGCAACCTCAATGGCACCAGTGTGCTGTGCCAAAGTCCAGACTGGGCCTGGAGCAGTACTGCCCCGGGCTGCATCTTCACTCCGCCATTTGGACAATATTCTTGACTCTCTGATCACGTTTCTTCATCTATAAAACAAGAGCAGCAGTTCACTATCCGGTGGGACATTTGTCAGGACTGCCTTTCCAGCAGGCACTCAGAACGGCTACCCACGGATAGCAATTCTTTGTAAGTCACTCTGTTTCTAAAGGTAAGGCTACGTGAGTGAGGAAACCCAGTGTTCACCGATACCTGGAAGACAGAACCCAACGAGGGTGGGGTTCACTGGTGAACAGAGGTCCTAACCTTTGCTCTATCCTTACTCTCCATGCTCCTCAGTGCTCCTTTTCATGCCTCCACTGAACTGCTTTTGAGGAACAGCTTTGATATTTACCATGTTACTTTATTGATTCCTTGGTCTCGGCCTGGCTCTTGATCCTTTGAGCTCAGAATCACGACCTGCGATCCGAGCCGCTCCGGTGGCTTTTCACTTCACATGCATTGTCCACCCTTATCCTTATGAGCAAGAGGTATTGGGGACGGAGGGGACAGTGGCAGCCTGTCCAGCCCTCTAATCACTCGGGACCCTACAGGGCCACAGTTGGTGACACTGTTAATAGAACTGGTGGCAAAAGCAGGGAGGAGGCGGGAGGTGAACATTAGCACTCGGAAGAGAGTGGACTTTTAAGGTCAGCCCTGCAGCTGTAGGCGTCTACCCTTCTTCCTACAGTCCAGACTACCCCACCATTTCACGCCAACCCAGACTCAGCTGTTAGCTCAGACAGGAACATCAGTGGGCACCATGCTACAGCATGCCCGTCCCTCAGCGTTCCTGGGCTCTCCAAACGCAGTGCAAGTTCCCAGCCCCCGGCTCGTTGTTTTCCATGCACAGCTAAAACCAGAACTGATTTCTGCTGTCGGGATGCCTCCACGCACATGCTTCTGGGGTTCTCACCCACGTGTGTCCTTCTCTCTCAGGTACTCCGTGGTCTCAGAAGCAGAAACTGAAAGCATTTTCATGGAACCCATCCATCTCTCCTCAGCTGTCGCTGCCAAACAGATCATCAATGAAGGTAACACAACTGACACCCGAGTGAGCAAAGGGAGGGCCCACGAGCCAACTGAAGACCCTGGCAGAGGACCCGATGGAAGGGGCAGGCAGGCATGCTTGTCCAGTGCTACCCATCGCCTTGAGGAAAGCAGATCTGACAGGGACAGTTGTGCCAAATGCACTTGAATAACCTTGATGGTTATTCAACCATTTTTACAACGCAAAAATCATCACACTCCATGTGAACGGTTCTCTAGCCCATAGTCATGGAAAAAACTGGCTCCACTCTGACCCCAGAGCTGTCCATTCTGGTTTTCATTTGTTTGTTTGTTAACTTCAGGGGTTCTGAGTAGGGGAGGGTATGAAGGGCTTGTGGTCGACACAAACCTAAAAGCCCAAGAAATTTATAGGAATAAGGAGTACCCAGGGAGTTCTGTGCAAAAAGATGTTTACATTTAGATTGTTTCTGTTCTGCTTAAGCATAGTTTTCAATCTGCCTTTAAAAGCTGATGCAGTGGGGCCAGTGAAACGGATCCGTGGGTGGGGATGTTTGCCATGAGGGCTGATGACCTGAGTTTCATCCTCTGATCTCACATGGTGGAAAGAGAGAACCGACTCCCACAGCTGTCCTTTGATTCCTGCCCGTACACCATGGTATATATGCCTGCCCCCCCCCACAGTAACTAGTTACTTTAAAATTTAAATTGATAAGGTGGGTTGGCATGAGGAAGATTAGAGGGAAGTAGGGTGGGTGGTGATGCTCACATTTACACTGTAATTTTTGCGGCAGACAACGTACTGTATTTCACTCTAGGATACTCAACCCTGATTGAAAAGTGTAGGGCTTGGTTTTGTGTTGTTTCCTAGGAAGTTTGGGCCAATTGCCTTTCACAACTGTACTCCTTCCTGGTCTCCTTTGGCTTCTCCAGGTGATCTGCCTTACTTCTGATGGGATTGGCCAGGGGAAGGCAGCATTACTGGTGACAGAGGGCTCAGGTGGTTGAAACTGGAGCTCCTTTAGAGTATGAGTTTTCTGACATTTTCTCAGCAAGACCCTGGGTCCTAGCTTGAGACAGTCTCAGGAAAGCAAACTTTCCACCCTCCTGGGAGTGAGGAGGTGAGAACTGTGGGGAGACAAGAACCGCAGGCAGAGAGGTGAAAGCCGCAGGCTCTTGGCTTTCGCGCAGGGAAGCAGACAATGCATAAAACAAATAGGTCAATTAGGTGTATGTCAGAAGATAATGTCTCATAACTGACTGATGAAAATTTAACTTTTCCTGGGAGTATTTGCATTCCAGATGTAATAGGGTGGAACTTTGTTAGCAAAACGCACCATTCACTCATTTAGTAACTACTTAGGACCATCCACGCTGTACTGAGCACAGTGGGATTTAAGACAGGAATCAGGCACACTGTGAGAACTCAAACACTTAGGTTTAAAAACTATCAGCCAGCTTTACAGACAAAGAAGTGAAGAGAGACAACCGGTTTGATTCCCCCCCACCCCATCACCCACCTGCAGCGGCTACTGACCACAAGGTCAATGCCACGGTCCTGAGTCAGAATTAAGTCCTTCCTGGCAGATCTTCCCAGTATTTCATCCATGCCAGGGTCCTGGGAGCACTCTGGCTAAGACAGACTTTCCCAAAGGACAGAGAAAGCTGTGGTGTTCCTAACTCTTCTATACAAATGTCACCTGTCCCCCTAGAACTCAAGCCTCGAGGTCTCAGAACAGACACCGAGTGTCCAGGCATGCTGGAATCCGCCGAACAGCTGCTGGTGGAAGACCTGTACAACCGTGTCAGGGAGAAGATGGACGACAAGAGCCTGTTCAACACCCCCTGTGTGCTGGACCTGCAGCGGGCGCTGATCCAGGACCGGCAAGAGGCCCCTCGGAATGAGGTGGATGAGGTCTGGCCCAACGTCTTTATTGCCGAGAAGTGAGTGTGATCGCGGGGAGATACGGCCCTCTTGCCCTTCTCCTGGGCTAATGCCTGAGGTGAAACTCCTCTACCTCACCAAAGGCCCCCTAGTTCCTCCCATCAAATGGCACCCACCTGACCGATGACTCGGGCACACAAAGATCCCCAGACAGAATGAGCACTCATCCTCCTCCTTCCCCTTGGTGCTCCCCAGCACAGCCTTGCCCTTCGGGGTGTCTTCCTGACATAGGTGCTTGACAGCTCCATCCTTTCTTTCACCCTACCGCTTCTCTAGTAACTAGAGAAGGGGACACTAACACCTTCTAACAATATCAACACGCGTAGGCGCACACGTGCACATTCTTGTAAGCTTCAGGTTAGAAAGAGACGCGATAGAATGTTAATAGTACCTGAGAGGCGGTTTTGCTTTCTTCTTTGGGATTCTTCTGAAATATACAGGTCTCCCAGACATTGTTTTCATAATCACAAAACCCAGTTTTAAGTTAATCAGTGGTTTCTGAAGTGAAAGCAAAAAAGAGCTCCCACATTCCATTTCTTCAGGGTCTTGTCGGTACATAGCTGGAACCAGCACGCTGTGTTGTGAAACTAATTTTTGCTGATTCACTGGATACTTAATGAGATATCTTCCTGATGTGATTACCCTCAGATCCAGACTTGAGGGACAGAGGTTAGGGCTCTGGGACAGGAATGTAGAAAAAGGCGTTGGATACTTCATCATGGAGTGATCATCTGCCCAGAACCTGATTCCCAGATCATCACATCCTAAGCGACCTTCATCTAGATGTGCAGGTCCAGAAGCGTTTATTCCGTGGTCTCCAGACATCTGGAGACATCCCCAGCTAAAGGCCTCTGCAGTTCTTTGAGCAAAGCTCTCCTCGGGGGCTCTTCAAATTGAGCTACACTTACTCAGTTACAAAAGCAAGGCCCTGAACAGTCGTCCTTGCTTGGTCTTTTTCTCCTTTCAAGCCTTGGGTAAAAGCTCTTGAATTCATTTTTATAATCTTCAAACAGGAACAAAAGTACCTGCCCTTTCCCCCTCTTCAGTCTATGATAAGGATGAAATAAAATAATGTGCTCGAGGGGAATCTGGAAGAGTTCAGCACGTGATGGCCGGGTACAAGACTTCAAATTTATTTTCTTTTACGTCTTTTTAGCATTTTATTTTGAATACTTTGCATGCATGTTTTGCATGCAGGTACATCTATGGTCCACATGCGTGCTTGAGGCTAGAAGAGGGCGCTGGAGCTCCTGGACTGGAGGAGCAGATGGTTGTGAGCCACCATGTGGGTGCTGGGAACAAAATCCGGGTCCCCTGAAGAGCAGCAGTGCTCTTTATCACTGAGCCGTCTCTCTAGACCCCTGACTTTACTTTTTATGCCACCTTTATGCTTTGATGCATGAACACTTCCAAAATGTATTAGTCTTCTCCTCCTCCCCTGCCGTTCCCCTACCTGCCTCTTTTCCAACTTGATGTAGCCCAAAGCATTGGCCCCTCTTTATTAAAGGGATTATCAGCAATGAGCCCCAGGCTTCCAGGGGCATAGCGGGTGCTCCCCATCACGAGGGCAATAAACCTTTCTAGCGCTGAGTCTGGCAATTGTGTCCTGCCTCTTCCTCCAGGAGTGTGGCTGTGAACAAGGGGAGGCTCAAAAGGCTGGGAATCACCCACATCCTGAATGCTGCACACGGCACAGGCGTTTACACCGGCTCTGAATTCTACACCGGCCTGGAGATCCAGTACCTGGGGGTGGAAGTGGATGACTTCCCGGAGGTGGACATCTCCCAGCATTTCCGGAAGGCAGCTGAGTTCCTTGATGAAGCACTGCTGACCTATCGAGGTGAGTGGCTCCTGCGGGTTCTGAGCTGTTGGAAATCCTCCACTGGAGAGGCCGGGTGGGGAAATATTACAAAAAGCTCCTGATTGCCTGGAGGAAGGCTGCCTTCGTGTGGTTGTTTCCTCTGAGAAAGGAAAGAGGGATCATTCATCCAGCGGGCAATTATTAAGGGCCAATTGTGCGGTGGGTCCTGAACTGTTGTGAGGTGCAGTGAGTGTGACATTAGGCAATGAGGGGAAGGAAGATTAAAGAAGGAAGGAAGGAGGAAAAAGGAGGTGGAGGAGAAGGAAGGAAGAAGAGGAGGGAGTGAGGGAAGGCAGCCATGGTGAACGCAGGGCAGAAAGTAACTAGGGCGACACACTGGAGAGTCAGGCTCACTCCCCGAGGGTGCTGGGGAAGACCTGACTAAGAGGAGGGCACCGACTCCATGGGGAAGAGGCACCGATCAGGAGGAAAGCCTTGGTTAAGGGGACAGCTAGTGCAAAAGCCCCGAGGTTGATGTTCCATAATCAAAAGACTGGGCTGAGTTAGCCAGTGTCGGAGGCAGCCAATGGGGATGCAAGAATGCCATGGGCACGAGAGGACTCTGGGGTGACCTGGGAGTCATTCCCTCCACCTTAGAGAATGGTCAAGGGGGAGGGGATGGAGCAGGGCTGTGGTGTGGTGTGAGGCATTGTGAGAATAGGCCAGAGTCCAGAGGAGGCCCATGGGGTCTGTACGCTCCTCCGTGATAGCTTTATGCCCTTGCAAAAACCACAGCTGGGCAGTAAAAGTGCAGGATGTGCTGTCCAGAGGCCTGTCCCTCCTGGAGCACATGATTAGCTAGGTTTATACTTGGACCATTTTTCTCACCCCAGGAAGCACACTGTCCTCTATTTAACTAATGCTAATGTTACTCTGAGGAATAAAAAACTTAGAAACGAGCTTATGTAGCATCTACCTGCCCTATGACAAATATTTTATGAAAGTTATTGCCATCATCATAAGAAATAATACTGTTAATGATTCCTGGAAAGGGCATTGACACCCCTCCCCCCATGACCAGAACTAGTAGCTTCTAACAGAAAATACCCACTGGCACAGAACATGTGTATGTGTGTAAATTTTATTACACACAAACACACATACACACACACACACATTCATGCACACATGCATGTATACACACACAGAGGTTCTTTTTTTTTATGCTTTAAAATCTTGGAACTGGGCTTGATGGTACACACTTTGATCCCAGCACTCAAGGACTCAGAGGGAGGCAGATCTCTGTGAGGTTGAGGCCAGCCTGGTCTACAAAGAGAGTCCAGGTCAGCCAAGGCTACACAGAGAAACCCTATCTCAAATAAACAAATAAAAATTCCAGGATTTTTGTTTGTTCATTTTAGAGCCAACATCTCACTCTGTAGCCTGGACTGTATTATAACTCATTATAGGCTGGCCTTCAACTTGAGGCAATCCTCCTGCCTCAGCCTCTTATACACCAGGATTACACACACAAGCTACACATCCAGCATAAGCTTACTTTAAAAAGAAAAAAAAAATTCAGGCCTCTTCAGCAATGTGGGATTGAGTGTGTCCATGTCTGAGGGAGGTGCTAGCCAGTCTCAGGACTCCTGGTTTCTGTTTCCTTTCTCCTTCTCTGTCAGACAGGAAGGATGCCATTAGCTAGTCGTCTGCTTCAGTCCCATCTCCAAATTCCCTGGAGGGTGTGTCTGGTAGACTCTGGTCCTTTGTCTCCCTAATGTGATGGCTTCTGGGAAAGGGCAGGATTTGGGGGGGGGGGTGTAGAGAGGTACGTTCAGGAGAAAGGGGGAGTATGAGTTGGGAGGATACCGTTCCAATACACTGTTTTTAAAGGCACGCTGACGGGTAGAGAAGGGGCGGACACAGTCTTGCTCAGGCCCAGCACTGTCTCTAGTAGCACTCTTTAATGTCTGAAACAGGGCCTTATCCAGATGGGCCTTCCACCCACCCATCAGCCCAGTTGCTAAACAAATCGATGACTGTGTACATTGGCCATCTTCCTGGAGCCATTTTATTGATGGAAAGTTTTCATCCTGTCAGTGGTGGCAGAGACAGAGGAGCAGCTCCATACTGTCACCCACATCAGCCTGAGGGGTTCCCTTAATCTTTTGGGGACCTTCACTGAGGTAAAACCAGATCCCTGACACAAAAGAGTTTCAGGATGAGCCGGTATGGAACAGACTTGGTGTTTATTAAAAAGACATTTTTAACACGCTTCAAAACAGAGGTTGGCAGAAAGAGGAGAGCTTAAGAATAAAGCAAGGCATCCCAGAGAGCATGGGCACTGGTAGGACTCAGAAGCAATGAGCTCTGAGGGATTGCTAGCCTGAGCAAGATCACAGGGTTTTTTCTAAGAAGGACCCAGCAGGATTGCTGTTGACAAGGTAAAAAACTCTAGCTCCTGGGGATGCAGGGACTTACCTGGCTTCACTATAAACAAAGTTAATAGGCTTGTTTGAGATCCCCAGAAAAATGTCTGGGAGAGGAATGAAGCCTGTCTGTGGTCATACACATTCAGGCCTCAAACCTATGTCACTGCTGTTTTTAACAAAATGGCTGCCAGGTGTGGAGGCACACACCTTTAATCTCAGCACTCAGGGAGGCAGAGGCAGGTGGATCAATGTGAGTTCGAGGCCAGCCTGGTCTACAAAGGGAGTCTAGGACAGCCAGGGCTACACAGAGAAACTCTGTCTCAAAAAACAAAACAGCAACAAAAACAAAACAAAAAAGAAAGAAAACACCCCATATGACATATGAAAGTAACATTACCATTATGAGGGCAGTTTTCCAAGCACCGTAACACAGTGCTGGAGTTCTTGATCTCCACTGGTGGCTTCGAGGAGGGCTCATTTCCATCCCCTTGTCTCCATAACTTTCCCATTTTGCTTCAAGAGCATGGTTTTACTTCACTACAGAGGCTGGCCCCTGGAGTTGTGCGCAGTGCCTCTTCCCTGGTGCCTTGGAGTAAACCAGGTCCTCTCAAATGCTGCACAAGCTCTGTCCCTTCAGTGCTGCCCTGTCCCCTGAGGGCTCCCCTTGCCTGGGCCCTGCACATAACAGAGAAAAAACCCTGTTCTTCCTTGGATGAAGTGAGTGTAAGCCATCAAGCCCACTCACCCTGCCTCTCTTTGTCCTCCAAGCTGCTTCCCTGAGGTTCTGCACAGGAATTCTAGGAGGAATGAGCGTAGGGTATGAAGGCTTGCCCCGCTTACCCCAACTCCAAACCTGCTTTTTGCCAGATTTAGTATCAACAGGACTCAATTCTCCTATGAGGAAGACTTGGCAGTAATGTCCTGAAAGTGAGCTGGCCTGTCAAGGGATAAGTGTGGGATCTTGATGTGAACCTACATCAAGCTGGTTAAGAAAAGGTCCTTGGTGAGGCACAGGTGTGGCAGGAAGGGCTAGAACGGGAAATTGAGGCCTTTATTATTTTGACTCTGCTCACTTACCTCCCTCCAGTGGCTGCTGACTCCTGGCAATAGCAGCATTGCTGGGCCCTGGTCCTTTCAAGTCTCAGGCTCTGACCTCCTCCATGACAAAGACATGGCCTCAGAGGCGCAAAAAAACCCATAATAATAAAAGAATCATCCCCTATTCATATTATCAGATAGGACTCCTGCCGATTTAGCAAACGTCTCCAAAGGCTGTTGGCAAATAGATTGATGACAGCCAGGAAGAAGGTCTCCAGGGATCCCAGGCTGCATTTTAAACAGCCATTAGAATGAAGAGACTGACAGAGTGTCTGTCACATTTATGAAAGATGCAAAGCAGAAGGAGAGGCCAGGGGACAACGTGTCTGCTGAATGGTACAGCTGAGACTTTCGGGAGCGTCTTCGGACTGGAAGAACAGCCTGCACGGACCGAAAGTACCCGTGGGGGTTTGTGATGTTCTCTTTTATGCTTAAAACATACCACAAGTGGAGATGCATGACTTAGTAGCAGGTGGATTTTTTTTTTAAGTTTTATAGACTTCAGTAGAGATAGAAGAATTTAAGATCACTCCTTGATCTGTCTGTCCATACTGCAAACAACGCTATGATTTAAACGGTCTGCCTGCCCCCTCCCAGGCTTTCCTGACCTGAGAATTAGGTCCCAGTTTTTTGAGATGATAAGAGGGTGAGAACCTGATCCAACTATTAGGATCTGAAGATGCAGATGATGAGGGATGATGAGGGTGAGACTGGGTCATTGGGGTGGGGACCTCGAGTTTTGATCCTAGTAGCTATTTAAGAGGCAGAGATGAGGACACACACACAATTGCTGTCTTCTACCCTCTGATGCTTTCCACCACCTGAGGACTCCACCAGCAGGAAGGTTGTCATTATGATACAGCCTCTAGATGATTTGCGCCTTCAGAATCACAAGGAAAAAACACAAGACCTTATTTTCTTTATAAAGTTACCTGCCAAAGTGATTAGCACAGATGGTGTAAGTGAAGGCTACATGTCCAAGTAACAAGGGGACTGACCTACTCTATGTGAGTTGTCTAAACTGGAAATATCTTGTTCTATCCTGGAAACAAATTCCCTCATGGGGGGGGGACCTAACCTAATATTTCAATGTTTTTGATTTAATGTTTGGAAAAGGATGGCTATAGTCAGGAAGAGAGTGCTTAAAAAGACTCAGATTAGCCAGAAAGAAAAACAAAACAGATACAACAGTGATCTCTGTAAGAGCCTTTGTACAAAGGGTCTGGTTCATACAAATGCATTTGTTGTTGATTGCAGGATAGCCCCGTAGAAGCACTGGGTGCCTATTTGCTTTATGCTTTACCTTCATGTATGGAAGGATTCTCCAAAATTTAGATGGCCCCCTGTGGAGGGAAGAGTGTGTGTCTGTGGACCTGAGACCTTGCATGCTGTTAGCATCCTGCGAAGGCCAGATGCTAGGAATATGGCATCCATAATGCTGTAAAGGGGAGTTTCCAGTTTTTTGCCCCTGTCTTCTGCCTCCCAACATCCTTGATTTCTCCTAAGATGAGGAAGAGTTTGTGGGAAGAAAGTAGAAATGAGCCCCAGTGTTTCAGAAGTGACAACAGTGGGGACGCTCTGTCCGATGTCTGTGGGACCAGTCCCTATGTGACTTGAGCATGGGGAAACGCCAGAATCAAAGCAAACGCATAAAGTTCAACACATCAAAACAGACCTCTAGAAGGACACCGTGAGGAAGCCATGAAACTGTGTCATTATCTCTTGTATTTGTTTCCTCTTTTAGGAAAAGTCCTGGTCAGCAGCGAGATGGGCATCAGTAGGTCAGCAGTACTGGTGGTCGCCTACCTGATGATCTTCCACAGCATGGCCATCCTGGAGGCCTTGATGACCGTGCGCAGAAAGCGGGCTATCTACCCCAATGACGGCTTCCTAAAACAGCTTCGGGAGCTCAACGAGAAACTGATGGAGGAGAGGGAGGAGGAGTATGGTGAGGAGGAGGGTGAGGAGGATGCCAGGAGCACACTGGGTGCTAGAGTAAATTCACTCATGGTGGAAGAAGAAGATGATGCCACCAGCCACCTGAGTGGCTCCTCCTTGGGGAAGGCCAGCCAGGTCTCCAAGCCAGTCACCCTCATTGATGAAGAGGAGGAGGAGAAGCTATATGAAGAGTGGAAGAAGGGGCAGGGCCTCCCCAAGGGCGAGGCTGCTCAGGGTCGAAAGGGTAGTTGCTCTACCTCCTCGGCCCAGGATGGGAATGACTGTGAGGATGAGGATGTAGAAAGGATAATCCAGGAGTGGCAGAGACGAAATGAGAGGTACCAAGCCAAAGTGCACCAACAGTGGAGTCGGGAGGAAGAAGAGGAGGAACAGAGGCCCTATGTCAGCAGAAGGCGCAGACACACCCTAAGCGAGAGCAGCGCCTCGGAGAGCGTGAGCAGCCAGGACATCCGGGTCTTGAAGCAGCAGCTGGAGAGGAGCAGCCAAAGCCGCAGTGGAAGACACCACTCTGACTCTGAGTCTACAGAGAGCACGTGGGACATGTGGAATGAGAGGCTGCTGGAGATCGAGAGGGAGGCTGCCAGGAAGTACCATTCCAAGAGCAGGCGGGAGGAGATGGATGCTGATTCAGAGGCAGGGAGCAGGGTCCGAGAGGATGACGAGGCGAGCGTGCTATCTGAGGCCAGCTCCTTCTACAACTTCTGCAGCAGGAACAAGGACAAGCTCACTGCCCTGGAAAGGTGGAAGATTAAGAGAATCCAGTTTGGATTTCACAAGAGAGACTCAGAGGTGGGAGATGGAGGCAGTGAGCACGGCACGGAAGAGCCAGCAGCGGAGAAGAACCTCTCTGATGTCAACCTGACAGCCTACCAGGCCTGGAAGCTGAAGCACCAGAAAAAGGTGGGCAATGAGAACAAAGAGGAGGTCGTGGAGATGAGCAAGGGAGAGGACGCAGCGTTGGCCAAGAAGAGACAACGGAGACTGGAGTTGCTGGAGAGAAGCCGGCAGACGCTGGAAGAGAGCCAGTCCATGGGAAGCTGGGAGGCCAACAGCTCAGCTGCCAGCGGGAGCATCCCTCTGTCTGCATTCTGGTCTGCAGCCCCCTCGGTCAGTGGAGATGGGGACACAGCGTCAGTGCTGAGCCATCACTCTCAACTGTCCCAGCCTGCAAGTAACATGGCCGCCACCCCCGCTGCCTAACCTGCCAGTGGGGCCCGGAGACACCATTTCCATTGCCAGTATCCAGAACTGGATTGCCAGCGTAGTCAATGAAACCCTCGCACAGAAGCAAAACGAAATGCTCCTGCTGTCCCGCTCGCCCTCGGTTGCCAGCGTGAAGGCGGCATCCGCAGCCAGCCTCCTGGGGGATGACCAGACCTCGGTGCTCAGCGCCCCCCTAAGTGGACGCTCTGACGTGCAGTCTGTGCTGTCCTCCAGCAGCTCGCTGACCTCCGGGGCTGGAGGCGGCGGAAACAGAGTGAGGGGGACCAGCAAGCCCCTCTACAGCCTCTTTGCTGACGACGTGGACCTAAAGGAGCTGGGCCGGAAGGAGAGAGAGATGCAGACGGAGCTGCAGGAGAAGATGTCTGAGTACAAAAGGGAGAAGCTGGCCTCCGACAGCAAGCGCAGCTCTCTCTTCAAGAAGAAGAAGGCCAAGGAGGACGAGGGCAGCAGCGCGGGGGACAGAGAGGAGGACACGGACAGCGCCATCGGGAGCTTCCGCTACTCCTCCCGCAGTAACTCCCAGAAGCCCGAGACAGACACCTCCTCCTCCCTGGCCGTCTCCGATCACTATGGAAACGGAGCCGGCAGCCGGAAGGAGACCGACATTAGCACGTGGCTCAGCGGCCTCCGGCCGGAAGGAAGGTCTCCTCCCCAAAGCGATTGGTCTGGAGGCTCCCGGGGGAGGTCCACCAGGTCGTCCCTGCTCCGCGAAACGGAATCTAAGTCGTGCAGTTACAAGTTCTCCAAGTCCCGGTCAGAGGAGCAGGACACCACCTTCCACGCGGCGGACGGCAACGCCGTGAGAAGCACCTCGCGCTTCTCATCTTCCGCCACCAAGGAGGCCAGGGAGATGCACAAGTTCTCCAGGTCCACGTTCAGCGAGACCTCCAGCTCCCGCGAGGGGAGCCCAGAACCCTATTTCTTCCGCCGGACCCCTGAGCCCTCCGATGGGGAAGAGTCGCCAGAGCCAAGGCGCCCAAACTGGGCCAGGCCCAGGGACTGGGAGGATGTGGAAGAGTCATCCAAGACAGACTTCGCTGAGTTTGGGGCCAAGAGGAAATTCACCCAGAGCTTCATGAGGTCTGAAGAGGAGGGAGAGAAAGAGAGGACGGAGAACAGAGAGGAAGGGAGGTTCGCTGCCGGCCGCCAGTCCCAGTTCCGGAGAAGCACAAACCGGCAAGAGGAAGAAGAAATGGACGACGAAGCCATCATTGCTGCCTGGAGACGGCGGCAAGAAGAAACCAGAACTAAACTGCAAAGGAGGCGGGAGGACTGAGCTGAAAAGGGCCCACACTGAAGGCAATGGGAACACAGGAAGAAGCTATTCAACTTGTCGCGGGGCTTGGGAACACTTTACCACAGCCTGCTAAGGGTTGAGCCGGGAGACAGCATCTTCCAGATGTGCAGAAATGCAAGTGTCCAAGCAGAAAGGGCCTGGGGAAGAGATAAGAGCCATCCACGTGAGGCCCAAATTCTGGACAGGCTGACCTCTAAGCTTTCGTGTTTCCCTTCTGTATTTGATAGTGTCCACTGCAGAGTGGAGCAGTCAGTCTACAAAACCGCTGAGGAAGACGGTGCTTGCAGATTGTGGCTCTGTTTGTAGAGGCTTTGCAGTGAGACCCAGGTAACCTATTCTGTAGTGGGTCTGACCGCTCCCTGCAAATGCTCGTCTGCCGGTGGGTCTGCATTAAATTAGTATCCTGTCAAATATTTCTTCACTCTGGTCATTTCTAACCCTGGTTGTTAGAGGAACCTCGTTTGAAAAGACACAACCAGGAGCCAGCCACACCTGTCTGCTATGTTCTGCGCTAAGGAGAACGATGAAGGATTTAGGCTATGATCCAGCCAGTGGCCATACTAGAAAGCTTTGGAGAGAAACAGAAGAAACATGCTTGCTCATGTGAGGTAGAGAGGATCCCCATAGAATAGCAATAAAACAAGCATGGAAGAGAGATGAAAAGATGCTCCATTCCAAGTGATGAGGACATGAGTTTTGAATGAGAGCCAGTGACCATTCTTGCTTCTAATTTACTGAAGGGTCAGTTAAGAATGCAGTGGATGACCTGCTTGATCCTTCTTTGAACTCTGTATGGGTTAGGTTGGTGAGGATTGTTTACTCTTCTTTCCAAGGCTCTTGTGTCTCTAAAGCACAGCCTTTATCAGTGAAGTTTCAGGATTTGAACTTGTGTCCCCCTGAATTAATGTGGAGCAAACGTTGAAAGCATGTGTCCTCTCATTTCACTCTGATGGGGAAGTATCTGCTACAGATGCCATCCATGGGACTCGTCCTTGAGGTTTCATTTTCTGAAGGGAAGAATGAAAGGATCATTATGTTTGTAGCTTTCCATAAAGAGCCATGCATGGCTCCAAGGCATCAACCATCAATAATTCCAGTTCCAGAACAAAGGTGGCAAAGAAATCATCACTGAGAGGAAAAAAGAGGGACCCACTGATGGGAGCAATAATAAGAAGAATCATGTGATCCATTTGTCTGAAGCTAAGTTTCATGGGACACAGAGCTCACACACCCTTTCTGTGTGTTAATTCAGCATCACACACTATAGTAGGCCCACAAGACAACACCAGGTTGGCAGAAAGGGGGCCAAACTAAACAGCACAAACTCAGAAGGGCGCAAAATGCCACCGGTGCCACTGGATTAATTCACCAGCCTTCACTCTCCTGCCTTAGCCACAGTTCATCTCCCTCCACTGACTGAAGGAGAAAGAAGCCTTGAGAAAAGTATTCAGCCCCTACCACATTCGCCCTATTCTCCCCTTTGCCTGCCTTCAGATCCACTCCCTGGTTTCTGAGCCTCAGTGGGCCACCCCATCATTCATAAAGATGCTACTCTAATTTAGCCCCCTGCAAGAAAGCTCATACTATCCATGTTATACATTCTGTCAGTCAGACAGTTCAGTGTCCCCCCTTCCCCGCCCCCCATCATTTATATGGGAAAGCATCTGATGTATGCACAGTCACCTGGTTATTTACCTTTGAGCTTCAGTTTTCTGAAGGGAGAAGTATCACTGAATGAGGTCCCCCGCCTTTCCACCAGGAACCAGTTACTTTGCATATCTCTGTATCTCTCTCTTTCTTGATCTTGCTCCAGAATACATAAATTAATTTCACTCATGTCAAGATAGGCAATGTGTTTTTAAATCAGAACTATTCCTAGTCATTCCCAATTCATATCTTGCTGAATGAATGTTGAGCACACATCTGAGCTGTATTGATTTCTAAATTGCCTATCTTTCTCCAGGCCTGAATGTAAGCCTGGGAGAAACGGACCTGGGGACAACCTGCACACCTCTGTTTGAGCCACAGGTTACAGGGGCAATGGTGGCCTGCAGGGGCCAACAGGAAGACCGGTTCAGCTCAGTGGAATAGTCCACCAGAAAAAGATCAGTGTCCAGCCTCCAAGGAAATGACTTTGCCTGCAGTGAACCCAGGGGTGACTGCTAGGGATCCTGTACTCAAAATTCTGAGAATTCAGCTTGTTCCTAGAGTCCAGAATACATTTTAGAAATCAAATCAATGAAAATTTCATTTGGTTTTTGATGAGCTTGACGAAATATCTGTGAAGTAAGACTCTAAACTGAGGCTGATCGGCAGTGACACTGTTTTAGTCTCTAAGTGACATTTAAAGGTAGAGATCAGTGAAAGTTCCCCACAGGAAACAGATGGTGAACCCAAAGAGATAGCTGGCAGGCTGGGAACTAAGACGTTACTAAATCTTCTGGTGCAAAAACCTGCTCATATGGGTGAAGGCTGAGGGAGCCAAGGAGTAGCCAGGTACCGGCAACCACCAGACACTGATACTACTTCAGGGCTGAAAAATGGTGTAAAGAAACTGGTTCCAGAGTCTGGGAGGACCCATAAATATGGATGGGGTGCCCTAACAACCCATCAAAAAAGTGAGGGAATAAATATCCTGTTTCATCTCATACTAGTAACTTCCAGAAAGTAGGGCAAAAATTGTCTATGAAGAGATGAACAGTGAGCCGGGAAGACAGAAAGCTACCGCACAAAATGCAACATGTTCAAGTAGGAGACCGTCTCCATAGCACCATCCCAAGGATGTGGGCTGACGGCGGTGACGACAACACAGACACTGAACACAGAATCAGCCCTAATGCATTAGGAATTGAGAACTGAAATAGCATTTCAGCTGCATAGGATCAGCTTTCAGAGAGAGCAAGGACTTTGTTTTACAGAAAGGAGATGAGAAGACAACTTTGAGCCTGTGCCTTTGGTCCATCACAAGTAACCTAGAATTCACCGAAAGAAAGCTCCCAAGGTAACAGGTAACTGTGCACAGAGAGGCTGTCCACGAGAGAAGAATCCTGCCCAGGACTTTGAAGTGGGATAGGGGAGGGATGGGAAAGGGCCTTGATTTTTTTTTTTTTAATCCTGCACCCAAGTTGAAGCCCAGGAGGTAAATGAAAACATGGCAGATGTGAAGAGACAAGGGGTGTCACCCAGCAACATCCCAGCAGGAAACAAAAGCCACACCCAAACAGGGCAATTTTTACCCTGCACTATTTACAAAGGTGCAGGCGCGGTGTGGAAACCACCTGTACACCCAGGGGCAGGGCTGCACCTGCCAGCCAGGAGGGGGAGCCAGTTACAGACAGAAAGAGGGACAATTAAAGCAGCCAGCCCAACAGGACCTCACACTGTCTTACTCTAATCTGCCTTCTGTGTCCTCATAGGTCAGATCCAACCAAAGTCCAGGGGAAAGAAGTTGGTACATAGGGTGTACCATCATGGGGGCATATGCCAGGATGGAGAGAAGAGAGCGTGTAGATTTGCAAGGACAAATAGAAGACAGGCAACAGAACAGGAAAGTTTGGGTCAGGGCCTCAGTTAGGACAAGCTTGATAATGGATTGTGAAAACCCTGCTTTTAGTGTTTGGGATAGTTCCATAACCAAGGGTATGAATTTCTCTGGTGTCCCTGAAACTTTTGGCTCTGGGAGTGTTACTCACCGATCAAAGTTTGTCACAATCAGTTGTCAAATACGCTACATAGTAGCCCCTGTAAGATGACTCTTAACAGATACATACCTGACCTTCCTCCTCTTCTGAATTGTGATTTCAAGTTTATGCTTTCAAGGGATGCCAGTTTTGCCTTTGCTGCGGCAAGTTGCTCCTCAGCCACACTGGCTCTGCAGGACGTGTTACATCTGTTTCAGGTACCAACCAGAAACACACCACCCTCCACTCACATGAATTCCATGTAAAATCTATATTTTAAATCATCCCAGGTTCCTAAATACCTACCAGATTTAATATGACTGCATCTATCCATTTGTTCTTGGGAAGGTCGTTAACGTTAGGCAGTCTTATCTCCATAAGTTCCAATCATGCTGAAAGCCATCTTGAGACATCTCTGTGCTTGTGACACCCGTGAGCAAGTGTGTACAGAGACCGGCTGATGCAGGAGCCAGACCTTCCAACTGCTACCCATCCAGCCACCTGTGAATAAATGGATATGCCCCTCAGGCCAGGAGCAGGCCCACTGGACTTCCTCTCCTCTGTCATTAGATTCCTAATGCCAAAAAATCTGAGAGATAGTAAGATGTCTTGGTTTGCAACGTCCCTTCCACACAAGCATGAGGACCTGAGTTCATATCTCCAGAACCCACATAAAAAATCTGGGTACAGAGACACACACCTCCAAACTCAGTGCAGGGGATGCAGAAACGGGAGGCTCCAGGGTTTGCTTAGCCAGTTGGTCTAGCTAAACCAGTGAACTCCAGGTTCAGAGGAAGACCCTGCCACACACACACACACACACACACACACACACACACACACACACATGCACACAGGTGGAGCAAGTGAGGAAGACATCTAACGTCAACCTCTGGCCTCCACTCACACAAATACGTGCAAGCTGTGCTGGTGAGGGTTTGACACAACTTGACACAAACCACGATCATCCGGGAAAAGGGGAATTTGAGACAGTGCCTCCATCAGACTGACCTTGGGCAGGTCTGTGGGGCATTTTCTTGGTTGGTGGTCGGTGTGAATGGGCCCAGCTCAGGAGGGAAGTACCTCTGAATGCAAGCAGAGCAAGGCATGGGGAACAAGCCAGTGGGCAACATTCTTGTAGACTCTCCACTTTGGTTCCCACCTCCAGCTTCCCTCCCTGCTTGATTTCCTGCCTTGGCATCCCTCAGCGACGGACTGTGGTCATGACATGCAGGGATGATCAATCCTTTCCTTCCCCAGTTGCTTTTGGTCATAGTGTTCCTCACGCAATAGAAGGCAAGCTAAGAGGATGGCTTTACCCAGGAAGTCAGCTCAAATGTTTTCAACTGAACACTCTCTGAATGTCCTCCTTGCACTAACATTGCACCAGAGCAAAAATAACAAGCTATGTGGAGCAAGAGAGAGTGGAGGCAGTATTAAGGAAGAAAAAATTGGGGGACACTCATGAGAATTAAAAAAAAAAAAATCCGAGTTAAAGAACTATTCACTACCTGATTCTAAACTTGACGTTTTCTTAAAAAAAAAAAACATTAGGAAAGTCCAAAAGACCAAAATGTGGGACCTTACGGCCAATCTTGAGGCCTCCCCTCACCTTCCCTGGGCCAGGCAATTTTGTGCCACTTATGTGCTCCTTCAATTCTGTCAACTAGCTCTACCTCTGCCAACAAGCCTCTTTCCCCCACTGTTTAAATGCTTAGAGCAGCTTGTTAAACTCCAGCCCCATCATTTATCTTAGGACCGAATAAATCTTCTTTTTATTCCTCTGCTTAAAATCTTCAGTGGCTCCTCATTCCCTATGGGATAAATCTCAAATCCCTTTACTTGTCATTTGAGGAACACCTTCCCCTCCGCTCCCAGCCCCATTGCAAGGTGCCCTTCCTGTACCTCACCTCCTGGCCATGTGTGAATGGAGCACTCTTTGGAGCACTCCTCGGTGCTCCCTCTTGGCTTCTCCTCTGCCCGAGCTGCACATCTCACCACCTATCACTCTGCCAACATCCTGCCCTGTAGGGTTTTTTTCCCAGCAGTGCCTTTCCAGTTCCGTGTCTTCCAGCCTCCTGGCTATCTTTGTCTCCGCCCCTAAACTTGCATGGCATTTGTTCGTACTCACCTTTGATGCTCATCCCAGTCGACATTTTATTAGAGGAATTCGGTACTTAAAGATGTGCAGCTTTCAGGATTATTGTGGCACTATAATTAAATAAGATTCTTTTAATGTGCCCAGACAGTTCATGGCATGCAGTAGAATTCAGTAATTGTACATTGTTATATATAATTCTATAATAATAATCGGTTATTATTATATCTGTTATTATAGACAGTGTGGTAAGGTAGTTAAGAGCACAGCTTTGTAATCTAATTGAAAAACAGCCAACACTCATATTAAGTGTTTGCCACATTCCAGGCACTACATTGAGAGCTTTAGCATGGATTATCTACTTTATCTCTACAATTATCTCCTTAACTCTTCAAAATCCTACTCTTTATGTGTTTTGCCTTAGTTTTAAAATACATGCTATGCTAAATGCAGTATTATTTTACTGAGAATTCGGGAAAAAAAATCAAGACAGAGTGATTCTCACCCTCAAGGAGATAACACTTCCACGAAGAGATGTAACAGACAAATGATGCTGTAGAACACTCAGGATACCATTTGCTTATTGCCAGCTTGTCTGCTTGACCTCACTAGGATGAAGGCTCCAGAAGAATAGCTTTATTCTGGGCTGTATCTCCTGCCTGGACACCAAGCCTGGTCTCCAGAGGACCAGCTCATAACCAATGTTTATGATGGATGAAGGTAATAAGTGGTTGGAAGGAGATAAACAGGATGACATGACGGAGAACAGACGTGAATGGGACGGGAAGGCCACTTTGGATGGGCTGTATGTGCAGGGAGATAACTCTAAGAGGGGCTCATTTAAACTGGAACTTGGATGCTGAGAAGGGCTTAGCCACACAAAGGGAAGACAGCTCCGCTGGGGAAACCAGGGAAAACCTTGAAACTGACACGGAGATGAAATAATGGATTACTCCATATGGGATGCCACTAGAACTCACAACCCCTATTGAAATCCAGACAATCTGATGGCCTATCCTCAGACCTCACATGCCTCTATGGCAGGCAGCTTTTTTTTTTTATGCTTATTGAATACTTTTAAAAAGCAAATCAAGATAGAGCATTATGTTTTACAATCCTCTGAAATACTTTCTTTTCTTTTCTTCACAATTTATTCATGATATATCCCGATTGAAGCCCCCTCCCTCCACTCCCCCAGTCTCACCCTCCCTCCTTCTTCCCCTCATCCCCTTCCCCTAGTCCACTGAAAGGGGGAGTTCTCCACTATTGCCATCTGCCCATAGCTTGTTAAGTCTCATCAGGACTGCCTGGATCCTCTTCCTCCGTGGCCTGGCAAGGCTGCATCATCAGGGGCGAGTGATCAGAGAGCAGTCAACTGAGTTCATGATAGAGGCAGCCCCTGCTCCCCTCCCTCAGAGATCCACATGGAGACTGAGCTGCCAATCTGCCATATCTGAGCAGGGGGTCTAAGTCCTCTCCATGCATGGTCCTCCGTTGGTGTATCAGTCTCTGCAGGACCCCCTGGGCTCAGATCCTTTAGCTTTGTTGGTCTCTTGCAGGGCTCCTGTCCCCTCCATATCCCTCTAATCCCACCCCTCTCTTCCTCCATAAAACTCCCTGCGCTCTGCCCAAAGTTTGGCCCTGAGTTTCAGCATCTGCTTAGATCCCCTATTGGATGAATCCTTTCAGAAGACCCTTTATAGTAGACTCCCATCCTGTTTCCTCTCTTCCGCCACTTCTGGTGTTTATCCTGTTTGACATGCTGAATGAGAATTAAGCATCCTTCATAGAGTCTTCCTTAGTGTTTAGCTACTTTAGGTCTGTCTATGGCTATCCTATATTATATGGCTAATATCCACTTATAAGTGAGTGTATACCATGCCTGTCTTTCTGTTCCTGAGTTACCTCATTCAGGATGATCTCTTCTAGTTCCATCCATTTGCCTGCAAATTTCATGATTTCCTTGTTTTTGATAGCTGAATAGTATTTCATTGTGTAGATGTACCACAAGGTAGGCAGCTTTTAGCAAGTGTTTTAGGCAATGCCTGGCACATGGCAATCATGCACTGGCTAACATTTGCTATGCTATAAGCTTTTAAGTGAATCCAATTTTGAAAACATACAATTAATTACTAATTCATTATACAACACGCTTAGACTCCAGAAAGCCAAACTTCCTCTCTTTAGTTCCAAGGTCCCTCCTATCCTGTGGGTGAACAAGATGATTAGGATGTGATGGGAGAAATACCACCCCACCATCTAAGCTTGCCAGAGACACTTGGAGTTGGATGGTAAGTCAGTTCAGAGCTCAAGGATGGAGGTACAATAGTTCATTACACTGCCCGGGGCGGAGGAAGCCTCCTACTTCTCCCCCACTGGCTGCCCATGGAAAGCCCTGAAAGCATCTCTTTCCAGGCCATAGGCGTGGTTTTAACACTCCAGTGGAACTCAGTCTTGACAAGTGGCTGTGCTCTTCAAGGGGAGCGAAAATCAGGTAAGGGGAAAAGGAGGAGACAGGAAAGAGGCTTCAGATGCCACCAGGGTAATAATTAGTCCTGGCCCTGTGTTCTGTACCATGCCAGCTGCAATCAGCCTGCTGTGATTTCATTTACGAGAGGCTGCTAAGAACTGCTCCAGGAGGACCAGGCACCCCTCAAGGGAACACAGTACCCTCGAGGGAACACAGTAAAACTCTGTGGCTGGCAAGAAGACAGACAGCAGGCATGACTCACTACCGTTCGCTGAGCAGGGAGAAGTCTGCCTTTAGTGCGGCTGGCTCACAGCTTCCTGCTCCCAGCCCCAGTGGCCCCAGAGGGGGGGCATAGAAAGAGAGACCCCCCCCAGAACGCTTTGGAATTTCCACTGGTACACCAATGAGGGACAGCTAAGTTCTGTTCACCCCAGGGACTGCTCTGAAAATCCCTGAAGCAGGTTTAACAGATGGAAGAACTCAGAGCGGGTGTGAAGTCTGTGCTTTCTCCTCATTTATGTAGCAAAATCCTATCTCTAATTTGACAGTAAATATTATTCAGAGGCATGGCCTTCAGCATATGGCTGGACAAGGGAAATGGGGTTAGTGTCCTTCTAAAAGATGCTTCGTTTTGGGGCTCCATCCTGCCTGCCTGCCTCCTCCTTGTGAGGACATGTTGAGAAAGCATGTTAGCTCTAAAACCAGATAATCCTCCCCAGACACTGAATTTGCTACTGCATTCAGCTCAGACCTCTCAGCCTCCAAAACTGTGAGTAACATTCTTCCAATGTTTATAAATTACCCAGCCTATAGGTTTTTGTTTTTGTTTTTGTCACAATGATCTGCTTAGACTGACAAGGAGCGAAGTGATGTCCTCAGAGTCAAACAGTAAGTAAGAGAGCAAGGGCTAAATCTCAGGACTTTCCAATTAGGTATGTCTAATTTTAAAACCACTTTTTGTACAGGACCATTTTGCCCTTTTAAAGATCTAAGCCCGGGGAGGGATTAAAACTGCAATTATAGAGAAATCTAGACTCTAACTGCAGGGCTGCTGGCGGCTTGGCCATTCAAAAGAGACAGTTTCTGAACAAAGCCGGAGCTGGAGTTGGCCTTCCTGCATTTTGCACATTAACCATCTCACTAATAAACAGTGCACTGCGGAGAATTGTGGGGAAGATGACAAGCATGTAGTCTCCTGGGACAGCTCTTAAATAGGAGCTTTACTTAAAGGATGGCATGTTCAAAGAGGTTAAGATTTCCGCACGCTTTCTCTTCCTGGCTCCCGGGAGAGACGCTTTCATTGCAGGGAGTCACAATATTTGTGCGTCTCTCAGACAGCTTTCCCCTTTAAAGCTGTACTGCGAAGGTGGCTATGTAGCTCTCAATTTATTACAAAGGCTGCCAGAGGACAGCAGAGGGCTGGAGGAGGGGAGTTTCAGCAGAGCTTTCCCGAGCTGAGGTTCTCAGGGAATTAGGGTTCTGTTTCCAGCTTGATTTCAGGGTGTGCGTGCATGTGAGTGTGTGAAGACAGAGATATTAGGCAAATGACTCACAGCATCTTTCAAGCCAAGAAAATAACTGCCCATTGGATAGAAGTGAGATCAGGACAAATGTGGATTTCACACTAAGCCAAAATTCAGATAGATAGCTCTAAAAATAGATCTATTAGAAAGGTTTGTCCTGGCGTTTGTCTGTCTATTAGATAGATAGATAGATAGATAGATAGATAGATAGATAGATAGATAGATAGATAGACAGACGATAGACAGACAGACATTGTTTTGTTTTGGGACAGGGTCTTATGTGTCCCAGACTGGCTTTGAACTCTCTACAAAGCCAATGGTGATCTTTAACTTCTAAATCACCTACCTCCACCGTCCAAGTGCTGGGTGTCCAGGCATGTGCCACCATGCTCAGTTTTATGCTCTGCCAAGGATCATACTCAGTGTCTCCAGTATGCCGGGCAAGTACTCTACCAATCAGGATATATCCCTGGCCCTTGGTGTATATTTATTGATGAACAGTAAGTTTAGACCTGGCATATGAGACCCCATTGTCAGCTCCATTCATCACCTCTTCTTTCACAGGATGAGCATCCTGGGGCACTTAATATGAGACAAGATTGTTCCCGTGCTAGGAATGCAAAGAGGACCAAACACAGAGAGTCTGCATGCAACACTAGTGAGTCTTCACCAAAGGAAGGCACTTCACGCAGCCTTATGGGGTAGATATCTCTATACCTACCTTAAAGATGAAGGAATGGTTCACTGAGGTCAAATGACCTGCACAAGGCCTAGATTGACAGGGTTGACTTAAAATATATTTCTGCCTGACTCTAGAGTAAACATTGTCTTCCCCATCCGCTGTGGCTTCCCAATTACAACATGCTCTGTGGGAATGGCATGGGAGTTTTGAGCCACAGACTTATCAGTTATACCTAATTCATTGTATCTACTATCTCTAGGCTCCCCAAGTCAAGGATAAGAGCTAACCACAATAAAGGCCACCTAAAGCAAGCCTATCGCCAACATTAAGTGAAATGGAGAGAAACCTACAGCAAGTTCATTAAAATCGGGGGCAAGGCAAGGCTGTCCACTCTCTTCGTATCTCTTCAATATTATATTTGAAGTCCTAGCTAGAGCAGTAAGACAACTAAAGGAGATCAAGGGGATACAAATTGGAAAGAAAAAAGTCAAAGTATCACTATTTGCATATGATATGATAGTGTACATAAGTGACCCCCCCCAAATTCTATCAGAGAACTCCTGCAGCTGATAAACTCCTTCAGCAAAGTGGCTGGATACAAAATTAACTCAAAAAATCTGTAAACCTCCTATATACAAAGACAAATGGGCTGAGAAAAAAATTAGGGAAACAACACTTCACAGTAGCCACAAATTATATAAAATCTTGGTGAAACTCTATCCAACAAAGTGAAAACCTATATGACAAAAACTTCAAGTCTCTGAAGAAAGAAACAGAAGAAGATATCAGAAGATGGAAAGATGTCCCATGCTCATGGATTGGTAGAATTAACATAGTTTAAAAAAAATGGCCATCTTGCTAAAAGCAATTTAAAGATTCAATGCAATTCCTATCAAAATACCAACACAATTTTTAACAGACCTTGAAAGAAGAATTCTCAACTTCAAATGGAAAAATGAAAAATCCAGAATAGCTAAAACAATCCTGTACAATAAAAGACCTTCTAGAGGTATCACCGTCCTTGATTTCAAGTTGTACTACAGAGCAATAGTAATAAAAACTGTATGGTATTGGCATAGAAACAGACAGGATGATCAGTGGAATCAAATCGAAGATTCAAAAATAAAGCCACACACCTAGAGACACTTGATTTTTTACAAAGAAGACAAACCATACAATGAAAAAAAGAAAACATCTTCAACAAATGGTGCTGGTCTAGCTGAAGACTGCAAATAGATCCATATTTATCACCCAGACAAAGCTCAAGCCCAGGTGGATCAAAGACCTCAACATAAAATCAGATACACTAAATCTAGTAGAAGAGAAAGTAGGAAATAGCCGAGTCAGTGGCACAGAAGACAACTCCCGAACAGAACACCAACAGCTCAGGCACTAAGATCAACAATTAACAAACAGGACCTAAGGCTGGAGAGATGGCTCAGTGGTTAAAAGCACTGCAGAGATCCTGAGTTCAATTCCCAGCAACCACAGGGTGGCTCACAACAGTCTATAATGAGATTTGGTGCCTTCTTCTGGGATGCAGGTGCATATGCAGATAGAGCACTAATATACATAAAATCTTTTTTAAAAAATGGGACCTCATGAAACTGAAAAGCTTTTATAAGGCAAAGGACATTATCAATAGGACAAAAGGGCAGCCTATAGATTGGAAAAAGCTCTTCACCAACCCTACATCCAACAGAGGACTAATATCCAGAATATATAAAGAACTCAAGAAATTAAACACCAACAAACCAAATAATCCAATTAAAAAATGTGGTACAGAGCTAAACAGAGAATTCTCAACAGGGGAATCTCAAATAGCCAAAAGAACTGTTCAATGTCCTTAGACACCAGGAAAATGCAAATCAAAACAACCCTGAGATTCCATCTTACACCCCATCAGGATGGGTATGATAAAAAACTTGATCAACAGCACATGCTGGCGAGGTTGTGGAGAAAAGGGAACACTCTCCACTGCTGGTAGAAGTGTAAACTTGTATAGCCACTGTGGAAATCAATCTGGTGCTTTTTCAGAAAACTGGGAATAGTTCTGCTTCAAGATGCAGCTATACCACTCCTGGGCATATACTCAAAGATGCTCCACCACACCACAGAGACACTTGCTCAATTATGTTCATAGAAGCTTTATTCATAACAGCCAGAAACTGGAAACAACCCAGATGTCTCTTAACTGAAGAATGGATTTTTTTAAAATGTGGTACATTTACACAATAAAGTACTACTCAGCTACTAAACACAAGGACATCTTGAAATGTGCAGGAAAAATGGATGGAACTAGGAAAGAATCATCCTGAGTGAGGTAACCCAAGCCCAAAAAGACATGCATGGTATGTACTCACTTATAAGTGGATATTAGCCATGAAGTACGGATAACCATGTTACAATCCACAGATATAAAGAAGCTACATTACAAGGAGAATCCAAGGAAGGATGCTTGAATCTCACTCAGAAGAGGAAAAATAGAATAGGCATTGAAGGTGAATGGAGGAACTGGGTAGGAGAGAGGATGGGGAGGGGACCAGGGATAGGGATTAGGAGTAGGGAGAGCTAGGGGGAGAGGGCTAGGTGAGCGAACATCTCTGGGATTTGCCAGAGACCTGGGACAGGGAGGCCCCAGGAAGTCTATGGAAGTCACCCTAGCTGAGACTCTGAGCAGGGGGGAATATGGAGGCTGAAGTGGCCCCCTCCTGTAGCCAGGCAGGACTTCCAGTGAGAGATAAGGACACCAATCCACCCACAATACCTTTGACCCAACATTTGTCCTGCAGACAAGATGTTCAGGGACAAAGATGCAGCAAAGATTGAGGGAATGGCTAACCAAAGACTGGCCCTGCTTGGGACCCATCTCATGGGAGAGAACCAATCCCTGACAATATTAATGCTACTCTGCTTTATTTATAGACAGGAGCCTAACGTAACTCCTCTGAGAGGCTTCACCCAGACGCTGATGGGAACAGATGCAGAGACCCACTGCCAAACATTAGGCAGAGCTCAGGGAAGAGCTGGGGGAGCCAAAGGGGTCAAGGACTCCATGAGAAGATCTACAGAGCCCACATGGGCTCACAGGAACTGGACCACCAACCAAAGAGCATGCATGGACTGGTCCTAGGCCCCTGCACAGGTGTAGCAGATACACAGCTTATTTTTATGTGGCTTCCCCAGCAATTGGAGTGGGGGCGCTCTCTGCCTTTGATGCCTCCTTTTGGGGCCTGTTCTCCTAACTGGGCTGCCTTGGCTAACCTCAGTGGGAGAGAAGCACCTAGGACTGCAGCGACTTAAGGTGCCAGGGCAGATTGGTACCCACGGGGTGGGAGAGGGGAGAATGGGGGGAGGGGCGCATGAGCGGGGAAACTGGGAGGACAGGACGGGGCTGCAGTCAGGATGTAAAGTCAATAAATACATAATTAAAAAAAAAACCATGGTGTGTGTGTGAGGGGGTATGTAGCAAGCAAAAAATAAAATAAAAGAAATGTCAAATAACGGATAGCTAGGAGCAGCAGGTGGAGAGCAAAACACCATGCAACCAGGCTCTCACAACATCCAACACAAAGGCGGAAGCCGAGTACAGCGAGCGAGGGAAGCCACGTGGACACACAACAGAGCTGACTGGGGAAGCCCTGCTGAGCACACCACGCTGGAGCTCCTGAGGAGAGATTTCCCAGCAGGCCAGAGGGCTCTCCGCCAATGAGCTTCCAGCTTCTGCTCCTACTGCAGGCGTTCTTTTATGCCATTAGATCAACAACAGTAAACTCTGTGGGAAAGGGTTTACCGTATAGCTGTTCTCAAGGGCATGATGTTTTTAATACCCTTGGCTGTTTGCTGGTACGGAGCCTGACCCAGGACAGAGAGTTTTCGAAGATACTTGGAATTAATATGCTTGAGTCGGGGACAAGTGAGCCTTCCTTGCTCCCAGGGTCTCCTCGCAAGAAGCACATGACAATTCGCCAGACAGTATGTATTACAGTTTGCTATTAGTATCAAATATGCTTCCTCAGAATTGGTGGTGCGCACCACAAACGTTATTAATACCTATTACATGAGATCATATTTCTGTTGAATGAGAATGACCTTTGCTACATTGCCTCTGTGACCTTCCTTAATTATGTTGTTGGTACTTGGTGGTTTAGGAAATTTAAGGGAGATAGAATAGACACGGAGCCCGTGTAAGACTATTCTGCAACTGAACGAGCTGTTCTGTTCACTGAGCACTGAAGAGAGAGAGAGAGGCCTGTACCTATTTCATGGGATCGCCAAGTCCTTTTCTGAACTTCAGGGGGTTGCACCCGTGGGACGTTGGAGTGACCACAAACTGTTGCAACCCTCTGCTGTCGTGTCAGAGAGGAGCTGTTGTGTGAAGCTGTGTCTGAAAAACACATTATGAATAAATGTGCCACGGCAGGAGGGTTTCCTGTAAGACATACATACAGTCTCTAGTCTTTTGAAAATTAACACTCAGCAACACACTGGAGGCTCGATTAGAGAGCGTGAAAAGAATAGTGAAATGTGGACTAGGACAAGGGCTATGATACCTCGGAAAGACATGTTTATTGAGGCAATTAGGAAACATACAGAAAAACACAAATATTAAATATTTGTGGTGGGTAAAATGCTAGTCAGGTAAGCCTGATGACCCGAGTTCCAGCCCATCCCTGGAGGAAGCTACATGAAAGAACCGGACTTGGTGGCATTCCTATAAAATTTTATGGCAGTGCAGGAAGTGGAGACAGGAGACTTCCTGCAAGCTCAAAGTCCAACTAGCCTGGGTAAGCAACGTAGCAGCCGAAGTGGAGAGACTCCCCGGCCCGACACAGTGGAAGTCAGAACACCCTTCCAAGGGTTATCTGACCTCCACACATGCATCGTATATCCGCTCTCTCTCTCTCTCAACAAATAATGACGATACTTTGTATTTTGTAAGACTCTCTGTAACATATTACTGGAAGACACTCGCTGTTGACATTTTTCTGTGTCTCTCCAGTTTTAATAACCTTATGGTAGTCCGTCTTTGCGCTGAAGCTAGTTTGCTTTTTAACCAACCTGTATTATTGAACAATTAATTCTCTTTTCTAAGTTTTCTTGTTCCAGTGAGACGAGTCACCAGCTTATAAGCAACGTGGGGACCACCTGCTTGTAAACTCCACTGGAAGGGCAGTGTGGCTTCACATGGGCTTCTCCAGTTATGTCCTCAGAATAAATTCTTAGAAAGTTGTCACTTCAATGCACAGACACCTTAAAATCAAGAACAATTTCCTTTCCAAGTTGCCTTCTAGAAAGTCTGTACAGATTCAGTGTCGGCAACAGCGCCTCCTGACCCACACTCTTGCCTGGGATCATAAAACGCGAGCACTATAGTCACACCACGGTCAGTGACTGTCGTGTGCTGATTCCATGCCAACGCTTTGCTAACAGCTTGTGTCATTTTTCAGTCCTCTGTCATCCCAGCTGTTGTACAGGACAACCCTCTAGACCAAACAACAGCCATCTTTGGAGTTCAGCTGTTCCCGGTTGTAAAAGATCGTCCCAGCTGGACTGTTGACTTCCTCGAAGGAAGGGTGGGAAGGGTCATAGAACTCTCTCTCTCTCTCTCTCTCTCTCTCTCTCTCTCTCTCCCCCCCCCCGTAGAGGTAGGGGCTCTGTGTGTGCAGCTATAAGAGAGCCATCATTCCCTGCTGACTGAAGACTTTCCAGGGTGGTGTTTTATGGGGGATCCCAGTCATATCCCTGAAAACAGCCACTCACCTATCCTCTATAAGCAAGCCCAGTAAACTTACTCGTGCCCCAGAGTAGCATCGTACCTGAATTTGTTGCTGGGACTTTAGTGAGGGGCAAAAAGCATTGTTTTCCCAGGCAAGGAATTTTAGTGACACCACTTAAGTGAGACAAACCTTCCTGTCCCAGGCCACTGTCTGCTGCTCTGGGAGGAAATATATAAAAACCCTATATACAAAACAGCAAAAAGGACTCCTGTTTGTTTTACTTTTTTGTCTGTGAGAATTTTGCCTGCTTGTACTCACCTCATGCAAGCCTGGTGCCCCCAGCGGCTGGAAGAAGGCATCATCTGGTTTTCTACCAGTTAGGTTTAATTTCGACCTCTCAGGCTGCCCGATGCCAGATGCACTTTCCGATTCTCTTCGGAGCACCCTGGGCTTCACCACGTTCTGAGGGCAGCCGAGGTGCCAGGCGGGAGCTGGCAGCCACCTCGGAGGCAGCACAGGGAGAAAGGGGAAAGCCTCCTCCAGTTTTTGTTTGTTTGTTTTGTTTTGTTTGAGGTGTTGGTGTCGGTGAAGGTGAGAGACAGTCTCTGCTAGACTAGGCTGGCCTCAAACTGGGAATCCTGCTGCCTTGGCTTCCCAGGTGTAATGACACTTGCAGAGATTACAAGCACGCATCACTACACCCAGCTTCCTCTGGTTTCTAATTATGGCCAGACGCACAGAACGCAGAATTTATCCGTCTTTTATATGTACTCCGTTCAGTCTTACTAAATACGTTTCGGTTACATTTTTAATCACTATCAATTCCCGGTTCACATTTTCCCTCCTCTAATACGAAGTTCTATTCCTCCCAGGGTGGCTGGGGGGAGGGGGTCGCCTGGTGGTGATGTGCCTTCTTGACGCCTGTGAGACTTGTTCTAACCCCAGCACTCGATAAAGAATTTCTGACCCCTGTACTTTTCTCGTATGAGTGAAATCATGCAGTGATTGCTTTTTTGGTGGCTAGCTTGTCTTGTTTAGAATAACATCCTCCAGGCTCATCTATGTCTTAGCAGGCTCAAACTCCCCTTATTTCTTAAAGGCCGAATGAATATTGCCCTGTGCGTATAGAACACATTTTTACTTTATTTGAAGCCTGAAAAATGGCCTGTTCTGGAAAATGTCCCACGTGCAATTGAAAATCCTGTATGAGCTGCATTTTGGGCAGGGTGAACTGAAATGCCTGTCCCATCTGGCTGATTTACTGTATTATTTAATGCCCCTGTTGACTTACTCATCTTTTCTCTGGTCATTAGTTTTGCACGATATATTTTGGTGGTCTGTTATATGCACGAATGCTTATAATTATTATAAAAGCCTGCTGTGTTGAAGCTTCTGTTTCTATGTGGTCTTTGTCTCCTCTAATACTTTCCCTTTAAAGTCAATTTTGTTTGATATTCAAATACCTACCTCTGCTTTTGTGGCCCTGGGTGGCCTGAAACTCACTATGCAGACAGGTTGGCTTTCAGAGATCACCCTGCCTCTCAAGATGAAATTTTCCATGTTTTCATTTTGGAGGAAGGGCGCACATGCTATACCACACATTTGGAGGTCACAGGACAACTTACCTCATTGGTCCTGGGAGTTAATCCTGCTTTTGCCTCCTCAGCGCTGGGACTGAAGGCATGAGCTGCCACACCCTGCTCCCACCTGGGCTCTATTGGTTACCGATCTGTATGGAGTTGTGGAGTATTTTCTGTTATTTAATCATTTTGCTTTCAAGTTGCTTTGTTCCTGGAGCTAAAATGACTCCTATGGACAGTAGTACATAGGTAGATCCATTCTGCCAGGCTTTATATGAGGAGTTTACATAGACTGTCAATAAGGAAGTCTTCTATGGTTTGTTATTTGTTATCTAGCACTTCTATCTTCTTTTGTAATCTATTGGTGTGTGTGTGTGTGTGTGTGTGTGTGTGTGTGTGTGTGTGTGCCTGCAGGCTCTAGGTGTGTGTGTGTGTGTGTGCCTGCAGGCTCTAGATGGAGGACAAAAGACGATGTTTGGTGTTCTGCTCTATCACTCTTGACCTTTTGCCCTTGAGACAGGGTTTCTCACAGAACCTGGCGGTTTTGGCCATCAAACCCCGGTGATCCTGTCTTTGACATGAGAATTGGGGATCTGAATTTGGGTCCTTATGCGTACCCAGCAAACATCCTTACCCATTGACCAACCTCCCCAACCCAATTTTTTTTTTTCTGATGTGTTACTCCTTTTTCTTTTTCTGTGTATTCTATGGTTATTTTCTTTCTGATTAAAACAAGGATTGCATTTACCAACTTGTGTTGGTAAGCCTTTTGACACCATAATGAAATCCCCGATTCAGACTACTTAGAGAGAAAGGGGGCTCAGTTCCCATTTTCAGAGATTCAAAGTCCAGCTGCATGATGCCGGTTTAGAAAATGTGTTCCTTTATTTCAGTCAGCGCACCGCCTGTGAGCATTTCTTGTTCAAGAACCCAATAGTCCCCAATCCCCTCAGTTTTGTTTATCTAGAAATGTCTTAATTTCTCTCCCCCCCCACTATCACAGAGAAAAATTTGCTGTATGTTAGATTTTTTTTTTCTTTTCGTAACTGGAACATGTTAGCCCACTGATACTTTCTTCTAAAGTTTCCAGTGAGGAATCTGCTGGTAACGCACTGTGGATTTCATCACCTTCTCGTAGTACATCTTCGGAAAGTGTGCTTGGACTGCCTTGCCATGGTGTGATGCTCTTTGAGTCACTGTTTCCTGCCGTTTATTGGGCTTTTTGGATTTTTGTTCATACTTCCCTTTAAATTTGGGGAGTTTACCATCATCACTTATTTAAATATCCTCCCTTTCCCCCTTTTCACTGCTTTGTGGCTCCCACAGCGCTTATGTTTGTCTGCCAATGTTGTCTCACGGGCTCCTTGAGGTCTACTTACTTTTCTTCAAACTTTCTTCTTTCAATTCCTCAAACTTTGGTAATGTTCATCATTGTATCTTCAAGTATGTTGGGTTTTTTGTTTTGTTTTGTTTTGTTTTTCCTACACCTGTCAAATCTGCCTCTGAATCATTCTAGTTAAATTTTCATTATTGTACCTTTCAGCTCCAGAAAAATTGTATTTATTCATTTGGAAGGGAGGGCACACATGCCACAGCACATGTGTGGAGGTCAGAGGGCAACTTTCAAGAGTCAGTTCTCTCCTTCTACCAGGTGGTCATGTCAAGCAGCAAATACCCTCAACCACTAAGCCATCTCCTCTCCCGCCTCTTCATAAACTGTGTTACTGCGTATGTATGATGTGTGTGTGTGCACCAGAGTGCAAGTATGTGTATGCTGTGGTCAGAGAATTTCTTTCATGAGTCAATTCTCTCCTTCCATTATGGGATCCAGGGACTGAACTCAAGTCTCAGGCTTTCACTATTTTCCTGGCTTTGCTTCCGAATTTTTATTCTGAATGTTTATTCCTTTTAAAATTTTCAATCTCTTTATTGATGTTTCCATCTTGTTTGTGTATCATTGTAGGAGGCACGGAGGGAGGTCGTGGTGCTCACAAATAAGCACTAGGGAGACCCGGAACGTTCACCACACCGGATAGTCTCTTTGAGGGAGAGATGTATAACTTGTTTTCCGCCCCAAACTCGGGGAGCAGACATGGTTAATAGCTGGGTGACCTCCGTGCCATCTGTGTGGCTGACACACGTCAGATCCTCCCTGAGACCCTCATGGTGAGATTGTCAGTCTATAAAAGCTGTCTTTATAAAAGGTGTCACATGTCGTCAATCAAGAGACACCATCTTCGTGGAAGATGTATCATGTCATTCACAGAGCGTTTTGATGTAGTCACGTCTTAAGTTTTATTGTGCACATGGGATTGAGTTAATTATCACCAGGAAAATTTTCACCAAATTGTGTTGTGCTAAAATATGCCTAAAATAAACAGCTCAGGGTCACACTCCTGAAGTCGGAACCAACACCAGCTACTGACTCACAGCAAACGCACCTGCCTTCTTGCCTTTCTGGATAGTTACTGTGCTGGTGATGGGGGTGGCAAAGACCGCACATATCACTTTTCTTGAGTGTCTCCAAGTTCATTGTTTTAAAGTGTCTGTCTAATGGGTCTGCTATCAGATTTTTTCCAGCGAAGCTCTCTGGGTTTGTTTTTTTTTTTTTGCATTTGTCTTGTTTTGCTTTGTTTTGTTTTTATGTTGTGTTATACTTTCCCTTTTGAACGGCTTCTGATTTTAGTTGTTGAAAACCGATATTTGAAGCTAATACTGTAACTATGCAAATAAAATTCTCTCCCTTCTCAAGAGTTTTCTATTTTTTATTATTGCCTGGAGGTCTTAATATTTATTTTGGGGGGGTGGGGTATAGTTCAGTAGGTTAAAGGCTTGCCTACCATGCATGCAGCTCTAGTTTCTGTCCCCAGAACCACATAAACCAGGTTTTGTGGCACAGGCGTGTCATCTCAGAAGTTGGGAGGTAGAGATGGGGAACTAGGAGTGCAAAATCCTCCTCTGCTGCATTATGAGTTGGAGGCCAGCCTGAGGCTAGAGCAGAAAAGAATAAAACAAAGCATTATTTTAGGCTATCTCTGTAACACATCCTGAAGTGTAAAATGAAATCCGTGTCTTTTCTGAGCCTGTGTTTTCTCCCTGGTTACCATGGCCACTTCTGACTTTTTCCCATTCAGTTAGACACGAATGTCTTATCCCTTTATCTGACTCTGCAGAGGGTGAGAAGACAGGCATGAGAGAGTTGGAGCTCTTGGCTCTTTTGAATCTTTTGAAACTCTTCTCCAGCAGGAGTGAGGACTCACAGCGTCGTGGGGGTGCAGCAAGCGTGGCTAGAACTTTCTAGGCCTCTGTGATCAGAATCAGCAATCAGTGATTATGAGCAGAGATCCGTGATACGGAGAGACAAGAGCCTTTTCCCTTACCCTGCCACGGACTAGGTAGAAACAATTTGCTCCAGGGGCACATTCAAAGCTGCCTGCCGCCAGGCTGGGGGTGGGGGATGGTAGCTGCTCCTGTGCTAAGAGCTGAAATTGACCAAAATTGACTGCAATTTACTGTTCAAGCCTTCACTTCAATGGACTCCAGACTTCCCAAATAGTTTCGTAGGACAGGCTCCTCCAGTATAATTGTCGTCTGGGTGAGGAGACAGAGTCCTGCCTCGCCGGCTTCCCAGAATTCTCTCTCTACTTCCGGTTATTATGTGTTTTATTGAAAACTATTCCCACTCAGCTTATTTATTTATTTCTTTACTCTGCCTTCACACTGTAAAGGCAGACGTGAGGGATTCTGACACAGGCTGAATGCACAGCAAAGCCAAAACTCATACTATTTAGTCCTTTGCAATCTACTTCTTTTTCTCTTTATTATTTTATGTGTATTAGTCCTTGCCTGTGTGTATAAGTGTGTACCACGTGCATGCCTGGTACCTGTGAAATCCAGAAGATGTCAGGAACTGAAGCTATGAGCTGTTGTAAGCCTCCATGTGAGTGCTGGGAACCAAGCTCCAGTCCTCTGCAAGATCAGTAAATGCTCCTAACCATTGAGCAATCCCTCCAGCCCCTATTTAGAAAATAATGTTGCCGATTAGTACAAAGAAACAGGGCATAAAAACCATCATGACTGGTTATAAAGAGAACATCTATTTTTTTCCAAAGAAGTACACACTGAAACTATAAAACAGTGTATGCTATGTTTGTATGCATGCCAATACAACAATACCAAAGAACAAGATGTAAAATTCGTATGCATCTTAAAGATAAATTACTGGATGAAGTTAGCCATGACTGCAGTGGGTTGACTTAGCTGTATCTCACACTCCTAGGGGGATGTTGTTATACTGTACTTTGGCAGGTTACTGTGGAATTATGGCATACGAATAGAACAATTAATAGAATAACTTTTATGTTTATTATGTAGGTGTATCATGTTCTCAGTTCATCACTATTCAACACCTAAGAGGCTGGCCCAGAGAGCTTCAACCAAAACATTCTGAGGTTAACTCAGAAATAGGCTGGGGGCAGTGGCACATGCCTGTAATCCTAGAGCACTGGGTAGACAGAGGAAGGCAGATCTCTGTGGGTTCAAGACCAACCTGGCCTATAATGCCAAGGTTACAAAGAGAAATCCTGTCTCAAAAAACTAAAACCAGGCAAACAACAAACAAAAAAACAAAACAAAAAAAAAAAAAAAAAAAAAACAACAGAAATAGGCAATCTCAATAACTAAAGAATTATTTGCTCTGGCAGTTGGTTAAAGCCATTAGTCCCTAATACTGAAGAGGCCTGAAGAAGTTCTCCCTACTCAACCATGAAAGACAGTATCCCCATCTTGGGTGCAGAGTCACACTGTGGGGACGCATATCACACCCACCTTGACTGAATAAGCAAAGCTTGGAGCAGCTTCTCATTTTTCTCCCAGAGGAAAATTCTCCTCCTCCATAGGCCCTGGTCCCTGATTTTAAAAATAAATTAATTAATAAGGAATGTATACTCTTTTAAAATCACAAGGTAAGGTTGGTGAGATGTCTCAGCAGGTAAAGGTACCTGCTACTAAGCCTGACAACCTGAGTTTATTTGCTAAAACTCCCATGGTAGGAGGAGAGAACCAGCTCCTGAAAGCTGTCTTCTGATCTCCACAGGAATGCCCAGACACATGCACACAGACACAGACAGACAGACATACACACACACACACACACACACACACACACACACACACTGAATTATTAAATATAGTTTAGTTAGTTAGAAATTTAAAAAAGAACAAGAATCAAAAGGAAGCTGGAAGTGACAGTACATCCCTGTAATTACTCAGAAAGCAAAGAGTTTGAGGCCAGGCGGGGCTACATTTTGGAGGGCCTGTCAGAGAGATTGGGGGCTGGGAGAAGGAGGAGGGGGGCAAGTAGGGAAATGAAGGGACCGCAAAGGCTCTGCTTTGTCCTTCACTTTCCAATGGGAAAAACCACCAGCTGAAGAGGAAATTCCAGGACCTGGATCAGTAATTCAGCCTTCCACTCTTCACCAACATGGGTTTTCTTCAGTGGAAACACTGCGGGGGCAGCCACGTGGGCCTGTGGTGCGGGGATCCATGCTGACGTGTGAGAGGGTGACAGCAAGGCATTATGAGTGACCAGACACTGCATTCCAGGAAAGAACACTTCTGGGTGGGACACAGTCACCCATCTTTTCTGTGAAAATGACAAGTGACGTATCACTTCATAGTCCTGGAGTGGCTGATATCTGGTCCTGCTAGTTAGTCTACCCAGGATCCATCAGTAATAACGGCGGCGATGTGACTGTTAACTCTCCATAGCCTGTCTCCTTTTTCAGTAACAGGACTCTGATTTGAGCAAGGAGGGAGTGTGTAGCCAAAACTCTGAATTCCTACCATCTCTTACAGAGGTTGAATGACCTCATGACTAAATTGTAGCTTGGAATACCTGGGTCATTGTGGGGACACCCTTATAAAAGGGCCGTTGAATCAGCTGCCACTCCCCTGCAGCCTTCTCCCTTCCTCTTCAGGTCAGAGCAAGGGATTCAACAGCTGGAATGGCAGTGTCTAACTTGTGGCCTTAAGGTGTCCCTGTGAGCTGGAGCCGAAAGAAAAGCTTATTGGAAGAATCACTCCGCAGAAACTGTATTTCTGTGTTTAGTTGTCTATATTCAAATTTCATTTTGTATAAGAGAAACAAAATAAGCCTGTAGCTTCTAGACATCTGTAGCTAACAGGGGAATGCAATTCCTAATGCCCCATGTCTGAGGCAAGGTACCCCAGAGATGGTAATTCATTTACAATTCATGATAAACACAACTAGGTAATAAAAGACCATTTAGGAGAAACTTTTAATGGGCCTAATGTTGTGCCAGAGGCAGGTAGACCCAGGAGGAAAGCTCCAGCCTGACCTGAAGAGATCAAGAAGCATGATGTTTCTTTAGCCAGAAAAGAGGCGTGGAAGGTCTTGTCCAGCGACCAGCCCACCACTCACAGACTCTCTGTTAAATCAGCAGGAAAAGTGTTCCCCTGCCCTGTCTGATCAGTAATAGCTGCAGGATAGTTGGGACCCATGGCAAGTCACTGAAGATGAGGTCATCTGGTCCCAGAGGCTCATCATAGCAAAGTCAGGTTTCCCAGAACTGGCGAAAGTTGTTCCAGTGCAGCTGTAACCGAACAGAACCTTCTGGAGAAGAACGTGTGGATCTGCAGCAGTCGTGACCACAGCGGTCTCCACAGAAGGAACAGAGTCCTCTAGGGGATTCCACGAAGCGTTTAAGGCAGCCAGGCTGTCAAGATGCTGTTCTGACTGGGGGCCAAGGAAAGAGATGCTTAAGTGATAATTCCCTGCTCAGGAAAGCTGAACATAAAGGAAAGCCGGGACAGCTGATCACCAAGCAGCTAATCATTGTACTCCTTGCAACTCAGATTGTTGGAAGAAAAACAAGCGTTAAGGCGTGCTTACGATAAAGTCCTATCGTGAAATTAACATTCTTGATAATGCTTGATAGCACTGAACCCCCAGCAGAAGACTGGGTTGTCTAGATCATTCTCACTCCGGGAAGTAATAAAGAAGAGAAGTCCTAAACCTGTGATCACCTTTTGGTTAGAAGAAAGTTACAAAGAGAACATTCTGTGAAAAGTTTGAAAATGAAAAAAAAAATTCATAAAGGTAGGTAGTTTCCGAGTACAAAGGCCTGAAATATCCTGGCATCTTCAAGGCAAACCAAAACTGCCACCCAACCACCCCACCCCTTACCTTATCTAGCTGCACACACACACACACACACACACACACACACACACACACACACACACGAGAACTTGAAATTCACTCTAGAGTGGGAGGTGCAGCCATCACTGACTTCCAGTGGGAAACAGGTTTCCTCAACACTGCTTTTTGAATGCCCGGAGGTAACCTTATTAGTCCAGGATGGCCCAACCCAGAGCCATGGCAGCTGTCTAGTGCATATGTTCCACACAGTAAATATTGGTTGTATTTTATGGAAGTTGAGGTAAAATGTTCATCAAAGTGAACATGGCTGTAATTTTCAAAAGCGAAAAGATGGAGAATGTTTTGTTGTTGCTTTTTTTCTAAATTCGGAAACAGTTTATAGTTGTGATCTGTGTTGGTAGTTGATGAAGTCGGGAGAAATCTCTTTAAAATAATCTGTGGTTCTTATCTATACTATCGTCACAGTAAAAATCAAGCAAACGCAGAGTTGGGGGAGGAGCTAAAAGGGGAAATGAGAGACACCCATAACCAACTTGTTTGAGTTACAGGTTTTCCCAAGGCCAGTGTACTCTCTGCAGTGATCATTTCTCTGCGAAGTGACCCTCTCTCTATGCCAGCTGCCAGTTCTAACCTTCTTTGCCTCTTCCGCATACCTGCATTTCTCCTAAACTGAAAGTAATGCCCCTGGTTTATTTTTTTCAGGCCAAGGTATCTGTGGCACCAAATACCTACAGCTCCCTAAAGCAGAAGGCTCCGGGCTAAGTTGATACGGACAGTATTCACCTAAGAGTCTCCCTGGTCTGCGTCAACCCCAGAAAAAGCATGGTCCTTCAAAGCGATGTTTGGTACCAAGCTAAGGTCCAGAAGTTTGACCCACCCTAAAAACAATGTCCAAAATGAGCCTAAGGGTGAAGAAAGCAGAGGTTATGGAGTTTCCAGCAACCTGGAAGAAGGAAGACTAGACTCTCCAGATCCCTGACTCTAATTCTACAGAGAATATGTCTAGAGATCCAGGAAAAGGAATGGGAGGGAAGCTCCTGTTCTTCTTTGGGAATAGTTGGAGATCTCCCAAGAACCCAAGTGCCGCCTCTTTTTGCTATTTTTACTGTCTTCCGTGGTCACTGTTCTTGGTAAGTATGTCTCTAACCTTGACGAGAGAAAGGCAAAAGGCTGGGTACGTCTAGGTCAAGCCAATCCAGTATTATAGTTCTGGACACAACATTTCTCAAATCATTAACATGTCTACATGCAAAGCTGAGCAGAATCTGCCCAAAAGGAAATAGACGCAACATGAAGCCACAGATGTCGAGCTTTTCATCTTGTCCCAGTAACTGGACATTTACAGACCAAAGTGACCAAAGTGAAAAGTCATAGTTTCAGCAAAAGTGGTCTTTTAAGTCCCTGAAAAGTAACCAGGCAACCATTAGCATCATAATCCCTAGGTCGCAGGAATCGGCTACAGCAAAGCTAGCGGGACTAATAATACATTGCCCAGCTGTGTGACCTCCAAAATGAGTGATTTTTAAGTCAGCCAGAAGACCCCAAGCTAGGAGGTTTAATTGGGTTTCGTAACACAACCTCTATAATTAGCTTAACTACTGAGGACTGCAGTACCCCATATTAACTGATCGGTTGACCAGCCTGATTCTAGGGTTATCCCTGTTTTACAGCGAAGGCTACAAACTGAAGGTATTTCATCCAAAACCAGAGCGTGGAGTTTGTAACACTGGGATCCACGTGGCTTGCCACCGAGCTGCAATTCAGCCACTCTGCTCTTTACCTTTTTCTATGAACTATAGAAAGCATGAAGAGAGTAAACATTTCCTCTGATCCCGTCAACAGAGGTAACTGTTATTTTTTTATTTTTATTTTTTTCCTTTTGAGAACCGTAGAGCAGAATCAGCTTTTCTGGGTCAATAATGTCAGCATTGCAAGTACAGCCCTGTGGGAATCCACTGGAAGTCTCAAAGTCTGTGTCCCTACCTTGTTGCTTTGCCCCCAGTGGTCATGGCAGCAGACTCCCTTGACTCATTCCCTGATCTGACCTTTGTTTCCCACACCAAAGGCCCTTTCTACAGCAGCCTGGCTTCTCTTGCATATGCCTGGGCTAACCTGGTCTCCAGAGGGTGCTTCTCCTTGGTGCCACTCTCCCAAGGAGGAAGGCACTTTGGGGAGATGTTCTTTTTTAGCGGGGAAGCCCCACAGGAAAGCTTCTTGGGCTAAGCCAGACTGTTGCGATTCTCTCACCATGCCGTCTGTGGTGAGGTCAGAGGCACAGTTTTCACCCTGAAACCTCCAGATACCAAGCTTTGGAGCTAGAGTTTGGGTGAGGCGGTGGTGGAGGGGAAGAGAGTCAAGATGGTGGAGGGGAACACAAAGTAAATGGCCTCGGGGCCCTGAGCCTTGATTCGCCTCAAGAGGTGTTGTTTGTTTGTTTGTTTTTACTTTGTTTTGGTTTGGGTTGGCCTTTCTTTTCTTGAAGTATAGGCAGACTACAAAACTCCCTCACATGCTCAGGGCAGTTAGAGACAGAGGTGGGAGAAAGAACAGTCCATTTATGGAGACTAAAGATGGATCAGTGTAGAGAGAAAGGAAGTCTAGACTCAAAATCCCTCTTAGAAACGACTATGTATCTTCTGTAAGCAGCTGCTGCCATCTAGAAACAAGACCTTTAGACATCTAACCTACGTGAGTAATCTTACTACATAAAGAAAAGAGTAAAGGAAAATTATAAATAATAAGATACGAGGAAGGCCTGGCAGTAGGCAAGGTGGTGATGGCACACACCTTTAATCCCAGCACTCCAGAGGCAAAGGCAGGGGGATCTCTGTGAGTTCACGGCCAGCCTGGTCTATAGACAAAGAGTTCCAGGACAGCCAGGGCTCTATTACACAGAGAAATCCTGTTCTGAAAAAACAAAAACAAAACAAACAACAACAACAACAACAAAGATACATGGAAGTACCCCAGAAAGCCAGTGCTTGTCCCTTTACTGAAAGTCACCATGAAGGCACAGCTTTGAATTTAGGCTAACACAGCTGTAATTAAATTGGTGGCTCATTATCATTATGAGAATTGTAGCTCTTGAAGACACGTCTTTCCAAAAGTGTGACCAATTCTTGGTAAAGTTTTGAGCAAAACAGAATGCCATCTTTTTTTAGTGACTGTACTAGAAATTCCAGGGTTTGTGTAAAAAAAAAGAAGAAGAAGAAGAAGAAACTGCTGTGTGCATAAAACCATTCCATTCTAGGGTTACCAGTATATTCTAGAAAGTGCAGGAGCATCCTTGGTGCCCCATCTCCCAGTTGCCCTCTCCTCAAGCAGCTGCTGTAACAAATAAAAAATATTTCCCTACATTTCCAGCGTCTGAAATGAGGGCCAGTGTGTGAGGTGAACCCAGGAAACCCCTAGCAGGTGGAACATACACCTTGACTCTATACAGGTCCTGACTAGTTCAGCAGTAATACTGAACAATTGCAAGCCCATTTTAGGGACAAGCTTCTCAATAAAAGGAGAAAAAAGAAAAACAAACAAACAAACAAAAAACCTTTCCCCTCAAAGTAAGCAAGGAAATCAATAACACAAGACTGAGCCGGGAAATTCTGTAGAACATCTGAATGAGGCAGGAATGCCCCCGTTTAGAAAAGATTTAATGGTAGCCTAACCAATGGTAGGAATAAATTAAAAGAAAAAAAATGTCACTGGTAACCTTCAGGAAAAATAATTTGCCCAAATATCAATTCAGTAGAAGTAATGACTACCAAAATACAATGTGCCCAGAATTAACTCACTTAATCAGAAAGATTAATTCTCCCCAAAGAAGTAACTCAGACATGCCTAAACCGTTCGTGGCAGCAGTTTCACCCTCAGCCGGATCGTAACTGGCTGCTGAGTCCTAGCTTCTGTGGGACTCCGGGCCTGTGTGAGTAAGCAAAAAGAGGGTCGTGTGTTTAAGTTTCCCCAGCATTGTGCATACTGCCAACGTCAAAGACGTGTGAACAGTTTCTTCGCTCTCAAGCACTGAGCCCGCTGCCTTTCTTGCAACTCTTACGCGTAACTTTCCCAACAGGCTGAAATATTGTGATGTGTTTTAAATTTCAGCCTCCTTATGTTAATAAGGCATACACAGAAGAGTGGTTTGTCCCTTTAAGCACAGTTCTATGCCAATGTGTCCTTCTCCATTTTTGCTGGCTTTGTCTTTTCAACACCCTTTCCCATCAAATGGGGCCTGTGCAGAAACTTAGGAATATGATCAAATCCGGAATAGGTAGAAGGCCTCAAAACTAGAGAAGGTATTGATCTTGGTTGAATGGCAAACTCACCAATTCACCTACAAAGCACTGTACATTAAAATGGTCCTGACAAATTGGTTGGGTTTTCTTTTTCTTTTTCTTTTTCTTTTTCTTTTTTTCTTCAGTTTTTCAAGACAGGGTTTCACTGTGTAGCCTTAGCTGTCCTGAACTCGCTTTGTAGTCCAGGCTGGCCATGAACTTAGAGATTCACCTGCCTCTACCTCCCCAAGTTCTGGGAGTACAGGTGAGTACCACCACACCAGGCTGACAAATTGTTTTTAAGAAAACCAGGGCGATATAGCTCACAGTCATCCCAAACAAAGACTGAAAATCAATTCTCAAAAGACAACAGAAACAATCTCCTACAAACACTCTGTTATCAGCACTGCCTGTGCTGGATAGAAGCAAGGTTTGGGTGAATTGAGCACGTGGTCAGTCGGCCGTGTGACAGACGGTTGTATCTTGGTGAGCTGATCAGCTTCAATGGCCCTGGGAGGGTTAGTTTGCTCTCCCTGGGAAGTCAGGAGACAGGCAGGTGGACGCTGGAAGTGAAAGGACTATAGAAGCCAGCACAGGGAACACCCACCTGAGCAGAGCCCATGAGAGGGGGCTTCCGTTCTCGACTCTGATCTGCACACATATCCCCATGTCGGAGACAGATGCCTCGGGCTCGCTCAACGGGCCGTCAATGGCGGTGATCCCATTACCTATTCTTGCTCGGACTCCAGGCTCACCTGGAATGCTTCTGATTATAAATGAGCTTGCCTGGTCATTTTCCTTCGGAGCGAGAAGTTGTGGCACAAGGGTCACGAGTACCTGGGCACCTTGGCGGATATAAATCTCGATGTGCATTAATAAGCGGTGTTTTGTTTTCACATCGTATTTTACGAGCTTTGTAAGTGCAGGTCACTACCGCTGAGCCTGATTGCCCCTAGGACCCTGGGAAGATTAATTTTTCCCAGTGTCTGTGAGTAATGGCCGGACCCTGGACTGTTCAGAATTCATCTGGCTACCTTTGCATCTAACACTTCTATAATCTATAAAAGTAGTTGAGGAAGGCGCTGCATTGATGAATGAGCCTAAATTAGCCAGACGGAGAATAAAATACTTGATTACGTGTTTACATAAATGCCCTGACGTGATAGGCACCAACCTACAGGTCACACAAAGGCTATGTGACTATTAATCTTGACCATCAAGCTGATTAGGGTGAGAAGAACCTATGAGATTAGTGAAGTCTGTTCCAGAGAGGATTAGTTAAAGGAGAGGATCTGCCCTAGATATGAATGGCACCATCCCAAAGCCTGGGCATCTGCATGTCATAACCGGGAAAGGGGAGAGTTCTCTCGGCTTCCTCACGCTCATGATGCTCCCCTCTGCCACATCCGCCCCAGACTAAAACCTCTGAAATTGGGAACCAAAATAAACCCTCCTTTTTTTTTTTTAAATGTTGTTTTTGACAGGTATTTTGTCATGGTCACTCAAAAGTGACCAACACAAGACATAAACGCTGTCTCTCTAGTATTAGGTTCCTGTGCATGTGTTTGAGATACAGCATCTCCATTACTGTCTGCTATCTCCCCCTAATGCCACAGCCAAAGCTGGCACTGAAAGGGCTGCTGTTCATGCCAAAGGCAACCTTCTGTGCAACCTCTTCCCACTTCTTCAGCTGGGTCAGATCTGTGAGAGCTACCTCAGGCTCTCCCAGGGTCTGGAAATGCCTGGGGCCAGGGTTGGGCTTCCCTTGTTATTGCATGCTGTCCAGAGGGCAGTAAGGAAAACCTTGCTCTCTTCATTGTTCTCTGTCTCTGTCTCTGTCTCTCTGTCTCTCTGTCTGTCTCTCTCTCTACCTTGAACATAGCATGTCTGCTACAGAATCAGAAGGCCAGCACAGTCATCCAGAGAAGACAGGTCACAAGCACCACAGTAGCAATGGCCTTGGTTCCTACTGCCCTGTCTTGCCTGGTCTGGAAAAAGATGAAGTGATGAACACAGCCCATTTTCATAAAAGAAAAGCAGATGATGACACATCCAAGCCACCATTATTACCAAGAACACATTCGCCTAGTTCACAGTGTATCGTCCTATATACAAACTGCCTCCAGGTCACGTGTCCTGATCCTGTGGGATTAGCCACTTTAGTCCTGATGTTTCCATAAAGTCACAGCTGAACAACGCCCTTAAGGTGGTAGAGGGGAGAGGATAGATATAACTGGAGAAAACAGGCTTATCCAGCTTGTATTCCTGTTCCCTTCACGAGCAATTGAAGCTAAATAGCTTCAGGAGCATCACTTCTTTTCCTGGTACCTTCAGAATAGATGCTCAGTAAGATCTCCTGTGCCCCAGGAGCCACTTTTGGGATAAGGAACTTTTTTTTTCCACTTTCTTGCCGTGCCAAGAGTCTATGAGCACGCCTGTGAGAACACACATGCATGCACATTTCCCCCTCTGCCCACATGATTTCCAAGGCTAGTTAACCCTGTGCTACCTCCCGATAGATGCCCACGGCAGGCTTTGCCTTACCACCCCAAGTTATCCCCTGGTTCTGCTCAGTGTTCTTGGAAGAGCGTCTAAGCGGATCATACCTTTCCAGACAGGATTCACGGAGGACATCCGCATCCCCCGGGGAGTCTAAGTGCTCACTCGGCAGGTTTCTCTAATTTATTTCTGCTTTCCACCATCCTACTCCTGTGAACTCTTTCCTTTATTCCGTGTCTTTCTCTGCCACCCCTCTCGGTCTGACCTTCCCTGCAAACTAAGTTAGGAGAGGGACCCTTCTATTTGTGGCTGACCTTACCCTGTGCCTTATAAGGAATGCTAAGGGATTTTTTTTTTTCTCACCACCCTTGCCACTGGATTTTGAAATTAATTTTAAAAGAGAACACAACTTCTGAAGCTGTCCTTCCTTGAAGGACACTTTTTTTTTTATTCCCTCTGCAGAAGATACACTGAGGATTGGTCTCTAGGAAAAAAAAAATTAGTTCTGTGACTGTGTTTTGTTTTATCCCTGGGGTTGAGTGGAGGATGGGTGGCCTGGTGACACAGCTAATCCAGGAGAGCATCCGCTTTCTTTGACAGAGTTCGATTTACGGTGTAATGGGGGTTAGAAGGACCATCCTAAACAGCAACAGCTTTTTCCACACGAAGCATCACTTTGCCTGAGGCCAGGCCTCTCCACTTTGATGGCTACTTTTGTCAGTGTCTAGCATCCTTAGGCACTACACTGCTTAGTGCTTAATGATTAAAAAGAAAACGGGTCTGTAACACGCACACGCTCTCTCTCCCTCTCTCTCTCTCACACACACACACCTTTTATTGCAAAATTGTCCATTTTATTACCGCCAAAACCTAAGCCTTTTCCTTGGGGAGAGAAAGACAAAAGGGGAATAAGAGGCAGGTGTCTGAACAGTTCTCTGGGTCTGGGATATCCAGGCCAGAGTGGGAGAAGGAAGCCCTCAGGGAGGGGAGCGCTTCCCTACTTTTCTATTCTGTACGCGTCAGACCCCAGCTTCATCATCATCGACCCTGAGGTAAGGTAAGCCGACCAGTGGTGCATTTGTGCATGCCTGAGGTGCTTCAGCAGCATCCGGGGTCCACGTTCTTACCTCAGAGGGCTGCACAACTGAACGTGAGGGTTGTGAAAAGTTTTGCCACAGTGAAAGGTTTCTGAATGTGTGCTGACCAAAAATTATTTCAGAACCGATACATCTGAGTCTGCGGTGTCCCCTGCTAGGCTTACCCACGCTGCAGCACGCGGCTTCCCTGAAGCTGGGCTTCTGAACATGCATGCCCCTGCACGTGTCACACCACATAACACCAAACGCTGCCTGAAACACGGATGTAAGAACTACAGCGTGAGGCTGGGCAGCGGTGGCCCAGGCCTTTGATCCCAGCACTGGGGAGGCCGAGGCAGGTGGATCTCTGTGAGTTCAAGAACAGCCTGGTCTACAGAGTGAGTTCCAGGACAGCCAGAGAAACACATGGAGACACCCTGTCTTCAAAAACCAAAAGAGAGAGAGAGAATCGCAGTGTTTTTACTGTTTATTTTCCATTCTTAAAAAATGATGGCTAGAGAGATAATGGCTCAGCAGGTAGTGTCGTTCTATGTCCTGCAGGAGCCTGGGCCTTGTCGGGTACTCACCCAGGAAGCTTGGCCTGGACCAGACCAGAAGTGCCTGCTCCTCCACTGGAAGTTCAGTTTCTGGGAGAAAAGAATGGAGCACGGGGTCAACATTTTCTAGAAATGCTGGTCTCCAGGCGAGAAGGATGGCATGTGGAACCGAGATCCACCTAGTTAGCTGGAGGTGCGGGAGAAAAGGTTTCTCTGCAAGAAGTGCTGCCTGCTCTTTTAATTGGGTTGCCAGCACCAGGCCCAGGGGCAGCGGTGAGCTCAGGACTCCCAAACCAGAGCCAGGCTGCAACAAAGGCCCAGACTGACTCTGGCAAGCTGGTAACGGAGGCTCAGAGCTCTAAAAACCGAGAGGCAGTGGCAGTACCCCGGTTTGGTTTGGGTGGATAGAATGGCTGCTTCAAGAACAGACAGCCACCTGCCTCCACAGACGGGCACTGCCATGGGTGGAGCAGAGAGAGATGGCGCAGCCTTCTGCACTGACATGCGGGTGAACGGCGGAAGCTCCAGGCAGCGGGTGGCAGTGAGTAGCCCAGGGTGGCCCTCCTTTCCCCAGAATAAATGATGAGTCTCAGCCAATCTTGGTGGAGGAACGGAGTGAGAGAGAGTTTATTTCGTGAATCTGGGACATTATAAACTTTGGGCAGTGGGAGGTGTCTTGGGGGTGAATGTGTTTGGCTCGCCAGGGCTAGAAGTGCCAGGGATACGTCATTTACACGAAGCAGCACCGTTGTGTCCTAAGAAGGGGATGCAGAACTTAATTATCCTCTGGGTGGGATGGAGGGAAGAACTCCAGGTTAGAGGTATGGAAGAAGGTCATCGGCTGAAAGCTAAGGTACCAAGACATCTCATTGGCTCGGGGAGGGTATTTCCAGGAATCACCACCAGGTGCACACTGATCCGGGTCCCTATCAGCAAAGGGTTGCACCTGAAATCTCCCGGGGAGCAGTGTGAAGCTCCTTAGATGATCGAGGTTTCCCCAGATCAGGCAGAGAGAAGAGAGCCCTGCTGAGGGAAGGAGTCTGTCATTTAGCTGGCTTAGGCGCTTTCTGGTAACGCCATACTTCTGCCTTCACAGCAGGGTTCAACAGGGGGCGAGTGCTTACTGCTTTTGCATGTATCTGTTCACAACCATCTGTAACTCCAGTTCCGGAGGATCCATAATCCTTTTCTGACCACCCCAGGCTCCTGCATACATGTAGTGCACATACATACACTCAGGCACATCCACATATACGCAAAATAAAAATAAATATAAAAAACACAAGAGTTTAATTACAGAAAACAAAGACTTTTACTATCTCCGTACTATGATTTATCATCCTGTATTATATGTGCGTGTCTCTGGATTGTATTGTATTAGACTTTTATATTTTAAAAACTTATATTTGAGTTGCTGGCTTGAGAGTCAAACAAAAGAAATCATTACAAAAATTTGGGCTTAGATCAGAAAAGAATTTCCAACAGTTTCTGAGCTGACCCCTGTATACAGTGAGAGTTTTGGCTTCTTTAAAACCACAATTATGTTATGTGAGTGTTTTTGTTTTAATCTCGGGTGTGGGATATGCAGCTGCTTCATTTTGTCCACAGCCGTTGACTATGATTGTCTCTTGCTCTAGGAGGGGCGTGATTTTTGCCAGCTGCAGAATGTTTAATTCTGGGGACTCTGGTATAAATGGGGGAGCTCTGAGAGGGACTGCTTGCTCCCCCTGTTGCTGGTTCCTGCTACTGTGTTTGCTGGATTACTTGTTTGCTATTGCTGGATTGCTGGATATTCTCACAACAGACTGGACTTGCCCCAAGGAACCCAATGCTCCTAATTAGCAGTAAGTAGTCTAAAGAGGTCTATGCCCCCTTTCCTCTCTAACCTTGTCTTCTACCTAGTGTTGGGGGTTTGGAAGGGATTAGGGTGGAATAAGGGTTGGAAAGGTGGTAGATAGAAGAGCCCAATAAAATAGCTTTAAAAAATATGCCAACAATCCCTAAACAACCTCCTGCTGTTTTACAGTATGCATCTATGCAAAGCATTCTCAGCACTGATGATTTTAAACAAAACACCAATCAGCTGTGCAAAACACCTAAGACATTCTAGGTGCCACTGTATCAAACATTCAGCAGTGAGTGAATGGTATGCAAATATAAACAAGCACATCCATCTCATTGGTATGCAAATTTCCACCTTTGATGATGATGAAATTGTATATCCATAAATTGCTTCAATCAAAATTTTATGATGTATTATCATAATATTTTATGACATATTATCAATGTTGGAGTCTATGTTCATTTTATATACCTGTATACCTCGGGTCACAGGAAAATTTCTCAGCCAAAGGGTGCCGGAAGAAGAAAACCCTTAAGTAGCCCTGAGGTAGCCTAAGCTAGAAAGGAGGCTGGGGAGGTAACCTTTGCCCTCTGGCTGTCTCCCCGACCTGGGAGGTCACCACAGCCAGATGACCCTGTCCTTCTGTTTTGAGGTGGGTGCCCACAGTATTATCAAGGCCTCTGGGTCTCCTGAGCTGTCTCACTGCTTTCTCCTTCTCCATGCCAGAGCTCTGGACCTTGGGGATGTGAGTAAACTCAGAGGGGGTTTTCAGTCTAGCTACACCAGGGCACGGCAGATTGGGGGGCAAAGGTACCTTCTGTAAGAGTCTCTCCATCTCCTCCAAGTTACAGCTGGATCCCAAAACCACTGAGCTTCAGGCACATGATCGTGTGAAGAGGTAGGGGTGAGGGGAGGGGGGAAGCGGGGAGGTGGACAGAGCTGGACAGCACCTTGCTTGGCTGGTCTGTCATTTGCTTTCCTGCTTTGCTTTCTCTCTCCTCCCCTCCCGGGTCGGGACAGAAGTGTATCCCATCCTTCAGAAGTCTTCAAAGTGCTTGTTTGCAGTTAAGCTAAGTGCGGCTTCGGGCCGGCACATAAATCAACCCTTTGCCTTCTTCATCAAGAACGTCTCGCAGCCAACAAACCCTGCACCAGCGGAACCCAGCGGTGCTGGAGCCATAAAGTTGATTTACATTCTGGAGCGGGCCCTTATCTCCACAGCAAACAGGCCTCGAGAGGCAGCCCGTTTTGTCCTGACTTCCTACCCATTCTGTGGCTTCTGGATAAAGTGTATGTCCCGCTTCCTTGGGGCTGCCGGCTTTGGCATTTGGTGTTCAAAGCCAGCTTTATCTCTCCGGTGCTTTGTCTTCCGAGGCTATTGTTTCAGCTGCCAGTTGAAACAACCCTGTTCAATAATTCGCTTTGTTCCGGCCTGTGTCTGCCCCTATCCTGAGAAGAGTTATTCTTTAAAAAAATAAAAAATAAATAATAAATAATAAAAAAATCCTTACTGAGAGACTGGCAAAGAAGATGGCAACCTTTGCTCTGTTTAGCTTTTTAATTGCGTTTCCTAAGTCACTGGTGAGAACAATAGGTGGATTTTAGTATCGAGATTTCTTTTACAAACGAGATTCTGTCCTCTGAGGGTTCAGATTGAGACTGTTCCCCTCGACAGCACACATACACAACCAAAAAGTGCCAGATGGTCTGCTGTGTAATAAAAATGTATAATGACGGGAACAAACACAACGCTGAACGTAACTTTTAAAGCAGCAACAACAGCGGCTGGACGGGTGGCCCAGTGGTCAAGGATGCGTACTGCAGAGGTACCTGAGCTCAGTTCCCAGCACCGGCATTGGGCAGCACACAACTACCTGTAACTTCAGTTCCAAGGGAGCTGGTGCCCTCTTCTGGCCCACAGAGGCTGCGCAGCAAGCACTTCACCAGACTCAGAAATCTCTGCCATCGTTTGTAAAATGAGTTTTGAAAACAACAATCTTGATGGGGTTGGGGGAGATAGCTGCACGTCTCTAGTGAGTTATAAACCAGGCAACACCCCTGTCCCGGTGACATTTACCTCCCGCTACTCTCGGGATGGCCCTTTCCTGCAATGTTCGCGATTGAATCCAGAACCTTATACATGCCAGGCAAATATGCTACTGCTGAGCTACGCCCCAGGCCGGTCTGTCTGCAGAATTTTAATAACTTTAGAAGGTAGTCAGTCCCTCAACTGTGGTTCGCTTTTCTTATCACCAACACCCTTAAGAGCCTCCCCCTGCATCCCTGATCTCCTCTTCTACCCGCCCCAGGTGGCCATATCACCTCATGAGTTGAAACGTGTGCATCCTAGCAACGTGTGCCCTTCCTCCCCCACACGTGCGCAGATAGCTCCGAGCTGAAGGGGAATACCCCTCCAGTTTGCAGTGCTAGTCTAGGATGCACTATCTCTTTTTTAAATTTAGGTTGATTTTTCTCACGTGTGTGTGTGTGTGTGTGTGTTTGTGTTTGCATGTGTGTGACAGCACCAGCAGGCAAGTCAGAAGACAACTTGTAGAAGTCAGTTCTCTCCCTTCACCACGTCGGACTGGAGGCTCACGCTAAGGTGGCCAGGCTCGGTGCTCAGGGCCTTCACCCACCGAGCCATCTTGCCTGCCTACTCTACCCCTGACTTTGCTCACCAAGTGTAAATTTTCAAAAATTATCTCACTGCTGAACACTTGTTTCCCATCTTGCAGTATTCTGAGGAACCACAGGTCTTTTCTGGATGCAGAGGGGGCTGAAATTTCAGTGATGGGGTGTCACAGATCCTTGGGTCACATTCAGTTAGCAGAATTACGGAATCTGTACAGCTTTATTGACATATGTTTCAGCTGTTTGAAATATACAGTGCAGGAGCTGGAGCGGTGACTGAGGAGTTTAGAGCACATAATATGATGGCCTTTAATCCCAGTGCTTGGGAGGCAGAGGCAGGTGGAGCTCTGTGAGTTCAAGGATAGCCTGGTTACATAGAGAATTCCATAACAGTCAGGCCTACCTAATAGAGACCCTGTCTCAAATAAAACAAAAGAGAGAGAGAGAGAGAGAGACAGAGACAGAGACAGAGACAGAGACAGAGAGAGCACATGCTGTTCTTCCTGAGGACGTAAGTTTGGTTTCCAGAGCCTACACTGGGGGACTCTCAACTAGCTGCCCATACCTCCAGCTCCAGGGGATCCAACACCTTCTGGCCTCCGGGGGATACCTGTAGTCACATGACATAGACACAGACACACATGTGAATACATAATAAAAAGTGAAAGGTATCATTCAATGGTTTTTAAAATTATACTCCTAAGGTTCTACAATCATCCATACAAGCTAATTCTAGAACATTTTCATCACCTAAAAAAAAAAAAAAAAAAAGTCCTCTTATTCATTAACAACTTCCCCACACAAAATCTGGTAACTCTTAACCTACTCTCTGTCTCCATGAATTTTACTATTTTGGGACATTTCACACAAGGGGACTCATACACTGCATTGTAGTTTATGGCTAGCTTCTTTCAGTTAGCATAATGTGTTCAAGATCCAGCCCCAGCACAGCGTGTGTCAGTATGATGTTCCTTTTACTAGCCAAATAATATTCCACCGTGTGGATAAACCGTACTTTTTCAGTGTTTATAGCAGCATCACTGTTAGTGCCTAAGCTGTACTGACTTAGGAACTGCCTTAATTAGGATAAGTTATATCTTTAACTTTTAAATAAGTTGAACCACTCTAGCAAGATGAAGTGTTGTAATTGGTTATTAATATTTACTATTGGTTTATCTTCTAGCAAAGTTTGCTGCTAATCTTAAACAGCTGTATAACCAAATCACCGCACAGAGACTGGGTTTTTAGTTAACCTAGAACACAATGCTGGGCAATATTTACTCCCTCCTAAACCTCCAAGCCCTCAGTTTCCTAACATTTAGATTTCCCACATTATACTTGCTTTTTGTGAAATCTTAGGTCTGGTTCATGCTCCACGTCCTCCAAGATCTCTCCTCCAGCTCTGCTCTCCTAGCTCTCCTCCTGTCCTCTCTCCTCCCACTCATTTCCTGTCCTCTAGCTCCTCCCCTCTCTCCTGTCCTTTGACTCCTCCCAACTCAACATTGTGTCTAGTTACTTTATTTGAAAGTTCACACCAAGTTGAGACAGGATGCTTAGGATGAGTATCACAATGCAATATCTGGATTGAAACCAAGAGGGGGGTGGGGTAGAAAAATCAGCATTTGAATGAACAAGGGTAAGGTGTATACATTAAAAAAAAAACAGCAACAACATTATACCAACAATGAAGGAAAGAAGATACTTGGGGAAAAACAAGACATTTCTATTATCTTTCCATTTTTCCAGAAAACAAAACAAAACAAAACAAAACAGAATTCTATGCAAGTGAGAAATATTCTGTAAACCTTTTTCCAGTGTGCACATATCTTAAGCCTGGAGAACACAGAACTATGCTGACTTGGTTCAAGGTTTCCAGGGAATGAGGGAAAAGTAAAGAGCCAATGGAAGCAGCCGTCTTGTTCTTCAGTCTGTCTCTCCCTGTGCCTTAACCTCACGTCCACTCTGCTGGTCTGCCCTCCTGTGTGCTTCTGGTGGTCCAGCACGCAGCTATGGGAGAGCTGTGGGAGAGGTTAGCAGTTGTACTTAATTACAAGGAAATAAGGTTTCTCTGGAGCTGCTGTGAGGGGTGCAGACATGATCCGTCAAAGTGTTCCGAGAGCCTTGGAAGGCAGTCCCTCTGCAAATACGGGGTCGGCCTTTATTGTCACTGCCGTTAATAAGCCAGATGTTCTCAAAGCATTCCTCCAACCGGGGACGAGGCTTGGAAAATTGCTACCCCTTTATTGGTTGCTGAAACCAAATAAAAATCAAATTAAAGTTTAATTCACCTCATAATTTTCTTCATGGCAGCTCTGGTTGGCAGCCTTGAGGCAGGGCCAACCTCCTCCTCCTCCACGGCATCCATCACCCTCAGCTGAAGCCCCAGAGGCCAGCCGCTCCTTTTACCTCTGCCAGAAATCCTTGGTGGGTTCAGGCTGCAGCTGCAGAGAGAGTTGCAGCTCTGGCCAAGATGAAAGGACTCTGGAAGATGCTTGAAGAGGCCAGAAAGTCCTTCCCACTTCTCTTCTCTTCTGGGGTCTCCATGGTGACCGGGCAGAGGTCCGATAGATATTCCAGCTATGTGACTTGGACCCCTCCTCCCATATCCAGCTTCAGGGGTGCTTGACTCCGCATGCAGGGAGGGCTGTAGCCACAGAAGCCATGCCCCGGCTTCCACTCCTGCTATCCGGATCGGGCCTGTGATAACGAGGTTCAATCAGTATCTCTTGCACTTTTACGAAGATCTTCCTAGTTAGTGAATGAATGCTGAGTGAATGAACAACAGAATCACCTTCTAGTTGTTTCCTTTTAACATACTCTTTATTCTCTCACAGTCTCCCCACCTTTTCTCTTCCTTCTTCCCCTTTCTTTGACATACAAATCTCCAAGCCTTCCGAGGCACCACACTACTCTGATGACTCCACACGTGCTGTGAGTTAGCGGCCTGCTAGCGTCTGTGCGAACTCAGGAGTTGGCTTTGCAGTTTTGAAGTCCACCAGTGAAAGGCAACAGCCTCCTCTTTGAAATTAGACAGAGCGCAAAGACAGAAGATCATGATGGATCCAGGAGGTAATGAACCTAGAGGAACCAAGAAGATTTCTCAAGGCTGGGAACTGCGTCATAAAAAGCCACCAGGTACGGATGCAAAGTGTTTGCAGTCAGCCCCTGTTCATCCACCCATTTTACAGTCCAGGGCCTGCAGAACGGACCAGCACATGCCAAGGAAGACGGGACCAAAGGCTGAAGATGGGAGCAGCTGAAGGCTGTCAGAGGAAGCTGGTGAGGCGGTCAATTGACACCTAACATCCAAGCAAGAGCTGCAACAAACAGAGCCAGGAAGTGCTCCACAGAGGACATGACCAACAGACATTAGGAAGAATTAACTCCCTCTCGGTGCAATAGAGTAAAGGGCAGATCAGAAGGGAACTCAGGGGACAAGGGGATGGAGGTGAGGTAACGCATGAGCAGTTGCTTACCTCTGCTCACAGGCAAACCAGTCATGTCCACTCCTGACTGTGCAGAAAGCTTTAACGCACACAGCCATGGTGATCTTTGCTTTTATGAGTGGGAGTTTTGTTTTCTGATTGTTTGCTTGCTTGCTTGCTTTATTCTTCTATGGGACTCGAACCCAGAGCCCTGCTCACGCCAAGTCCATGCTACTACCACTGAGCTGCACCTCAGCCTTCTTTTTTTAATAGTTTTCCCTATAAGGAAGGCGTGTCTTCATCCTGGCATATTCCTTGGCATCACATTAGAGAAAAAGCACAGGGGGCAGCGCGATTGCCCAGAAACACTTTTACCTCAGTGGGTAAAGTGTAGCGCGGTTCCTGAAGCTGTGTGCAATCTAAGCACCTTCTCTTTCCTCCGGCTCAGACGTGGCAGAGTCAAGCATTCTCACTGGAATTCATGAACTAGTTCATCTTTCTGGCACTCCTGGTGAATTTTCAGTTCGCCGCTGACAGAGACATGCAGGTGCTGGAGAGAGGTCCTTCTGCCTCCCACATCTGCATCTTCCCAGGCTGGCAGCAGCAGCTGACAGGCCCTGCCTGATACCCAGGATACACAGGTGGCCCAGAGCACAAGCGTGAGCTCACCACACACACACACTCTCTCTCTTTCTCTCTCTCTCTCTCTCTCTCTCTCTCTCACACACACACACACACACTCGAAGGTTTGCATTTCTTCTTCCACTCCTTTAACTTCCTGGGTTTTTGTTTTGCTTTAAGTTAGCATTTTCTAGACAATCAGGCTTACTCCAAGACTGTGCATAGAAGTGGGGGGCACTGAGTGGAGGAAAAGGTATAAGCGAAATGGGAGGGGGAGAACATGAAGGACGTGGAGACCCAGCAAGTTTGGGGATTTTGCTTTTCTGTCTTGTTTTAAAATGGCATGAGAGATCTGTGAGGTGGCTCCGTGGGAGAAGGAGCTGGCTTGCTATCAAGCCTGGAGACCGGAGTTTGAATCCCCGGGGACCCATTTCGTGGCAGGAAAGGACTTCTTAAGGTTGTCCTCTGACCTGCACACAAGTAATGTACAAAAGTTTTGGTACAATGTATTTATTTTAAAGATGAGGTACTAATAGCACTGCCTTTCTGGAGTTGTGAGGATTAGGGCCATTGGAGGTCCCTGGATTCCTTTGTTTGTTTCTCTTCCTGATGTGGCTACATTGAATAAATCTCCTCTTTCTGCTTTCACTGTTAGGGACCACTGGCTGAGCCTGGCTTGTTGTTTATCATGCTTGAATACCTTACCCACTGAGCCATCTCATCAGCCCAGAAAATACATCCTTTTTGTTTGTTTGTTTGTTTTTAGAGACAGCTTTTCTCAGTGTAGACCTAGTTGTCTTGGACTTGCTTTGGAGATCAGGCTGGCCTCGAACTCACAGAGATCCTCCTACTTCTGTCTCCTGAGTGCTGGGATTAAAGGTGTGGACCACTACTCCTGGCTCAGAAAATACTTTCTTAGAACTATCAACACAGAAAGGGTGACTAATGACGCAGGAGTGGTAATCCTTTCTTTCTTTCTTTACAAAAATTTACCTATCTCCCTGCTTATTTTCAAATAGCAAAATAACACACCTAACAAAAAGTCCTTTTTTCTCTCTGTAAACGCCCAACTTGGGGACTGGGTTGGGTTGTGAGGCTCCTTGCAGAAAGGAGAGAAATTCCTCACAGGCACTTCTTCAAACATCTCAGTGTTTACTTGGGTGTTGGAGCCGCGTGAGATGTAGTGAGAAGCGGCAAAGGGAAATTAGCCAGCGCTCCTGTTAGTTTTAATCGCCAGCGTTGCCGTGCGTTCCGTCTCACACCCAACCGCAGCTTTCCTAAACCCCACTGCACGTTCCACCCCGACTAGCCAGAGCCCCCCACCCCCACCCCGCCGAGAATGGGGCCTCCGTCCCGCCAGACTCCCCTCGCTCATTCTGCTAGAGCAACAGTAGCTAGCCGTCTGTCGTTAATTGGCTGCGAGGTAGAGGGTGTGCGGGGCAGAAAGGTCTAAGCCTGTGCAGCTTGGGGTCCGTGAGGATGTGGCTGGTCTCCGGGAAGCTTCCAGAAAGTGCAGACTGGGGATTCAGAAGCAGAGCTTTTATAAACGCTGCCTCCCAGCGCCCCTGAAAGAGAGAGGGAGCGGGGAGCTCACAGGCTTCCCCCTCACCCCCACCCCCACCCCGGGGAGGCTGGATTTGGAGATGACTAACACAATTACCCCTTTGGAATTTGGCTTAAGAGATGAAAGAAATAGAGCAGAGGTAACAGTTAAAACCCCCACCGCTCCTCCCCACCCTCTCCCCGCTCAAGAGCTGGAAAGGGAACTGGGGGGAGGGGAGGGGAAGGAGGGAAGGAGAGACAGAAAGGGCACCTGTGCTGCCAGTGGGCAGTCAGCTGATGTGAGCGATGCTGGCCTGAGGGCGAGATGGAGTGTGGGTTTTGATCTTCTGGATTTGTGACTGCCGTGGAAAGCAACGCCTGTGAGAGGGATCCTGGCTCGCGATGAGTTGCAGGGCCACCGCCCTCTTGCTCAGGCCTAACAAGACAACGGAGAGAAGCCACCAAAATCTGCCCGGCCAGACGGCCTGTCCCTGGCTGAGGTGGTGTGTGGTTGTTGAGACTGACCTGTCTCTCCCAGGTAGCATCTCCCAAAGCTATTGACCACGCTCATCGCTAGGAGGCCACGAGCAGGGACCTTCATTAAGGATTTTCCACCCGCTCATCCCTCGACTCCCTTTAACCTTCCCCAGCCGCATCTGAGAGCCCCTACTACGGAAATGACGGCTGCCCAGGGCCACGGAGGTGACTGATCTGACGCCCCAAAACTGGGGCTTTTTCAGATCTTAGAAAGCTAAGAAACCACCACAAGCAAGAGGAGCCAAGGAGATGCAATAACTAAATTTAGCATGCTGGGACGGGGACCTGGGGCAGAAAAAGGCAAACAGGAAGTCCATAGATAGAGTGTGCATGTCTACTAATAAAAATGTGTCCGAACTGGATCATTAATGGCGACAGATGTAAAATGCCAATCATAGGGGGAATTGGGTGGGCCTACGGAAACTCAGTACTGCTTTCAAATGTTGTCTGTCAATCTAAAAGATTCTGAAACGAACTGTTAAAATTGAAATAGTAATAGTATAGATTAAAAATGAAGACTTTTTTTTCTGAAAGACACACATTAAGACACATTTAGATTCCATCTCGCTGTAAACTCTGTGTAAACAAATGACTTTCTACAATAAACATTAAATATTTTTATAAGGAAAAATATTCAAAAATAATTGAACTCATAGTTGGTATAGAAAGACCTCTTGTCGTTGGTAGGTATATAGCACACATATTAGCTATTACAGATAATCCAGAATGTGTAGGGTAGGTGCAAATACTGGGCCATTTTATATAATTGTGCATCCTTGCATTTTAGTATTGGCTAGGAGTGTCTAACCCCTATAGTTACTGAAGGATGCTATCATTAAAAAATTATTAGGTGCCAGCTCAGTGGGTAGAAGTGCTTGCCACCGAGACAGGAAACCTGAGTTTGATCCTGGGGACCCACACAAGCTAGAAGGAGAAATGGAGAGATCCAGCTTCTACAGGCTGTCCTCTACACACATGCTGTGGCATGCCCATGGTGTGTGTTCTCTCTCTCTCTCTCATACACACACACACACACACACACACACACTAAATGTAATGAAAATGTTTTTAAATAAATTATAAACTATTCTTTATTTGGAAGGAGAAGCAAGACTGAGAAGCTGTTTCAGTGACGATTTTCACTAATTTGTTCATGGAAACATTTAACTGCATGCATTAGGTTTGTACGTATTTGGAGCAGGATTTTATGCCGAGAGCATGATAGGAAACAAGGGCCCATGCTACAGGCAAGAAGCAGCTGGCAGCTTGATGGAAAGCTGACTCAAGCCCACAGTTGCCTTTGTTCTGTTTTGTTGTGCTGGGGAATGAAGCTGGGGCCTTGGACATGACAGGAACTCAGCAAACACTCTGCTAAGTTACATTTCTATCCCACAAGCCCACAGTTAAGGGGCCTGGGGGGGCAATAAACCCAGAGTCAGGGATTAATCAAGGCTCCACTGTGCGGTACCTTAAATTGACAGTGTGAGGTTGAGAGCATAAACCTTGGAGTGGGACAATGCTGGCGATAAAGGTAACATAATGACAAGCTCAGGGTTAATTTATTTCTAATATAATGAAGTCTTATTGTGGAACAGGATTACCATATGTGCTTTGTATCTGTCGAACATACCTAGTCCTCCACACAACCTAAGGAGTAGACACTGTCATGTTCTGCCATTCCCTAGAGATGAAGATGTGGAGGTGCTAACACCTTACTCATAGATACCAGTTAACTGCAGAGCCGGGGGCAGAACCCAGGCAAACTCCAGAGACTTTGCTTGAAATTCTGTGCCAACTCCTGAAGGTTGAGTAAAAGTCAGCAGGTAAAGTGATCGTAAGTCTTATTTGATAGGCTAGACCTCAGAAAATGTCTTTTGTGATGTAATTATGAGGTCTCCCCATTTGGTAGAATGAATTGATTAAGTGACCCAGAAAATACAGCTACCATATACATATATATACATATCTTCTATACTCCTAAAGAGAGTTCAGTAAAAACTGTCTCACTCTATTTGGATTGTTATAACAAAATACCTAGGCTGGAGACTTTTATTCTCACAGTTCTAGAGGCAGTGAGGTCCAAGGTGAAAGTCCTGGTAGATCTGGGTCTGGCAAGTTCTCTTTCTTTCTGTCTTTCAGTCTTCTTGTACCTTCACATGGTGGAAAACACGGAGAAGCAAGCCTTCTTAGATCTCTTCCTATAAGGGCAGTAATCTTTTTCCTAAAGGTTTTGCTCTCAGTGACATAAGTACTTCCCAAAGTCCTCATTGATAGCATCACGCTGTGTAAATGTTGCTTTTATTTCTTCAGATGAAGGGAGATGAGAGCCTTTCTCAAGCATTTCTATCTCTTTCTGAAATCTCACTATCTAGTTCAACTCAGCTGTTCTGCCTAAACTCCTCCCCAAACTGATAGATTCAAATTGCCTTCTCTTGGCTTCCGATTGAATTTCTCTGCCTGGCCTCAAATTAATTATGGTGTTATGTTATAATCTTCTGGATCCTTCTCATTCTCTGGCTCATTCTGTCTTCACCTGTGACTAGCTTGTTCTTTCTGCAATCTGTCTCTGTAGAACTGTCCTGGTAATCAACTCTCGGTAAAAACTCTTAAACCGGGCGTGGTGGCACACACCTGTAATCCCAGTGCTCTGGGAGGCAGAGGCAGGAGGATCTCTGTGAGTTCTACAAAGTTAGTCCAGGACAGCCAAGGCTACACAGAGAAACTCTGTCTCAAAACAAAACACCAAAACTCTTCTCTTAGGTAAGCACTCTTTCCAGTCTTATTTCCATGAGAGTTGGGTATATCCTATTTCTGACTCACTGTGCCAAATATTTCTCTGATTCATCACTTTGTCTGGCCCTCAACTAGATGTCACTTTCAAACATGGCTGCTTCCTTCTATAAGCTTAGCGTCATTGTTTGGAATTAAAGGTGTGTCCAAAGGGCTTGTCTGTATTCTGCCAGATGATACTGAAATCCATTCCAGCCGGATTACATAGACCTAGAAGGTCTTTGGATATGATCCCTTGTCAGAGGAGCCATGTTGTGGATTAAAATTCCTCTACTACACCTGGAGTTACGATTTCAACATGTACATTGGTAGAGCACAAATGTCTATAACATTCTACCTTTGCTTCCTCACGCCCGATTCACATCTTCCTTGTCTTCCAGTGATTTTTTTAACATCACCTCTATAGTTCTATGTCTCATCTAAATATCATTTTAATCAGGTATACACGTAATATTTGTGATGCAATTCATTCTGAGATAAAATTCTTCTCTATCGGTGAACACGTGAAATCAAAGAAATTGGTGCTTCTAAAACAGTGGTTGAATGGGCTGGTGACAGACTTTATCATTTCGAAGGGGACAACCCTGGATTTTTGGTTAGTTTGTTTGTTGTTTTTGTTTGTCAAGATAGGGTTTCACTGTGTAGCCCTGGCTATACTGAAACTCACTCTGTAGAGCAAGTTGGCCTCGAACTCACAGAGATCCGCCTTCCTCTGCCTCCCTGAGTGCACCAGCACCACCTGGCAAGTCCTTTGAAATGTTAAGGCTCAAGAACAGTCCTCTTCTGTTGGATGGCCTGCTCTCTCAGCATCCTGGAGAATCACTGGCTCTCAGAAGAGCTTTCCCATCCTCCTCTGTAGAGACTGGAGTGTGGCCCCCTCTGAATCATTTGGGAGGCTCTCTTCCTTTCCTTGCCTCTAAGAATCGCACACTCACCGCCTTCCTTGTTCTAGCCTACTTTTGCTGTTTCCCTTTGGTGCCTGCAGTTAGTTCTGTTGGGGTAATCCCACCTCTCTCCTTGACTTCTGTTGAGACGCAAATGTTTCTTTCACACTTATGCCAATCTTTTCAGTAAATGGGAGTCTGACTACCCTTAATGTCTCTTCTCATCTGAGTCATTTGTTTCCACCTGCATTTTACCATAGGCTCTGAGAAGGAACCAAGCTCTACCCAACACTACACTTAGCCATCTACTCAGCTAAAACCCCAGCTGCTTCTTTGCAGTTTCTCACTTGCACCAAACAGCAGGATGTGAGCAAAATTCAGTCAAGTTTGTTGCCACTTTACAATAGGGATGTCCTGTCTTCCGTTGTTCAATGACATGTCTCATTCCTCTGAGACATCAGAATGGGAACAAGGCTTCCCACACATGGAGGTTACCCTTCACAGATAAACCATAGCAAACTGGAGACAAACTGGGATGTTCATAGAACATTCTGATGAGAAAGAAATAAGAACCTAAACCTCCCAGTGGCAAAGGAGGAAGGATGGAGGGGTGGCAGATCAGACATGCCCTTGGGAGATGCTAAGGCCTGGTTACTGATAGGGCAAGGAGAGATCTAAGTGATGTGTTAGAGCTTTGGATTGTGTGAAAGGACTTGTTATCCAAATACACTAAGCAAGAATGGTTTATAATCACTCTGTCTGGAAAAATAAGGACAGAGGTGCAGTTATAAAACAGGCATTCCATAGAAGATGTTTGGGAATGGAAGTCATTCTATTGAGAGGCCTGCCTACCTCCGGGCAGAGGCAGCTGGCCATTGGTCTTGTCTTTCATTGCTCTATATAGCTTTCGACTTGGGGCTTTTCTCCTCACAGTTTGTTTCCCCTTTGGATTTTGCAATCTTATGAAATGCATGACTTTACATTCCTGTCCCATGTACCCTGTGTGCGCCTTAACATCCACTCCTTCCTTGCTACTGTCATTCTGAGTCTGTGCTTTGGCTTTGGAAAGAGGAGACTCAGCCATTTATCTTGTATCCATTGTCTCTCTGAGGCAATGTTCTCAGTGGTTCCATTGTAGGCTGTCTGGTTCAGTCAGTTATGGACAAGGAATCCGAAGGGACTGGTTACACCTCAGGAACCCCGAGACCAAGGTATCAGCACAAAGGAGATTTGCTTCAGAGGGACAGATGACAGAGAATAAAAGGCAAAGACAGGAGACAGAGGAAGAGGGAGAAAGGGAAGAGAACAAGGGAGAGGGATTAGCTAGATTGGGCTAATTAAGTGAGGAAACTGAACCCTAAAAGTTCAGAACCATTCCTTGGCCTTAAAACCAATCCTAAAAGGAGATAGGAATGAAATGGAAGTGTCTGGTTTCCTTGAAGACTCAGTGTTGTCATGTGATGTTTTGCTGCAAGCTGGTCATTTGATGTTTTGCTGAAGGTGGGTTGTGAGAGGACACATGATATTTTCCTGTGAGTTCTCTCATGTGTGTGACTTTGGCCAGCTGAGATCATCTGTGGGAGGACTCTGAGGAGATATACAGAGGCCTACACACAGTGAGAGGTTGCTTTTTGGATCAACATTGCTGTGCTGATTGCCTTCACAGAGAGAAACATTCCAGAGAACTTCCTTGGAGCAATCCAACTGAGTCTTGTGGCTTTTGCTGACTTCATGTTGCCGCTTGGTGTTGGCCTCTGGACTGAACTATTGGTATCCTGATGACTGAGTTTGGTATTCCCCTAAAGACCCAATGACCTGAATTAGCAGGAACTAGATAAAAGAGGTCTGTAGCCCTTTTCCCTATTAAGCTCCTACCTAAGGTTGGGGGGTTGGAAGAGAGGTAAAGGTGTTTAAGAACCCTAAACAAAGTAGGTGTGGTGAAAAATCTAAACCTACACAGGAACATTTCTTTGCATTTTGTCCTAAACTAAAAATAAGGACAGAACACTATTTGAATGGGAACACCTATCCCTCTCTGCTTTGCAATTACAGGTACAACGGGACCAGCAGCCTCCAACTGCCACCAGGACGTCCCCATTATTAGGTTTTGTCAGAGTTGTTTTTCTCATAGCCACAGGAAAAGTAACTAAGATAAACCCTTTCTAGTCTGGGTTACTCTAAGAAAGATGTCAATTAAACGAAATGAATAGCCAAGGATGAAAAGCTAAACGGAGGAGTTTAAGGTACATTGTAGTGTGGCATAGGAGAACATACTCAGAGAAACTGAAAATCCATGCCTGAACTTCAAGAAATATCAGATCTGGGGGTAAGGGGGGGGGGGCGTGCTGCACAGAAAAGCATCAAGACAGCAATAGTTTCATAAGAGTGGTACCTTGGGAAAAGAGAAGGTGAGAATGAAATTGGTCTCATTCCTTGTCATTTTTCAGAGGACTGGACAATTCTTTCCCAAACAAACTGCCAAGGATTCATCATACCATCGGGTAATGGCTCCCCATTTCTCTCTATATACTCTTGCGGCAAAACTGCCTGTTCCTCTCTAAGGCATAGGACCCTGTCTGGTAGAGTCCACTGAACCTCACAGATCCAGTTGAGACCAATGCTCATGGACTTGTTTCCCTGTTTATCCCTCTATTATAAACCGACACACAGATGGCATTCTAGGCTACTGTCTCAAGAGATTATATAAGCAAAAAATCCTACCAGAGGGAAGAAAAAAACCTAAAAGTTTGCAAATGAGTTTGGACTCTTTTTTTCCATTTCTTCCAGCTGGTCCCTCTCCTAAGATTAGCAATATAAAATAATGCCAATAAACTCTGGATCCCCACCCCCCGTTAATCCATAAGCTCTCTGGAAGCATATTACAAGACTATTAGCAGTCCTTGAGCAATGCCCACTCATGGTTTGGAAGGCACCTTCATTTCCTCACACCAGTCCAGGAATAATGACTGTTGGTAGCCAAGCGTATCTCTGTTTTAAGAGCAGACCCAATCAGCACAAACCATCTATTCCCATTAGAGCACCTAAATAACCGTTCTCAGACACTCGCCAAAGCAGGAGCTGGACTGGCTGGTTTTCGGTCAACTTGACCCAAGCTAGCGTCATTTGAAAGGCGGGAACCTCAATTGAGAACATGCCTCCATAACATCCAGCTGTAAGACATTTTCTTAATTAGTGGTTGATGGAGGAGGACCCAGCCCATCGTGGATGGTACCATCCCTGGACTGGTGGTCCTGAGTGCTTCAAGAGAGCAAGGTGAGCAAGCCATGATGAGTAAGTACCCTTTTGTGGCCTCTGCATCAGTTCCACCTTCCATGTCCTTGCCCTGTTTGAGTTCCTTTCTTCACTTCCTTCAGTGATATACTATGATATGGAAGTGTAATCCAAATAAACTCCTCAACTTGCTTTAGTCATGCTGTTTCAGCACAGCAACAGGGGCTTAGGGCTGAGTGCTCACCACAGGACCACACAACCCCCAGCTTTTTCTTCCCTGTACCTACAGCCTGAATGTACATCAGATCTCTCTTCTACCTCTAGCAATCCCCTATCAATGCGTCTTATAAAGGTAAGCGTAATTTGGAGGGCCTTTTTTAATCATCTGCTCTATCTCCCAAATAATGAGACAGAGACCTACTTGATTTATTCAGCAAGCTTTAAAGCAATAGAACTGGGTAGATACTGATCTAGTCTAACCTGTCTATGATAGTCCGGCTACTTCCCAGCCACGTGTCCCAAATTACTTGCCATATTGGTTCTGCCTGGGCTGTTTTTGTTTTATCAGGTCAGCCCTCACAGTCACATCCCTCCCATCCCTTTTCTTCCTTCTTTCTTCTCTACCTTGTGGTCTCTACTTGCGGCCCCTCGACTGGGAATGGAAGTCCAGCCTTCCTGTCCTCTCTCACCCAGCTATTGGCTCTCAGCTTCTTTATTAACCAATCGGAGATAATTTGGGGGCATTGTTTACACCACATTGATACAGGAGCTTCTTCATAGAAACGACAATGCCCACATTGGGACTGCAACCAGATCTCAGGGCACAGAAATCGGTATCTAAATACACAGGACACCAACCCAACCCCCAACAGTGTCTTGCAGAAAAAAATAAAGCCAGTCTGAATTTAACTTTGAATATGGGACTCAGAAGCTTTTTATCACACTGTCTGAAATCACACAGTGTCATTTAAGCTATCTATATTCTATTGGTCATACTGGCCAATCCAAACTCAGTACAGAAGAGAACTGCCTAAGAGCAAAACCCCCAGAAACTGAGGACCTCCAGGGCCCATTTGGTTACTTCATTCATATTTTTTGGCCGAAGTGAGACTTGCGGCCAAGCTCAGTGTCAGTGGTTTGGCAATGTACAGTCCTTCGTGCTCAATTTACCCAAGGGGAGCTCAGGGACCACTTTCAAGAGTGTCATAATTATGAGAAACTAGAGTCCTCGACAGAATGGAGAAGGCTAAAAGTCACTGTTGTGAAAACCTTAGGTCTCCTTGGGTGAGCCAAGCCTTTGAGGAAGCCTGCTAAAGTCAACAATATCTGTGTAGGACACCGAGAGCAGAACCTCAAAGTGGGATCCAAGCAGCTAGAAACAGACCTAAGTCAGCCTTCACTATTCCTGGTCAGGGACCTGTCAGGATCCTAGAGTCCAGGGCAGGAAAAAGCAGTGGAGAAAACATCAGGAAAACAAAAGATAGACCCAGCAGAGCTTAGGACTTGAAAGCCATAAGCAAGTCCAATGCTTATATGCCATGCTAAGATCCTAGCACTCCAGTCAATGCGGCCAAGGACCAGAGACACACCCCACCGAGGACCTCAGCTCTGAGTTAGATTCCTGTCTCAGAACCACATTTTCTTTGCTTTTATCTGCTGGACCTCTCTGATTCATGTCCAGCACAGCCCAAGCAGACTGAATGAAACTAAGATTGCGGTTGCTATCATTGATGTGATAATACTAAGTTCTGTCTGCCACGAGTAGCTCAGTAAATGCTAATTAATCGTGAGCTGTTGCGGCTAACTCTAATATGTAGCTGCTCAACACTGAGGAGAATCCAGGAGCCGAGTCTGGTGTCACCTCAACAATCGAAAAGATAATTTCGCCAATGAAAGGAACCTGAGCAAGCAAATCAAAGACGGTTAAACTTTTTTTTTCGACAAGCCTGTGAAGGGGTTGGTTGCCCCTCCTTGTGATTCAGGAAAAGCTTATTTTCTTTAATCAACAGATGCCATACTGTTTTGCAGCTGGCCTTTAGGGAGACTGAGAGTTTTTGCTTTGGTCTTTTGGAGCCCTAAGCCGTCACAAGAGAAGGCTGATTACCCTGCTGGAGGTACCATTGGAGAGCCTCTGAGGGGATGTGAAGAGAGAGAAAGGAGCCCAGCTTAACCCACTCCCCCATTGCTCCTAAGCTGCCAGGACAGTGACAAAGCTACTTTGGATTCTCCCAGCAGCCCAGTGAGCATCTGAATTCTACTAGTGACCTTCCTCAACTGAAGCAGAAACCCACTGAGGAGTCCCAGAAACCCTGGCCTACAAAAATAGAGATGAATTAAAACTGTGACTTAAAAAAAAAAAAAAGAAAGAAAGAAATTCACCTACCAGAAATGTGGTCATTCTAAGGCACATAGTTCTCTGGCATTTAGCACTTTCTAAACTTTGTGTGACTATCTATCAGTTCTAATTCTCAAATTTGTTTGTTTGTTTTTTAATTTCAATCAGCCCAAAAGGAAGCACCTTTCAATCCATTTCCCTCAGCTCCTGGCAACCACCAATCTGCTTTGTCTATATGACTTTACCCAACCTGGATATGTCATATAAATTGACTCTCTTGTATGTGGGTTCTTTTATTTAACATGACTCTTTTGAAGTTGGTCCATGCAGTTCTGAGTTTCTAACTTTCAGGGTTTTTTGTTTTGTTTTGTTTTTTTAATATGTAGCAGTGTATTCCCCAGAACACTTAGTTTGAGCCCTAGAACTATAGATGTGTTTACCAAAAGTTCTCCTGACCGGAAGCCAGAGAGCTGGGCTCTTCGGGGAGCCTCTTCCGCATGAGTGCACTTGCTCTCTGTTTTCATGTGACTTTTTCTTTTCAAAGTTAACACAAAGGATCCAGGAAGCACAGGCAGGTGGGAGGTGGTCTTGCCTGTCTATGAAGTTCTTGCTTCAAAGAAACAGCCAAATGCTAAACCTGAATGCCCCCTGGTTGGCTAAGCGACAGCCCGCAGATCCCAGGTGTGCACATTAGACAACACGGCGCTCATTTATGCATTGAAAATCACATTAGCATCGAGTGCTTTCATGAAGCCCTCAGAATGTTTTAAGCGAGAGGCCTGTAATTACAAAGTGTCTGTAATGTTAACTAGCCAGTGAGGGTCCGCCCACTAATCTGGCCACCTCTGTCACTTTACAAAGAAGCTGAATGGAAAGACAGGTTCAACAGCAACGTTTGTTCACTGCTGTGCAACAAAGAAACTCAGAGAAGCCATGTGCAGGCTGAACTTCACCGTTTGGTTCTGGGTCTCCTACTCCCGACCTATTCTCACAATTCAGGAAAGACAAAGGGGTATGATGAAAACTTTGGGGTGTAACATAGAGTGATCTAGCTTGGCAGTGGGGGCATCTTTGGGATCCTTGTGGGACAGCCAAGCAGAGGCTGCCCACCCTGGCTCAGAGGAGGCCTCTTCTTGATGGCAGTATTTGCTGCCCACCCTGGCTCAGAGGAGGCCTCTTCTTGATGGCAGTGTTTCCCATAATTCTCAATGCTCGGCTATCAACATCAGCCTTGAAGGTCTTCTCAGATCTTCTTTGGACTCCGCTCAGGGATGCCCTGGTTGTTTAGGTTTGGGATCATCCAGAGGGTGTATATTTACCCCAAAGCTCTCACGGAGGGATTCCAATGAACAGCTAAGTTTAAAAACTACTGGCTTAGATGAATGTGGGTTCAATTCAGTAGATCAAAACCACATGCCAGCCTCACCCGATGTGACTGACAGACGCCACACTTACAATACACAGAGGAGTAGATAATAGCTTCCTGAGGGCTTGCTAATAGTCTGCCCTTTGAGGAGGACCGTAACAGAAGACAGACTGCTTGTGATGGCTGACGTACAAGTGAGGAGACAGTTTATTGTAGGGATACAAGGGTATCTCGTGGTACCTGAGGTTATACATGAGGTCCAGGAGCAACCAAGATAAAAAAATTCACTGTCAGAATCAAGTGTCTGTGTCACTACTGTTTGTTTGGCAGCCTCAACCACACAGCTCTTTGTCCTCGCTTCCAGCACCATCTGGCTGGAACAGGTAGATTCTGCAAACTCATGCAACACAGTAGGCAGTAGACCTGGCTTGTGTTTGCTTTGGACATTATTTTTCTGTTATCTCTCTCTCTCTCTCTCTCTCTCTCTCTCTCTCTCTCTCTTCCTCTCTGTCTCTCTCTCTTCCTAATTTCTGCAGTGAAAGAACCAGGGTCTTGCCCATGCTCTACCTCTGAGCTGTGTGTCTAGTCCCACGTATTTTTTTTCTATGTAAATTGTGAGGTTTCATCTACGAACGCCAGTTCTATAAGCATTTGACAACATGGCAAGCTGGATTTGAACGTGGTGACACCTGGCTGAAATGGAATCATGCGGCCACTTTTCAGGGAGCACAGCCACTGTTTTGCAGGGTCTGTCTTGGTTAGCTGGGGCTGATTTTCTGGTTTGTTTTCATAGATGCTACAGAGTAAGTGCCATAAGAGCAGAGGGTTTCTGCTGACTCGATCCTCAGGTGCTGGAAGCTTGCAGTTCTCTGCTGGGAGTAGCCCTTGCATCGCTAGAAAGCTTTGAAAAGTCACATCTTAGACCTACTGACACTCTCCAGAAGGAGGGCCAAGGAGTCTGCATTCCTAGAAAAGCAAGATTGGGGCTTTGGAAGATGGTTGTTCAAAAAACAAATCGAAACATCTAACATCATTTCTAAACTTCTCTGAAATAACTAAAGAAGCGGAAAGAAGGATAGACTGAAAACACAAAGGGTAGACTGGAAACAAAACAAAGCACAGGAAACCCAAAGTCTGAAGCTTTTAAAGCAAGTATTTACAGTTTAGCACTGTTTACATAGGACAGGCTGAATTTGGGGAAAGAAGGACTTAAAATGGCACTGACAACAATTTCTATTGTTTCCCGTTTGAAATATCAGCTACTTTATAACTTGCAAAAATATTCATTTAGATGAATATTCAGTACAATTTCCCAAGAATACCTGATTATTCAGCAAGATTATATTGATAATCTTGTTAACATATTTCTCTTGAAATATGATTGTATGAGTAGAAAATGTTCAGTAAATACTAACAGTTAGGCTGAAAATTGAGTTGTCCTGGATTGCTTCGTGCAGGTTTGAGTTTGAGCCTCACTTTCCAGAGGCTGCAAACTGCCACATTCACTGTGTGATCTCCCTTGGCCACAGAGCTCTTCACCTTCCTTTTTCTTCTTTGCTGCACCATCTCTCCCTGCATTCTCCTCCTTCACCCTGGTCATTCACTCCCTTACACTCTTTTCCACCCTCTTCATCCAGGAGCCTTCTCTAGCCATTTCTGCATCACTTTTGCACATCTCTCTGTCTTCACCGTGCGGACTGCCGTGAAGAGACGTCTCTTCCACACTCCATAGCGGCTTACTCTGCCTGTTCCGCACACATTCTGCATTGCACACATCTGCTCGCTCATTCCCTCCTGTCTTGCAATGCCAGACTAAGCAAGGATTTGTTTACAAGGATTTAACTGAGCAAAAGCTAAACTGAGGCACGGGGAGTTTACATAACTCGACTGCAGCCACTCAAGCATTAATGAACAAAGAGAGCGACTTAATCCAAATGTAGGTGACTTCAGATATGAAGCTCTGGCTAAGACTTGGTGGTGCCCTGGTTTCAGCCTCTGCCTGAAACAGCACACAATGAAACACGTCAAACAACAGTTTTGAGATGCTGGAGGTAACGGTTAGTCTTTAGTTGGTTTGACTGGATTTAAAATCAACAGAAATATATGCCTCTGGGTGTGTCTAAAGGGGGTTTCTACAAAGATTTCACAGAGATGGGAAGACCGAGCCTGGATGCAGGTGGCATATTCCTACAGGCTGGGGACCCAGACTGAACAGAAAAGAAAAGTGAGCTAAACACTAAGACTCCTCTCTCTCTCTCTCTCTCTCTCTCTCTCTCTCTCTCTCTCTCCCTGACTGCACATCACACTCCCACTGCCATGCCTCACCCTGCCATGATGGTCTCTTCTCTCAAACTCCGAGTTAGAGCAAGCCTCATTCCTTAAACTGCTTTGTCAGGTACTTTGTAATATCAATGAGAAAAGCAACTAATATGTTGGCTGTTGAGTAACAAAGGTTAATGATTCTGGAAAGATGAGAAATAAAATTAATGAACCCTTCCAAAATGCTGCCTTAAGATGGCCTCTAGGCCAGGGCTCAGGAAGGGGAACGGAAGCAAGTGTGCTGGAGCTAAAGTCACAGAGAGAAGAGTCTGGCAACACCTGAGCTCAAAGAACAAAGCCTGAGAGAGGAGAGAGGCATACAGAAAGAGGATCTTAGGGATCTGTAGAGAGAAAACTGATCCAAATACAAAATATAGCAAGGGAACCACCAGAGAGGATCAGAGAGGAATGAGAGATTATCCCTTTGCTGGTTATCCACTCCAGTCTAGAGTGCCCAGGAAGGTGTTGCCTGAGCAGGGACGAATATTTAGTCTTGGATTAAATACAGCCCTGACCCACATTCAACATGGAAGCAAGGACCGAAAGACTCAAACGATTTCCAAAATAATTTCGTGTCAGTGTAAAGCTCAATGATACCAGATTATCTGTCACCCAAGATGTTTCACAGTTCACAATGTCTGTCACCCAAGCAAAGACTGTTGGGTAGCAAAGACACCAAGGCTCCAGGTGTGGTGATGCACCTCTCACCATGTGGAGGCTGACACAGAAGGGTTACAAGTTTGAAGTTTTCCTAGGCTACCTAGCAAGACACTGTCTGACAGACAGATAGACAGACAATCAAAACCATGTCTCAGATCAAGGAAAATACTTAATCAATTGAGTGAACTAGCTCAAGCCAGAACTGGAACAGGTGTTAAAATAAGCAAGGACATCATGGAAATGTAAAAGTAGTATTTTATTTGCCTGTGTAATTGTCATCTCTAAGGCTTACTACCTCTGTCTACTAATGTAGGCCTAGTCCAGGAAGCTTCTAGCCTTTGTAAAATTTGACTTAGGCCTAGAATGTTTTCAGCCTGAGACTTAAACTGCTCAATAAACTCACTCTTTTTAGTTCTTTCTGAACTCTGGCGGCTGGTTCAATTCAGCTGCTCTAGCTTAAAACGCCTCTCCGAGCTGACTGATTCAAACTGGCTTCTCTCACCTTCTGACTGAATTGCTCTGCTTGGTCTCATACTAACTTTGGCAGTCTCTTCTAATCTTCCGGCTCCATCTCATTCTCTGGCTTGTTCTGTCTTCATCTGTGTCTAGTTTGTTCTCCCTTCAATCTGTCTCTGTAAAACTCTCCCAGTAAAAACCGCCTCCTCTCTCTGTGCTGCTCTCTCTTAAGTCACCTCTCCTTTCTCTCTGCCTGTGCTGATCTCCTAAGTCCTCTCTATTTTCCCTACTGTTCTTGTGAGAGTTGAGAATATCATATTCTGTCAAATCTTTCTCTCATTCATCACTTTGTCTGCCTCTCAATCAGACATCACTTTCAAACATGGGTGCTTCCTCCTACAAACTAACTTTTCATTATTTGGGATTAAAGGTGTGTACTAAGAGTGTGTCTGTTTATATTCCAGCCAGTAGCCATGTTGCTGGGTTAAAATCCCTCTACATGGAAACATGGGGTTGGTGCTCAGTAATGTTAGTCATCTTCATTTTAGCCCCACGAAACGTTTAACTGTGGATGATATCACTACCCACACTGACGGATAGGAAAACTGAGGCGGGCAGTAGTGGGGTGATGCTACACACCTTTAATATCAGCATTCGGGAGGCAGAGGTAAGTGCATCTCTGGGAGTTTGAGGCTAGCCCGGTTTACGGTGTGAGTTCCAGGACAGCCAGGACTGTACAGAGGGACTGCCTACACACAGAGGCTAAGATCAGTTACAATGTGTTGCAGCGTTTACTGAAGTTGACGTTCTCCAAACACCTAGGTACTCCTAGCGAGCAGAAAGTCAGGGAGAGGCAACCGTTAGTGCTAGTTACTATCATCAGTCTGGTGAAGAAACAAATAACAACAACCAAAAACAAGTACAAGCTGGGTGTGGTGGCACACGCCTATAATCCCAGCATGCAGGGAGGCAGAGTCGGGCGGATCTCTGTGAGTTTAAGGCAAGCCAGGTCTACAAGAGAAACCCTGTCTCAAAAAACAAAACAAAACAAAACAAAACAAAACAAAAAAACAAAACAAAAACAAAAACCAAATATATGTGTGTGTGTGTGTGTGTGTGTGTGTCTTAAGATAATAATTTTAAGTACCTTCTACCTGGAAGGTAGAATAAGAATCAATTATTTTAACCGATCATGAGACTCATTGCTGAATGCATATACATATAGTTATCTATGAAGTGATTCGTTTTCACTTATTTTGAATGTGGCTGGGAGTGTCAGATGGCCAGGTAAAAACATAGGACCACTAGCTCCTGTTGATCCACTGGGAAGCTGCTAGATGTAGTATACTCAGCCTTAACATAGTCTTCTTGTTACCCTATCCTTTCACCACAAAAAAAAAAAAAAAAAAAAAAAAAATCCCTCTTCCAGCATGTGGCTCACTAAAACCATAGGGTTTTCATGTCTTCTTCCTTTTTCTTTATTTTCTTGCTTGTTTTATGAGTATGAATGTTACATGTGTATGTATGCTTGCATTGTGTGCCTGGTCCATGGAGGCCAGAAGAGGGCGTTGGATTCCCTGGAGCTGGAGTTACAGATGGCTGTCATGTGGCTGCCACGAGGGAGCTGGGATCTGCCCGTCTGGGTTACAGATGCCCTGCCGCGGCTGACTTTTTATGTGAGTGGTAGGCATCGAACTCAGGTCCTTCTGCTTGCTCAGCAGGCACTTTACCCACTAAGCCATCTCCCCAGCCCAATAGATACACTTTTGAATTTTAAAATGCTATAGAACTATTGAGGATATGTATTTTGTTTTGATGTGCACAATAAGTTCTTTAATTAGTGGAGAACAGAGAAAGAAAGTCTTTTTTTTTTTAATTTTCTAGTGGGGATAGAGGCAAAACTTGCCTTTATTGGGTAAAATAGGAAATCATTGATACACTGAGGTGGTCAGTGTTTAGCTTAATATAGTCAAATTTTAAAGAAGAACAACACATTTACCAACATCAAATGCTTGAAACGCATTGTTTAAGATCCTGTCTAAATGGCAGAGTGGAATTGTGGTGCCTCTCAAGTTTTCAGCACTCTGAAAATGAAACCCTTATTATGTACATAAGCCCATTTATTCACAGTCACATGCCTGATTTCTAGGCATATTTTTAGGAATACCTTATGTGGGGGTTGGAGAGACAGCTTGTCCATACCCAGATCATCCTAATGTCCCCTTCGGTCACAGACTCTTTCACTTTCCAAAGATCCCTTCTGTCAAGCACTGTGCTGATGTGGTGTTGTTGCATAGAGGCCATTTAAATTACCAGCTACTTTTGTCTTGTACAGCAGGAAACTATTCTTGGCCAAGGGACCTGCTGCATACTTCCAGGCTAGAGGAAAAAAAAATGTTTGCCAAACTTCCAAAATCTCTGTGGCATCTGAGATTACAGCCAACATCGCTAATGGTCTACCTGGCTGTTACCAGCTCCTGATAAGTTTAAGTGATCTGTTCTCCTCATGTCCCATCATTGTGAATACTACTGAGAGGCCATTTCTCTTTTCCTTCTTAAAAACATGCGGAAGCAAATGTCAAGGTTGTATTAGGTCTTGTAATCACCCTGCATGTGTACCAACTGGCATTTCCCCATAAACCAAGCTCACATTCTATTTATCTTGGTCCTGCCAGATGGAAAGTTCATCTTAGTTCCAAGACTGTATGGCTGTATGGTGTGGAAGGAGGTCAAACTTGGCTTGAGCTCTTCTTCTCTTCTAAAAACATCCTCGCTGAGAGGTACAAGTGCAGGGGAGAGCAGCGGGGAGGCTGGTATGTCTGTGAGATGGCTGCAGAAATGGCAGGGGAAGGGGAGGGGTGTGGTGAACAATTTGGCTGTCCTCTCTTGAGTTATTTCATAGCCAGAGTTGCATTAGGGAGGTGTTTTAGGAAGCTTTTACCATGAGGGAAAGAAAGATTCATTTTCTTCCTATAGTGTGAGCAAGCACCTGCCAGAGCTTCTCCTTCACTTGGGGAGAGAGGGTTGAAAGGCTTTCATGATCTCCAAAATGCTACCCGAAAGGGAGACTATTCATCCTGCCAAGTGGAAAGTCTCCTTCCCAGGTGCAGAGATGCACATCATCTCCCTAAGAGGACAGCTCCCTCCTCCCAACTCCCCCTTTTCTGGACAAGGATTCCTCAAACATAGCAAAGTGACACCTACAACTGGGCATTTTTTTCACAGTGTCCCCCAAAGTGAATGCTTGGCAGATGTGTATGAAGAAATGAAGATGTTGCTGGGGTTTGAATACAGTTGTCTCCTCTGCAGCTCATGCTGAAATCGAATTGCTGTTGGGCTTGCATTGGAGCCACGGCCTCCAACAGCTGTGGAAATCAGTAAGAGGAATTAGTGCTTCCTTTAAGTTCTAGTTAGTTCGACAACAGGCAGTGGCTGTGGATGGGTGGCACATGCCTTTAATCCCAGCACTCAGGAGGCAGAGGCAGGCAGACCTCTGTGGGAGCCAGCTTGGTCTACTGAGTGAGCTCCAGGACAGCCAGGGCTATGTAGAGATCCTATCGACAAACACAACAAAACAACAACAAGAGCAAGTTGCTATGAAGCCAGCCCAGTCCATGTTTTCCCTTTTCTGCTCATGCCTGTTCACCCTTCTGATTTTCATCATGGCTGAAATGGCAGGAGGCTCTGATCTGCACCAAATCCCAGCATCCTGGACAATGAGCCAAAACGAACCTCTCTTCTTCATAAATGACTCAGTCTTAGGAAGGTGATTATAGCAACAGAGAGCAGAGTAAGACAAATGCCTCCAGAGATATCTTAGAATGTTTAGAAGTGGTCAGTCTGGGAGAGCACTAAGAAAACAGTTAATCTTTCTTCCCCGTTATCAATACAATAATATTCAAACAATGATTTTTTTTAACACAGTTTTAAACATATCAAACTCTATCTAATCAGAACTTTTCTTCCTTGAGACCTAAGTGAACGCTTTAAGCCCAAAGGAGAATCCAGAGCCTTCTGGACTACACATCACTAGGCTGATGTCTCTGCTTAGACACCGTCTCTACCTGAGTGTGTGGTCACAAGCGCTGAGTGAGTGACATGCCGCTGTGGGCGTGGGGTCACACTCTGATGGCTGAATTGGCCCCTGGGGCATCCTACAGGCAATTGTGCCATGGGAAAAGATTCTTGAGAACAAGGGTTATGACATATCTTCAACTAATGTAGGGACAGACATAGCTTAGTCTGTAAATGCTGGATGGCTTGAAGTGAAGGATAATAGAAAACGTTCTTTTTCTTTTTTACTTACGAATTTAACTATATGGAATCTCACGAATATATAGAATAGCTTTGTGTTTGGTCACGTGTTTAGCAAATAGAGTTTATTAAAATGTTAAAATCCCATGAAATTGGGGTGTCTCGGAACATTCTAGTCGCATGGCCATATGGTTTTAAAGCTGTAAAATACCAGCAGCTTGGATTTATCTAATTTTACAAAGTGAGGTGCTCATTGGCATCGGAAGGAAATGTCAAACAAAAGCATGGCAGGAGAGGTTGTTTAAATTAATTTCAGTTGCCAACGTGAAGGGATTTACTTCCAAGTGATTTGTTCTAGTGCAGATCCGGTCTTGTGTCCTGTACTAATTGGTTTGATACTTTTGGGTGCTTTCTGGCTCCCTTTCACACAGATACTGAACAATTTACTCTAAAAATACTGTATAAAAAAACATTTACTAAGAGACTTGATAATTAAAGAAAGGAAGAAGATCATTATTACAGCATGCTTTAGGCTTGAAGATGTAGCTCCGTTGGCAACAAGCTTGCACAGCATACATGGGTACCATTCTCAGCACCACAGAAGACTAGGTGTGGTGGCTCAGGCCTATAATTTCAGCACTCAGTAGCACGGAGGCAAGAGATCAAAAGGCCATTCTCTGCTCCCTCGTAAATTTTGGCCCAGCCTGGGCTAAATGAAACCGTATTTCAACAAAACAGAACAGAAACAAAACCAGAATATGGTAAGTTAAATTACTGAGGTTTAAAAAAAAAAAAATGTGGGTATTGAAAGGAAACTAAATCTTTTTAAGCTGTAAAAATCCAGAATACTCCATCAGTTTATTTGTCCACTCAACAAACTTACATTGAGGCTCGCGAAAAACACTGCATGCTTATGCCACGTAGCAGGATACCCCTTGAAAGGATGGCCCAGCAACTTACAAAATAAAATTTCCCAGGGCTGGAGAGATGGCTCCATGGTTAAGAGCACCGCTGCGCTGCCAGAGGACCCGAGTTTGATTCCCAGCTCACACATAGCATCTTACAACTGTCTGCAACTCTGTTTTCAGAGGACCTGATCCCTTTTCCTGGCCTCTTTGGGTACCAAGAATATACGTGGTGCACATACACATACAGAAAAAAAAAAAAACATATGCATAAAAAAGTAACTAATTTCTTTATAATTTAATTTTCCTCTCTAATAATCATAGAAGAATACTGTAACTCCTTGAGGTTGGCAGGGCATGGAATAAGTTAACAGGTCTTAGCAGGATGGCTAAAGTCTAGCTCTGCCCTAGGTGGAACTGATAAATTCTGTCATTATTTCCCTAGTTGCACACATCATGACAAACAGCGTAATTCACAGAGGAGCAGGTACCATCAGGGGTGACTTTCAGACCTCAGGGTGTGCTCGGAATGAGCTGTGCTGTGACATGAATCCACCACCGCGAGGTTCCCACAGCCTGGCCCCTTCTGACTTTTAGTCTTTGCGTTCAAGAACCTCGGAAGGAGATAACCGACAGTGGGTGTTCGTCTAAAGCAGCAAACCGTCGGCGCGAAAACAACATTCATCTGTGCTTTCCACCGCTGCAGTGCAACAAGCTTGCCATCGAGTATCGGTCATGGTTTCTGCTTCACTGGGCTCGTGGAAGAGTGAAGAGTGTGTACAGGAAGATAATTAATGCCAGGGCTGTGTGCGAGGGGCTCCACACGGGAAGGAAAACTTTACAAAGGCTGTGAGCGACAGGACCTTTGGGGAGGCACGAGGAGAAGCGTGAGCGTAAGGTGGCGGGGACGGTCATGGAAAATGATTGCCTGCTTTTGCTACAGCCCAGAACTGAGGTCACCAGCTGGAGGCCGCTGCCTGGTTAGGGTTGTGGAAGGCGTTACCCGCTGGAATTTACTTTGCACATTGGAAAATGGTGGGATTTAAATCAGATTCTGGGTTTCTGACATTCTCTTAAAAATCACAAAGTCTGGTAGCAATGACCTACGCGGCTGGGAGGCACCTTGAACGGCTGCCTCACTACGTTAGACTGGAATGGGCATTCTCTGCCCGGCCCGGTGCTTATTTACTTGTTTTGTGCTTCCACGTATCTAATTTTATATGTGTATGGAGCTGTCTGTCTGTGTGTGGTGTGTGTGCAGGTGTGTGTGGGGGGGTGTTCATGCATGTGTAGGCACTATGCGCAGAGGCCAGAGGCCGACACTGGTGACATTCTATTGCTGGTCACCCTCCAACCCCCTTCTTTTCCCCTGAACGTGGTTACAAAGGCACACCGAGGCAATGCCTGCCTTCTTCACGGGTGCTGGAGCATTTAACTTGTCAGTGTTCTGCTGTAGCAGCAGACACATCCCAATTACTGGAGACCTGTGTTCACGGGGCTCTAGCTCTCATTTTTACTGCGTGCTGTCTTCAGTGTGCTGTGGCTGCTCTTCCCACGCCTTCCTCACCCTGAGGTCTGGGAGCACCCACAACCTAAACTGTTCTGTCTTCACGATAGGGGCACAGAGCTGGGAGAACAAGGGCAGAGCCATGAGAGCGATTCCTGGCCTTTATGCAGTCACAGCACAGGTCACTTCTGATAACACGCTTGGCCGAAGCCTGTCACAAATAAACTCTGGTGTCAATTACTCGGGAAAGCAGAAGCCTACCATGGGGGATACTTAGTGACTGATAAAAGACACGTATTACAACCTCCAACAGAATTTTAATATGTTCCTCTTCTGCTTAGAAAATATTTTGGGATGCAGTAGGCGTGAGAACAGGAGGCCCTTGGATATTAGCTGCAAAGGTCTGTGACAGATAGAAAGTTCTACATGCACATAAAACACACTGAAATAAGTTTGTTTTTTTTTTTTTTTTTGAAAGAAAGACAAGTCCAGGAAACAGGGCTTCACACATCATCTCCCAAGGAGCACGCAGCTGAGCTGGGCAGAGGCCAACAGAGGAGGAGGAAAGGGTCGGGTCCCCTAGCTTTGCTCCTGTCTTTATTTACAGCAAAGGACAGAGCACTTTGTCACCTAGGAAACAACCAACAAAGGCGGCGTGTAAAGCTGTAAGAAATCCCTGTCTGTTCCCTCAGAGGTGACTCGGGCTAAGTAGTAGGGTGGTGCCCTGCCCCTCAACTGCCCTGAGAGCTGGGTATTGTGTAGTCAGGCAGGTGACTCCAGCGGCAAGAAAAAGCTGTTTGGCCTTTGATGGCCGCGGCTGACTGAATAATATGTACCTTCTTGCCTTTTTGTATTCAAAGATAACACTACCAACTGAGAATGTGGCCAGTGTCTGCACCTCTGACCCACACTGGAGACAGTACAGTCTCTCCAACTGCCTAGTTGTTCTTCACAGTTATTACCGCAGTGAATGATTTTGTAGCCGTTGCTCTTAATAAGCTGTAAGAACCGGATGGATTTTGCTATGATTCTTAATGATCATTTTTATGTCACTGCTTACCTATTAATTGCTAATCTTGACTCACATTTTAATACTAATTTGCATACAGACTATACTAATAAAATTTTTCCAAAAGCTGTATGCATAGGCTGGAGATTTTATATTATATAAAGTGCTGGTGGTAATTATTTCTGTGCCATCTTGAAAGCTTGATGTGATGTCTCCTGTCATGATTGTTTGCTTGAAACAGGCTCTCACTATGTAGCCTTGTTTGGCCTGGTACTCACTTCATAGATCAGGCTGTTCTTCAACCCACAGAGATCCATTTGTCCCTGCCTCCCAAGTGCTGGGATTAATGACATGGACTTCCATGGCTGGTTTATGTCATGTTTGACATTAGACTGGCACTATCCAAAATGTTCTTGGCCTTTGAAATAGAGGGTTTTAAAAAGACTGATTGATTGCTTTTTATTTGTGTATATGTATATGCACCTGTGTTGGTTTCTGTGCAGGACATATATGCAAGTATGAAACCAGAAGGCATTGGATTCCCTACAATTGGAGTTACAGGCAGTTGTGAGCTGCCTGATATGTATTCTGGGAACCCAATCGTCATCGGGCAGCATGAACATAAGTGCTCTTAATGGCTGAGCCATCTCTCCAGCCATGGAAATAGTGTTAAGCTTCGACTTTCCAGAAATCGCTATCAACCAGGTAACATGGTAACTGAGCTGAGAGTAGCTCAGCGTGTCTTTATCTCATCTTTGTAATACATGTACTCAACAGCACTCTCAGGACTGGTGACTTTTTTTTTTACATGCCTGTTCATAAGCTGCAGTAAATTTTATTTGCATGATGTTGTATAAAGCATTCAGTTTTGCTGTAAGCATTATTGAGCTCGGAACTTCGTAATCAATCCTAGTGCCTTTGAATGCTGTTGTGGTTTTACTGCGACGAAAACAGACTGAAGGAAAATCTGAGTTTTGGTCTCAGTTTGCCCATCTATGTGACCATACGTGAGTTACTTATTCATTCCCATGCCTGATTCCGATGGATGGATTCTGGAACATGCCACCGAATTCTTTTCAGAACAGCCTTCCAAACATCCACATCCAGTCACTGGACCTGACGCTAAAGCTGAAACCTCTATCTAAACATACAGAGAATGTACACAGGTAGATTGCAAGGTGTTTGCTATTGTGTGCATTTGAAGTGTCACTGTCACTTCTATTATTATTCTAGTTAGATGGCTAGAGCAACTTTGTACGGACTAGATGGGGTGGCCGTGGTGAGGTGTATCTTGCGAATACCGTATCTATAATATACGGTGTGTGAACAGAGCTGCCTCTTGGAGTTTTTCATGCAAGCGCACTTCGTGCCAGTTCCTTCAAGCTGCAGGGTAAGCACTACCTCGGGCAGCCTGCAAAAGGGCTGTAGGAAGACCTTCAGACTTAGATTTGAAACTTGGCTTTTAACCTGTGAGTGTCAGTTGGTCCCTCAGCCCCTGAGAGCTTCAGGCTCTTCATCGATGAAGTGGGCTGTTGAAAGATGCAAACGTATGAAATTAAGAACACTGATTCATGAGCTGCCTTGCATAAATGTTAGCTGTGGAGCCTAACAAACCCATTTAGGACAAGCATTCGAGGACTTTTGATTCATTTTCTACTTAATCAAATGACTGATAAACCTTGCTTAAGAGTCAGGAGATATTTTCAGTGTAGCGCTTTTTCGCTTTTTCAGTGCAAGGGGTTAGTGCTTACACCTACTTTCACCATCATCTTCTTAAAGAAGAATAAGAAGAGGAGGGAATAATTGATCACTTGAGTCCAAGTCCTCCCCACGTGGGAGTCATTGCTTTTACCATATATGTGATATGATTTCTTCACTTAAAACAATTGGGAAACTTCAAGGGACCAAGAAATAAGTCAGCAGTTGCTGATTCTATATGAATGACATTTAATAAGTGAAAATGTCACGACTGAAAATAATGTACTTCTACTTTGTGCTAACATCTGAAGTCCTGGCATGTACACACAGTACCTGATCACGTGGATGAGATTTCTGCAAAGTCCTCTGGGAATGTATATGTGACACTTTTCAGAGTGACCTACATCAATGTCCTAGGCACTTCAAAAGGGAGATTTCTAATGCTTGACTAAATGCTTCTATCCCCAAAGATAATATTAAAACAAAAACAACTATAACTTTAGTGGGTTTCTTCTGCCCCATCACTATTTCTCACTTCATCTTCTTCAACTATGCTAAATTTATTATCCTTACAGACAGTTCTCAGGTTATGATAATGGCTCAACTTACAATTTTTAACTATACAAGAATACAACTGTGATGCACACTCATCAGAAACCATACTTCAGATTTTGAATTTTAACCTTTCCCCACTAATGACGCATGTTAAGAGACTCTCTTGACGTTGGGTCGTGGTAGTGAACCAGACTGCCAGGTAGCCACACAGTCCTTGTTCCAGCCCTCCTCAGCCATGGCTCCGGTGCTAGGGCATCTCTACTGTGATCAATGGCAGTAAGACAACCTAGAACCCCATCCAGTATTCTGTCAGGGTTCCTTCCGAAAGACCCAGAGGAAGGCTAAACTGAGATTATACTTAGTAACAAGCTCACTGGTTGTGTGCCTTAAAGGGCCCTCATTACAGCCCTATCCCGCTGATTAACGTCTTAAAAGAACCCATCCAGGGACTAGAGAGCACCCACACTCTCTATAGCCCCTGGGAATATAGCCTGCCAGCTGTAGCATTCGCCATAGCCAACATCACCAACTTGACCTGAATCCAACTCCTCTCATTTGTGATCCCAGAGGCAATCCCATAAGCTCAGAAATCTAACAAAAACAAAACTTTAACTTTCCAAAAACAGTAATTACAGAGCAAAAGAGGGGCTGGTCCTTCAGATGCGCAGGCACCAGTGCAGAGCTACATAGATGATGAAGCAGGCAAATACAAGACACTGAGAGAAAGTTACAAAGCTCTGATTACTGATCCCAAAGACATGGCGATGCACACATCGCCTGAAAGGCAAGGAAAAATAATGACCTCAGAGGAGCCCAGTGAGATGCAAGAATATAAGACAACTAAATGAAATAGAGAAACAATGAATGAACGAAATGGGAAACTTAATAAGAAGCTGTTCAAAAGAAATAAGCAGGCATCCTGACATTGAAGGACCCACTAGGGGAATTGGGAAACCCATCAAAGAGCTTCAACAGCAGACTCGATTGCACTGAAGAGAAAATTACTGAACAAAAAGACAAATTATTTGAAACAAGCAACTAGAAGAATAAATATAAATTAACTGAAGGGTGACAACATAAAGGATTTATACATAGCATATTACCAAATGTATAAATATGAAGAATGGAAGTACTCAATAGCGACAGAGGCAAATAGGTGAGACGCTTTGAGCACGTTATAGCTAAACTGTGGAAAGGCACAAGCAAAGAGCGACTCCTAAAAGCAGAAGGAGGAAACTCATCCCATACGGGCTATCTATGTGCTTCTTAGCAGAAATTTAGCAATCCATGAAGGGATGTGACAACATATTCAATGTGTTAAAAGAAAAATGAACAAAATAAAACAAAACCCAAGAATACTATACCCAGTAAAGCTGCCCTTTAGAAATGGAGAGATTAAGATATTCTAGAAAAATACACATTCTGAGAGGTTTCGTTGTCTTGGTCTTACAAGAAAAGCTAAAGGGAGTCCTTTGAATAGAAATAGGACAATAAGTAACAATATGAAAATATATGACAAATTACGTAGCTGAATTCAGAAATCCCTTAATTGCATAAAGGAATTAAGGCTGTACCATACCATAAAGGTAGCAAATAAGGCCTAATTTAAGCTGCCACCAAAAGTGAATTAGAGTCTATACCACTGCATATTAGATTTCTCTATTCTAGATTTATATAGAGAGTCTCTATTCTAGGTTTGCTTAACAACTTTCACTTTCTTTTTCCCTTCTTCCTCCCTTTTTTCTTTCTTTCCTTCCTTCCTTCCTTCCTTCCTTCCTTCCTTCCTTCCTTCCTTCCTTCCTTCCTTCTTTCTTCTCTCTCTCTCTCTCTCTCTCTCTTTCTTTCTTTCTTTCTTTCTTTCTTTCTTTCTTTCTTTCTTTCTTTCTTTCTTTCTTTCTTTCCTTGAGATAAGGTCTATGTAGTTCTGGCTACCTTGAAATTTGCTGTGTAGACTAGGCTGGCCTCAAACTCACAAATTAAAAAGACTGCAATAATACCAAGCCTATTTTCTGACAATAGTGAAGGAAACTAGAAATCCACTTGAGTAAATATTTTGGAACATTCACAGAGACATTAAAATTAAGCAAGATGCCTCTGCAACAGCAATAGATCAAAGAAGAAATAATGGAACTTAAAGGCTGGGATTATCTCTTAGGTGTTAAAGCTTTTGGCTGGCACAACTGTGTTTGATTTCTTTTTTCCTTTTTATTTAGTCTTCTCTCATATATTACTTGTGTTTGATTTCTATTAACACACACAGACACACACAGAGGGAATGGGGGAAGGGAGGGAGAGAAAGAGAGACTTAAAAATCTCTCAAGGGCTGGAGAGATGGCTCAGTGGTTAAGAGCACAGACTGCTTTTGTGGAGGACCTGAGTTAGGCTCCCAGCACCCACATCAGGCAGCTTACAACCATCTTTAACTCCAGCTCTCTGAGATCCAGTGCTCAACCTTCTGAAACCCTGTTCTTTGCTTGACCGCCAGTAATCGGAGCAAAATGTCACGGTAGGCTAAACTACAGATGGCTGTATCTAGCATCCATCTCTGGCCAACAAGAGAGAAAGTAAGGATGAAGCAAGCATAGCTGGGGTGGACACTGGCCACTGAGGAAGTGGTGAGCATGCAACAGTGAGAATAATTTGCGAGTTAGGGAGCTGGCTCAGCCTGTAAAGTGCAAGTGTGAAGACCTCCAGAGCCCACACCTACAAACAAAAAAACCGAGGACAAAACTGAGGTTGACTTCTGGCTCTCACATGCATAAGCACACTCATGCGCATGCTTCCACACACATATGTGCCCCTGCACACACAAGAATATATATTCACCTGCACAAATAAATTGTAAAAATGATTTTCCACTTTCAAGGAAAACTCACTGTCAAAACAAATGACAACGAAAATCATCGCCATAGATGGTTATTAGACAGAAGACACAAGAAACGTTCACTGAAGCTATTGAGTAAATGAAAGAATGAACGATGGAGGCTCTGCCCCATATAGATTTAATGTAATTATCTCCATAGAAAAAAATGTTGGTGGAATTCAAACCATCATCATGAGTGGATTACAGTCTATACCACAGAATATTAGATTTCTCTACTCTCTTACTTTTCACCCAGCAGACTTTCCCTCCCTCCTTCCCTTTCTGCCTCTCTCCCTCCCTCCCTTTCTAATCCTCTTCTTTCTTTTTCAGTTTTTGAGACAGATCTCTCTATGTAGTCCTGTCTATCCTGTAACTTGTTATGTAGACCAGGCTGGCCTCAAACTCAGAGAGATTCCCTGTGCCTCTGCCTCCTGAATTTAGGGATTACAGGAATATGTAATCCCGGCCAGACCCTCCCTTTCTACCATCTTGTTCATATCCCACTGCTGCAGGAAACACAGTCTTTTGCACTATTTTGGGAGGTGGAAGAGTTGCCCCGGCAATTCTGGTTTGCAACATACTCTGAACGCTTCCTGTTCTGATACCAACCAAGACCAGGTGATACGGTGAGAAGGCATCCTCTCCCTATGTCTTTCTGTGGCCTTTGATCTTTGTGCTAAAGTATAAGATTTCAAATAGAGCTGCCAATTCAAAACGACAGAAACTGGTATAAGTAAAATGTATTTTTAAATCTCTCCCTGAAGCACAATTTTGCAGAATTCCAGAGGCCTCATTAATATAGATGACGATGTGATTTCTCCTCAGAGTTACATAATCTGCAGTCCTTTGTAAACACCAGTCTCCAACTTGGAGCTCTGCTTTTTTAATTCCTACTCCCACCCCTTTTCTGGTTCTGTTCTACTTTCCATCCCAGAAATAAACCCAAAGGCATTGCTTATGAAAAGAAGAGGGTTAGGGGAAGGGAAGGGAAGGGAAGGGAAGCAGTAGCAACAGCTCAAATACATAACTTAATGGAAAATTCAAATAAATAACTTAATAAAAATAACTTCAAGGAACTAAGAAAATGAACTAAGAACAAAATCAGTACAAGTAACAAAATAATAAGATCAGAATGGAAATAAATGAAGACTAGAAAGACACAAGAAAAGATCAAGGAATTAGGAGTTGGTTCTCTAAATAGGATACAAATAGACAAACCCTCAGTCAGACTAAGATAAAAAGAGAATTCTGTTCTGTGCACCAGTGCACTGAGATGTATGTAATGAGTTGTCAGTCACGGGTCAGCCCTGCTGTCATGGAACCACACCTCCACGCCTTCCCTCCCAGGATAGGCTGTGTCCACTCAAACTGGTAGCCTGAATAAATCCTTCCTCAGAGATGGGGAGAGATGGAGGAGAAGGAAAGAGGGAGGGAGAGTGAGCGAGCAAGAGAGAGAAAGAACATCAAATAAAACCACAGAAGAACCGATTACAACTGATACTACAGAAATATAAAAATTATAAGAGACTGCTACAGGCCAGGCTTGGTGGCACGTGTCTTTAATCCCAGCACTCAGGAAGGAGAGGCAGAGGCAGAGGCAGAGGCAGGCAGATCAGTGTGAGTTCGAGGCCAGACTGTTCTACAAAGTGAGTCCAGGACAAGCAAGGCTACACGGAGAAACCTTGTCTCAAAAACAAATCAAAACAAAACAAGAAGAGGAGAGAGGAGAGAGAGACTGCTGTTTGTCAAAAATGGCAAACCTAAAAGAAATTGTAAAGTCCCAGAAACAGAGATTAACCAGGCTGAATCAAAAAGACAAAAACCATATACCTTTCAGTTGATGCAGAAAAAAAAAATTGACGATGTTCAACATTTTTCATGATTAAAAACTCTCAAAAAATTAGGTATAAGAGAAATGTATGTAATATAAGAAAGGTTGTATATGAAAGCTTTACAGTTGCTTTATATTGTGATGAAAGGTTGAAGGGTTTTTCCTAAGATCAGGAACTAGATACACATGCCACACATGAAAGACTTTTATGTGTGTAGGTCCTAGCCAGGCTGATCCAATGCCTCTGACACCAGAGGCATAAACATGAATTTACATAAATAAACATGAATATACATAGATACACATATAATTAAAGATAATAAAGACAGGGCTGGCAAGATGGTTCAATGGGTATGGGCATTTTTGCTAAGCCTGACTGTCTGAGTTCAGTTACTAGAATGCATATGATGGAAGGAAAGAACTCACTCCTGAAAGTTGTCCTCTGACCTCCACAGGTGCTATGACACCTACGAACCTGTGCACGCACACCTAAACAAACAAAAGAAAAAATTAACATTAAAATAATAAACCTTAAATAAATATACAGAATGGCTCCTGTTCCCCAGTCTGACCGGAAGGCGCATAGGGTCTGATTAAAAAACAAGTTTTCCTGATGTACTGGGAAGGATCTAAGGCACAAGCAGTAATATTTTGGTTCAGGAGACAGACTTCAACACCGTGGTAAAGATGTTCTCTTCCCATTTGGCTACTCGGCATGGTCCTGAAGCCGTTAGCTATGACGCAGGGTTTGTGGCTGAGACAGTCCCGGAGGAGCCTTCCGCAGACGGTCAAGGACAACAGGTGGTTCTGTGCTGCGGAACACAAATGACAATCTAGAATGAGGAGCGGTGCTTGCTGGTGTTCTGCAGCAGTGTGATAGGTGCTGTGAGTGGAAACTTGGGTTGTTGATGACCTCATTTGTATCCAGAGTCTGTCTGCGTCTTGAGACCTCTGGGGTATTTGATACCACCATAGGTTGTGTAGGGCTTTTTCTTTGTTTTGTTTTTGGGTTTTGGTTTTAGAGACAGGGTTTCTCTGTGTAGTCTTGGCTGTCCTGGACTCACTTTGTAGACCAGGCTGGCCGAAAACTCACAGAGATCTGCCTGCCTCTGCCTGCCTGAGTGCTGGGATTATGGTTGTTTACCGTTGCACCTGGCTGGGTTTTTGTTGTTGTTGTTTGTTTGTTTTGTTTTGTTTTCAGAAGAAAGAGGATTCCATTCTAATATATAGTACTATCACTTGTTTTACCATATTAGAAAATTGATATTCCACCTAATTCAATTTCCCAAGTCATTTAAACAGCCCTTTGACATTTAAAAATATTTTATATAATAGATCATTACTTTTTTCCTCTTCTGAGATAGGGTTTTTCTGTGTAGCCTTGGCTTAACTGGACTTACTTTGTAGACCAGCTTGGTCTTGAACTCACAGAGATCTACCAGCCTTTGCCTCCCAGAGTACTGGGATCAAGGTGTGTGCCAGTATTTATTACCTTCTTAAATAGATGTGTGTTGGGGGGAGTCTGAATTTAATTGTTCCCCTCTTCTCCAAGTTACCATGAGCATTTATTGTGTTTTATACCATGAGATGGCATGGGCTTCAGGCTCTGCTGGTATGCACAGGGCTGCTCTCTCTAAGATAAATAGCCCCTGTACCACAGATAGCCATTGTTTCTGAGGTCCTCGACTCATTCTTGACAGTTTGCTCTTTTCCATTGTCGCCATACTGCCAATTGGATGTATTTTACTTCCCAGGGAGGCAGTCTCTAGGAGTATGTATTATTTACCTTCATCATACTTTTTAATTCGATAATTTATCTACTTTGGATTTAGAAATCCCATGGCTTATGAAAATTTTGGCTAACAGAAGTAAACTAACCAAGTTAAAACAAAAACAAAAACAGGGCTTTAACTTTTGATAGAAAGTTGGAAACGGAAACGTGTGTCTCAGAACAAACCACAACTCCTTAAGAGTTGTCTATTTGGGAGTATTTTAAATTAACTTTTGATCTTGGCTGTGTTTCCCCAAATTGAAGTTACTGGCTAGGGGACTTCCAGAGAAGCTGTTTTTAGTGTACACATAATTGGGCTGTTGGAGAGAGGGGGAAGAGATGGTCTTAGCCCTCCATCTCACCCCCATCAACATTATCCTATTCATTTTATGGAAATTGTAGTTAATATTCTGAATTAATTAGATTGTACAATCAATTTCAAGAGAGTAATGCAGTAGTGCATGAAATTTAATAATGCATAAAACTTGTTATGGAAATTTAAAGTTTTAGGGCCTAGATGGATTTCAAACATGAATTTTGTATGAAGAAATGAAAACAAAATAGTTTTGTTAGAGTAATTTGCTTTATTACAAAGGAAAACATCCACAGCATCATTTAACTACTACATCATTCATCACATGCAATATTTCCCAGCAAACTAATTTCAAGTGGACTCCAGACTCAATAAATATCAAAAGGGTATGTGACTGCTCCTTTCTACCTCCCATCACCTACTTTCCTTTGGAAGATCAGCAGGCTTAGTAAAACCATATTCCTAAAATAAGCATTATCATCTACAGAGAAGACTGGAAATCATAAATGATTTGAGCAACTTCCCTTGATTATGACAGGAAGCCTGCATATGTAATCTTTGTAGCGAATAAACATCTTCAATTTCTAGTATTATATCATCCAATTCCAGGAAAACATTATCATAATATGAAATAGATGAGAAAGTAAATAGCAATCACGACTATCTGGCAATGAGAAATACTAGTTTCTCTCTCCCGAGAGAAGGCAGAGAGGCAGGGCAGCCTCCTATGTGAGAAAAGCTGATGTCAGTGGTCCTGCATTCAAACTGTAGCCCCTAAGTGATTTTAGGCAAGTTACTCAATTTCTATGAACCTTAGTTCTTCTAACCATCATGCTTTTGACACAATCCTGTCCGAGGATGATATAAGAACTAAATGAGAAAAAGTGCTTCTCTACCCTACATCCCTATACGTTGGAACAGTGGTCCTGCACTTACAGTTTGCAGTTCCTCGCCTCCAGCCACAATGCCCCCCGCCCCTCCCCATCATTCTCCACTTATTCCTTTGAGGCAGCATCTCTCCCTGAATCTTGGGCTCTTGTTTTCTCGGCTACACTGGATTCCAGCAAGTCTCAGGGCATCTCCCTGTTTCTGCCCACCTTCCCCTGGAACTGGGGTTACTTTTGTGGCAGCTGGGATCCAAACCCTTGTCCCCTTGATTATGGAATAAGGACTCTTTTATCGTTGTTGCTGGATTTTTGTTGTTATTGTTTGTTTTGTTTTTCTGAGACAGGGCTTCTCTGTGTAGCTTTTGCTGTCCAGGAACTCTGTAGAACCAGTTGGTCTTGAATTCACAGAGATCTGATCTGTCTACCTCTACCTCTTGAGTAGTGGAATTAAAGGAGTGCACCACTCTGCCAGGCCGAACTAAGTACTCTTAATCACTATCTTTCTAGTTCCCCAAGCCCACCCTTTTGCTTTTTTGACTTTGGGGTTCTTGTTGCTCAGGCTACCCATGACTCAAGACCCTCCTGACTCAGCCTCCAGGTACTTGGGATTACAGGTACTGCCATGAGCCTGGTGCTAGGCTTTCTACATCTTGGTGTTCTTGTTTTTATGGAGACAGACTCTTACATAGCTCAGGCTGGTATCAAACTTGCTGTGGAACTGACCAGATGGCCCCGAACTCTTGATGTTCTTCCCTTTAACTCTCAAAGTCTGCAATTGTAGGCACTGGACATCATGTTTCATGTACAACTTGAGGTACTTGCAGTTAATCAGAATGCTTTGGTTTTCCAAGATTTCGCTTATCTCTACTTGCTGTTTTTTAACTACTCCCCACCACCAACTGGGAATCTTATTAGGAGTTAGATGCACCTACTCTAAGCTTTCTGGTCTGCATGTACTTTGTGGTATGAACTTAACCCACACTATGAATGCTCAATTCACTAGAACTGTCTTGAAAGAAGGGCGTATAGTTTGTTTTTTCTTTCTTTTTAGATGTGAAATCTATGGAACTATGAAACAAAGGAACAAAAGCCTCACAGATATCTGCTAGTTTCCTTCCTGTTACAACTTGTGCTCACAATGACCCTGGCTTGTATGTCTCTTCCATCACCGACTCTTGCCCTGCCTACTCATTGGGCCTATAGTGTTTCTGTTGAGATCTTGGATGCCTCTTGTGATCTTACTGCTCCTGGCAAGAACAGAAGCACTGAAAAGGCAATGTGATCTCCACAGGACAGTGGAAGACCCTGAAGCACAGGCTTGTTACTCAGCTTTTCATGAGGCTAAATCATCAGCAAATGGCATGAGACAACCTCAGGCATATTTTCAGAAAGGAGATGGAATAACCTGTGTCACAACTTACAGCTAATTGTTCCAATAACTGTTTCCTCTTCAGGTCTAAGCACTTACCCATCCACAGTTTATACCCTGCCTGAAACGCTGTTGGTTTTTGTTTTGGCAAGTGCTGTTGATCTGTCTCCTACAGCACTGCAGTTAAATTTGCCAGAATGGGGTGAAATTCTCTCTTCATGTTAAACTCTGTTTGAGTCAAAGCTCCTATGATCTACAGAAAATTTCATGAGTGTTCTCCATGGACACAGGACACAGCTGGCATGCTTTCATGATTCTGTCTGTTCTGTTTAGGCAAAGCTCTGATCGTAAAAGGTGCTGAATATGTATCACTCCTACTAATAAAGTATCTCTCCATAAGACTCTGGATGATGGCTCAAAGGAGTCTGAGCTAGAGGTCCTGACATTAAAATCTTGGTCAACTATCCTTGTGGAAGATCGAAATGAACTTGCATTTCTGGCTGAGTAATTGTGATGGTTTATGTGGGTTGTCAACTTGATAAGATCTAGAATCATCTAGCAGGAGTCTCTGGGTATAGCTATATGGGAGTGTGTCTATTAGGTTAGCCTCTGATATGCCTCTAATTGATTTTCTTGATTGGGTTGAGGTAAGAAGGCCCACCCTAAAAATGGCCAGCACCTTTTCATGGGCAGGGTCCTGGACTGAATAAAAGAGAGAACAGGAAAGAAACAGTGGCATTCAGCCCTCTCTGCTCCCTGACTGTGGCTCAGTGTGACCAGCTGTTATGACTTCCCTTGTGGTGGAGATTGAAGCCTTAAACTGTGAGCTAAGATAAACCCTTTCTCCCTGAAGTTGCTTTGGTCAAGATATCTTATCAACAGGAAAGTAGCTGGCTAATAACCAGTAGAACTCCTTTTGTACTAAAGATCTACATTCATAGATGGTATGGCTGGTGATATGGCTTAGTATAATTGGTTATGAACAAGGCCCAGGAGCCAGTCTCTAGTAGCACAAACAACAGCAGCAACAGAGAAAACTAAAGTCAAAACTCCAAGCCCCTTCAGTTGTGATTTTGCCAATCTCTTCTTGCAATGGGCAATTTGTGTATTTTTTTTTTAATTAAGTTGTTAGTTGTATATAAATTCAGAATTGTTAAAGCTTCTTGGTGGTTTAGCCTTTGATTTGTATTACTCTTTTACCTCTGATAATCTTATTTCTGAAATAGATTTTTAAAAATTTTTAAAATTTATTTTATTTTGTATGTATGGGGGTTTTACCCGTGTGTGTGTCTGTGCCCCTGAGTGCTTCGTGCTGGAGGTGGAATAGAGTGTCAGATCCCCTGGAGTTACAGTTGTGAGCCACGATGTGGGCGGTAGGAATCAAACCTGGGTCCCCAGAAGAGCAGGCAGTGCTTGTAACAGCCAAGGCATCTCTCCCGCTCCTGAACCAGCTTTCTTAGTGAGGAAATAACTGATGCTTTTTTAGGTATCTTTGAGTCATGGAGCATCGATCTTAATGTACATTTAAAACATAGAAGCAATTTTAAAAACCAGATAAACCTGGGCCAGCAAGCATGGCTCAGCAGGTAAAGGTGCATGCTGGGTTAGCCAAATGACATGGGTTCAACTTCTGAGATAAGCATAACAGTGAAAGGAGAGAACCAGCTCCACAAAGTTGTCCTGTTACAACTTTGGTGCCCATACACATCTATCAAGCTCATACACAATACTAATAAGAAAGAAAAAACTCAAATGTCATTTTAAAATTCAATACAACTTAATTTTACACTTAACATCTAATGATAGCTAATATAGTAATACACATATAGTTACTAAAATATGTATTTTTACTACATGCACTTGTTTTGATCTCTCTCGACATCACTCATCTGCTATTAACTGTTGTACAGCTTATCTTCCTTCCACCTCCCAACCTGTAACTAAACAGTGGAATGCTGGTTAGGGATTACTGTAATATTAAAACAACGCGGCAGCAGGTTGCACTTACTTCCTGGTAGCAAGGTTATGTCTCTATCTTCCTACTTGAGTAAATTCTCAACTTCTTAGAAAGTTGTAGCCACAGGCTGCAGTTACCCGGAATTTTTACTTTATTCACAAGGAAATGTGGCAGTGTAAAACGACTCAGGTATGAGTTGCTCATTTTGAGATTGTGATAGGGTATAAACAGCCCAGGTCTAACTAAAAAAGGACTGGTTGAGTAAAGCGTGGTTCATGCATGCAGTGAAGTATGCAAAGACATGAGAGTGAGCAATCGCCTGTACATACTGTTAAGGTGTAGAAAGCAAGGTAGGTAGAGAGCCATATCCATGGTATACAACCTTTCCATCCATGAAAGGGATAAGAATAAGAAAATATGTCTTCTTATTTTGCAAAAAGAAGGTTTCAAGAAGAGATGCTGGAAGATATGCAACTAATAGAAAAAAAATGGCTGCCTAAAGAAGAGAAGTGGGATGGTGGTAAAGGCTCGGCATGGTGGCGCATTCCTTTATCCCAGCACTCAGAAAACAGACAGACATAGATCAATTTCTGAGAGTTCCAGGCCAGCTTGGGCTACACAGTGAGATCCTATCTCAAAAATTAGTAAGTAAAAATTAAAAAAAAAAAAAAAAACAACTCTACATCATAAGACACTGTAGCTCAGGTTTTCAATTTATATAAGGTGTATCCACTAAAACAAACTTAGAAACACTGGCTACACTGTTAAAAAGTGTACGTTGTGTGGAAAGTGGTGTTTCAAGCTTTAAATCTACAGTTGCACTTTTATCTTCCGGTGACACCACCTGTTTGTGGGATCTAGTCTAATAAAACATCATCTGGGGAAAAGATTCTAGAAGGTGGGCTGGACTGACTGATTAGAACTCTGTGAGTACACAGATTAGAATGTTGCAGACTCAGAGCCAAATTATCTTGGGCTATCATCATTCCCTTACTAAGAATCCACTGCCAGTCTCTGTGTGAACTAACACCCTTGTGACTATCACACTGAATCTTTTGGATACATGAACAGACCACCAGCATCCACTAACCTCAGCGAAGCATGGCCACCAGATCTAATATCTGAATCATGTAGATTCCCCACTTCTCTGCAATCGGCCTACCTGATATTTCCATCAATATATTTGAAAAGTTCCTTATGATTTTCCTTTGTTCTTGTAACTGTAAAAAAGGTCACAAAATTGTTTCTACATTGGAACATGGCTTTTAAAGCAACCTGCATCCATGTTTTTAGACCATGATCATTTATATTTGGCTCAAGAAATAAAATGTCTCCCATTCGCTTTGTAGTGGGTGCTATGATTTAGGCTGACAAAGCTGTCTGCTGTTCTCTCAGGACTTTCCTTTCTTTGTGTCTTCTTCTGATTCATGAATATTACTGTTTTCAGCCTGTCTCCACTTTCATATTTTCATTTAGCATTGCTATGTATTTGGAGCAGAGGAAGTGTTTATGGGTATGAACCTACTATTGCAAATAGAAATCTTTTCTTAACCCTAACATTGAAAAGCCTTTAAAAACCTCTTCTCCCTCTTTGCCCCTCTTGGTCTTTCTCTCGTTCTCTCTTGCTCCTCTCCCCTTTCTCTATCGGGGCACCTCCCTCTCCCTCCATCTCCACCTAATAAAACTCATATATATATATATACCTCTTCTCGTCTTAAAAACAAAGTCAGAACTAATAAGCATTTCTTAGCAAATAGAACTGTAAAATGGCTCTAGTGCTTAAGAGGCAGAGGAAGGCCAATCTCATGAGTTCAAGGCCAGCCTATTCTACACGGTGAGTTCTAAGACAGCAGAACTACACAGAGAAACCCTGTCTCAAAAAACCAAAACCAAAAATCAAACAAAACAAAACAAAAAACCCATTCAATTTTTATCTCTAAATTTTAACTCTTGATACAAAATATGGTATTTCATAGAATTTTAAATGGCATAGATTGTAAGATGTCCCATTATTTCAGATGCCATTAAAATGTTGTCAACTGACTAACAAAATACATTTTAAAACCAAGCCCTTTCTGAGATGCATCTTGATTTCAAAGATACTGATATATAGGAAGTATATATTTAGAACACATAAAATTCAGGCAACTATGTTGGCTTAGAAGATTAAAAGGCTGAATTAAATGTGTACAGGATATTCCAAAAATCCAAAGACAGTGTTCTGTCTGAAGCAATGCCAAATATAGGTTTCCATTGATGCCTGTGAATAAAGATTTTGTATTTGTATTGGTCAGTTACTATGATATACATAGAATTGTGCAAGAAATATGTTTCTTTTAATGTTTAGAACAGATTATGCCCAGGCCCTTTATAGTCTATACGTTAGTGAGAGAGATGCATGTAACATCTGACAATAAGAAAGGACTGAGGTGTAGATTTAGGAGTCGGCTTCTGGAAGACAACCATTGAAATTGCGGCAATAGATAATGACATCAAACAGCCTTGCAACATGAAGAGAGAGATAAAGGCATATCCTTGGAGAGTACCTATATCAGATGGGAAGAAGAGGAGAATCCAATGAGGAAAATCAAGATGTGGTTAGAGAGATAAGAAGAGAAATTGGAGGGCAATTTGTCATTGAGGCCAGAGGCAGAGATGGATTTTACGGAGAAAGGAGTGATCAACATTGTCAAATTGCTGAGAGATGGGCCAAGATGAGGACTGAAGATGTCATCAGATTTGGCAGTTAGGAGGTCATCAGTGACTTTCAATAAAGTAATTCCAGGAAAACGATTGGAGCAGATTCAGATTGTAGTGAGTTGATGAGTAAATGCAGGGAGAGTTTATCTAAAAAAAAGCTGAGGAAGGAAAGGAAGAGGCAGGGAAAACCGAGGAAGGGAAAAAAATTGAATCAACAAAGCAGAGAATAGGTTCCTCAATGCATGCAAAGAAGGTAAGGACTGGCTGCATTCAGGCAGGAAGAAGACAGGCTGGGGAGGTAGGTGGAAGCCATGGCCAGGAGCAGGTCTGAGGACACAAAGAATGGGGGAAAGGATATGCAGTCAGGCAATCTTTGCTTCAGTTCTTATCTCCCACTTAACTGAGTGAATTTAGGTGTGCTACTTAACCTCTGTCCTTCAGTGTTCAAAAAGAACCCTCAGAAGGTATGCACTCCAAAAATACCCCTACAGTAAATATGATGCATTTTTAAGAGGTTTTCTTATGATTGTAATGTAGGCTGATGACATAAGTCCAGAGAGCAATTCTAGGAAAGAATCTTACAAGGGGACAAAATGATGAATTTCAAGTTCATGGCTTTCTGACAGTTTGGCTTTTAAGAGTATCCAGAGGTGAAATGGCAAATGGATTTCATGTTGCATGCCAATGCTGATGCTATGCCAATGGCTGCCCGAAGCACTGGTTGGAAAGAACTGTGTTTGAGCAAGAATCGAAGCTCAGTTTAAGAAAGGGGTTATGGATTAAAGTTGGCCAGAGGCTTGGAAAAAATAGTAGCAAGAGCAGTACTGTATATTTGCTGACCCTGAACTAGAGGGGAAAATAGCTATGTATCTAACAGACAGTTCTCCATAAATGTTATTGAGCCTTTTGATGAGTACTGAATTGTAAAGATCTCAGCTTACATTCTTCGAGAAGTAGAAATAGTCTGCATTGTACATTAAGGGTAGAGCATAAATTCTATCAGTCAGCTACAGGCAGTAGGCTTGCCATCCTTTTATGAATGTAAAGACATTTGACCAAGATATATTGACTTAATAGAAGGCCTCTTCACAGTCAATGAGGAGATCTACCGAAACATTCAAGGAAGGATCAGGATCTTTCTTGGAATATCTTCTGTAAACATGGCAAAAGGGAGATGAACATCCTAATGATTCACAGCTAATGGTCATGATCATGTTATTCTGAAACCTCCACAGCATCTGCATTTTCAAGTATGTAACAGCCTGGTGGAGTCTTCCAAGGTTGTAAATCCTATACAGATAGATGAAGCAGTTCTTCATTTCTGGCTGCTTCCTACTGGAAACGGGTGGCATGAGGTCTGGGAGTTGGGAGCTGGTGGGTCCGTGCCTACTGGGAGGTTTGGGTGAAGAAGCATCTGATTGACCGTTACCCTGGGGAATCTTGTGGAGAAGGTGGAGGAGGTAGGGAATAATATGCATATATATATATATACATATGTATGTGCATATATATATATATGCAAATGAGAATGAGGGGTTCTATTTTGGGGCAAGCCATTGGAACCAGGGAGATGACTAGAAACTGGTGGGGGAGGTGCCCTGGTTTGGCAGTCCCCACCTCTCATTCTCATTTGCCAGTGTTTTCAAATATATCTCACCTGCGTTCCAACATAGGTAGAACAAGCTGTTCTGGTAAAGAGGAGGCAGAGGTCTTGTCTTTTTTTGTTGTTTTTTTGTTTGTTTAAGTCTGACCTTAAGCTACCCTGAGGGTGTCACAAAACAGTTTGCAAACCTCTGCCATAAAATAGTTACCAAATGTGCCCATAAAACCGTAAGCAAATTGCTCTGCTCTATCAGAATGTTAATCTCCTTGAACAGATGAAATGTTTACAAAAATAATTTTAATGTAGTCACTTAAACCTACCATTAAAACATATTTCCCAAAGTCTTTACTCCTCAGTCCTTATGTGTGGTAGCCTGGAGGGTTAAGGTCAATCGAAGGTGCCATTCTTTGTCTCAAGTTCCCTTCTGCCTGTTGAAACAAGATCTAATCTGCTTGTTCCTAACAGCATATTGTATCGGCATTTCACAGGCCAAGAGTGATAAAGGAATTTTGGTCCTTAGAAGTGTATTTTAAGAAGTAAGAAAGGAAAAAAGAATATTTTGCTTCATTTCAGAAAGACCACAAAATCTTCTTCAATTTAGTTACAGGACCATACCTACTCATTAATCAGAACATTATTTGTTATTACATTTTCTCCTCCACACTTAATTATATAGACCTTAAAGATATGGCCTGACCTACAGCAGATGGCATAGAAGAATGGTTAAAACAGTCCCTTACCTATGTTTGAATTTTAGTTGCAACATTTAAGAGTGGTGTGATATTAAACAATCTTTATGCTTCAATTCCTCCATCCTGGAAAACTGAGATAATAGGGTCCATACCTTCCAAGGTCCACATGGATGAAAAAAAACAAGTTGATACCTCTAAGTTTGCTAAACTCAAAATGCTATCTTAGCTATTTCCTTATACTCAGCAACTAGAAAAGAGCATGGTAGAACGTAGATATTAATGTTTTTGAATGACTTCATCAATTAAAAAAATTATATAATTCTATTTGCTTAAAAAAAATTCAATCATTTATGCACATCTACTAAACCAAAGAGTTGTGCTAGGCACTGGGGACAGAGATGCAAACATGAATTTTGCCATTATGGAAAGAAAAAGATTGACATGGGCTATTTTAACTCCCTCTCCACCTCCACCACAGAATTATTCTTCGTTAACTAATTCTTCCCACACAAATTTTCTTTCATGGAAACAAAACAGTGCAGAATGAATAGCACATATACTAGCTTCAAGGACTTGACGAAGGTCATATTTACTTTTTGAATCAAAGGGCAAACTAAGATTAAATAGGAAAATACGTTGGTGGTAATGGCTTCAAATTTGTGCCTGCCAGGAACAGTGTTATTTACTTATGTTTAAATTATATTCTGAGACTTCCCCTATAGCAAAATAATTTGTGCCGTATTTTCAAATATTAATTGTAACATGGTTAAAATTTGCATTTCCTTTACTGCGTTGCTTTGTGTATTTTGAGCTAATTATAGGGTGGTCCAGTTATTTGGTTTAGGCAGTTATATGCACACCCTAAGGCTTAATTACCGCGAATAAATCAATCTCATCTCAAATCACTGTAACTGACAACAGGTTTAACCAACTGTACTTGTGCAGTGTTAAGGAATTCACCAAGCAATCTAGGAATAACAATTAAAACTTTAGCCGTTAAAATAATTGCTTTCAGGCAGGGATCTGTTTATTTATTTAGTTGTGTGTCTGTGTAGATCCTGTAATCTCACCCAGTTGAAATATTGGTCGTATCTCTCTTAGAGACAGCGTACGACCGATCTATTTATTTATTCTACTTTGCTTACCACTAAATATTTTTGGTTTTATCCTGGAAAAAGACAATTTTAGGGAAACTTTGGGACTTGTTAAGAATTAGTAAGATAGATTTGGGTCCTCATCCAGTTTTCTGTGGCACTACTTTGGCTCATCACTTAGCAAGATGTTCACACGGGGGGGAAACTTTCTCCCCTGTACATCCCATTTACTGAGCGACACGCGGCCAGGCGCGCTCGCGGCGGCGCCGCTGCCCGCTTCCACCTTTCCGATCAGGTCGGTTTACAGCTCGCCCCGGAGGGGTGCTCGCTCCCGGCGCGGGCGGGTGGACGGACAGCGGGGCTCCCCGGGGGCTCCGCGGGCCAAGCCCCGGCCGATCAGCGCGGCCAGGGCCCGCCCCGCCCGGGCAACCCCGGCGGAGGCGCGGGGCGGGGACTCCCGCCGATTCAAATTTCGAGCGGGAGGCCAGCGCGTGGCCCGGCAGGTGCCTCGCGCCCGCCCGCCGACGGCGTTTCCGCCCCCACCTGCGCACGGGGCCGGAAACCACCTCGGGGGGGGGGGGGCCCCTCCATTGTCGGGACGCAGCCGCGAGGGAAGCCCCGAGAGGGCGCGGGGCGCCCGCCGAGCCTCCCCGCGCCTCCCTCGCGGCCGGCCGCCGCGCGCGCCGCCCCCCTCACCACACCGCCGTGGAGGCCCCGGCCTAATGCGGGAGGGGGATAGCACGGAGAACGGGAGGACCCGCGGAAGGCACAAACAGGCACTTGACGCGCTTCACTTCGAGGTGAAGGCGACGCTCCGGGAGAGGGGCAGAGAGCGGCGCATGCGCTCCGCGGCGCTTCGGGCGCGTGGAGGGCACTGCGCGTGCGCGCGGCCGACGCGGGAGGGGGCGGGAGGGGAGGGAGGGCATGACTGGCAGGCCGGGGACACTTCGGCGGCCCCAGGGGCCCCGGCGGCGGGGACGCGCGTGCGCACAGCGCGCGCAGGGGGTGGAGCTCTTCCAAGGGGGCCGGCGGACAGCAGCGCCGGCCTCGTGCGCCCCCTGGCGCGCGCCTTAGGGAGAGGAAGGAACGGGAGGGTGCCCGGAGGAGGGAGGAGGAGGAGGCGGTCGGGGCGGGAGGGGGAGGGGAGCGGGAGCGAGGGAGGGTTTATCGACCGGGCGATTTTGGTTAAAATATTCAAAATGGCGGACGGAGGAGCAGCGAGTCAAGATGAGAGTTCAGCCGCGGCGGCAGCAGCAGCAGGTAATCATTACAGCATTTTACATATTCATATTCATACTCAACCCCCGGCTCCCGCCGCCCCCCCCACGACTTAGCATAATTTATTAGTACTCAGGATTATTATAATTAACGGCGAGGAGATGGGGGGCCGGGGAACACAGCCCCCTCTGGGCGCCGAGCGGAGGGGGAAAGGAGCTCGGAGCGGCCGGGCGGAGGGGGAAGAAGACCCGGGGCAAAGGGGGCTGTGAGCCAGCGCGCTCCTCCTGCCCCCGGCCCACCCCGCCGCCGCGCCGGCCCGCCCGCCGGCACCGGCCCTCCTCCTCCGCCGGCCGCCGCCGCCTCCTCGCACGGTGCCTGAATCCGAGCGGGTCCGCGGCGGGCGGCGGGGCCGGGGCACCGGGAGAGGACAATAAAGACATTTTACATATTCATAGCTGCTGGGCCGGCGGGGCGCGGCGGGGCGCGGGCGGGAGACCCGGACGGGCTGCGAGGGGGGGGGCGTGGAGGGGCCAGAGGTGGCGGCGAGCACAATGCCGGTGCGCGGCGGGGCCGGAGTGGACCCCGGCGGCCGGACAGCCGCGCGGCACCCCCGGGCTTGGAAGCCGGAGCGGGCTCCGGCCGGGGAGGGGGGACGCCGATCGCCGCGGGGTGCGCCCAGGGGTGGCGCCCTGCCCGCGGCCGCGCGTGGGATCCGCGTGGGGCAGAGCCCGGGGGGTCACGGCCCGGGCCCCTCGGCCGCGCCCTGCTCGTGCCCCGGGCAGCGGCCTGACCCCAGCCAGTCAGTGTCTGTGGTTGAGGGGGGGGAGCGTGGCGTGGGCCCCGTGAGGTGGCCTTCGGGGTGTGAGCTGGGGTCCTCCAGTCCCTTTGGAGGCTGGGCTGGGTGGGAGGAGCCCTCGGGGAAGTTCCCCTTCGTGGAAATGGCTTGGGTCGTCGGTGTGTCCCGGGCCCGCATCCTGGGGTCCCCGGCGATCTGGAGAAGCCCCCGCGGCCGTGGGTCGCGGGACAGTTGGGTTGGAGGTGCTCGCGGGGTTTGGTTGCTGCTCCGCGCACACCCCCACCCACCGCGCGCACGGGTGGCCCCGGGGGCCCTCTCGTTCCGAGGTCTGGGAGCTCCAATAGGCCACCCGAGAACTCAACCGTAAAGGATTGCCCTCCTGCTCTCAAAGGGCTGGCCCGACAAGTTGATCATATTTTAGATTTCTCCTGACCTGCGGGGAACGGGGGTGGTGGCCAAACACTGAGATCCCCTCCCTGGCTGTGTGTAGTGGTGCTTTCTCGCTGCGTGCTGGGTCCTCTCTACTTGCTTCTCATTTGAATAATGTCTAATTCAGGGAGGTTTATATTCTTGAAATGGCCGCCTGGCTTTCCCCGCCTCTCATGTTTAGTAATTCAGACCTTTAATAACAGCCACTCACAGCCCAACGCCGTGTTTATATTTTACATTCGCCCCATGTGCTTTTGTGGTTCGATATGATTCTTTTCTCTCTCTCTCTCTCTCTCTCTCTCTCTCTCTCTCTCTCTCTCTCTCTCTCTCTCTCTCTCTCTCTCTCTCTCTCCCTCCTCCTTCTTGGCAATCCACAGGGCTCTGAGATCAAACCCAGTCTGTGCTGGGAAGACAAGGAGAAAACTGGGCCTGGACTGCCCCAGTAGTTGCCTAGGCCTTGTCCTCTCCTGCTTGATTTATTTACTAATAACCAAAATGACTCCCCCACCAACTGCCACTTGAGTCCTCTCCTCCGCAGGCAAAACACATCCTCTTGGGGCCTTCCAGCATAAAAACAGCCCTGAGCTAAGCATCAGCTCTGTGGAGGCTTGTTTTCTCCTAAAAGTTTATCTTACAGTTTGTAGTATGTGGACCTTATTTCCATTTTGCAGAGGCTTATGAGAGCTGCTGGTCTAGAACAAATTGAGGACTTTGTTGTGGCGATCATCTCCCTCTCCCCAAGTTAAACTCATTCAGGCTATGTAAAGATATATAGTATTTGTAAAACCGGTACTTCCCCCCCCCCTTCCAGGAACTATGGGGTAGCTAGGTAATTTAAAAAGTCCAGATGACAACAGTTGGATAGTTTCTCAACAGTGCTTTTCCAGTTTCTGCACCAACTTACAGTGAGGCCGACGATCATATTGAGCTATCACTGACATAGACTGCCTATTTTAATTGTAGCAGTGTGGAGAACAGAAAGGGGGCTATGTTTTCTTTGAGCATTAGTGTCATGGTTAAATGAGAGAAAATAGAAGATAAACACAGGCATTGTTTCTACCCTGATCCTGGAACTTACTCAGCATGCTGGGCTCTTGCTTTAAGGTGTCAGAATCGATTTTGTTTTATCTAGACTTAGGACAATTGGCCTGTGAAAAACCAATTAACTTTTACTGTTTAGAGAAAACAATAATTTTGATTTCTGCTATCTCCTCTAAGAGTTTTGTTTTTAAAAGGTGAAAGGTGTTGCTTTCTAGGGGAGTGTATGAGGAGGCGTGTTGAATGTGTTAGCCTTAAAATCAAGTTAAACCAGTGTGGTAAATATATGAAGGCATATTAGACTTCAGTTTAATTCATAACACATTTTCAGATTTAGAGGACTAGATGCAAACTAATTGAAAACAACTAGTTCTCACTATTCACCCTCTTTCACATCCTCTAGGTAGGCCCTGAATGCAGTAGGGAAAAATCTTTCAGGAGAGTGCTCAGGTGAAAAACTGATTCAGAGAGCTGAAGCATGAGGTTGGATGGACAAAAAGCAGTAATATGATTTCATGCCTTAAATAGCATATGTTTTTGCACCCAGTTCCCAAGACATGGTCAGACTGATGATGTCATTGGACAGAGGACAAGGTGCAGTTAATGTGATTTATTGTCCTGAGGTGAAGTATAGCAATGGAGCCTTCTCATAGGGAAACCATTTATCTCTGGACAATTTCCTTTATAGCTGCAGTTTAACCACTGCTGGGGCTGTAGTTGTTTTATCCAAAATGATAAAATGCACATTGCATGTTACAAACAAAGCTCACTGTTACAGTTTTTGTCATACAGAAAAAAGTATGTATTGTGAAGAACTGGCCTTTTATTTCAGTTGCCTGTTCTTGCTATCGTAAAAAATCATTTCCTCATAATTTTCAAATGGAGACTATGGATCTTAAATAAGGATACCTCTGGAAGTGATACATATACCTCCATATTTTGTGTGGCTTTTGTTGTTACTGTTGTTTATAATCTTTCTCTTATAAGAAACTGCTTCTTAAGCTCAGTCTGGCCCAGGCTTGAGGGGTGACCGTTTGCTTTGGAGCCTATTTTAATGACTAAAACGGAGTTGAAGAAAATGAGAGCACTATATTCTTTTATGTTAAAATTATAGTATTTAAAATAAGGTAAAACACTTAAGGGAAAGCTTGTGCTTTGAAGTAGCTTTTAAAGAGAATCTAGAGCGTTTTTTGGATTTGTCTGTACATGTTTGTATATTATATTTTGAACGGTGTTTTAAAAATCCCATTTCAAAGTAGTAATTCCATACATCGTTTTTGACATTAATTCTCCTGAGCATTTCTGTTTCTTAATGGTCGTCTTAAGGAGATGGTTAAAGTTTTGGGAAAGGATGTTTTATTCTTGGAGCTGATCTGTGAGGTAAGCTTCGTTAATGTCTAGGTTACTTTGGAGCCCTCATCAGCCTCCAACCTGCCAGGCTTCTGTTTCGGTCGTCAGGCAGCTTCCCATACAAGTTTCTAGGAAATCTGCTGCCACTTTTTAAATTTGCCCCACCCATTAATTATAATGGAACTTTCAAATTAAGGTCTCTAGTATTCATGACAGCTGACCAAATGTTTTTCATTTATGAAGAACTTAAACTGCCAAGTCTTTACAGGAAAAGTAACTTTACCGCTTTTCCCTAATTCACTTTTGATTTTTTTTTTCATTTTGTCCTAAAAAAAAAAAAAGTCAAGGAAAACACAAACAGTGCCTTTTATCCAGTGGTAATGGTGTAATTTTTTTCTCTACATCAATAGGTACTGTAAAGCAAAAGAAAGAAAATTTGTTTCATTGCTATCCTAGGGTGAACTAAATGTTAGAATGCCATTTACCTGGTCAGGAGATTTTGGAGGAAGTTTAGGGCTTAGCCAAACTGCCTTTACCAGGTCACCAAATATTTGGAATAGAACCCTGAATATTATAGGCAAGTGCTTACAAATGACTGAACTGAGAATACTTTAAGTGTTTTTCATTTAAAAATGAAATATTTGAATTGTTTCTTGAATTTGTATTACTTGATCTTGATGGGTATAAATGTGTGGGCTTAAAATAAGACTTTGTATGTAACAGTATGTAGTTTTCTGTAGTGGCTATTGCCTTATACATATTTTTTTCTAATGTTGAAAACCATAGCCTAGTCTCTGCATTTTAGTCTTATTTTCAGTACTACTAAAAATAATGACATGGGGCTGCTGTCTTTTCACTTTTTAACATCAGTATTGATTTAATAACACAATTTTGGTTATAGTAATTCTGTGTTTTTTCAAATGGAAATGATTTTATTTGGAACCATTCAAATAATTTTTGTTTAGAGAATAGAATAGAGCACATAAAACATATCCAGTGTGGGTGCTAAATGTCTGGGCAGATATATATTTTGTCATAGAAATCCAACATCAGACATTAGAGTAAAAGTTGCAGTTTAGTTCAGGGTCGTAACTATTTCTATTTTTGAATTCTTCCTGAATTAATCTCTGCTCTTTTGGTGGTTTTGTTTTTGTTTCTGATATTGGGATTTGTTACATAGTTCATGCTGGCCTTCCATTTTGACCTAACCTTCTGTGAGCTACACTTCCCTTCCCTTTTGTAAGAAAATTCTTTGGGCCAGTACTTTAAGTAATTTTTCCATCATACCATCTAAATGGGTCTTTTTGAGTGGTTAAAAGAGATAATAGTTGTGGTTCATAAAGAAATAGCAGTTTCTTTATGCATCTTTCAGAAAGCATATTATTGACATCTTCATTTTGTGAATGAGGACAGTTGAGTAGACTTTTAAATAAATGCAGTTTTATTTTTTATACTTAGGTATTTCTGTCCTAACCTGATGGTGAGCTCCGCCTGTAAACTCTTGCAGAGTAATAGCAGAGGACAGCCCAGGTGGAGCTCTTGCGTGACTTAATCAATTTACAGTGGATTTAGAATTTAAAATATGAGAAACTTTGACTTGAAGAAACTTGTTGTATGCCATGTATGCTGTTTACAAAGCTTCATTTGTCTTTGCTTTTAGTTATTGAGTACTGTTTATTTACTCAGTGACTGATACAGCTTTTTTCTTTTTAAATAAGTTCACTCTTCCAGGTATTCATTTTGAGTAAGTTTTACTCAACAATGAGCAAAAAAAGATTCAACGTTCTAGATTTATAAGATTCTCCTTTGAAATGCTGTCTAGAAAACTGAATATTTATTTAGGATTATATTAATTTTTTAAAAAGATAAAGAAGCACAAAATTAAGCTCTGTGGATGCTTGTAGTAGTTTTACTTAGGTGATAATATTGAAAGAAAATTATAAGTTTAGTTTATTTTTTCTCATGAGTTATTTAGTAATTCTTTGTAACTATTGGTTTTTATGTTAGCATCATAGAGATAGTTAATGAAATTAAGTCAGTACAATAATAACTTTAGATTTTTTTCCTTTCCTGGTAAGTTTTATGTTTGCATTAGAAAGTACTAACAGGAAGTCTGGGAAGTAAGCATGATTTTGTGCGTATTATGATACTTGTTTTAACATGTTACCTTAAGTAGTGGAGTGCTTTGGGAGCTTTAAGAGAATATATTTTCAAAGAGACTAATCTAGGTGTTTCCTTGATTTTGTACATTTTAATGGTTTAGCTAATAATAAAATGCTTTTGCCGATTTATACTATAGCAAGATACTATAATGAGTCTTTAAGCATAATTAACATTTCTTAGCTTATAAAAATGTATCTGGAAAAAAATGTATCTGCCATGTACCTGATCATACTCCATTTTTCCTTGTGGACAACAGGGAAGTGTAGGGATATTACAGCAGGGTTCGTATGCTTACTTAAGCAGGAAAAGGTAAAACAATGTATATAATTACATATTAAAATATGCAACATAGTGAAGATCAGTAAAGAAATCGGGGTGTGTTCAAGTATGAATTAATCAAAACATCCTCGAATGTTATAGCTGGAAGCTAATTTAGATGTAATCTATGCCAAAGCTTTTGCTTCCCCGTGAGAAAATATTCCTCAGTTTTTAGTGACTTGCTTACCAGTCACTCAGTTGTTGACTAGCAGGGTTTGGGAGATGGCTCAACTAGTAAGGTGTTTTTGATCCCTAATTCCAGCACTGGGTGGGTTTGGGGTAGAGGTGGGATAGGGTGATTCCTGAAACCTGCTGCTCAGGCAGTGAGTGAGCTACTGGACAATAGAGACTTTGTCTCAAAAAACAAAGCCACTTCCAAAGACAGTTTATGTTGATCTCTACACACACATATGCACACACTCAGCCCTACACACATGAACATGTGTAAGCATCTAAGAGCATAGGTTTCTAACTTTCTTTGTCTGCCAGTGCTGGAGATCTGAGCAGCCCCACTGCATGGTAACTGGTTTTACCACTGAGCTGTGTGCTCCTACTCTTGACTTTTGTCACTGTAGCCCCCCACCTCCCTCACTTGACTCAGTGCTGTCAGCCAAAGGAGGCTTCATGTAGATGAGACTTCCCTTTTTTCCCTGAAGACAAGGCCTCACCTTGGACTGACTGGGACTCACAGGGAAGCCCCGGCTGGGTTGAGCTCTGGATCCTCCTGCCTTATGCTCTTAGTGCTAGCATTTTGGAATCTGGGAGAGAATTTAGAGTATTTAGAGCAGTGGTTCTCAACCTATGGGTTGTGACCTCTTTCACAGGGCCCACCTAAGATATCAGAAAAGACAGAAATTACAATTCATAATAGTAGCAAAATTACAGTTTTGAAGCAGCAACAAAAAATAATTTTATGGTTGGGGGTCACCACAACATTAAGAGCTGTAGTAAAGGAATTAGTAACAGCATTATGAAGGTTGAGAACCACTCACTGCCTTACAGGACTAGGAAGGCAAGGAGGGAAGGCCATCTCAGAGGAGCTTGTTCTGTTCCGTGTTGTACTGGTTCAGGTGAAAAACCAAGAAGCATTTGTCCTCTTCTGGGAAGCTGTTGGAGGGTTGGCTAAGGACTGATGACGGTTAAAGAGGTGCTGTACAGGGTGATTTGAAGTGGGGAGATTGGATTCGTCGAAACAAGTATACAGAAATTGAGGTGTTTGGTTCATTTTAAGCTGTAAGTTCAGTCAAGTTGCTTACAGAGGAAGCAGTTACCTACCCTCTGTGGCTTTCAGTCTAGTAGTGTTGTAATGCCCCAAGTTAGACATGATGATGATGTTAAGTCCAATTGTATGACATGGAAGATAGGCCTTTAGAAAAGATTCAGTCCCTGTCTTTAAATTAGGAACTTTTACGTGTGGCCAGTGAGTTCACTTTTAGTCTTGTGGACATAGAATTGTCTAGTTGGCTTAGCTTTCTTACCAAATCCAACATAATATTCACACCAAATTAGTAACATGAAGGAAAGCAAATACATGGGCAGTTATGATATACATTTTTTTATTTTATGTCCTTGTATTTGTTTTGGGTTTTTTTTTTAATTGCTTCCATCTTTAAAGTCTTGTTTTGTGTTTTATGCGGGCTACTTCCTCTTAAGAAAGGCAGGTATAAATAAAATTACCTTAATCATGACATAATGATAATGTCTGTATTTTTATAGTGTCTTAATTTTTATAGCAGCACCCTTATTTTCATTACCTCAGTTAGCCTTACTGGCAAGTATTATTATACCCATTTTATAGTTGAGTAAAATAAAGTCCAGATTAAGTAACTTTCCCAAGGTCATGTGTTTTAATAAGCACTAAGTACTTTGGAGAACAGGAAGGTGAAAGCCAGGATTGGAACTTTATCAATAGAAGCTTCAAATTCACGTGAATACTTTGGTTTGGTTCAAAAGTTTGATTTTATTTTGTTTGCTAGGCAGCTAGGAGTCAGTTTTTAATTGTTTTGGACAGTGTCCTTATTGAGCAGCCAGAGTCAGAGGATAAAATACCAAGATTTTGAACATGGCTTCTGTGAAGGAGATGAGGATGGTGAACAGATAGACGTCAGGAAGTTGGGAGAGGAAACTTTTGGAAAATAAGGGAAGAATTTATTTAAAAATATATTTTAATGTGCACGTGTGTCTACATGAGTACTTGTGTGGTTAGCAGTCCCCCGGAGGCCGGGTAAGAGTGTCACATGTGGATACCCTGCAACTGTGAACTGCCGTGTAGGTTACAGGGAGCAGAACCTGGGGGTCCTTCGCAAGAGTAGTAAGCACTTGTAAACGTGGAGTCATCTCCCTAAGAATTAAAAATTCAAATATACTTGACACATTTTTGGGCAGGTTTTACTTAGATTCCTTTTGAAAACAGAAAAAAACTGCAGTGAATTAAATGGATGATAAACATGAATGTGAGGGGTGATGTCTGTACATGCGAATGTGTGGATTAAGCATTGACATCTCATTTTGACTTTGCCACTGATGTTTGTGGTTATTTCTGTCAACAATAAGAAAGTGATAATGAGAGTGTTAGAGGTATTCTGTGGGGAGGAACAAATTGATATGAGAGTCATCTTTAAAGTTGTAGTCGTTTTTCCTAGAGGAGTACCAGAGTAAAAGCAGCAGTTTTATTATCTGTGCTGTTGTAGATCAGAAGTGGTGTTAGTGACTGGCGAATTTGGCGGGGCCCCTTATTAAGGGTGTGCATCTCTGAGTGCAGCCCGCCCGCCCTCCAGGAAAGAAGTGCGCCCTTTTGTACTCTGAGGACCTTTGCAGTTGAAGTGTCGCATTCTGTCTTCTAGTGTCGCCTACCTATGCACTCTGTCACTACTCCCTTACCGAGCGTCCAACAACAACAATGGAGTGCTCTGTTTATGAAGTTTTGATTTTAGAAAAGTTGCCCTTGGGAAGAGGATGGCTGTATTTTATCTTGAGACTTTCCTGGTTCCATTTCTGGACCCCCTACCCAAATCCCGGTGTTTGGATTGTTCGGAGAGCCTGTGCAGCGCTGCCCCTGCTTGGATATGCTGTAGTATGGGGAGCAAAGACAAAGGTTCTTGTAGTTGAGATGCCTGTATTCTGTATCATGAACTATTTGTGTAATTGTGTAATGGATGTAATTGTGTAATAGGATTTTACTTAATGAATTTTTAAAGATTTTGTATATTTTAAATTAAGCGGAGCTTCACTATTTTTTTTAATTTATTTTTATTTTTTGTGATGCTAGAGATCAAACCTAGTGTTACTTAAGTACCCTACCACAGGACTACGTTCCCAGCCCAAATTTCACACTTTATAAAGCCTCTGGTATTTTTATTTAAAGCTCAACTGTGGGACTGTTCTGTTCTTCAGCTATCCCCTAGGAGCAAGTAGGTTTGGCATTTTCCCTTTTCTTTCTATCCTGGTTTCCCATTTGCTTTTATGAAGGGTCTGTTACCTGCTTATCTTTTGGGACCTTTCTGTTCATAGCTTGTCACCATAAATAGCTTCTTTTTCGGTCTGCGCTTCTGTCCTACTTTCAAGTCTGAATTTAGTACTTAATTTGTGTTCATTTAGCTAATTCAGTTCTTCACTGTAGATAGTCTTATTTTCTTCCCTAATTGATTATGTAAGTAACTCTTGTCTTATAAGAACTTTGAAAGCAGGAACAGTGTAGGAGTTGAGCAAACAGAACTTGATTGATTAAATGAATTCTAATTCTTGGTTGGAATATGTGAAGGCCTAGCCATCACCTGAGATTCTAACACAGTTGATGTTCGTTGATGTCCGAAAATCCCTGTTTTATAAAACTTTAAAATGACTTGGTAGCATCATCCAATTACTTGTTGCACTTCAAGATTATTTGTTGCTTAGAGTGTCTCGAATGATGGATCTCAGTTTTTACACTAGAGAGAATGGCTGGGGATGTAGCTCACCCTAGTAGAATGTAAATGAAGGGGGCATAAGTTTAGCATGAATTGTAGTACTCAGTGTGAGCGTGAACAGGGATATAATTAACAAACATGACTGGCCCTTCTGCCTTCATTTTATTTAGTAAATAGAGAGCTAGTTCCATTCCTTGGCTTGAACTAGAGATGGAGAAATAATGCTAGTACAAATATTACATTAGCTCTCAAAACTCACAGTATTGGAGCAATCATCTGGTGACACCGTTGATAGTAGGTCATTGATAAGGTATGGGGCTTCATGGCACTGTAGGAACATAGGGTAAAAGCCCTAGTCTGGAAGGCTTTCTGAGAAAGTAGTGTTTATTATGGTAAGACATAAAGGATGAGTAGGATGTCATCAGTCCAAGGATTAGGAATAGGAGGTTGAAAATTGGGAGGAAGGATCAAAAATGTTCTAAGCAAAAAGAATACTATATACATATACACGACTGAGAATATCATTTTCAAGGAACTGAAGTTCTGTGTTGCTTGAAATTCAGCGTAAGAGTTGAACATAATATCAATCTGCATTATCAGTTTATTTTCATGATCTTTTATTTTAGTGACTGAACCTGCAGTCAGATTTTGTGGCAGTTTCTATACCTTCTGACAAAATCATACTGATTTCTCTAACAGTGATTGTATCTCTAAAGTTTTTTCTACTTACTGTACCAAATGCTTTGCACAGGTTCATATCACTCACAAGACCCTGTTAGGACATGAAATGCCACCCCTAGATTTCAGGATACAAAACAGGGTTAATGAGGCTGAGTGGCATACCCCAGGCTTGAATGTGGTGGTGGTGTCAGTGAATGATCAGGAGTGATACTGCTTTCTTGGGCATTGACTTCTGCTTCAAGCTAAGTTGCATGATGAGTTAGAGCAATAGTTGGGAGCTTTCTGAGTTTTTGCTTGTAATATCTCCATTTTTAACAGCTACATTTAGTTCCCAGTTCCAGACCTGGAGGTAAGAAAGAGTCAGTTTTGCATTTTTGTTTTTAATTTTGAGGACAGGGTCTTGACATAGCACTGCCCTGGAATACTCTTAGTTATGTGTCTTTCTCTCTTGTCTTGCTGACATGGGCACTTGATTACCAGATCTAGTATTAACTTAGCTTTCAGAAATTTCCAGATGGTGACTGTAAAAAAGTTAGAAGGGGCTAGTATGCAAATTGCTGGCACTAGTAGTCTATAATCTTCAGCATTTTTGAATTCTGTAAGAATTAAATAATAAACTGGTTGTGATGGCTCAGTCATAGTTCTCATGAGGCTGAGGCTGGAAGCTGAAGAGTTCAAGGCCAATCTGATCTGCACAGTGAGAACTCACCTCAAAGACAAATTAAACAAACAACACCAAGTTGTTAACATCTGGATAATTTAAAATGTGGGGGGTCACATCTGTCTTGTGATCTGGTTGGTAAGAAAGAAAAATGGGACTTTATTTTATTTTAACATTTTAAGATGTTTTAATGTTTCTTATATGAGTTGTAGTAGAAAATTGATATGAAGCAAATTCTGCTAAGAAAAAAAATACTTGGGTTTTATTTCTTTTCCCTTACCAAACTATTACTAAAACAAGGGTGTCACTTTCACTTGAGGCAATATGACTATTGTTTTTTGTGGAGAAATCAACTATTTAATGGCATTGGTCCACAGTTGTATGCACCTTACTTATTCATGGTCTTTATTGCCTTGTCTGTGTGGTATGCTGTATTTCTCTGGAAACTTTTCAGATAGTATACGGTATTTGATTGTGTTAAACAGTTTACTGGTCTCTTATCTATTTTAATGTATATTGGATTGTGTTGTGGTAAAAAAAAATATGTATCATGTTTTCTTTTAGGACAAATTTTGCTGGGGATAATAGCACCCATTGAGTGCTTGTCTGGTGTGCAGCAGGGCCCTGGCTTTGATTCCCAGTACCACAGAGTAACACGACAATAATACAGTTCTTAGAGATAGAACTTGAAGATTAATGAATACCTCGAAGACAAAATTATAACATGCGGTAAAGATCCAGTTGGCTTTTACTTGAAATTTTAGATTTGCAAAACATTCATCAGGGTGGAATGAGTCTTCCGATGAGCTGAACAAAGAGATTTGACCTTGTAGGCAGAAAAGGCCTAATGGAAGCAAAGTGGGACACATGTTATTTTCCTTTATGGGATTGAAATGGAACTTCCTTTTTTTTGTTGGCTAAACTAATGTATATCCTTTCTGATTGGTTGCTATTTATCTTCTGTTTTATGGGGAAAACTGCCTTGTTTCAAAGTTCAGTTTGAGTAAGTGAGTCTTGGTATAAATGACTTTAATTCTGATTTGGTCTGATATTCAGAGATTGGTCCCAAACAGTGGCCTAATAGAATAATATACACTTAAAGATGTTAGGGTCAAGCCTCTGAGGATGATACCAAATCAAAATCCTTTTTTTTTTTGTTTTTGTTTTTGTTTTGTTTTGTTTTTGACTTCTTGAGACAGACTCTCTATGTAGTCCTGGCCATTCTGGAACTAGCTATGTAGATCAGGATGGCCTTGAACTCATAGAGGCCTGCCTCTGCCTCTGGAATTCTGGAGTTAAAAGTGTACACCACCATGCCCAGCCATCTTATTTTATTTGTAGTGTTTGTAAGTGTCAGTTTCTCTACTCTCTGTAGTATTTAAGTCAATTATTAGTCTTTTGTTGTTGTCTTTTTCTCAGTTGATAGATGAACATCTGAATATTTTGATTTTGTGATTTTACTCTTAAGTTGTGCATAATAAATTTTTATTTTTCTGTGTATTTTGTTTTTATTATATTGCACCAGTTTTAGTCTTTTCAAGATACTTGTTTTGTTGAAAAGGTTTTATTTTTATGTTTATTTTGTGTGTGTATATATATGTGTGTGAGTGAGTGTAGATACTGTTGGAACCAGAAGAGGATGTTGATCTCCTGGAACTGGTATGCCAAGCAATTGTGAACTGCCTGATATGGGTGCTGGGGACTGAGCCTGGGCCCTCTGAAAGAACATCAAATACTCCTAACCACTGAGCTATCTCTTCACCTGCAAGTAGTTGACTCTTGCTAACAGTATACTTGATAAAAAGGAGCCGTGCCTGTTTGTGTTAACCTATTAACCTATTATGAGAAATATAATTGTGACATCCACGAGAATTCTTAGCCATTGGGCAATACATTATTTTGCTTTAGAAGAAGCTAAGTGATAACCAGATAGTGATAACTGTTTTAAAGTCGATTATCCTGATGGTCAGGATATATTTTTCAGAGTTGGCTAGAGCACATCTGCCTGCAACAGTGCTAGAAACATTCTGAAAATTGTTCTTTGGGCTTCCCTTTTTATGCTGTTGGGTGTTGGTCTGGTGCTATCTATTCTACTGTTAATCAAGCCCCCCCTCCCCACCCCACCCCCTGCCAGGCCTGCTTGCTACAAGCAGACACTCACTTAATCTGAATGGCATTGTGGTGAAGGTTCCAGAGCTCTTGGGGGCAGGAGAGGATCATGGGGAAGGAGGAAGAAGGTGGAGGAGAAAGAGTTGCCGTGGTAGAAGGAGAGCCACGTGGGCCTTGAGGAAGGACTCTGAGAATGGTGTGAAGAGGAATGGCCCAGATGAGAATATAAGCAATTATTTATGGAATTATGGATGGGAAGTGGCCCATAGAGAACATGTTCTTATTAGTCACTGACAGAAAGAGTTGTGGTTAAAAATTCTACTTTAAATATTTTAAGGATAAGGTTATTAACTATTTGTCTTTTTTTTTTAAAGGATATTAAAAACTTTCCCTATTTTATGATAATGTATTGTACAGATTGTATAATTAAATACATGCTCATAATAGTCTTAGTCATTTTATGGGTCTTTTATGTTCGTAGTAACTACTATTTTCTTCATAATTCTTGATTTCTAATTTTTCATCTTTTGAATACTCTGATGTCAAATTTGTCAACAAGGTGGAATGACAGCTTCTTGTATTTGCATTGTGGTTTTACAGGTTTCTATTACAGAAATTCTTGTTGACAATTTTACAAGGATCTTTGAAGGAGATAGTGCTGTATTTTATAGAGATATTCATATGTGTACTGATGACAAACCATTCTTCATGTTCCCAAAATACTGTTGATGAGTCTTATCATAAGGCAGATGCCGGTGATGAGGAAAGTAAGAAAAACTTTCCCAGTGATATGGGGAAGAATTAAAGATTTCATCTGCTTCTCCTCAGGAGGAAGTTCCTATAGGTAAGGGGAGGCATTAAGTAGTAATCAGATGAATAGAAGGATGACATCATTTCCTGATTTCACAAAATTGTAAATAGAATCAAAGCAGTATTGGGGCACACCATTATATTAATGCATGGGAAAAGTTTTTTAACAACACATTAATTAAGAACATAAATATAAAGTTATTTGCCTTATTTGTGAATTCCCACATTCCTGTTTGCTTTGCTATCAAAATGCAATTAATTCTGTTTTAATAAATATGAACCTTGTATGTTTTTTTGTTTATTCTAGTGAAAGATCATATGTAAATGTGCTAGCTATTTACGTAACAATTCAAGTGTAATTTTAGCTCACACTGTAAGTACAAATACATAATAAAGTATTGTGGTGGGTTAATGGTTAAATTTGGCTTTGTAGTCTAATTTGATACTCTCACTCCCACCCTCTCTTTTATTTTCATTCTAGCAGGTGCTGGGAATGTTAGAAGTAAAATGCATAGCCCCCTGAACAACAATGTACTTTGAAAAATGATCACTTTAATGCAGTCTTGAAAATATCTTGTTATCATTAAAATAGAGTTAGGAGCTTGGAATGATTGAAATTGGCATTAGGTAGAAGGACCAGGTGGTGGAGACAGTTGGCTCCTTATTTGGAAGAGGGAAATTATGTCAACGTCACATACTACACACAAATTAGTTGTGAAGGGATTAAAATTTGAATGTTCAAAGGTAACTGAAAATAAATACAACAAGAGCAGGAATAAGTTTTTATTTTATGGATCAAAAGGCTTTTGTCATGAGAATACCCCAGAAGCCATAAAAGGAAAAGTACAGTATTTAAGGTTCTATCAGATTCTGCAGACAAAAAACATAATAGATGATAGAAAAAACTGACTTATGTAAAAGCTTGAGGATTAATTTACTTTTCAACATTGTTAATAAATGATAAAAGCCCAAAGGAAGACTGACCATAGTGTATAAATAAGCATTTTACTTACATTTATTAGGACCCTCTACAGTGAAGACAAAAACCTTTAGGATGGATTCAAAAGGATGAGGGGCCAGTGACATTCATGGCTCCACTGGTAAAGCAAGCACTTGTTGATTAAGACTGAGTTTGTGGAACTGACTCCACAAAGTTTACTGTGATCTATCTCCACACATGTGCCACAGCATACACACACCTCTGTGGTTTACATACACACAGTGCACACAGTAATATTTATTTAAAAAAAAAAAGGATGAAGAAATTGAGACATGACTTTTGGTGAAATCATGGACAAATTAAAATATTAAGAGAAAGAATAATGTTGAAAGGGATACTGGCTGTAATTTAGAGGTAATTGTATGTTTTATTTATGCTTAAGATTTTATTAAATGCCTAATAGCAGGCATTTTATTTTATTTATTTTTAACTTTTTATTGGTTCTTTGTGAATTTCACATCATGGACCTCAGTCCCACTCGTCTCTGCCTCCCTTTTGTCCCTACCCTCTACCCTTGCAATCTCCCCCTCAATAGAGGGGGGAAATCTTGTTAGGGAACCTGGAGTGTGTCCCACAGTATACCCCTTTGTTCTTAATTTTTTGCTTAAAAATGTTCATTGTAATGACTCTGGCTTCTGCTACTTTATCAATATTGGACCCTCATTGGGCCTCCCATAGATATCTTGTTGCCCTGTGTCATGAAGATCTTGTAGTTTCGGATCTGTGGGACTGGCACCTTCATGCATTCCAGCAGTTTATCATTGGGTAGATGTTGGGGTAGGCAAATTCAAAGCCCTGGATCTGGGTCTGATCAGTTAGGTATCTAATCTGGTCAGTCCTCTGCCTCTCCTGCTCTCATGCTCTTGGGGACCAGCTCACCAGCAACCCTCACTACCAGGCAGGAGACACCTGCCCTGACACCCAGGTGAGGTACAGGTCCTGCTCTTCTGAGTGTTGCAGGCAGTGAGGGATGTGGCCAGTTCTCCCACTCTCATGACCCTTGGGTCAGCTCTCCTGTATGCCATAAATGGCAAGGGATGAGGGAAGGGAGAAGGGTGTCTCTTCTATACCAGCAGACAAGAGGCAGGGCCAGCTGTCCCACATTCAGCACCCTCAGGGTCAGCTCATCTGCATCCCCCACACCAGGGCCAGCTCCACTGTGCTGCCCAGGTGAAGTGCTGGATCTGCTCTTCCGAGTGCTTCAGCAGGTGAAGGACAGGGCCAGCTCTCCAGCTCTGGTGACCTGGGGTCAGCTTTCCTGCCTGCTTTTGGTGGCAAGGAGCAAGGGAAGGGGAAGCATCTCTCTGTCACCCATGTCACAAATTGTGGGGCCAGCTTTTCCATGCTCACCTGGGCCAGCTCACCTGCACCTCCACCATCAGGGTCTGCTCTCCTGTGTTGCCCAGGTGAGATGCAGAGCCTGCTCTCCCAAGTGCTGAAACAGGTGAGGGACAGGGACTTGCACTCCTGCTCTCATGACCCCATCCTGGCCAACTCTACCACCTGATACTGGTGGTGAGGGCAAAAGGGAGGGGAGGGTATCTTTCCCTCATCAATGTCATTACATAGCAGACAGGAGGCAAGGCCAGCTCTCCCACAGTCACATCCTTGGGGCTGGCTCCCTTGCAGCCCCCTCATCTAGGGCTACCTCTGCTGTGCTTCCCAGGGGAGATTCAGGGCCTGTTCTCCTGAGTGCTGTAGCAAGTGAGGCATAGGGCCAGCTCTGATGACCTCTGGGCCAGCTCTCCTGGAAAGGCATCATTTTAAATCATAAAATAGTTATGTAGGGATTTTTGCCATTCATGATTAATGTGCAGGACATGGATAAATGATTACGAGCTGCCTAAGCTTGTAGAGAACTGTCCATTTCTTCCTTAGTGTTTCCTAGATAACCACAAGTTTCCTGTGTGATTTTTCTTGTGTTCTTGCACAAATACTTTTAAAAAAGCAACTTCCGTCATGCTTTGTTGATACTTAGTTTTTTCTTTGTTTACAGATATCTTTAATACATTCTTGCCATGTTCTACTTTTCCTCCATTACTTACATTATAGCTTACATCTCTAGAGTTCTTCATAGAGATTTGTATAATCTAGCTCTTTTGCTTTGGAGACTCCTGATGTTGTATGAAATTCCAGAACGTTTTTACTTAGAAGGTAGCAGTTAACCTGATTCTTTCTCTGTAGACTAGGCTGGCCTTGAACTCAGAAAGATCTGTCTCCCTCGGCCTCCCAAGTGCTGGGATTAAAGGTGTGTGCCACTGCCAATTGGCAACCTGATTCTTTTGTTTCACCATTTATTTCTCATTGGATGATGTAAAGCAGTAATCTAACAAAACATGTTGTAACTTGTTTGTGTTATTGGATACAACTCTAAATTGTTTTGTGGGGGTAGTTGAAACAACTAAGTACTTTGCTTTAAAAGGAAGGAATCAGAAATCGCACTTCTAGTTACTGCTGATTTGTACAGTGATGGCAGTAAAAAGTCACGTAAGCAGATGAAGTAATAATGCTATTTAAAAGAATTGGAAGGCAACTTTTGCTTTACTAAGTTGGCAGCAGGGTTTACTTGGTTGAAAAATTAATCTACATACAACTTCACTTGTATGTATTAGCTTAAGGTAGAATGAATCTCAGTAACAGAAAATCATGTTATGTAATTGTTTTTACCCTGTGTATTTAGTTCTTTAACAATAGTGGCCAATAAACGTTTCTTTGATTTTAAAACTTGTATCAGTTAAAACAGTAATATTAGCACCCTATTTAAGGTTATATGTAATTTTCGTTTTGTGCAAACCAGAGTCCCCCTCCCCCCCACCAAAAACAAAAGGACAGGGTATCACTATGTAGGTCTGACTAGCCTCTCTCTATGTAGATCCATCTGCTTAATTTTCTTAAGTTCTTCAGTCCCATCTAAGTATTAGAGTTTCTGGAGGTGAGAAGCAAAGTGTTCATTTCAGTGCCTCATTTTGCATAGTGGTTAGCTCATGAGATAATAGATACATATTTACTAAATATTTTCTTGGGTGACTTTCAGGATTGTCTGCCTTCATTATGACATGCCTCTTGTCGTTTGTCTCATGACCACTACTATAAACATGTTAACCATAGTAGATAACTATCTTGGCAGTTGTAACATAGAATAGTTTTTGTTCTGCTGTGCATATATATGCATAACTGATAGTTGGATCGCCTGTTCAGAGCATGTTTATGCGTGTTCTTAATAATATTGCCAGTTTCCTTCTCATTCTTGCTCTGAGAATCCTAAGCACAGAGCATCTCAGAGAGCTTAAGATCCTCCCTGAATAGGGCTGTAACAATGTAAGAATCTGTACTTTTGAGCCTGAATGGAGAATTGAGAATGAATTTTCTGTTAAAGGATAGATAGTACAGAAAAAGAAGGCACAGTTTTTTTTGTTGTGAGGAATCTGTGAATGTTTTTTCTTTCTTTTTCTTTTTTTCTTTTGGGAGGGGGAAGGGGTCCTCTGTGTTAGGCCTTTAAAAAGGCTGCCAGTGTGTTGGCCCAAGCTATAGTTTCATCTGAAGGTTCAGCTGGGAAGGATCTGCTAAGCTTGCTTACATGGTTGTTGGACAGGTTTAGTTTCCTTGCTGGCTCTTGGACTTAGGGTCTCAGTTTCTTCTTGTCAGATAGTTATTGGTCAGAAATTGCCTTCATTTCCTTTGTGGTGTCTACAGCTTATTTCTTTAGAGTAAGCCTCGAAAAGAACCAGAGAGAATGCTAGCATGGAAAGAACATTAGCAGGATGGAAGCCATTGTCTTTGTAACTGATTTGAGGCAGATTAGGAAGACTTAACTTGTTCTATGAGGACATGTTTCCTTCTGAAATAGTATTTGGATGAGGGCTAAGTATTGGATGAAAATTTTCTGAAAATAAGACTGTTTCATGTTTAGTCTTCATAGCTAGCACCCCTTAATGTACATATGCTTTTGATGACAGGAACTGTCAGGCACAGGTATTTCTGCCTTGTCAGACCCTCCTACACTGACCTGCTGTGGCCTTTATCTCTGTTAGAAGAGGCAGAGCCAAAAATACAATGAGCCAGTAACTCAGCTCCAGCCAAGGCAGAGTAAATAGCAGAGAGCAGTGTAGGCGAGAGAAGGTAGATGCTGGAGCTGTGGAACATGAGGAGCTGAGACTGAGAAAAGGGAAGGGTTCAGAGAGCTGAGGTGCTGGAAAGGATGCAAGTTCTGCCTGACTGCTGGGAGAACTCCAGAATGCTTCTAAGAGCTCTGGCTTCTAGGATCCATAATTCTAAGAGCTGAGGGTCCTAATACTCGAAGCTCAGAAGTGGAATACTACTTGTTCAGTACTAGGCCGCTGGAACATAAGAATGTAGAGGCATCCCACTGAAAGCAGACAGTCAGGACATTCGGGGCTCAGCGTTACTGACATTTAGCAAGTGGTGCTTTGCTTGTGCATTCTTTTCATCTAAATAGAGCAAGAGAATCCTCACTTGATTATTAAACCTCCCAAGTAGTATGTTTCCTTCTGCCATGTTTTTAGAAGCAAATTCCTTGAAACATTTCATACTCAAAGGCAAGCAAAAATACTGGGAGTCAGGTGTACGTGGAGGCTATCTTAGAAATCTGCCTAACACCTAACTTTCAGTAATTTTTTAGGATCCTAAAAGAGTCCTAAAAAGCTAGTTGTTTTCAGGGTGAAGAACTGTCTTAATGGTAAAGAGAACTTGTTACTCTTGTAGAGGACCTCAGTTCAATTCCCAGCACCCACATGGCGGCTCACATCAATCTTTAACTCTAGTTCCAGGGGATCCACTGCCTTCTCTGACGTATCAGTGTACCAGGTACACATGGGTTATACGCATACATGTATACAAAACATTCATATGTATATATATATGTAATAAAACAAATATAAGAAGTGTTTACAGTTCTGTAGGGTTTGGTTTTGGTTCTCGGAAACCTGCATATGGGGTATAGGTGTGAGGATGACATAAAAGTCTCCCCTTTATGGACTTCATTTTCTAGAAGGAAAGTTCTTCATATTACTGTGACTGTCACACAGCAACATCTCTCAGGTAGTAGCACAAGCATAAAGGAAGAATAATGAGCATTAGAAAAAGCAAGTATCTCTGAAGCTTAGTTATAGTTGTTATGAGGTCATAAAGCACACTTCTTTTATAGTCTTCAAAACGCCAGTGCCACTCATGGAAAAAAAATATATATATATATTAGTGTGATACTGAAGAGTACTGGGTTGGCTGAGGGATAATATTTAGTGGTAAGTTTTATTACCTTCCCTGATTGCTCAGCATCTTGTGCTCCTCTTGAAAAGATTCTAGGGTCCCTGTAGATATACTTAGCAAAATAAAAGAACTGTTTATTCTGTATTTTATTATTGTCTCCTTCAGTGGTCTTAGTCTTTTGCTTGTTGTTTATTTTTTGAGATGTGCTCTCGTTCTGTAGTCTAGACAGGCCTCAACTTGCCAAAATCCTCCTACTTCCCAAGTGCTGGGATTGCTGATCTCAGCCACCACTATGATTTGTTCAGCATAAAATTTCTTCATCTGCAAACTAGAATTGTTGATTACATAATGAAGAAGGTTCTGCATCCCTTTGTGGGCATTTTGGGTTTTTTGCTTGTTTATTTTTGATAGTTTGGCGTCAAATGGGAAGAAAATCAGTGACTGAAACCATGGTCATGATAACTTATGGCAAAAGTTTGAAACAGAGAGATGACTTGTCTAGTTTAGACCACATAGCAAGGAAACATTGGAGCTGGGCATCAAACCCAGGCTGTGTGGTTTCACAGCCCTTTTACTATGCAGGAAGTTAAACCCTGAATTGAACTGGAGATAAGAGTACAGAAAAATTCTAAATTTTATTTGTAGCACTAAAATCTGCAAAGTTTGAAGCCATTGAGCCCGTCCTTTTTCTTCTACCTCTAGAATTTTCTACATTTTTCATCATTTTCCACCGCTACCCTTTTTACCAGTACTTTTTAAGCCTCTGTACATTCAAGCTTTTTTTTGTGTTCCTTCTACATAACAGCTTTCTCCCATCCCCATAAACTCTAAATTTTCTTCTAGTCACCTGTAATTTTCCTCAAACCCATTGAAATCTAGGTTCCAAAAACACATGTTCAGAAAAGTTAGCAAGTGATACTGAGCTGTATCTTTTCTTTTCTTTCTTTTTTTTTCCCCCTCCTAAAAGTTCTTGGGAAGTCAGAGTGTAGAAAGAACAGTGAAGAAGAAAATGGAGAAGGTAGCTTTCCAGGATCCTGGGCTTTATTAGCATGCACAGTTCAACAAGGTGTAATTAAAAGGGAAGTGAAGAGTAAATTGGTGGTCTCGGGGAGGGTGGATGAGTTTGCGAACAGATCTATAAAGGAAGGAAGGTGTGGAAGGGCGAGCAGGTTGAGGTTGCAGTTGGAAAGTTTTAAAGGAGGACCAGTTCATTCTAGGTGATGACATGGTTTAAGATCAGGCTGGCTGTTCATGTGGTAGATTTAACTAAAAAGATAGTCATAGAGAGTGATGACTATAGAGAGTGGCCTTTGTGTGCAGTGATAGTAGTACTCTGATGAGCCATGAAAGCATAATCTGGAAGGCGTGTCCTTACCCTTGCCTCTTGTTTAGAATCAGATGAGGAGACACTCATACAATTTTTCTTCTCTTTTTGTTTTTGGTTTTTGAGACAGGGTTACTCTGTGTAGTTTTGGCTGTCCTGAACTTCTTCGTAGACCAGGCTAGCCTCAGAAATCACACAGATATGCCTACCTCTGCCTCCCCGAAACCTGAGATCACAGGCGTGCGCCATGGCTCCTGGCACTCTTATTTTATTATCAGGGGATTATGTTAATTTTGTAATTGACATTTGCAAACTCTTCTCTGGAAAGTAGCACTGTGTGTGTGATGACATTCTTTTGTATCGTCTTCTGAGGGTATTTCCTAGCACCTTACTTTATGTCAGCAGTGTTTTGACCTTTTCTGTCTTTCTGGGCATTTTGTTTCTAAACAACAAAGAAGAGAAACGGGTATGAGAGGAAGAACAAATGAATAGATGTGTCTCAGAATGTTGGAGATATGCTGGTGGTTTGGTAGAAAACTGTCTGCTACGGGTTACACAGAAAATAAAGCTATAATCATGATGTGGGATATATTATTTGTCTTCTTTTTGTTTGTTTGATTTTTGCTGTTTTAATCATGAATAGTTAAGGTATAGGTACTTAGCTGAATTTAGATTGTGGTGATGATTAAATTTTGAGTAAAAGTGGAAAATAATGCTTAGTAGCATTTTTATTCTTGATGTCACTGCAAGAACGTGAAAGGGAAAATGCAATCTTACTTCCAGAAAATTAGTTTATTGTTAACATTTCCCTGGGGGCATGCTACTTTGGAGCTGAAATGCGCAAATAACCAAACCTTGAGGTGGACTCTCAGGGATTATACCCTTAATCGATGCTTTAGCTAAGGTTTCTGTTGCTGTGAAGAGACACCATGACCAAGGCAACTCTTACAAAGGAAAACATTAATTGGGGCTGGCATACAGGTTCAGAGGTTAGTCAGTCCATTTTCATCATGGTGGGAAGCATGGCAGCATACAGGCAGCATACAGGTAGGCATGGTGCTGGAGAAGGAGCAGAGTTCTAAATCTGGATCTGCAGGTAGCTGGAAGAGAGAGAGACACTGGTCCTAGCTTGAGCATTTGAAACCATAAAGTCCATCCCCAGTGACACACTTCCTCCAGCAAGTGCCTTCTGATAGCAGTCAAATCACCACAAGAGACTACCTGAAGAATCATGTGCTTTCCAAAGCACTCTTCAAACTCTCCTTCCTAACTAGTTTTCATGTTGATAATCCACACTATAATCACTAAGTTTGTAGAGTAGTCTGGCCAAGTCTGTTTTTGTTCATTTTTTTTCTCTCCTGGGAAGGAGAACAGCACTCTATTAAAGTCTGTTGTTGATCATTTGAGAATACAAACCAAATTCGTATGTTCTGATTCATTATGGTTAACTTATAACCCTTATTCTGCTCAGTTTTCTAGATTGTTATAAATTCTGAAGTAAAGAATGTTCATAATTGAGCCACAAATGGCAAGATAAACAAAATAGTTCTGATTGTTAGAAAAGTTTTTTAAACATTCTTTAAAATTATAACTGAATTTGATGTTTTCTTAAATAACAAGTTAATATGGATGCCTAGCTTATGCCTTTTCCTTTCAGACAGGTCTTGCTATGTAGCCCAGAGTGCCCTTCCATTCCCCAGTATAGCCCAGGGGGGTTTTGAACTCGAGATCTTACCTCAGCCTCTGAGTGCTAGGTTATAGGTATGCACCAACATGCCAAGCTGGTTTATGACTTGATCTGATAATGTGAGATGACACAAGAGAAAAAACATACTTCTCTAAGGAGACATTTCTGGTATTTCTATTGCAAAGGCTATAGTGGCTGGCATTTTGCCAGACTCTTTCCACTGACTGGTTTATGTGTATATTTAATTCCAGTTTACATAATCTAATTGGGCCTGTGGATTTTTTTAAATACCCTTCTTTTATTGCATGCAGTTTATTGTTCATTACAATGTATATTTTAAAGTAAGATGGCCCAGAGAGAAAGAACCTAATGATAAATTTGCTCATGAGATACTTCTGTAACAGGTAAACTTGATTTTCAAGAAACAAGAGGGTAAGAGTTTCTGTAGTTCTTAGATTTAGTGGGTCAAATTGTTTTTATTCTCATCAGCTCAGGAGTTTATATTTAAATCCAAAAGAAAACTTTCAGCCTCTAAATTCTGTAATGATTCATTAAATAGCTCTTGTAGAATAAGACACTATTTTGTCCTGTCCTGTTTTATGCTTTATTAGCTTATTTTTTTTCTTGAGTGTGCATTAGAACTAAAGCTTTTATTCATAGCTCATCAGAGGAGGAGGTCAGTGTGGTGGTCAGCTCTTTGCCCTCCCCATGTCTGTCCTTGGTTGGCATCCTTTCTTTGGCTCTGGTATCAGATATGCCTGCCTCTGCAGGCAAAATGTTGGCTGATGAGGGTGGGACAAAATGATGGTTGTAGATGTAGCTTAGTTAGTACAGTACTTGCCTAGCACATACAAGGAGTTAATCCCCAGCAAAAAGGTGACACACACTTGTAATTTCAGCACTGGGGAAGTGGAAGCAGGAAGCAGAGACAGACAGATGCTCAGGGTCAGCATTGCCTACCTATTGGGTTTAAGGCCAGCTTGAACTATTTGAGATACCATGTCTTAAAAAAAGATTATGATGTAATACAAGTGAAATATGTGGCAGGATCAGTTCTGTTGATTATAGCTTAGCTTTTGTTCCAGTGTTCTTTAGTTGCTACATACGTTTTCATTTCTGAACTTTGCCAAGGACAGTCCTGTACTACATTAGTTAAACTAGTGTTTGGTTCTGAAGGAGGACAGAAAGTAATTATTCAGTTGATTTTTTTTTACCCTCTTTCTGGTTTTGAGAGTCTTTGTAGCTAAGGCTAGCCTTGAATTTACTATTCTCTTGCCTCAGTCTGCACTGCTGGGATTACAGATGTGTCACTATATCCACTTTATATTGAATTTGATGTAGGAATAATTGTGTTTCTTTGTGAGTTGTCCAAGATAAATTTCATAGCGTTGTTGTATTTTACATATATCTTGATTCTTACCACATAGAAACTTTGTGCAGATGGTAGTAGTAGTAGTAGTAAAAAGCCACAAGTCTCATATACTCATCACCATAGAAGACCTGGAGGCTAATTGGAGTGCTTACCCCTGGTTTCAGCAGTTGAACTTACAGTCTTCAGTTAGTCCTTAGGCATCATTAGCAGTTCTTTTAATTTTTTTAATTTTTTACAATTTATTCACTTTATTCACTGGTTGAGGCCCCCCTCCCTCATCTTCTCCTAGTCCCTCCCTTCCTCCTCGTCCCTTCTCCCTCTCCCCTAGTCCACTGATATTGGAGAACCTCCTCCCCTACTGTCTGACCCTAGCCTATCAGGTCCCATCAGGACTGTCTGGGTCCTCTTCCTCTGTGGGCTCCCACCAGGGAGAAGTGATCAAGAAGCAAGCAACCAAATTCTTATCAGAGAGTAGCACAGGGAGTCTTACAGAAGAAGGGGAATATAGAAGGACCCGGAGGGGACAGGAGCCCCACAAGGAGACCAACAAAGCCAAAAAAGCTGGGCTCAGGGGGTACTGCAGAGACTGATGCATCAACCTTGCATAGAGAGGACCTAGACCCCCTGCTCAGATGTAGCCGGTAAGGTAGCTACATGTACGTCCTCTAGTAAGGGGAGAAGAGACAGTCTCAGTATCAGTTAATTCAGGAAAATTTCAGCTCTACCCCCAATTTCCTACCTAGTGAAGAATTTTTTTTTATTAAGTAGAATGTCCAGAAAATAATGTATGATGGCTCATTATTTTTTCCATTGTATCGTGTGTGTGTAATCTATAATAACTTGATTGCCATTAAGCAGATTATGGTTGCCTAATGGTTTTGACTAAATAGGTAGTAGGGTGAGGTAATAGAAGCCATCTTGAAGCTTCTGTGTTTGGTGTGGCACAAAATTGAGTTTTGGTAGGCAAGTGATTTTAATGTACTTTTGTTTGTAAGTACTGTAAGAATAAGACAAATCTATAGATAAGTAAATAAGTGCCACAGATTCTGTGAGAAATCACTATATATTTCTCAGTTATCCCTCATTGAAAATTTGTTTTTTAATTTCAGTTGCCCATTGTTAACTTTGATCTAAAACTATTACATGGAAAATCTCGAAATAACAACTTACACATTTTGAATTTCATGGTTTGTAAAACATTTTGTTCTGTCCTGCCCAGGTTGTGAGCCTATTCCCGTTATGTATGCTGCCCACACACTAGACAGTTAATAGCCGCTTTGGTTGCTAGGTTGATTATTAGGGTCTTCTTGTACTTGCTATCTAAGTAATCTTTATTTTATTTAATAATGGACCCAGACACGAGAGTAGTAATACTGTCAACTGAGATTTCCAGAAGAGTTGCAAAGTGTTTCTTTTAAATGAAAACATACAAGTTATCCCATTTAAGAAAAGAAAAAAAAAGCATGCCGATATTTAACTGTAATATAATAAAAGTATTTTGAGAAACCACATTCATATTTTTAACATTATAAGTCATAATTATTCTATATCACTATATGCCTAATTTCAAAATTAATCTTTATAATAGGTGTGTGTTTATAAGGAAACCACCAGATTATGCAAGGTCACTATCCACTGGAGATCTTGGGACCTCTTCTCTGCCAAAGAGGAAGAACGGACACACTGATATTTTAAAAGGGGCATAAGTTTTTTCTAGATACCTCAAAAAAGTTTTCTTAAAAGTAGAAAGATGGAGAGATGGCTCAGTGGTTAAGAGCACTGGTTATTCTTCCAGAGGACCTGAGTTCAATTCCCAGCAACCTCATGGTGGGTCAAGACCACCTATAATGGAATCTGATGCCTTCTTTTGTCATGCAGATACACAGGAAGGCACAACACTCATATACATTTAAAAAAAAAAGTAGAAAGACCCTATGGTTCAACCTGATTCTTCTAGTTGATTTAGAGGAAAGACTCCCTTAAATCCAGGGATTATCACAAGTAAATTCCAGTCTAGGAATCCATGTGAACCAAATGATAGATAGGAAACAGACTTCTGAATTTTGGAAACTGCAAGTAAAACTGCAGGGTAGAAATGGTAGCATAAAGGATGCTTTATGAACACGGAGAGTAAAATTAGATTTGAACTTCAGAAAGATCACAGGTGTCAGAATAGAGATGCATTGTAGTGAGAGGACACTGAAGGCAGCAGGGCTGCTAGAAGGTCATCAGAGAAATACATGTAAGAACGATACAGAGTCGTTCTTACGTTGCCTAGCATGCTCAAGGTCTGAGTTTGGTTCCCAGTGCTGGAGGTTGGAGTGACTTAAGACCCAGGTAAAAGAGTCCTAGTTGGAAAGGGGAAAAGGGTGTTAGGGGAGGAAGGTAGACTCTTTAAATCTTGAGAATTGGTGATTGATTGGATTTAGAAGTGAAGAGTGATTTTTCAACCACAGAAACAGTAGCTGTGCCAAACATCAAGATGAGAATACCAAGGGATTGATTAGTTTTCAGGAAGAAGTAAGGGAGACTTGAGATAACAGCTGAGGGATAGAATCCTAAATGTAGGATTTTTGCCTTGGGTTAGAAAAAGTATAGAGAACATCAATGTTTTTGCTTCAAATAGTTTCTATCTCCATGTTCGCTCTGAGGTGGTGCAGCTCAGATTACAGGTTCAGGTTTGTCTGCAGTCACTTAGTTGGTTCGGGCTGAGTTTATTACGTGGATGAAGTGTTTTCTAGAGGATGCAGTGGTCTATATTTTATACTTAAACTGGTATGGTGTAGTTATATACTCACCACGTGAAACCTGAGGAAGTAAGAATAAAGAGAGGAGAAGAAGCATGTAGTATCATGTCCTGGGAACATTTCTTGAATGTCTAAAGTGATGCTTAAGCCATGAGTTTACTAGTTTGTTTTGTTTCGCGTTGGCTTTTTTAGTCCTTCGAAATTGATTAGCACCACAACTGATAATACAAACGATAAAGTTGTTAAAACTAGAGAATAGATGGTGGAAATAGTTTTAGCTGAATAATGGTGAAAATAGTCACAAAAGTAACCCCGAGTTCCAAGTTAAGAATAACTGAGGGTAAATCATTTGCATGAATGTGATAAGCAACAGAGTCTAGCATTCAGATCTTACACTTAGCTCAGTGTTGTTTGTACTGTATAATCTCACACTGAAAAGTTCTTTGGGTGAACTGGTTGTGAATAAATGAAAAGTGTGTGTGTGTGTGTGTGTGTGTGTGTGTGTGTGCTCATGCACAAGAACATGAGCATATGTGTGTATGAGAAAACTGTGCATACAGTGGCTTTCTTCTTGTGAAGATCCTGAACAAATACCTATTGAAGTATTAGGCTTGGTGTACTGGTTATAGCGACACAAGTCTTTTGAGACACTCATAATTTTGGTTGCTTTAGGGAGAGAGATTCTTACAGAGCAGTAAAATATTGTCTGAGTGTGGCAGTCCCCTCCACACTGTCTGGCTGTGGTTGTGAAAAATGTCTCCCCACAACCTTTAATTTTGTTTCTAAATTTATAACAGAGCCATTTCTTGATGCTGTCTATTGCTCAGGGTGCTTTTGGTGATAAGATTGTTATTAAGCTGGGTAGGTGAGTTGTAGACCGTGTCCTGCAGGGAATCATTTATTGTTTTGTACAAGAAAAGGTAGTACTGAGGAATCATGTCTCATTTGGGGCATCAAATCATCTCTTTCTTCAAAATTTTACATTGGCACTACTTTTTTTTATTTATTTAAATTGAAAAACGAGCCAGTTTTTTCATTTGAGCATAAGCAAGATAACTTAAAAACAACTTCTTGTTAAAGCATTGGCTCTATTTTTGCTCTGTGAAAAATAAAAGCAAGACGACTATAGTAACATACACGTGTGTCCAAATGGCAGTTACTGTATTTTTTCTTTTATAAAAGTGTCTCTCTTTTGAGCACTGACATTGATTTTCAGTTGAAAATGTTAGAAATAGATAAGACTTAGTCTATATGGTAGCTTCAGAGCTAAAGAAAGTTGCTGAGAGGTGAAATAAAATCCTTTGTTAAAACTGAAACCAAAAGAACGTTGGAGAAAATGGGGAAAGAACTGATTTCTTCATAGGAAATCATAAGGGGTCTTTTTAGACGAGACTATGCCTAGTAGTAACATTTATTAACCCTGATGGTATACCAGGCTGCGTGCTTAACTAATTATTCTCAAGTATGTCAGGATGCACGCGTTCTGAAGCCCCATTTGATGGGACAGTCTTGAGGTTTAGGTGGAGCAGCTTGTCCAAGGTTCTAAAGCTAAGCTGTAGATATGCCTGGAGAGGTCTGAGCAAGGGAAGCTCATTCTCATGCCCCTGCGCTTAACTTTTGTGCTGAGTGAAGTGTGCTCTTACTTGCAGTTGTTCTAAAACATCCTGTTTTCTGATACTTCTTTTCTGGTTTTGGTATTTTTGAGACAGGGTCTCACTGTATAGCTGGGATTAAAGGTGTGCACCACTAACCCTGACTTTCTGTTATTTCTTATAGTTTAGGAACATTTCCATTGTTTGGGAGAAGTGATTTAGGGGTTAAAAAATAAATTTCTCACCAGTTCTTATTTTGTATGTGCTACACTGATTTTTGGGAGAGTTTTTGATAACTGGCCATCAAGAAATTCTATTCTCCATTACTTCACAGCCAGTGTAACAAGAGACAAAACATTTCACTTTTAATTGGAAAAATGTTAACTAAGACTTTGTGATATAAATGAGTAGAATTATTTTGGAGGAATAACGTTTCTTAGGACCCCATGTTAGTGTCCTTATGAGCAGATATTTTGCAGATATTCTGTAAAAATTATTGTTAGTGACTAGGCAAGTAGTTCTGTGGATAGGTGAGAACCTGAGTTTGGATCTCTAGAATCTACATAGGGCGTGATGGACATGTTATCCCAGTCCTCCTTCAGGGAAATGGGGGTGGAGACAGGAAAATCCCAGGGAGCTCAAGAACTAAGACCCAGTCGAAACAAGATAGAAGGGAAGGACCAACATTCAAGGTTGTCTTTTGACTTCCACACATGCCTACCCACATTTATACAGGAACATGCACATGTACACAAACTAAAACAAGCAAAAATCTCCAAACTAGTGCTAGAGAAATAATAGCTTAGCAGCTAAGAGTATCTTTTTGGGCTGGTCTTTGATCACCTCCCCCTGAGGGAGGAGCAGCCTTACCAGTCCACAGAAGAAGACAATGAAGCCAGTCTTGATGAGACCTGATAGACTAGGGTCAGATGGAAGTGGAGGAGGACCTCCCTTATCATTGGACTCGGGGAGGGGCATTGGAGAAGAAGGGAGGGGGAGGGGGATTGGGGAGGGGGAGAAGGAGGGGGCTACAGCTGGGATACGAAGTGAATAAACTGTAATTATTAAAAATAAAATTAAAAAAAGAGTACTTTTTGCTCTTGTAGAGGGCCTGGGTTCAGATCCCAGCATGTGCACAACTATTCCTAACTCCAGTTCCATTGGATCCTTTTGTTTTGAACCCCATTTGCTGCATGTACGTACGTACATACATACGTACCTATATACCTATATACATACATAAATGCAGGCAGAAAATTCATAAAAAATACAATAAATCTGTACAGCAGCAGAACTCAAACTACTCTTAGCTTGAGTTTGCCACCCTGATCTTTGTTGTTGCTTGCTTGTTTCACAGGAACAGTGATTCTCAGCTGCATTAAGCAGCCTGAGTGCTCTGAGTTATAGTAACTGCTAGTCTTTGCTCTGGGTGCTGAGAAAGCAATGAAACACAATATAAATCACTGCTTCCATTAGGTATGTTAAGTACCAAGCAGGGGGGAGAAGCATGGGAGAGAATATGTATTCATGTATTATTTCCTAAGCAGTCCTAACTAAATTAGTGTCCTTAATTAGGAAATAATAATAGCGCTAAACAGAGGGTTTTGGTAAGTTACTTTGTTATGGATTAATGTATTTTAATGTATTCATTTGGTTCTTAAATAGTACAGAATAAACTAAATTGTTGTCCTTTAAATTTGTGTTAACGGACACCCAGAGGACATTTACTTAGGTAGGAGTATGATCTCATATTGTTGAGCTCTACAGCTTTGACTGTAAAGCCATGATGCTATATTGCTTCTCGTTTTATAAAGTTTTTAGTTTTACATTTGTTGCTGAGTGTGTGCTTGTGTGTATGTGTGTGTGGTAGTGATACTGGGAATCAAACCCAAGGCTTTTTGTATGCTAGATAAATGCTGCTGCATTGAGTTAAAATCCTTAGCTTTGGGATGATTTTTGAATATAGTTTTCAGTACTTCTGCTGTCTTTTAGCATAGTAGCTGCAGCATAGTTACTTAATAAACCCTCTGTTCTTTTAATGTGGCCCAATGAGGAAGACCAAAGATAAATTTTGCATGTAAATTTTATTACTGTTTGATTCAGTGGTTATTCGGGTACATACTTTATTTTAAAGAATTGTGAGAAACAAAAGCTAAATCAGAAACAACTATTGCCCTCAAAAGGACTAGTTTCTGGGAACAGTTTATAAATTATAAATATGGTTTTTTGCTTTTATGTGCATAGGTATTGTCTCCCCCCTCCCCCCAGAGGAAGTCATTTGCTTTAGTTTTGCTTTTCCATGCTTTAGGAGTGGTCGTTTGCACTTGAGGTGAGTTGGGATAGTACTAAGAGTGGAGCTGGGGCTGTCTACTCAGAGTGGTGAGCTGGAGCAAGAATACAAAAGATAGGCTTTTGACAGATAGACTGTGGATCTGGAGGGTGAGGTTGCACTTCAGAAAGAAAGAAGAGTTGGGGAAGCAAGGTCTGATAGAGGCAGAAAACTCCAGCTAGGTTTGGAGTAAAAATAGTCTAATTGACTAGAATATAGTAAAGAACAAGTAAATAAGTTGAAGGCAGCTGGGTAGGGTCTTAAGTATCAGGTGAAGTGTTTGGACTTAATTCAGTAGACAGTGGGGAGCCGCTGCAGTTGTTTGAGTAACATGATCTTAGCTATGCTTTAGTGGATTAATCCAGTAGTAGCATTGTTGGTAATGAAGGATTAAGGACATGGTTTTTCATTGTTGTGTCTTTTATATTTTATACTAAAATAAATGTAAGCTTAATTTAGCTGTCAAATAGTAGTAAGAATCTTTACTAATGAATATGGAATAAAGAACATGGTTATATTCTCATTCTACACTTTTTTTTTTAATTTGTTTGTTTTTGTGAGGTTGAATGGAGTGTTCAAGACAGGGTTTCTCTGTGTAGCCCTGGCTGCTCTGGAACTTACTCTGTAGGCCAGGCTGGCCTTGAACTCAGAGATCTGCCTATCTGCCTGCCTCTGCCTCTGCTTCTGCCTCTGTGTGCCCCACCACTGCCTGATTAATCCTGCACCAGTTTTTAAAACTGACCACATTTACCTGTTGTTGACTTGTTTCTTGAATTTTTATATTCAGACTCTCTTGCAATGAGTTGTATACCACAGATAGATTAATCTTCCAAAAACACATCTGAATGTGATACTGCTCAAAAATTCTTAAGTGATTTTTTTCCCTGCAGAATAAATTTCAGATTTTATAACCCAGTAACAAAGGCCCCTTTTCATTCACCTCACCTACACGCCCTACTCCATACAGACTGTTCTTTAGGTTCCTTGTGATGTCCCATTTCTTTGTAGTTGTTGTGACCTTCAGAGAGTCTTAAGATTGTAGATTGCAGGGAAGGGTGCATACTGAGGTGCTGAGAACTGAAGCCACTAGGTCGTATGTGGCAGGGTTGAGTTGAAAGGTGCTTATACTTGCTCTGTGCCATGTATTGTGGCCGAGCATGTAAAGCTGATGTAAGTGACACACAGTAGTCTCTGCTCTTTGTAGACTTAGTCTACAGAACCATTTGTTAACTATTAAACAGGGGCTGGAGGGATGGCTCAGAGGGTAAGAGCACTGGCTGCTCTTCCAAAGGTCCTGAGTTCAATTCCCAGCAACCAAATGGTGGCTCACAACTATCTATATAGTGAGATCTAGTATGCAGCAGAATGCTGTATAAATAATAAATAAATCTTTAAAAAAAAAAACAAACCACTGTCATAATTACAAACTGGGGCGAGTCTTGTCAGAGGAAATACTCTGGAGTACTTTAAGAAAGTATAATGAAGAAATGAGGGAAACTAATTTTAATAGACATATTGGGGAAGGTCTTTTTAGAAGAAGTGAATTTAAAGCTGAGATTTGACATGGGAGAGCGTGTAAACAAGGTAGAATTAAAATGGTATTCCAGTCTGAGAACAGCATGTATCAGGAACCCCACATGGGGAAGAATTTGTAGTATTAGATGACCTGAAAGGTCAGTGTGGGCTGGAACAAATTTTGATCACTTAAGACATAAGGTAATCCTAGAAGGACCAGGTTAGGTTTAGCCATTCAAACCACATTAGGGGCGAAGGTGGGGTAACTCAGTTGGTGGAGTGCTCCGCCGGATTCAGCCCCAGCACCTGGGAACAGGAGTTGTGGGTGTCTGAGGTCAGCCTGGGATGTGTGAAGCTCATTGTGGGGAACAAGTGGCAGTGGAAGGCTTTGGAAGTGATGCAATCCAACTTATGTTTAAGCATATTAATAATAGATACAAAATCCATCTCTTCATCTCCACCATCCCTGCCATAAGTCTAAGTCTTCATGAGTTAACAGTTTTTTGCTTTCACTGTTGCAGCCTGTTGATCTATGTTTCTAGTGTTTTCCTTCAGATCTTTTAAGAGTTCCCCATTTCGTTTGGAGTAAAGTAAAAATTATTCTTCCACCCCAGGAAACCAAGGTTGCCTTTAGCAGGTACCCATACTCTTCACTTCCTAACTTTCTTTAAATCTTTACATGGCTGACCATTCCGCTTAACCCAGATCCTACTCTTGCCCACCCTTTCCTGCTGCTTGTTTGTTTCCTTCCTTCCTTCCTTCCTTCCTTCCTTCCTTCCTTCCTTCCTTCCTTCTTTCCTTCCTTCCTTCCTTCCTTCTTTCCTTTTTTTCTTTTGTTTCTACCAAAACACTTAGTGCCTTGGGACCTAGCATATTTCATTCTAAAGTTTCACTGGGGAGAGGGAAAGAAAGAACATTCGTGTGTATGAGCACATGTATACACTGGGTTATTTTCTTACAAGTAGGCTTTGAATTAATTCTAGTTCTCCTGTCTTCACCTCCCAAATGCTAGGATTATGGTCATGTGCCACCACACATAGCTAGGTAAAGAATTTTGCTGAGAGATGTTAAAGTTATTTTTTATATAAATCTGTGTTTGTTTTTCAGTTTCTCTTTTAACCTGGCTATCACAAATAATTTAGACTTATATTTGTTTAGTAATAAGCTACACAGCACAATAACTGAGTAGTTATTACTCTATTCTTAACCCTCTAAATTAATCTGGTTTCCTCCCAGTTTGCATCCCAGAGATAATTGCACTTTGTGGCTTCCCTGCTCCAGTTCCTTCTTCTGATGTCTCTTGTACCTCTCTCATGGCTGAATCCCCTACTTCCTCCTCTAACTTCTCCTCCCCTGCCTGGCAGGAAGTCTAGCCCTATTCTCTCCCCTGCTCAGTGATTGGCTGTAAGCTGTATTATTGGTATATCAGGGGACAATTGTGGAACAAGTGTTTATACAACACTGAGACAGGAGATTCTCTGAATGAGAATTGCAATCAAATGTGGGGGTACAGAAATCAGTATTTGAATTATACAATAAGCTTATGCCTACAGAGAGTTTCGTCACTAGTATATTCTTAGTATGTAGAGTACTGCATGTACCAGGCATTCATTGGCTCATAGCTGAGTAAATGAATGGAGTAAAAGCTGAGGGAACAGTTAAAAGATAGCCTGGATAGGTTATGGTAGCTGAGACAGAAGTTCAGAAAGATGTAGAGAAAACTGGGCTTAAGATAGGATTTGGAAATAAAATTAATAGGGTAGTTCCCAGTAGTGGAATAATTTTGGTTGTTGGTTAAGAAAGCACTCAAAAGCACAGTGTTTTCTTAAACTACCATGTTAGTAATTAGATGAAAGACCTTGTTCAGTGTAGTGAAGGCTAATAAGAATTTGATAAGTATTCAACTGCGAAAATATTTGTATAGGTTTTGGTTGTTGTTTTTGGTTGGTTGGTTTTTGTCACGGGGAGGATTGTACTCACGGGCTCAAGCATGTCAGGGAGTGCTTTACTCACTAGCCTATGTTCTCAGCCTTTGTTTTTGTTTTGTGTTTTTGGAGACTGGGTCTCACTATAGGCCTGAAATCCACTGTGTAGTTACAGGCTGGCCTCAGACTTGGCAGCTATCCTCTTACCTCAGCCTCTTGAGTGTTGGGGTTACAGCCATGAGTTCCCAATCTGTTTTCCTTTTATACTTAAAGAGTACTTGCTGTAAGCCTGGTGAGTTCAGAACTGACTGCTGCAAGTTGTCCTCTGACCTCTACACATGCAAAGATGTATCACACATTCACACACTAGCTAACTAATTACTAAGTAAGTAAGTAAAACATTTAAAATTTTAATGGAATTTATGAGATAGTTTGTTAAAGTACCCTGTGCTTGTGGTTCTCACCTAGGCACAAATTTTGTTTATCCTGTTCTGCTCAGGGAGAGGCAATTGCCAAAGACCCGTTCTCTGCTAAATAACCAACAGTGAACAGGTCAGTCCACTTTTCTCCCCCCAGGGGTATTAATTGCCTGGTCCAAGTAGTCTGTAGTGTTGCATTTGAAAAAGTAGTTAGTGATGTTACATCCATAGGCTTGAGCCCCAAAATAACTTCATGTCTATTCAAGGAGTGATTAGAAGTGGTTGCATTTTGAGGTAGTGTAAATTTTGTAAGTCTACTCACTGGTATTAAGAGTCGATTGTTGTCTTCTGAGTACACGGTGAAGGGTAATGTGATTGGGCATTAATCAACTAGTATTGACTATAAAGTAAGATTTTACGAAATAATAATTGACTTTAAAGAAGTTTAAAAGTACTATTTTTTACAAAATCTCCAGCAAATATTGGGAATACGCTTATGATCTCAATTAGAAGGAAATCGTGAAGACGTTCTCATGTAGTTTATCAGATGTCGAATTTTAAAAGATTGTATAGGACCAGGAAAACAAAATTATAATATTGGAAGTTACCTTAGCACAACTTTGGGAGAGCAGTTTGATACATTGCATTTTTAAATGTTTGAACTGTTTCACTAAAATAATCTATCACTAGTCATTTGTGTACAAAAAGTTAAGCTAGTAGGGAAAGATACTACAAAAAAATACTATTTCTTGAAGCTCTGCTTGTTAAGTGGAAAAAGAAATAATTCAATAGAGCATATTGTTCAGAAATCATTAGCAAGCAAGTGCATTGTCTTAACACGCCCAGAAATGAGAGTTGTGTATAAGGATAAAAAGGAGATGTAAAATATATTAAATAGCAGAGGAAATGAAGTTGTAAGGAGAAAACCACAAAATGTGTGTGCATGTAGGGCATAAATTACGAATTTACACATCTGAGTCACACATAACAGAAAAACCTGGAAAAGTGAATACTAATTCTAAGAGGAATAGGACAGAGCCTTACGTTTTAGACTTCTTTGGTTGTTTTATACTGAGTATCTTTCAAAAGCAGTAACAAAAATCTGTTTTAAAGCCAGATATCATTATTTAATCACTTTATAGCTGTCTTTTTCCTTTTAAAAATATTTTTAATTAAGTGTATGTGTGTGGGTATGTGCCTGTGAGTGCAAGTATCAGCAGAGGTCGGAGAACTGGATTTCTTGGAGTTGGAATTACAGCTGGTTTTGAGTTCTACACACTGGGAATGGAACTTGAGTCCTCTGCTCTTAACTGCTAAACTAAACTCTGGACCCCTATAATTATGTCTTTTATTGCTTTAAGTTGACTGTTGTCTGCATGTTGTAATATAAACCAAAATTATTTATATTTTTAAAATAGCTAATGGTTCCCAGGACCAGTTATTTGCTGTTCAGTTATTTTTAAGTTCATGACATTAAGATGAAAGTCAGTTAAGTGTATCAACCTTGAATGCAGAGTTTATCCTGTAGGTGGTGCTGGTGATTTTGTGGTGTCCTTTAAAGCTATTTATCTCTCAGATTTTTGCTACACTGGGAAATTATTTAATTATTGATGTTGCTAGTAGAATGTTTATGTTTCATGTAACTATTGAAAAATCAGTATTTCCTTACAGTTATTTCAAGAAATACTTGTTGCAGAAAAAAATCTACACTAAATTTTTAGTGTAGATTTCATTTTGCATCTTACTCGTCTGCTTACCTGCTTAGTGCAGTATTTGAGAAAATTGATTTTTAATTCTGATTTTTACTTCTCAACTGCTCAGAATTTCCAAAATTCACCAAATTTAGCAGTAGAACTAAATTATCACAACGAATTTTCTTTGCAGTTGTCCCTTGCCTTCTCTTTGTATGTGACTCTCCCTCTCCCTCTCTTTTTTTTTCTCCTGTCAAGTTCAAGAGCAGCTCAGATGCCATGAATTAAGTGTAGCACAAAAGGAAGAAAGGAGACCCTTTTGAAGAACAAAGGCCTCCCATTAGGCTGCCATGTTCTTTTCTGACCAAAAGTGCACCCTACATGGTTTCTATTGTTGTCCACATGCCCTGCACATAAGGTAAATATAGTAGATCCTCATTACCTTACGTTTTCCTCCCCTTTCTCCTATGCCACACACAACCAGTGCAGCTTTAGGTCTTTGCTATCTTTAGATGTTCTTAATACAGTTGCTTTATAGTCTTTTTAAAACTAACTACAGGAGTAGAAGTGGAGAACAACACACCAAGAAGGGAAAATGAGCTGTTAGATAAGCTGCAACCCGAGATCAGGGCAGCTGGGAGGACCAGAGACTATGGTAGTATGCTACTCTGTGTTAGTTAATATCCTGGCTTTTTCAGTTGTAACTTTGATTTGCACTCTCTGTGGATTCACGAGTTCGTTATCTTTCTTTGTCCATGTAGCAGAACAGGCAAAACAAACATTCAATTGCTAAGTGCAGTCTTTAAATGAGAACTTGTTGGTAATCTGTATGTTTGTTCTTTGGTGTTATGTACATTACTTATAAGTTTGCTAATTTGTGTTTTCATTGGAATCGAATGAGGACTGGGGGGAAAAAAGCTTTAAGTGGTAAAAAGAGTAGAGAACTAATTCCAAAGAAAAATTGGTTGCTTTTATTTTTTTTGAGGCAGGGTTTCATGTAGTTCAGACTGGCTTTGAACTTACTGTGTAGCTAAGGATGACCTTGAATACCTGATGTTCCTGCTTCCACTTTCCAGTTGCTGGGGTTACAGATGTGTGCAACCATACCTGGCCAGAAGTTGCTGAAAGTTCATGTTGTATACATTTGAGATTAGTCTGCTTATTGTACAGTTGTTTTAATATTGCTGAAAATGCCAGTTGCACTTACAAAGGACTGTGTGGTTCTTGATATTTGCTTACAGTTAACTATAGAGGAAAAGACCCGCAAGTTACTAAGCATTTTGAAATAGCCAAAGGCCTCTTTATTGTACTGAAAACATGGTGTCCTGATGACTGGAAGATTGGGTATTGGTTTTGTTTGTATTCTCTGGAAGAAACTGGATGGTCAATAAATGGTTTGTGGTATTGTCAGGGTGTAAAGAGATGGAAAGAATGCCAGAAGGAGAAAAGATGTCTTTTTACTGTAATTTTAAAATAAAAACATTTATTTTAATGTAGAAAAGGGTAAGAGTTGACCTTTCAACAGCATATACCTTCTTTTTGTAATACTGGACGGATGGCAAGCAATTTGTGACAACATTTTACAGGCTATCTTGAACTCGCTGTGAATTATGGGCTGCCCTTTTAGGATTATAGATATGATTTAGTGGCGTAAAAAGAACAGTAAATAAACCTTTTCTAGAAATAGTGACATTTTATTTAGAAAATTCATGAGGTGAAGTTTTTGTTCTGAGTTTTTCTATATGAATTTCACATTAAAAATACCTAATATATTTAACCTTTTTTTTGTCCTAAATTTTTTTCATGAACATTAAAACATAGCTTAATGTGGTTGTAATTGTGTGTATGTGTGTGTGTGAGTGTGTGTGTGTGTGTGTATGTAATACTAAAAAAATTGTTTTTACCTTCCTTAGACCTTAGTAGTTGCTTTTTAGGAATCATGAATAGTTTCATGATTTGAGGGTACAGTAGTCAGCAAGAATTCTTCAGATTATTTACTTGGCAGCAAAATAAAAGGCAGAAGGCCTCTTGCTTTGTACTGTGTAGGAAATGACCATTTCTCTTGGCTGTATGAAATGTTCTAAAGATGTAGCCAGGATTCTCAGAGCCAAGTGGAAAGACTTGTTCTAATCCTGTCTAGCCCTTTTTTTTTTTTTTTTTTTTTGCCTATGCCCACATATTAGGATGTTTTTCTTTTGTTTTATTGGGGTGGCATTTGTCCTCAGGAGAAATCAGTGATAGTCACACACAGATTGCTGAACTGTTGTGAGTTCAACGATACTGTTCTGTGCATTCACTCGTAACAGCTTTGATATGGGTGCATTAAACATTTGCTGTTGGGAGATGGAGAGTAAATTCTCATTCTTTGACTGCATGCTCTGTCTCCTGCCATCACTTTTCAAGAACACAGTTTTGTTCCTACCATACAGCTTGTCACTAACTCCCTGCTGATTCTTTTTGTTAATCCCCTGCACAAGAGTCTACACACTCAATACATTTCACACATGTAGGGTTACTCTTGTGAAATAAATGTGATTCTCTGTTTCCAAGGGTTGTGGTTATAACTTCCTAAGTTAGTGTTGATTTTAACATTTTGTGTATATGCTATAAATTAAATTGAACTTACACTGTATTACATAGTTTGTCATTTTAGAACCATTTTTAAATTTAAAGATATGTTAAGTCTTTAAAATGTTTTATACTGTTGTTCCATTATAACCATAGCATGCAGAATTTAAAAAAATCAAGTAAACAGTAAATTTTAAAATAAAAAAGAATATCTAAGAAAGTGGTGATAAAAGCAATTTAGAGCAGTGGGTCAACTCTTCTTTTTGAGCTTTCTTTGAAGCTATTTGAACAGTTGCTGGGGCACTTTTAAACATTAAATGTATTTGTGACTAAAACCCTCCTTCTCTAGCTGCCAAGACCTCACAGGGTTCTCACTATATAGAATTAAGCGATGGTTGAAAGAGAAAGGGAATAATAAGATTGGTCAGACCTATATTTATTAAACGATTGAGCATAAAAAGATTTGAAGCCTTATAGTAGTTCAAGGAAGTAGGATTCATAAAAAGTTAAGGTGGTGGCCCTTCCCCTCTATGTGGGTAGATTTTGATTTTAAAACATTCAAGCTGTGCCTCTGGGAGAGATGTTCAAGGATAGGAGAGGAGTAATGAAACAAGGACTTAAGAAAGTTTCCTTGGAAAACTTAGACCTGGGAATGGAAAAAAGAAACTAGTGAACTATCAAGAGAGAAACAATTCTTTATTTCCACAAACACTGATGAAAACATAGGTGGGCAGACAATGGTCCTTATGCCAGTCTGACATTGTCCTTGTGTCTCGCATGCTCTCTGTATTTACTTGGCCCAGGGGCAAGAGTTGGCTTCATGTTTTCAGGTGTGTTAAAAAAAAAAAAAAAAAAAAGAAGAAACAAGATTTTATGGCATATTAAAATTATTTGAAATTGAAATGCTAACAGAATTAAATTGAATCACGACATAGAAATATCCACTTATGTACATATTGTCTTTGGTATTTCTAGCAGTTTTTGGACTGCAATGAAATATGGAATAGTTGTACCAGAGACTATATGGCACATAAAACTAAATTTCATGCTTATTTCCTGGCTCTTTATATACATCTGCTGGTCACAGAAATGTAGAATGTTTTCTAAAACCAGAAGTTCCTGGCTATTAATGAATTTCTTTTATGTTTACATTTGCTGGAATACATGCTTTGACCCCGTAAATAATTTGATTATTTCTGTGCAATAAATGCATAGTCAATATTATGCTTTTTGTTCTCGATAATACTCCCTTGGTTGAGGGTATTTTTTCCTTTTTTCCTTTAGAGATAGGTTCTCCATAGATGGCCCCATCTGGCCTTGAACTCATGATTCCCATCTGATAGACCCCCAGTGGATTATAGACCCTTGATTTGATGGGTGGGGAATATTTAGTTTCTTCTGCTTCTCTCACTTGAATTGTGAAAAATCAAACAATTTTCAGAAGTTAGTCTAATTTTGCTGTTCCAAGTCTATTGAGAACTTTGTAGCTCTCTCTTCATCTGCACTTGGAAAAGTTACAAGAACTTGAACATTAGAATTGCTGTTTGGAAAAGCTTTTGCTCCATTTGAGCCAAGTTCATGAGATGAAAAGTAAGTCTTTCTTGGAAGTACTAGGATTTCCAGAAGTTACAAATTAAGCACTTTAAGATATATTAAGTGAGGGCTGTCAAGATGACTCAGTGGGTGAACATGCTTGCTGTCAAGCCTTACTACTGAATTTGATTCCTAAAACCCAGACGATAGAAAGACAGAATCAACCCCTGCAAGTGGTCCTCTGACCTCCACGTGCTGGCCCTGGCTCATCCACACAGTAAATAAAGGCATAATTTTTAAAGATGTACTTAATGATCACATTCTAAACATATACTGTAAACACTGGCTTATCTTTTTCTTGGTCTTAGGGCCAGCCATTATGCTCTGTTCGTCCCATGTCACACTTAGCAGAAGTGTGGCAGTTATTGGGAGTAACAGGGAGCTCTCCTAATACTCTGAATAAGAACTTAGGGTAACTTGTGTTACTATTTATTGAGTTGCCTGGGTGAAGGGAGTAGTGTGTGCTTAAGAATTTGAACTTCTAGTCCATTTCCCTTCTCTTCTGCTTGTCTCTTAAGCCTCAAACTGCTTCAGCCAATGAAAATACGAGATTTAAATACTGAATGAAAAGGTAGAGAGTTTGCTTAACAGAGTTGCTGCCCTTCAGATGACCTGAGTTTGGTTCCCAGCATCCACACCAGGCATCTCCAGAGGATCTGACACCCCATTCTAGCCACCCACAAATACATAGCATGCATAAGCATTAACAAAAATCTTTTAAAATCGAGCAGAATAAGTTATTAGGTTTAGAAGTAGAAAAGCCAAAGTATTAATTTTCTTGCTTTCTTTCCCTATCTTGAGTAATTGAGCCTGACTGTACCATATTGCTTATAATTGAATAAACTGTGTAAAAAAGCAAAAGCCACAACATTGATGAAACAGATTTATTCTGAGTGAAGAACCTGTTACTAGATAAAAATGAGACCTCTCATAGCTAGGTTTTCTCAGTGCTTATCATGGTCAGGCAGTAACAAGAGTGATAGTTTTCTTCTCTTCTTTGTGGCTACTTTACATAAGTTTAAGGATCATTCTACATAGAACTTTCTTGCATGTATAAGTAACTTCAGTTACTGTGGTGCTTTCATTGTGAATGTCCCCCATAGGCTCAGGTACTGGGACGCTTTAGTCCCCAGTTGGTGCTGTTTGGGAGTTGGTGCAGTCTTGTGGGAGGGAATGACCACCAGTTCAGGAAATACAGTGAAAATTGATCCAGAACTTTTCTTTTCTGACACCGTTGACCACTCTTTCTTGAAATTGCCCTCTCTGGAAGCTGAATCACATCTTTTTTGTTTCCTCTCATCTCCTTGGTAACTCCTACTGTTCTGGATTCTTGAAGGCTTGATTCTAGAATTCCATTTTTTTTTTTTTCAATCTACCACCTACCTAATGCATTCATGCGCATGGCCTCAGTTACTGTTTGCTGATGCTATCTGGCATTTTCTCATGTCCTGTGTTTCAGTGAAGAATATCAGATTATTCATGCCCAAGGAAAAGACACATTCCTGTTTTCTTCCCCAAATCTATATCCTCTCTTATCCTCGCATAAGCAATCATTATCTCCCTCCTGGAACATGAAAGGTGCACCAGTAACCCTCTGGTGGTTCGTCTGTACTGAAGCAACAGTGATGTATGTCATGAAAGGACAAATTTACTTACTCTTAGGATTCTAAGGCAATTTGGGTGATGTGTCCCACTCCACTTCTTTAGCCTCTTCTCTTGTCTCCTTCGTGTATATATAACTCCCTTAGGCCTCTGTCCAGATTCTCGCACATACCCTCTTTGACCTTCTACCTCTCTTTGCCTTGTTGGTTGTCATTTTAGTCTTTACATATAGACACAAAGACAGTGACCATACAAAAACAGTGACTCCATGGTTGTTGTTGTTGTTCTTCGTAGAATTTGTCGTAATTTGCTATATGTCTCTGTGATGGGACTGAAAACTGAGGAAGGATGGGACTGGCGTGTTTTAATCACTATTGTATCCTCACTACCTGGCATATAGTAGACAGTTTATAAATGATAATTTAATAACTCTAATTTGACTCTTTCTGTGTCCTCATTATATCATTGGTCTGTACATTTTACTTCTCAGGGAATTTAAGGGCATGGCATCATTATCTATGTAGATCTCAGAGGTAAATATAATGATTGTCATGTGATACAATTTTGAAATTAAAAATCAGGTAAGACCAGACAGTTCCAAAACTGGACATATCTTTTCAGATAGTCTGGAAGCTCCTTTCTATTTGTTTTTACCTGTCTACTAAAAGACTTCAAATGGATGGATACAGGGATTTTGTTTTAGTTTAGCAAACATTTGAGGGTTGATAATATACTAGACATTTTATAGACTTTAGTGTTTCTCCACCCTTTCATTTTATTTTTCTATGATAATGTTTATTTTTAAATCACCTGGGTACATATTTGTATGTTTGGATATGTCTCTTTAAGTAAAACACGTTTTTGTTTGGTTTGGTTTTCTGAGGGGACTCTTGGTATACAGCCTGCCTAGAGGGGAACGACGATTTAAACAAGCACTTCACAAATCAAATGATCACTTTAAGATTACTGGACTGGGCCTGGCTTTGATGGTGCACACCTTTAGTTCCAGCATGCCGGGGGCAGGGGCAGGGGCAGGGGCAGGGGCAGGGACAGAGACAGAGGCAGGTGGATCTCTGAGGAAAGACTGAATGTCTGACCGTTTAGATAGGTAAGCTAATGACGCTGTGAATTTTGCTTGTGCTTCACTTTCCTTTTTGCCGGAAGGGTTTGTTTTGGTTCACAATTTGAAGGTACAGTCCATGGTGGGGAGTCATGGCAGTAAGGGCAAGTGGGTCCCATTGTATCCACAGCCAAGAAGCAGGGAGTAATGAATGCTGGCATGAAGCTCACTTCTTTATATTCAGTCTGGGACTAGCCTGTGGAATAGTGCTTCCACAGGTAAAGGACACTTACATTCACCTGATCTAGAAAACCCTCCCCAGGCATACCCAGAGACTTTTCTCCTTGATTATTCTGGGTCCTGTCAGGTCCACAGTCAGTGTTATCCATCACAGCATTCTAAAGATGTTCAGTGCTGTTGAAACAAGGTAGATAGATGTATGTCCCTGTGTTCTTTTTCTTCCTCACCATAATGTACAGAATATACATAGGCTGACAGTGTGTAATGAACACACATAATACTTCCCTGGTATTTGGTGGTAGATGATGGTGTCAAACTGGTAAAACACATTTTTTAAAAAAAAATGATGCATTGATGAAGAAAATCAGTGTTTGTTTTACAGGTGTAATGCAACTGACTTCTGCCTTTGATTGTAAACTGCAGCTGTTAGAAGTTACCAATATTGTTTTTGCCAAACCATTTCTTTTTCTTTTTATTCTCCTTGATAGAATATATATTAGGGTCAGAGGAATGACCCACCCTTGCATAAATATGGACGTGCTTGATAATTTATTTTTAAAACATGAATAAAATGATAAGAGATAGGACTTAGTGCAAGGAGAAATGGGATTTTTGGCCAAGAGGATTGTAGCATAAATGTTGTAGAGAAAACATAGATATTTATGAGATTGAGGTGCCAAGTGGTGAGGTTAGCTCCAGGGTGAAGAAAAAGTAAGGGAACCAGAACACTAAGAACTGTACTGGCATAATATCTTGTATGAAAGCATGTTATCAATTTATGATATCAAAAATAATAAAGCTGAACTGGAGAGATGGCTTAGCAGTTAGGAGCATTTACTGCTCAATCACAAGGGCTGGAGTTTGAATCCTAGCAGCTGTGCAGCAAGCCAGGCACCACACGAAAGGCTGTAGTTCCAGTTCTAAGGGATCTAGTATCTTCTTCTGGCTTATGTGTATGTGCACGCGTATACTACATAAGTGAATAAATAAAACCTTTAAGAAAATAAGGAAGCTTTCTTGTTGGACTCTTTATTATTTATACAGTGTTCTGCCTGTACACCTGCACACCAGAAGAGGGCACCAGATCTCACTGAAGATGGTGATGAGCCACCATGTAGGTTGCTGAGAATTGAACTCAGAACCTCTAGAAGAGCAACCAGTGCTCTTAACCGCTGAGCCAGCTCTTTAGCCACCTCTCTAGCCCCCTCTTGTTGGACTCTTGATGATAAAAGTGAATGTGCTGGGGAACAAAGTTGCCAGGTGTCTGAGTTATTTTTCAAAGTATTCTGTTTAGTTGTCTAGGCTTTTTTTTTCTCCTTTTATTTGTTGGATGGGGCCATTTGCTTTATAACTAGTCTATTAATTCTTTTAGAGAGTAGAAAAATAGTTGACCACTTACCATTAATGAACATGTTGCCATCCTCTTAAAAAGGTGATTTCCGTAGTCAGTCCTGTGTCTGTGTGGCCAGCATTGCAAGTGTGAACTACTGTGATCATTTCCATTCGAAAGAGCGTCGTCCATGTTGACATTAGGGTTTACATGATCCTTAGTTTGTTTAACGGGCAAGTCAAGGTTTTATAGACCTGTTTTTCTTTTCTTTGAAAGGATTTTTAGTTCAGACTACTATGAATCTTTGACTTTTTAGAGGCATTTTCCTTTAAGTTTAAATCTTCATGGGAGGAGAGTGAGGCGTTCAGTCTTCATTTGGCTCTAGTTTAGATGAAGAAATGCTAAGTTATACAGTTCTCCTGAGGTCATTTATAAACTGTCTTTCATTTTATGGGCATAAAGTATCTGAGATTGCTTATTTCAGTAACAAAAATGCTTAAGGCTGTGATTGTCTAAAGAAGAAAAAAGGGCAAAAGAACTACAGTGTGCAAGTTTAAAACTGGGGAAAAACAATCTATTTTATATTTGTAGGATGTTGGTTTTCAAGCAGTTAACAGAAAAGTGAATTTACAGTATGGAGAGATGGCTCAGTAGTTAATAGCAGTTGCTGCTTTTGCAAAAGACATGGGTTAAGTTCCTAGCACCCACATGGCAGCTCACAAACAACCTAAAACATAGCAAATCCTGTGTCAGGGGATCTAATGCTCTTTTCTGGCCTCTGGGGGCACTTCCTGCACTTAATGCATAGACCTTCATGTAGGTAAATACTCAGGCACATAAAACAAAAATTTTTCATTTTCAAAGATAATTTAAAACTTGTCACATATGTTTTTAAGATAACTGATTAATATATCATGGCCAAAAGTGGTGTACTGGTTCACGCCTTTAATCCCAGCACTTGGGAGGCATAGGCAGGTAGATCTTTTGAGTTCAAGGCCAGCTAGGGCTACATAGTGAGAGACTCTGTCTCAAAAAGAAAGAGAAGGACAGAAGGTGCTAGCCTTGGCCATGACTAGTTCTGGATTTTAAGAGCAAGATTATGAAAATAATGTTTTTCTACCCTATATCAAAATGATCCCTGTGTATTATTCATGATGCGTGAGTAACCCATTATTGGGTTACTCAAAAAAGGAAAGTCCAGAAAGAAGATGATTCAGGACCAGGGGATGAACAAATCCATGAACTTCAACCTGGATATTAAGGATTTAATATGTTTTAAACATTCATTTAATGAGCATTTATTTAAACCCAGTTGTGTCCTAGGCTTTGTTGGGAATCAAAGTGCTACCTGTGTCTCAGAGGACACTAATCTATGCAAACCATTATCTCACTAGTTTGTGTTACTTATGCTTTTTGAGGGACTGGGGGTGCAAACTGAGCCTTGAAGTTGTATATGGTCTTTTTAGTCTTAGTTGTAACGTCTTAGGTCAGTGGTAGAGATACAGTTATTTACCAGCCATTGGGAAAGATGATGCAGAGACTAAGAATAGGTTCTGGAGACTGACCCCTCCTTCTCAGTTTCTGTCGCCTTTTCTATAGACTGAACTTTCTTGAGGGTAGTGTGCAAAGTTACTGAACCAGAGAGTAGGGACTCAATAAATGGTAGTTATTAAGTTGAAGAGCATAAGCACTTCTTGACTTAAAAAAATGCTAGACAAATGAAGGATATTAAAACCAATTCCACAACTAAAAACAACTCCAGCATGTCCTTAAGCAAATTTATTGGCAAACTGAAGACATGATTAAGTAGAAACTGTGTACTGTGAGAGCTCTGCCAGGATCGTGGTGTTACAAGATTGGGATGCAATTGTACTGCCTGAGGTTTTCATGGCGGAAGTTTTAAGAGACTCAGTTAACAAAAGATTGATGTGCTGGATGTTTGGAAAGTGCTCTTAAGAATTAGAATAGAGGGGAGACGTCTGCCGGGAAGGGAAATTGGAGGGCAAAGCAAGTGAGTACTAAAAGAGTGCCCTGAACTGAGAACAGTATTTGACATTCTTGCTCTTTCAGATGAGATCTTATGTTAGTTAGATTTGGCCTCTAAATCCTGGGCTCTGCTTAGTCCTCCTGTCTCAGCCTCCCAAGTAGTTAGAGCACTGGTACCTGGCGTTGAAGGAGACTGGCTGGCTTGTTTTCTTTCTTTCTCTTTCTCTCTCTCTCTCTCTCTCTCTCTCTCTCTCTCTCCTTCCTTTCTTCCTTCCTTTCTTTTTTCATTTTTCCTTTCCTTTTTCATTTTCATTTTCCCTTCCCTTCCCTTTTTCCTTTTTCCTTTTCCTTTTTCCTTTTCCTTTTTCCTTTTTTTCCCTTTTCCCCCGTTTTTCCCTTTTCCCGTTTTTCCCTTTTTTTCCCTTCCCTTTCCCTTTCCCTTTTTCTTTTTCCCCTTCCCTTCCCTCTTCCCTTCCCTCTTCCCTTCCCTTCCTTTCCTTTCCTTTCCTTTCCTTTCCTTTCCTTTCCTTTCCTTTCCTTTCCTTTCCTTTCCTTTCCTTTCCTTTCCTTTCCTTTCCTTTCCTTTTTCCTTTTTCCTTTCCTTTCCTTTTTCCTTTTTCCTTTTTTCTTTTTCCTTTTTCCTCTTTCCTCTTTCCTCTTTCCTCTTTCCTTTCCTTTTTCCTTTCCTTTTTCCTTTCCTTTTTCCTTTCCTTTTTCCTTCCCTTCCCTTCCCTTTTCCCTTCCCTTTTCCCTCCCCTTTTCCCTTCCCTTTTCCCTTCCCTTTTCCCTCCCCTTTTCCCTTCCCTTTTCCCTCCCCTTTTCCCTCCCCTTTTCCCTCCCCTTTTCCCTTCCCTTTTCCCTCCCCTTTTCCCTCCCCTCCCCTTTTCCCTTCCCTCCCCTTTTCCCTTCCCTCCCCTTTTCCCTTCCCTTCCCTTTTCCCTTCCCTTCCCTTTTCCCTTCCCTTCTCTTTTCCCTTCCCTTCCCTTTTCCCTTCCCTTCCCTTCCCTTTTCCCTTCCCTTCCCTTTTCCCTTCCTTTCCATCTTCCTCCCTTTCTCCCTTCCTCTCTCTCCCTTCTTGCTTTCTTGCTTTCTGACCATAGTTGGAGAAAAGAAGGTCACTGATGGCTTCTAGTGGCTTGAGACTCTCCACCAGTGGACAACAAAATCCCCCCCCCCAAAAAATATGCTCAAAAATTTCAGTAATGCTTAAGAGATGGTGGTCAGATGCAAGATACAATAGGAAACTCACTAACTGAAACAAGCATTTCTATTATTGCCATTTCATCCACTCTTCAGTAAACAGAAGCATGAGTACAAATTTAACTAAGACATGTTTAGCCCAGCATGGTACATGTAAATGTGCCCCCAAAACAGAAGTTTTGTTTGCTCAGCATTGTCACCATGCAAACTAGATGCTAAATGAAGCCAGTTCTGCTGACCTCCCAGCTGCATGTTTTCTCTCCCTCCTGGAGGCCAGAAAATTGTAAAGAACATTTGTTTAGAGTAGATGTTACAATAAAATTAATTCTTAATAGCAGTTTTCTAAATTTCTGTATATAATGGTAGGTAACTGATTAATATATTAGCAAATTTAAGAAAGCTTTTTTTTTTATTTGACTAAAGGAAGGCAAATCCAAAGACTAAGGCATTTTTTACTTTTAAGTAGAGGCTTAAAAGAACTATGATATGGTTAGACTCTGACTAGGTGTTGTTGAACAATTTTACCTAATACTTTTTTCTCTTGTTTTTCATGTGTGAATGGGAATAATGAAGAAAAACTTATGTGATTGTTCTTGTGAGAAGACACTAGTTCATGTCAGCTTTACATAGGTTCTGGGATTTAGCACATAAAAATTGTTTAACTTTATGTGTGTGGGTATTTCACATGCATATATGTCTGCATCACATGTGTGACCGGTGTCAGTGGAAGCCAGAAGAGAGTGCCTGATCCCTTGGAACTGAAATTACAGTTGTGAACTACTGTGGAGATGCTGATAACTGAACCCAGGTCCTCTGGAAGAGCAGCCAGTGCTCTTAAGCACTAAGTCACCTCTTTGGTCCCCTGGTGTGCTATATTTAAAGATCTTATTACTTTTTAATTTGTGTTTCTGTGTATGTGAGTGTGTCTGCACATGTATACAGGTACACAAGTGTGTTTGCCAGAAGGAGGTGTGAGGTTCCTCAGAGCTTGAGCAACAGGCTTTTGTGGAACAGTGGGTTTGTTCAGTGAATGCTGAGATCTGAGCTTTGGTCATCAGGATTGAGCAGCAAGTGCTCTTAACCACCAAATCATCTTTCCAACCCTTTTCTATATTTTAGTAAAGTGGTCCTCCATGCCTTATGTTATGAAGAGAGGGGCCTTCCTCCTATTTAATAAACAGTAAGGACCGCATAAGTGGTTAATAGTATTCTAAACAGTAAGTGTTTCTACCCAGCTTCATCCGTTGTGCTATGGAGACAGTAAGGGCTCAGTCACAGAAAATTCAAGCCAGCTTCTTTATTGGTCATTCCTCTTCGCCCTCTAGCTATCCTATTTTAGATTTAGGGACATAGGATAATTTTTCTTCCTTCACTTTTATTTATTTCCTTGATTAATGATTTCAAGTTTCTGCTTGTTTTAAATTGTGTTATCTCCAAGCTAATATCTGAATTGTAATAAATATTGATAGTTTCTGTATTAATGGAAAGTTGGTTGAATGTTTCTAATCTGAAGAGGTCCATGGAGTGTTTAAAGTAATTCTTTTTCTTCATTGGTTGTTTACTTAAAAATGAAGAAAATTGTTAATGGTTGGAACTCCTTAGTGCTCTGGCTTCTGCTCTTTTTTCTTTGAGATAGACCCTGGCACATCTCTTGTAGGCAGTGTGCACCTCTCAGTCTTCTGGGGACAGAGTAAGGAAATCCTATTCTTACAGAACACATCTTGTGAAGATTATATGTCAGTAATAGAGGAGCTTTGGGGGGGGGTTGTGTTGGTTTAGTTTTATAAAGTTTGCTTTCATCACTGTGCATTCTTAGCATATGTAGTGGTTGACCTTTCATTTTAACGTTGTTCATGGCTAAGTGTTTGTTCTGTTTTTAGTTTCTGTTGGTGCCTTCCACAATAAGCGCTTGTTGCATAGTGTTTAATCCACTGAATGAATAAATTGTTGTGCTTTGCTGAAAAATTTTTAGTGTTACAAGGATAAATGAACACATAGTTATTGTTTGTCTTATATTCAATTCATGCTCACATTTCTCTTTATTTAAATGTGGAAATTAAGCTATTTAAAATAATCTGGCAGCTATGATGTTGGTATAAGAAATAGTGGCTTTATCTTTATTATAAGGAAGATGCTCTACACTAGTGACAGAATAATCTTCCAGAATGCCCTTTTTCTCATCTGTAAAACAATTAGCGACTTCTTTATAGGGTTTTGTTAGTATTAAAAGGATAATGTTGAAGCCTCTCTGGCATGGTGTCTGGTACTCCCAATGTTCAATAAATGTTTATCATATTAAAAACCAGATGGCAGTGTTCTTTAGCTGCCTCCCAAGTGCTGGGATTAAAGGTGTGGGTCACCATCGTCCAGCTTTAGGATGTAGGATGATCTTAATAAAAGCCGTCGTGTCACAAAAACTTAGAGTAAGGAGAGGATATCACAGTTTAAGCCTCACCCCCCTGAAAAGGATATTATTTTCTCCTTTAGTACCCTTGGCAAGTGTGTATACCGCAGTTGCTGTTCAGTTTCTTCTTTTGACAAAACATTATGATAGGTTTTCATCAAAGTTGAATATGGTTGTTCAGGGTAGGTTTCTGTAAAATCTGGCAGTGGAGCTAGATCTTGAAGGGTGAGATAGAAAAATATGAGTATTTACAGAGTTTCTGGTAACAGAAACCAGGTGTGACAAGGAGAGGAGCTGGGCTGTTACAGGAAGTCATGAATGTGGATCTGTGCCCATGGGACTGGGTAAGGAATGTATAGGAGTAACCAAATGGAAGCTTTCTGCAGTGTGACTTTCTATATCCATCAAATGAATTATTAAAAATGTAACTGTGATTTGATCAAATTTGCATCAGAAAATTATAGCAAATACCATCAGCAATCGAAGTAGACTTCTTTTCCCATGGACTTCAGGTTATTATAAGTATGTAATTTTCTATTTAAATTAACTTAAAAATATTTTAAAAGGGGGATTGGGGGCTGGAGAGATGGCTCAGAGGTTAAGAACACTGACTGTTCTTCCAAAGGTCCTGAGTTCAATTCCCAGCAACCACATGGTGGCTCGTAACCATCTATAGTAAGATCTCGTGTGCAGGCAGAATGTTGTATAAATAATAAATAAATCTTTTTTAAAAAAAGGAAAAATTTGTTTAAAAAAAAGGGGGAGGATTGGAACATGGGCACAGAACAAGTTGCAAAAATGACTAGGCAGATTTGGCAGAGTAATTTCTAGATGGGAAAAAAAGTGGTAATAAAGTTTAAATTTTGGTGGATAGTACATTTGAAAAAGGAATTTTGAAGAAATTAATGGGAGATCTTGGGAAATTAACCAGATTAGTGCTAGTGCTATGGATTTAAATATGAAAGAGAGGGTAAGAGATAGAGGGAACAGAATGAGAAGGTTTAAAATTAATTAATGAAGTTCTAGAGAAAATAGTTCTCAAGCAATTACCATCCTAAGTGCACATCCTCTGAGAACCAGCCATGAGTGTGGACAGGCATTCACTAGAAATAGTGGAAACTATTTCTGAAGATGAAATGGTAAGTTTGGATATATTAACTGAGTTGATTGTCACCATATTCTATACTAAAGGATCTGTTAAGAGCCAGTTTTAAGATAGAAGGAATTTGAACTCAGAAAGACTGAAGTACAAGAAAGGTGAACAAAAAAATTGGAAATACATAGATACCTATTAGTAAACTGTATACAACTTATTTTATATCAACAGAAGTTATCAACTTTCTCAAAATAGTGTGCACCCATAGTCAACCATTGCAGACAGTAGAATAAGAACTTTTCAAGAGAAGCTGTAATCCTATCCTTCTCTCAAGACTATGTTCATTTTAGGAATGTCTCTGATAGGATTTGAAATGAATGAATGTCTTTTAAAAAATGTGTCTACTTGCAGGCTGCTGAGCAGATTTTCAGTTAGAATAAGAAAATTTTAAATGAATCTAATGAAGTTATGTTAACTGATCTTGCTTTTTAATTATGAAAGTCTTAACTATCAGTGTTGTTGCTATTTGAATGTGGAATTTACTAATGAGAATACTCAGTTTTCAGATGCACTCATTAGAAGTTAGTTATAAGCTTATTGTTTTCAAGAATATATGCTAATCTTGGAGAAACACAGACATAAAAAAATGGAGCAAAAAAAACAAAACAAAGCCAAAAACCAACTTGATGTTCTTCACATGGCCAAGGGCATCACAGTCAGAAGGTACACAGTGTCTTTTATAGCTTTGGCTTCAGAAAAGGAGGACTTGTTAGAGTGTTCTGTTTGTTTGCTTGTTTAACTGCTCAGCCCCAGATGTTCTGTGAAAACAATATATGGGATTTTATTAGCTGACTTTATTAAAAATCTACAATGGATGCTCTGCTCATATTCTTTTTTTTTTTTTTTTTTTTTTATAAAAACCTTTAATTGTGGACTTACGTTTAACTTGGTTGATTTAACATTTGTTGACTTTCTCAGAATCATGTTTTCACTCATCCACAAGTATTTTTGAACCTCTCTCAGGTTCTGCCACACATGTAAAATTCCTATAGTAAATAACACTAATAGGAGTTTTCCTCCTAGTGGTGAAAACCAGAAACTGAACAAGTGTACAAATTTTAAAATCATGAGTTTTAAGAGAAAACAAAATCAGGTGAGGCAAGTCGTTTGGGTGCTGTTTGACTGATTAATTGGATTGATGGATTTCAAAGATAGAGAAAGGCTTTCTGAGGAGGAGACAGATTGGGGTAGGCAGAGCCACCTTGCTCCTTAGTCTCACCTGAATGAAAGGCCGTTAAGCATGTGTGACTGAGTGTGGCGGCGTACTTTCCCGTGGTGCTGTAAGTGCTGAGAGGATGCAGATGGCAGAGTGATGAGGATTTTTTTTATAATGATATAAAAACTACAAAAGCTTTTCACAACTTAAATGCTTACCTTTCCTAATTCAGGGATTGTGAGCTACTATCCTAATTTTTATTTTGCATTTGGCCCTGGGAACTCAACCACACATTAAAACACTTGGTCCCGGGTGTTTCATATGTTGGCTATGTTATGTGGTCTGTTCTTTCTTAATCTGTACATTGGTGCCACTGTATTGTAAAAGTATTAAATATTTGTTAACTTGAGTTGAAAAAAAACCAAGGTCTTTACATAAGGAGTCAAAAGATAATACCAAAGAATCACGGGGTTTTCGATATAGAGATAATATAAAGACAGTACCTAAAGCCCCAGCCTTGTTATACAATTTAAACATCATAATCTCTTTAGAATAAACTATATTTTATTGAATAACTAATTATTTATAGGTTTTCTACACAATGAATTCTTTTAAAATGTATGAAAACATTCTCTGTTTCTTGTTGAAATACTAGTATGTGTGTACTCTTTCAGTGAATTTTTACCCCTGGTTTCTGTTTTGAGAGAAATTGGCAACTGTTATATCAGATTTACTTTGGAGCACTGAGAAGCTGTAGAAATCTCGCCATGTTGTTGTGGAGCATGACAATTACTTGAAAAGCTGGAATTATAACAGACCATTTTTCTGAATACCATCTTGAATCTGTTCCTTGGTGTCACTATAGGTAGTGTAATGTGACTGCATTGTAGGCTCCTCTCTCTCTCTCTCTCTCTCTCTCTCTCTCTAAGGGAGACCAGGGATCCCCTTAAGGGTCATTGTGAATTTTTTGTTGTAATTGCAGAATGATTGAGTTTGAATATGAAGGAAGAAGAGCCTAAATAGGAGAGATGTTCTGGGGCTGTCCTTCTCCACAAAAGGTAATTCCAAAAACATCTGCTGTGGCTGCTTTAACCATTTTTATTTTGTTTAAAAGCAAACATAAGTAGGTAATTTGCTTAGTTGATGTGCAATGACATCAGGTTGACAGGATTTATGATACTGAAAGATTACTGGTAAAAACTCGAGTAAGGGCAGCATTTTGAAAGTTTATCTAACTATTTTTTTTTTAATTCTTGTAAAATGACAAAATGAGGCCAAATAGATGGTTGGCATTATTTCTAAGCAACCTAACCATTTATTGGAAAGATTTTTCAGTATTTATCCATTTCGTTTTAATTGCAGGACTTTCATATGGTAACAAGTCTTTAAGCTTAAAACCAAAATTTTCCTTCCTTGTCTAAGTCTTCTGTTTTGAATCTTTCTTGTAGTTCTCTATTAAAACAAGCTTTTGGACCGTGACTGCTTCATCTTAAGTCTTTGTTCTTTTGAGGGAGTTTCTTTAAAACAAGGTCACAGAACTGATTGCGTAGGATTTTATTCTTTTATTATATTGATTTGATTAATATTTGGTCAGATTCTGGATGTCAACCAAAAATACTAAGAAAATGAGCAGTTCAGCTAAAAATCTTTTAATCAGTAAATAGAAATACTCCAGGTAGATAATGAAAATATGATACAGAAAGATAGATTAGAATTCTCCTCAGCTATAAAGCAAAATGAAATTGCATAAAAATGGTTAGATCTGGAAAGTAGTATATTAAATGAAGTAACCAGACTCAGACAAACATCACATGTGTTCTCTCATATGAAGTTCCTAACTTTGAAGGTTTGTATGTATATAAATAAGGCTATGTAAGAGTGGGCATAAGCCGTGAAACTAGATAGGAGATCACAAGGTAAGAAAGTGCTGAGTAAAATAGATAGGGAAAAAAAGACACAAGGACTTTGAAAGCAAGTGGGAAGGAGGCTACTGGGGGTGGAGGCTACAAAAGAGGAACAGATGAGAGAGAAGAGGTGGGGAAGAGAAACAAAAACACATTTTGTAAGAAAACATACCATAATGAAGTCTAATACTTTATGTCTAATAAATCTTTTTCAGAAACAAAAATAGAGGCTTTTGGAGATAGCATACCGAGTAAAGACCGTTGACGCATACTCAAGGCCAAATGGCTGAGCTGTGAGGCTGTTAGACTGAAGAGCATTGGCACTTAAAAACAGAGGAAGGAAAGAGTCTATGAATCTATTCCCATAGATTCTTTACTGCTATAGTAAGATAATGATGACCTAGGTAGGGTTCATTCTTCTGCAGTTCTTTTCCAACAAGACTGGAGTAAATGTGACAATTTCTACATTAAAATGTAGAAATCAGAGTTGAATCGATTCCTTAGGTAAAAACATTTCTTGAATAAGATATACCTGAGGTACAACTATCTCAATTTTACAAAACAATATGGCAAGCAAAAGAGAGGAAACGAGTGTATTTTTTTTTCTTTCTTTCTCTTGTCTTCTGAGTTGTATGTAAATTCACCTGTTCCGGGCTAGTGTATGTATGTGTAGCTCAGTGGCAGACCACTTACCTAGTGTTGTATGAGACCCTAGGTTCCATCCCCAGGGGCATCCTCCTTCAAACAGAAAGTATGCATACATATGTGACCTAAGTAAATTTTCATCATGTTACTTAGAAACAGATCCCAGATAATCCTGGTAATAAAGAAAGAAATGCTTCCTTTGACTGTTTTTGTCTTTCTGATTTGTTTTGTTTGCTTTGCTCATAAATTGTGACCAGTCTTTAGATTTACTTGAGTAGTTTATTTTTCTGTTATGCTGGGGTTGAAACCGAGGATTGTGCACACTAGGTAAGTACTCTACTATTGAGCCACATACATCTCTAGCCCCCAATTAATTTTACAAGTACTTTTTGTAGGATTGTACTGAAAGCATTTAGCAATTTATTTTTTAATAATGAGTTTCACAAAATGACTTGATTGGTGTCTTAGTTAAGTAAGTTACTGTGATTAAACACCACGACCAAAAGCAAATTGGGGAGAAAAGGGGTTTACCCTTCAACATCATAGTCCATCATTGAAGGAAGTCTCAGGACAGGAACTCAACAGGGCAGGAGCCTGGAGGTAGGAACTGATGCAGAAGGCTTGCTGCTTACTGGCTTGTTCATCATGACTTGCTGACGTCTGCTTCTTTATAGAACCCATGACCACCAGCCCAGGGATGAAACTAGCCACAGTGGCACAGGCCCTCCCCCATCAATCAGTAATTAAGAAAATTATCTTCAGCTGAGTGTTATGGCAGCATTTTCTCAGTTGAGGTTACCTCCTTTCAGATGACTATAAGCGTGTGTCAGGTTGATCTAAAACTAGCCAGCACAGCTTGGTTGAGTTCATCATTTTTAACAGCATCTGATGTATTTGAGTTACCTAGAGGCTTTTCTCAGTTAACTATTTCAGTATATCTGTGATCACTTTAATGCTACTAGCCTAGCTGTTCTTTGAAGTGCTGCCATTGGAAATATATAAAGAAATTGTAGTACATCAAGACAGTATCTTAATAGGGTAGATACTAAAGAAATGTGCATACTTTTATATTTTTAAAGAATTCAGTAGTGAAGGATGTTAAAAGTATAAATGGTTGAACTTTCTGCCCTATGTGTGAAGACCTAGATGGTTGGAAACGAGTTATGAATGACAGTGAAGTGGAGTATCCTCTGTTCTAAAGACTCCTTTCCTTGAATAATCATAGACTCTTGGTTTTCTCTTGGTGATTTTGCAAGTGTAGGAAATAGGCATGCCCAACCACTGATATTCTGCATATTCTTTAGACAAGAAGGATACTAGCCAACAGACTCATTTTAGGAGGCTAGTGAGTTCTTTACATTTTATTCTATTACGGTCACTCAGTTTCCAGGGAGTAGAATGAATTCCTGCATTTATGTCACATATATGTCTCCTCTAAAGTTTGACATTGTAATTCAGTAATGTTTGTTCTTTATATCAATATCGTCTAGAGAATTTGTTGAGACAAATTTCTAGAACCTTTACCCTTAGAGTTTCTAGTTTAGTAGATCTGGTGTAGTGCCCAAGAATTTACATTTGTAAGTTTGCAGATGATGCTGATGATAGTGCTGGCCCAGCTACTTCCTCCCTGAATGCAAACATTTTAATAAGGCCAAAGAGCAGCCAGAGCATATTAAGAAAATGATGCACACTGTTTAAGTAAAAACTTTATTAGTCTTTCTGGATGCTGTTTATTTCATTAAGGAAGACCACCTCCCCATAAATAGTCACTTAAAATTTTCTTTTCTTTATTTTTAGCTTCTTTTGTCAAAGCATTTATCCTAAATTTGATGATTGGCTTCTTTTAACTTTTAATAGACACACTAGCCCCTGCTGTTAGAGTGGAAGTCAGTTTTGGATTAGTAGAAATTAATACTTTATTTTACTTGATATTTCAAGCAAGGATAGAGTTTTAAAAATAATTTTATATTTATTCTTTACTAAGATACCACAATTGTTATTTGAACAACTGAAACTTTTTAAACCAGTCTGAGGTCAGTACAACCGCTTTAGCATTACCAGCTGTGTCTGTTGCTATGGAAACTCAGCAGGGACCAGCAGTGTTTCAGTTGTAAGGACCACACCTGGCTTATTTGCATCCAATTTAAGTTGAGAAAATTTTGAAAAGAATAAAAGGTCTCTTCGTGTGCCAATGGACAGGCAGAAAGAGCTTGTCAGTTTGTAGCCTTCAGGGTGGGTACGTTTTCTCACTCTTGAGGCTTGCAGTGAATGTGTTGAAGCTCATGTTTGTTCTGTGCATTCACGTGTGCCAATGTTTTGCTATTCTTTTATATAAGTTCTTTATTTTTTTGTGTAGATTGTATCTGGTTTATGCTTTTTAAAATTTAAGTGTTCTCATTTTACATAGAGAAAGTACTACGTATCAGAAATTTTCAAGAGAAAAAATCAAATTTCTCTTCATTTGTACTCTAATAATATTTTAGTAAGTTTTTGCCACTATACAGACTTATAGGAGAATTTTAAGTTGATATCTCTTTTTCAGCATTAAACATCCCAAACACCCTAAAAGAGTTTAACACATTTGCATTCCATTCTCAACAAATGATTGAAATTCCAATTAAGTTTTGGATTTAAAAAAAAAAACAAAAAACCGAAAACTACTTAATTACTTTCATGCATTTCCAGCCACACTTAGGGCATTCTTATTATGCCCGACTAGGAGAACACTACAGGAGAAAACTCTGGAAACGATTTCTTGTTTTTCTTATTGCTGTAACAAAATACCTGATAGAAGCAACTTTAGCAAAGAAAGATGTGTTTTAGTTCACAGTTTGAGATCATCATGGTGATGATGAACCGTGAAACAAGCTCTAACGATGGCCACAGTGTGAGGTCATGCATCACACTATGTCCAAAGTCAGGGGTGGGGGAATGCTACTTTGCTTTCTTCCTTTTTCCTTCTATTCAGTCCATGATACCAGTCCATGAGATGATGCCACCCACATTCACAGTGGGTCTTCTCTTTAAACCAGCCTGAAAGTACCTTCACAGATATGCTCAGAGGTACATGTGTTTCCTAGGCAACTATAAATTCAGTCAAATTGATTCTCTTGTACTGTAGCTTACTTAATGAGATGTATTGTAATATTTTTGACTGAACATCCTAAGCTACAAAATAAAGAAGTTTGAACTAGTTACATATTTGACTTTAAATTTTTTTCTAAAATAAAAATTTGTGTGTGTCTGTAGTGTATATACAAGTGCATGCTTATGTGTGTAAGTGCACATGTGTGCCTATGGAGGCCAGAGGATGATGTCGGGTATCCTCCTCAATCACGTTCTCCCTCATTTTTTGAAGCAGAGTCTCAATAATTTGTTAGTCTGGTTTGCTGGCCAGTGAGTTCCAGGAATTAATTGTCTTACCCATCCAGGACACAAACAAAGCTACCGTGCCTGTTTGTGTTTTGGGTTTTTTGGTTTTCTTCTTTTGTCTGTTTGTTGGTTTTTATGTGGGCACTGGCAATCTGAATTTAGTTACCATACTTTTGATTTTTGTGTGTACCATTAAACCTAACTTGTTCAGAATTTCAGGATGTAGGAATATGACCTCCAAATTATATAGATGAGAACACTAGGTTCGATTATGTAAACGTTATACCAGTTATTCTAATTTGTTGAACTAATTGCAAAGTAGCTTAACATTAAAATTATATGGCAAACGAAAGTCAGTGCCTGTACTAATATCTTTGCTATTTGAGGTTGTTGGCATTCTCTGCTGATGAAGTTTCTAGTCAAAATAGGATCTTGTATTTCTTAGACTATTTTACAACTAAGAAAAACTTGGCGTTGACCTGTCTGTATCATATTTCCTATACAGTTTGATACTTATAATTAGGGGGGAGGTGAATGCTGAAATTGAAATTTTGTTAGGAGAATGCACCCAGTAAAGAAAATCTTTAGGCAGGTTTTTTTTTCCCACCTTTATGAAAGTACAATACCTCAAAATTCATGTTCCAAGGACTTTCTTTTTAACTTGCATGTTCCTTCAGTAAGGTCTGATTGTAAAACTTGTTTTGTTAAGGAAGAAATAGGCATAAGAGAGATGCCTACCTAAGAGATCTAAGTATGCCCTGCTGACTGGTCTAGAGTTTCCTGTTGGATGTGATTTTTTTATCCTCTTAAAATGTTAGTGATTTTATACAGCTTACTCAGTTGTGCTTTTTCTCTTTTTGTATTCTTAGACTGGAAAAGTAAGAAGATCTTTCCTGCCTTTTTAATTACCAAACTACTCTCAGTTTTCATTGAATCAGTTCAAAGAAAGAATGCAGTCTTTCTATACCTGGTAAATATTTTCTGCTAAGTAAAACTATTAATTTAGTATCCACTGATAAACCCAGGTGTTGTGGTGATTGCCTTTTATTTTATGAATTGTCTATTAAAATGACTTATCAAATACATACCTTTTCATTTTAACTCTGAAGTCTGATTAAGATTTATTGATGTGATGGAATTATATTTAGGATGCCTATGAGCTAGCAAGCAATAGAAATGTAGTCAAGTTAAGCTTTAGCATTTAGAATATCATCTAATATATCCAATAGATATATATCTATATCTAATATCACTTATAACAATAAAGCAGTAGTATTAATCCTTAATAGAAGCACTTTGTGACTAATCTATAAAATAAATCTAATGACTAAAATACTGTAACTTGGTTAAAGAAATTCAGCTAAGTAGTAGAGAAGTAAAACAGACTACAGATCAGAATATTATTTTTTTATGATTTTTTTTTATTTTTACTTTTTTGCCCATCAGAATACTGCATAAATGTTTGTAAGTGCATTCTGACAGTAAGTTATCTCTGTACTTCATAATTCTAGATTTCTGCTTTTACAGTGTTAATAAACATATTTTCTGTGATTAAGCATTTTTGAGAGTTTGGAAAAGCAAAGCTATACTAGCATAAAAACACCAGTGTGTGGCAGTATTCGTGAAGTACTTCTCAATAATATATTTCAGTCATTATTGTTGCTTTAGTTTATGAATATGAGTATTTTGCCTGCATGTATGCCTGTGTACCATGAGCATGTTCTGTCCTGCGAAGTCAGAGGACAGTGTTGGGTTCCCTTGGGTTATGGATGGTTGTGACCCATCGTGTGTGTTCTGGGAACGGACTGGGTCCCCTAGAAGAGTAGCCAGTGTTCTTAACTACCAAGCCATCTCTCCAACCCCTCATTCATTGTCATTTTTACTCGTTTGTCCAAATTATGCAGAATTTGGTGATGAATCTTTTACATTGGCATCTCTCTTTCTCACATTCTTTCTTTTCTTCCCAGTATAGGCCTTTGTGTTAGGCAAGCACTTGGCCATCGAGCTCCACCTCAGAGTTTTTCTTGAAGTTAAAAACATTTCAACTAGTTTGTTTGGCACCCTGTATTCTTTTTAGATGATAGTAACAACAAAAAACTACTCTGCTGTCATGTTTTCATTGTTGTTCCAAGTGCCTGGAAAAGAGAGACAGAGAGTATTAAAGTTAATCTTGTTTTTATGTCTATGTTTTTTAAGACTTATTTTTTGTGTGTGAGTGTTTTTGCCTGCATTATGTGTGTATACCACGTGTGAGTCTGGTGCTATGAAGGCCAGAAGAAGGCAATGGATCCCCAGAAACTGGAGTTATATATTGGTGGTTGTGAGCGGCTGTGTGAGTGCTGAGAATTGAACGTGGGTCTTACTCAAGATCAGCAATTCTTCTTAACCATTGAGCCATCTCTGTAGATTCTAATTCTAATTCAGTTTTTTTAAGAGTTTATTTTGTTTCATTTCTTTGTTTTCAGGATTTAAGTTCTCTTTTTCAGCAGTGATAAACCTAGCACAGTTTATTTATTAGATTAACCTTCCTTATGTAACCCAATTTCCTGGTTGCTACTTTCCTCTTCTGTAAGTTCAGATGCCTGCCTTGTTCTTGGCCCGAATTATGGAAGAGAGGCAGAAAGAGAGATCATTATTTTTTGGCAGTGTTAAAATAAACTGGCCAGATTGGCTCTACTTTGTTTCATTCAACTCTTCTGTTATTATTTTTAATTTGAAAAAAAAAAAAATGTTGGTTTTATGTCGGTGGAAGCTTTCTACTATTATTTCCCTAGATTGTGAACAGTTGCCCATAAGTGAGCACAACATAACCTTAGTTCGCTCACACAGACAAACATTATTTACAACATAAATTAGAATTTGGTTTTTAATGCTTTTAATTTCTTTTCTGATGACACTTAAGACTAGCCTAAAACTTCCTCTTAAGCATGAAGTTACTTTGCAGTTATGCTGAACATAATTTTGAATCATGAAAATTCTCTTTTTTTTTTTTTTTTTTTTTAAAGGGGAAAAAGGGAACAAATATTAGGCATTGTATTAGTTTCTTTACTGTTTCTGTGATTACAGTACCCTTGGGGTCAGGAGAGGACGGTCCATCCATGGAAAGGCAGGCATGACAGCAGAAGCTTGAGGTTGCCCAGCAGTCAGGAAGCAGGATGTAGAGCTTGGCTATAAAACCTTAAATCCTCCCCCAGTGACACACCTCTAGCAAAGCTCCACCTCCTAAATGTCACAGTCTTTCCAAATAGTGCCACCATCTGGGGACAGAGAGTTCAAACACATAATCTTATGGGATACTTTTCACATTCAAACATCAACAGCACCACCACCTAAACCTCCCTGAGCTGCTCCACTAAAAGGGGATTAAGTTTAAACAGGAACTCATTCTCATTCAAACCACCACAGGCATAATTGTGAAATGTATAATTTGAAGGTTGACTTTTTTTAGCTCCATTTTATGCCACCATATAATATTATTTCCTGTCCTTTCCATAAACCCCGTTCCTCCATTTCATATCTCCAGTCCAGCTCATCTAAAAAAGAATTGTTATTTTTGAAGCATTTATTGGCCTCTTCTCTAAAGGCATCTATAGACCACTAATCAAGTCCTAACCCAGGTGTTCAGAGAAGGAGGTTTGATTGAATTAATTCATGCTGGACTTACAGATTTTTAAAAGGTGTTCTTTTTTGGTTTAATTTTAAACTCGAGTTCTTTGTTGATATTTCAGAGGACCAAATAGTGTGCACGTTTAACTCTGTGATAGAAGTTATTTGACCTTTGTCTATGGTTGGGAAATATAAGGGACGGATGATGCCTCTCATTTTATGCCCCTGTCTACTTGTAGAAGTGTGAACATTCTTAAGAGTATTTAAGCCTGTTCTCTAGAGCTTTCAGAGTGCCTCCTTCAAGAGTGACCAAAAGGCCTTTCTGCTTTTTATTGTCCTTTCCATTGTAGCTCAGTCACCTGCCAACGTGACATTTGTAGTAGCAGAGAATAAGGTCCAGCCTGGTTAGCTACAGCCTTCCTTGTCTACAAAGGCAACCTGGGACTGTCTTGGCCTTAAGGCAGATGGTACTCACACTGCCTAGGTAGAGCAAACAGTGATTGCTTGTCTATAACTCTAGTTATTACTTGCTTGAATAGAAAAAAAAAAAGATCAAATTGGCAAAGAAAAATGTCTTTTTTAAGGCAAATTGCAGAAGTATTAGGGGAAAACAGAATTTTTGTGAATGCAGAAGAGGGAATGAAACATTTTAGTTAATACCAAGTGTATTCTAGCCAAAGACTTCAAAATAGGTACATTATGTGAAATGGCAGAAATAGGTTTAGGTTCATTTCTCATCTTTTCCCACCAAGCAGAGCTCGTCCAATCCGACACATTGTACCTTAAAAATTCAACTGGAGTTAGCATCTCATACCATATTCTTGCTATTTGAATACAAAGTGGTATGGATTATTACTCTGGAAAGTTGGTGCTTTTAAAGATGTACTGGTTATCAGATGACTTCCTATTCTTCTGGCACATATGGTCTCTTATTCCTGTTTTTGCTCCTAGTTAGAACTTCTAAGACTTTCTACTGTTGATCTGTTATGATTCAGAAAGTTTTAGGCAACAATGCGCATAAGATAGATGTATAAATCAAATATTTACTGATAATAAATCGCAATGTTATGTTAAAATATTTTCTTCATATAGATGGATTTTACCATGTTAAATTAGAGAGCAATATTAATTTGCATACTAATAAGATGGGCCTGCTTATTTATTTTATATAGAAGTCTTGGCTGAATAATTGCTACTGCAAAATATAGTGCCTTTTCAACGTTTTCAGGGTTGATCATATTTTTATTTTGACAGTCATCACTTTCACAGCATGTGAAGTGGCAGAAGTAGGTTAGGTTCAGTGTTGGAAACGATGTCCTAATACCAAGCCAAAATTCACTCAATTCACACAGCCGTTCTTAAAACCAAACATTCTCAATACAATTCAAAGATACAGATTTTTTTTTTAATGTGTATGTGCTTCCATAAATTTATATACGCCATGTGTATACAGGTGCCTGAGAAGGCCAGAAGAGGGCATCTGAGCCTCTGGAATTGGATTTACAGAATATCATGAGCCTCCTGATGTAGGTTTTGAGACCTGAACCTGACACCTTTGCTAGAGCAGTATGAGCCAGCTCTCCAGCCCCAAAGATGGTGTAGTTTAACACTTATGTACCAATAATGATAGGAAAATACTAAGTCCCATGTGTTTTTATAAGAGCAGAAAACTTTGTAAGTACAGTTATCATACTGTACTTTATAACAGTGATCTTCAGTCTAAACTGAGGTGTCTAAAGCAGCGTTGGATGACACTGGGTAGTATGACAGCATGTGCAGTTCAAAATGTTCACATTGTACGTTCGGAACCAAAGCTGCAGTGACTTCTGTGATATAACACTGGATAAATACTGACTGAAACATCCTGTTTATTACACACATTCTATGTTTATTTATTACTCACATCTTTGTTTTATAACATTAAAAATCAGACATCTAGTATGCTTGAAGATAAGTGCAAGTAAAAATAGGTTATTAATGGAAGGGTACCCTTAAGAACCATAAATTAATTAAAAAAAAAACAAAACTACTTTTGAGTAGTGCACAGTGGCACACTCCTATAATCTCAGCACTCCGGGAAGCAGAGGCAGGCAGATCACTGTTAGAGGCCAGCCTAGTCTACGAAGCGAGTCCAGGACAGCCAAGGCTACCCAGGGAAACCCTGTCTTCGAAAAACAAAAACAACTCTTCTTTTATTTGTATGCACTTAATTTTAAATACACTGTCTTTGCTACCAATTATTGGTCTCCTTCCTCAGTAATGAAACAAGCCATTTTACTCTTCTGATTTAGTGTCTTTCCCCTTCTCCCTCTCCCTCCTTCCCTCATCCTTAATGTGTAGGTTGAAAGAACTTGGATCTTGATGCCAGCAAAATCTGGTTTGAAATCCTGACTCCAAATTACTACTATGCCATTGAGTAAAAAGTACTTTAGTTTTCTGTCCTTCAATTTCTTTGTTCCTAAGAATTTAACAATGCTTGTATAAATCTGGATTCTTTAAAATGATATCTGAAAGGTTGTTAACTTAATTTTAAACTTTAATGACCATGTTTAGTAAGGTTATGCACAGAAATTCTCTCTCTCTCACACAGAGGTCCATTAAGTGGTATTGCTTGAAAATACCTACTCTACAGCTACAAGGCCCTTTTGGGGATGATGCATGCTCTAAAGAACAAACTATCCTCCTCTTGAGTTTGATTTTGATGGGCTGTTGCATCATGGGCAGCAGCCAGCTAATCTACTCTGTTAGTTTGGTAGTATAAAGAGACTCATATATAATGAATATCTGCTCTCAAAGATGCTTCATGCGCTCTCCCCTGCTTCTGCATTCATGCTGTTGTCGTGTTTTAAGTAGGACTTTCTCCTTACAGTGTGTGTTAATAACTGGAAAATTCCCTATCAGTACACTAGCACCATCTTGACAAGCCTGTGTTCTGCTCCTACCTTGCTAATTGTTTCCTTGGGATTATTTGGATTGTGTAGAAAGCCTTTTGCAAATCCTCTTATTACTGAAGTCATTGTTGCCAGCAGGAATAAGATTAAAGGTGCTTAAGTCTGTAGAGTTGTTTCTAATTTGTTCATGTCATTTCAGTGGCATTTTAACAGAACTCTGTCTTCTGTCCCTCCCTTCTCCCCTGGTACTATCTCAAGTTAGGTCCAAGATGCCAGGCTATTGGAAGAAATCTCATTTTATCCTCCTAATTATTATGCTGGCACTCAGGAGATAATTTTTCCCTTCATGCACTGCCAATTAATATGCAAATGAGCTGATAAATATTTATGTATTCATTTAAATTATGCAGGGAGTGCTTTCAGTGTATTCTGTAAATGAATTGTTCCTGGACTTCAAAGTGCTGGCTGCTGTGCTAACGAGGAGAGATTTGCATAAGGCCCTAATCACACGCATACTGATTAAGCTTCATTATGGAAACTGCCAGCTGCAATCTTTGTTTCTATTTTATTACAAAAAGGGGAACTTTTCATGCTTCAGTTGCCTTGACAATGTCAGTCCTCGCTGGTAGAAGAGACGAAAACTCCTCTGAGCAACTGAAGTTTCCTTATTCAGTTGAAGATTGCTATGGTGTAACTCAAGTTGTATTTTCCTTCTCTTGTTAATCCACTTTCCACTCCTCCCACCCTTGTTCTCTTAAGAACCTAGTACAGATTTGTTAGAAATAGTAGTACCTTCTCTCCCCCACCCCAAACGCTACCTGTTCCTTCTTGCTTTGGACTGTCTGCACCTCCTGAAGATTTTGCAGCAATGCTGGACTGCAGTGACTGTGTTCTAGGTGGGTACCAGCACAGTACTTTTCTTACAGCTTTAATATGGAAATAGCATGTGTGGAATTGACTATGCATAAATGCTCAATCACATATGCAACCAGTATGGGGGAGGGGAGGGCTTAAGCAGAGAAGGAGGAAAGCATTTGCAAGGCAAGAGCATGCTGGAGTTTGCTGTGGGGCTCTCTCCCTAGGACTAGCTCTTTTGGTTCAGGGAGTCTTTTTCAGCAAATAATGTATTTGAATTTAGCTTGCGTGGAGGACATTTTTGCTTTTGGAAAATGTTTATAGAAAGTAGTATGTAGAGTATAGCACATTTTGAATCAGAAACAAAATATATACTGTATCAAAATAATATCTATGCTAATGAAATTGTTTGACTGTCTAATAAGATCGCCTCATACAAAACCAAAAATGCTAAATTAAAAAATTAAGGTGGTGTCATAGTGAGGAATACCGTTACTGTTACTATGGAGGGAAAGCACAGTAATAACTGTACTGTTGACCAGTTTCCAGAGTTTAGAAGTTACCGACCATTTTCAAATTTTTTCTCTGATTAGTCACTTTGATTTCTTAAAACCAGCTGCTTTTTTAGGAAATTGCAGTTTTAAGTATAGTGGAAAGCCTGCTGTAGTATGTTCCCTGCAGAACAGAAAGGGGAGAGGTTGTACTTGAATAAATGAGGCATTTTGGGTGACTTGCGATGGATTGAAGTGCTTTGGTTTAGAGAGATGATTTCTCATGGTGATCATATTTTGTGAGGAGTTTTTTCTGTTTACATGAAGAATGACTTTCCTTTTTAGGAAAGTCATCTGATATAAACTATAAGAATTGGATATCTTATCTTAAGCTTGAAACTTTAGCAAATGATTTTATTTCCTGTGTGTCATTTTTTCATTCTTGAAAGTAAAACAGTTATTAATGAATGATAAAGTAAATTTATAGGGCCGAGATAACTGAACTCTTTACAGAAAATATGGCCAAACTCAAGTTAGCAGTAATATTTATCCATCAGAGTCTAAACTACTATCTCAAGGATGCACATGACACAAACAACAAATCTATGTCAGTTAGAAATTCAGTGCAGTAGTAGTTATTTATAGTCAGCAAATTAGACTTGTGATTAGCTAAGTGACATTGGCTTCTGTTAATTTCTCTTACTAATAAAAAGTAAATATTATGAATAATTTACTTATATTTTCTCTTTTGCACTTACCAAGTTTAAAACTAAAAAAAAAGAAAGAAAAATGTCTTTTTAACTATTTTTACCATTTATTTGTAAATGTCAGAAATTATATCTGCTACTTAGGATTGACTCTTAAGTATCATTGAAACAGACTTCCCATCATTGTTTCAGAATTTTATTTATTCTGTTTTGTGTTTGAAGTAATTTTGTAAAACGCCTTTGGAGGTCTTGACAGTTCAATAAAAGGTCCATAGAAAAGTCATATAAAATACATGTGACATAATTTTCAAAATTTTAAGTAGGGAAATTAGGATATGAATTATGCAAGGCCAAGCTTGTTTTGACTTAGACTTTTTGGTTACTGTGGTGTCTGTCCTTCAGAGAATTGTTAAGTCTTTATACATGTTTACTGATTTATTTTTTTTCTACTTTGCTTTAAAATAAATCTTTTATAAAGGAACCATTGAGCATGTATATAATGATAATTAATGATACTTATTAACTTTTGTAAAATTTTGATTAAGCCATATAGAAAGCTAATTTTTACTGAGTTGTACACCTGGTTCTTTTAAACCTTAGTGTGCTTTCAGGTGGTATTTAAATTTTTCTGGATAGTGGGGGAGGAAGTTGTAAAACAACCTCATTTATAACCACAAACATGCAAGTTTGAACACTTTGAACAAGCCAGAGATACCTTAGAACTGCCTAGGCTGATAAGACATGTATCACTTATAAAAATTTATTAGAAAAGATACTGCCCAGTGTTTAGAAAGCATACTGTCCAGTTTCTAGGTTATAAAATATGGAAGAAAGGCTCCTTATGTTTTTCCTCAGTTCTTCTACATGTAGATAATGCAACTGTGGGCAACATGGTTGGAACGTATAATGACTGTTTGACTTCCTAATTAAACATTTCCTGCAGATGTTTTTTAAAAGTCAGTATAATGTAGTTTGATTTGTTCTTAGTTAATGCTTCTTAACAAGGGGGGAAATGTAGAACATACTTGAAATAAGCTTATTTTCATGACAGATACTCTGAGTCTGCTCTGTCTGTCCTGCTCACCTTTGGAAGGAGTAGGGCACAGTTGTTCTTGTCTTCTTTCCTCCATATTTTCTGCAATTGCTGTTAGCAGTTGACAACATTTTACTATGGAAACTACAATCGAATACTCTAAAAAAAGAAGTAACCCTAAATTAGCTGATTCATTTCTAAGTGGGTGTGACTCTTAGAACTGGAGAGATTTTTGTTATGCCTTCTGGTGAAATTTGTTGGGCTGGTTTTTAATGGAGGCCTGTGTTTGGCATCCCACCATGTTGACTCTGATTTGGTTTAAGGGAGTTAAATGATAAGATCATGTGGTTTGGTGTGTTTGGTTTGGTTTGGTTTGGTTTGGTTTGGTTTGGTTTGGTTTGGTTTGGTTTGGTTTGATTTGGTTTTTTGAGACAGGACAGAGTTTGTGTAGCTTTGGCTATCCTGAACTTGCTCTGTAGACCAGGATGGCCATGAACTCATAGTGATCTGCCTGCCTCTGCCTACCTGAGTGCTGGGATTACAGGCCAGTGCCACTGGGCCTTGCCAACAATTTTTTTTCATCTGTTAGATTATTATTAACTATGAATTTGTTTTAGTTAATATCTTTGCTTTTAGAAAAAGAACCATTTGGGAATAATCATACTTTTTTAGATATTTCCTATTTCCCAGTTTATTTTAAACATATATTATATTTGTCTGTTGTAAATAATTTATTTTTTAGCATATCAGGCTGTAATATAATATTTTTCAACTTAGATTTTTCTCTAAAAATTTTAAAAATTTTTAGAAAGACAATTTATTTATGGGTTCTTTTATGATTCAGGAGCTCCTGAATATCTTTTAGATAATCTTTACTCAGTTTGTAATGTAGCTGCCATTTGGGCTTTTTTAAATGAACCACTGTAATATTAGTTAATCTTTGCCTTTGCCATAGTTTTGCCTCCTTCATCTTCACTCGTAGCTTTTTTTTAAACACCTTCTCTATCTTTGGCTTATTGCAGACTCAAGAATGAACAATCCGTCAGAAGCCAATAAGTCATCAATGGAGAGTGGAGATGCCAGCACAGGTAAGAAAACAGTCTCTTATCCCTTTTTATATTAGTTCTCATAGAACTAAAATAAGATTTTATAATTAACTTGGATACATATTTGACAAAAATTCATAGAGATTTATGTATTTGCTTATGAATATGATTTAATACTTTGTAGGGACTAGGTTTTGTTTGTTTAATATTACCTAACTCCTGAGGAGCACTTCATTTATCTGATTTCTTCCATCACAGAAACTACAGAGTAGTTATGGGAATGGTCATTTGGGACACAGTCCTAGATCTGGATTATCGATTTGCCACCTAATAACTGTGTGACTTTAGAGAATTTCCTTTTGAGGCTTAATTTGTCCAGTAGGGTTATTTCATGGGTCATCATAAATATTGAGTGAAAAAAATTATATGTGAAGCGTTAAAGCATTGTACGTGCCAGAAGCTATCAAGTTAAGTTTCTTGGTTATAGGCATAATCTTAGTAGGTGCAGTCTACCCTGCATCGGGTATAAATTATGCTGAAGTTACGATGGTGTCAGTAAGGACACAGCTAATGTGTCCTGTCATTTCACTTTAATAAAAAAAATGTAGACTTGGCCAAACCTTTTATCAGCAGAAAACTAAGTATCATATAAATGAAAAAATTGAAAGTTTTTGAGAGAAAGTTAAACCTATAAAAATATACTCCACCCATCCTTGTAAGTCAGTTAGCTCATAGGACATTTAAAAATATAACTGTCATCTGACAGATATGACACAAGGATTTCCCCAATTTCTGGTGAGGCAAAAATTAAAATATTAAACCATGTTAAGGAAATTGTGGGCAAGGAGCCATAGAAAGTCATTGTTTATAAAGTAAACTAGATTTTTCACTTAGAGAAAGCATTGCCTCTGACTATCATTTCAAAATGTCTAGCTATGGGAGATGGTTAAGAATGACAGTCTCTCTTGGAACTTTGTTTTCCACTGCCCCTAATCATAGACAGAAACTTTGTATTCACAGGAGGGGACTGGGTTGACTCAGCAGAAGTCTTGTTCTTTGTTTGGGAGACTGAGGCTTTCCTGTTGAGCTCTGTCATGTTTACTGTGTTCCTGCTTCTCTCAGGGCTAGCCAAAGAGACTACCTTGGTACCTCTTCCCCAAGACCGGGAAGACCAGCACTGCATACTGTCCCTGTTCCCAACCAGCCTTCTTGTTTCTGTTCCCTGTTTGGCCCCTTCTTTATCTTGTAGCACTGACTTATGCTGATAGAAGTGCCATTGCCAAAGGAGTTGGACTTGTTTGCAGAGAATAACTAGGTAATCAAACCCACAAAGAGACATGGGGAATGTGGGTAGAACTCTCACATCTAAAGAATAGCTTCCAAATTTCCCTAAGGGATAAAAAAATAAATTCAGAATGATTACAGTATGCTCAATTATCTACTCTCAGGCCCCTTGAGAATCTATATTTACTTTTAATACCAAATTTCTGTAACTATCATTTATTGAGTGCCCACAATACTTAATTATAACCTTTGTTGTGTTTTTAAAAAATCCTTAGTGCTGTGCATATTACCTGTTCAGTTAAATTCTTATGACAGGTTAGCTACATCAGGGAAGAGGGAGTTGAAGTATAAAACCAGAGAGAGAATAAAGGCAAGCTTATATTAGCACCCTATATAAGGTTTTCTCCATGAGCTATAATAAATAAAATTGAAAATTTAAGCAACACACCATATGTGTTTAAACCTAAAGTTATGTAAAAGAACTTTATGAGAATTTCTGACTGGAGAATTTGTTGAAATTGTTTAAATTCTTGTCTTGTGACAGTATGGAATGTGCAACAGACTCCTTTTCATAGAGCTGAGAATTATCAGTATATGTAGTTTTTTTGCATGTGTATGTTTTGTTATTTGTTTGTTTTTAGAAACAGTGACTCAACTATGTAGCCCTGGTTGTCCTGGAACACTTTACATAAATTAAAACAAACAAACAAAAAAGCAGGCTGGCCTTGAAACTCCTAAAGATCCTGGTGCCTCTGTCTCAAGAGTACTGGGATAAAAGTTGTGTGCCACACTTTCAGGCAGATACTTAAGACCATAATACATTTTCCTAGAATTCTTTGCTTTCATACCACCAGCGATGCCAGTTAATACTTTTTTTTCTCTACAAAGAGAAAATTAAGTTTTTTTGTAAGATCTCTGCTATAGATCAAAGATGAGCGGATTATTGCCCTGAGAGGCAAAGCAGCTCACTTTCTGTGTATCTACTGCAGTGTGCAGTACCTTCATAGACACAGGCTGTTCCCATATTTGGAACATTACATTCACTTTGAATAATAACAGTTTTATCAACTTCTTAATGTTAGGGGTCTGCTGCTATACTCTTGGCACTCCCTGCTATTGTGTGTTAGTTAGTTAGTTAGTTGGTTGGTTGGTTGGTTATTTAATTATTTTAGAAATATAGACATACATTTGAGTTTTGTTTTGTAGATTAGATTATCATGTTTGTATTAGATATAAAATTAGTTTGTTTTTTTTTTTAATAGGATGTGATAGGTCAGCCTATAATACCAGCAGTTGGAAAACTGAGGCAAGAAAACTTTGAGGCCAGTCTAGGCTGTATAACAAGACCTTGCCTCAGAAAAAGAAAAATGCAGTGGGCAGCATTTCTGCCATGATGATAAAGAAAATAATGGCTTATTTAGATCATTTGATGCCTTTGTTTTGATTTTAATATTAAAATACAATAAACGCATAGGCTCTCATTTGTTTAGTAATTTAATTATGATTTTTTTGTAGCTTGTGAAAAATTCCAAATTTTAAAGACACTAACCTTTATTATTTTATAAAACCGAAGTCTAAAACTATAGATTTAGTAAACTTTTGTGTTGACATTATTTCCTGAAATGCTCACAGTTGTGCTAATTTTGATTTGTAAGACTTTAAGGGTAATGAGAAGTAAAGTTCAGGGAAATCTGACTATGCATTTTAGACAAATAATCTTTATGTGTTCACAGAAATCTGTGGTTTGGACTTGTTCAGGTTTGCCTGTTTTTTATAGAAAGTGTTATAATTGGTATTATTAGATTCAGAACAAACAGGTGAGACTCCCAGTCTTCAGAGGGTTAGCAGCTCACCAAGAGCCCAGGCAAAAGTGGTGCTGCATCGATTATGGTGATCCAAGAGCAGGCATAGAGAAGCAACATTGCTTCATTAAGTGGCCTTCCTTCCTTCCTTCCTTCCTTCCTTCCTTCCTTCCTTCCTTCCTTCCTTCCTTCCTTTTTAGTTATTTTTGAAGCAGGGTGTAGTTTGGAATGCCTTTAGTCTCAGCACCTGGAATGAAGTTACAAAGAAATAAACACCATGCACCAAAATAAACTAGATTCAAAAGATTATCCATTCAGGACAGAAGCTGTAAAGCTTCCTTCGCATTGGATTTTATATTTTTATGCAGTATACACTACCAAAAACAAAAAACAAAAAGTCCACGTCAGAGTTAGAACTACAAAAGCAATTAGCTTTGGGTGTTTTTTCATAACTTGTATGCATTCCTTACATTCAGTCCTTCCTTATCCCCTGATGCCCTTTCTTTTCTACCTGTTACACTGTACCCACATGTACATTTATTTGCACATACTGCCTAGATTTCACATAGGAGAATATAATGCTTTTCTCTGAGATTGTGTGACCTTGTTTAATATTACATGATTAGAGTCCCGTTAATTTTCCTGCAATTTTTTATTACATTTTTCTTTAGAACTGAACAGTTTTTCATCTTACATATCAAATTTTTATTAACTAGTCATATGTTGACAGATAACTAGACTGATTTGAATTCCTTGCTCTAGTGAATAAAGCAGCAATGGCAGTTGTAAATATCTCTATGATTGAGTGTGGAGTTCTGGATATGTGCCCAGGAGTGAAATAACAGGATCATGTAATAGTTCTATTTTTCATTATTTGAGAAATTTCCAAGCTGATTTCCACAATGGCTATACTAATTTGCATCTCTCAGCAGTGAATAACACTTTCTTACCACTTCTTCTCCCAACATTTGTCAGATTTATTGATGATAGCCATTCTCAATGGAGTGAGGTTGTATCTCAAAGTAGTTCAAATTTTCATTTCCCCTATGGCTAGGATATTAATACTTTAAATATAGTTATTGACCATTTATGGTTTTTTTGTTTGTTTTTTGTTGTTGGTTTGTTTTTTTTGTTTGTTTGTTTGTTTTTGTTTTTTTAGTGTCTATTCAGTTATCTGCCCATTTGTTAATTGTCAGTTTTATTTCTTTGGTATTTGACTTCTGCAGTTTTTAAATTCTGTCTGAAGTGCAATGAAGATTTTTTTTCTGCCATTCCTAAGCTGTTTGCTCTGTTGATTAAGTATTTCTTTAATGATTTTTAAATGTGTGTATTGGGCAGTTTAAATGAACCACCATTGAGAAAGTGTACAATAAAACAGGCGCGTTGGGAACCAGAGTTTGGATCCCAAAAAATGCACATAAATGTTGGTGGGTGTACCTCTAATTCCAGCCTTGGAAGACAGTGGTGGAGTGTTCTGAGTGTAAGCTGCTTAGTGATGCTAGACATCCATTTTATCACTGGGTCGGATTGAGAGGATTTTATTGCTGATTCTGATTGAGTGAATATGGTGCAAGAGTGATCAAGTCTGATTCCCAATTTCAACTTCATGTAGAGCGCACCCATGCATAGGAACATGCATGTACACACATGCACGGAAAATTAAAGACCAGAAAAACTATGATGACAGCAAGGGGAGAACAAATAAGTGTTGTGGGCTATTAATATTTAATATTGGTTTATCTTTTAGTTAATCAGAGGTTATTCCTAAACCAGCTGTATACCCAAATCACCACACAGAGACGAGGATTTATTTAATTAACCAGAGCACAGTGTTGGGCTTACTCCATCCTAGACCTCCAAGTCTGCATAGCTTCCTCCCATTCAGAATTTCCAACCTTATACTTGCTTTTAGTCATATCTTAGGTCTGGTTCATCTTTCCTCCAGGTTCCAAGTCCTGTCCTGCCGATTTCTCGATTCCTTCTCCTCCCTTCCAGATGAGGATGGTCCCACCCTTTTGTCTCTGCTGCACAGCACTGGACAACTGTTTAGTTGACAATTACAGAGAACAAATGGTGGCATGTTTACACAAACTTGAGACAGGCGATGCTTAGAATAAACATCACAATGCAATGTCTGAATTGAAACCAGGTAATGGGGTAGAGAAATCAGCATTTAAATGAACAAGGACAGATTGTATACTTTCCATAAGAATATTATACCAACAAAGAAGTATATAGAATAAAAGATTAACTTTACAGATGAAGTTGGGAAGAAGAAAGGAATACTGCATTTTGTTTCCTGTTCTCTAGATACCTACTATAACCAGGGGGATCACTGAAGTAGATAAAATAATGATTTTTATATCAAATTCATCTTACATAAAAATACATATAAAATATAAGCAGTCAACATTGAGACTGTTCAGTAAGAAGTATGTGATTCATGAGAATTTGTTTCCAGTTGTAAGGTAGAGTTCATGCTACCCATTGAAGACTGGTTTTGCATTTAAATATAATGGCACTTTACCTTCAGCATGAAGAAACAGTAAAAGCTAAGATGAGGTGAAAGTTGTACCAAGTACCTGTGATTCCTTTAAAAAAAAAAAAAAAAGAAAAGGTAAGATATGTTATATGTTTTGCAGATCCTTCTCCAGTTAGTCATTATCAGGCTTACAGAATTGTATTTTCATAGACTTTAATTTGGTCATCATTACCATTGGCTTACTAGAATATTTAAGATGGTTGGGTGTGTTTGTTCATTGAATTTGTAGTCAGTTAACTATCTTTTTCATTGGAATTGATCCTCTATCTTGCTGCATGCAGGCATGATTCTCATACATGTGCATGTAAAGGTCAGAGCAGGATGCTAGGTTTCCTGTTGCTTTCCCCCTTGTTGCAATGAGAAAGGTTTCTCAAGCTTGTTATCTTGACTAGATTGGCTGGCCAGCAAACTCTCCTCACCTTCCTGCCTCTACCCTCCATGCTGGGGTTTACTTGATGGCTAGGGATTCAAACTTAGGTCCTCACAGTTGTAGACCAAGTGCTTTTACTCACTGGGCCATCTCACCAGCCCTGTATCCTCTCTTTTTTTTTTTTTTTCCTTTTTTCACTAATGCTTTTTATTCAAATGACTTCCCCTATGACAATATCAAAGTCTCCCTAGCAAAAAAGCCAACGTGGTTTAATTATATAAGCCAGTGTACATTTAAGAAATATCACCCCAAAAGTTTTTGTTGTAAGAAGTCCTCACAACCAGTGATTTCTTCATTTTGTACTATTTATTAGTGATATAGCTGGTGGCTACTAACCCTATCCCTAGGAAGATAGGAAAAAAGATATACTCGCCCCAGGTAGGGAGCAAACAACCGACCAAAGCAAAGATAACACCACGTCTAACTTAGTGAGCCAGTGAGTTTGCGGGTAATTACAGAAATATAGGTGAAAGGTTACTTACTGGAGCAGAAGTGACTCAGACAGCTGCATCACTAAAGCCTACTCTAGCATAAGTGAGACTCATGAAAACTGAAGTCTGGAGTTTTCTCTTAACAGTTAGTTTACAGGCAGCTGGACAGGTTGGAGAAGGTATCTTCCAGGTAGTTCAGCTTGTAGTGTCTCTTGGCAGTCTTTACTGCTTATATAAACTCGGGGAGAGATAGGCCAACTGCATCAGGCTCAGTATCAGGGACTTCTTCAAGCTTCTAGGATGTTTACTACCTGAGTCCTGACATGCTTCCCTGAGGAAGAAATATGTCAGCTCAGAGGAAATTACTATACATAAACACAAAAGATAACCAGACATCATTTTCTCTAACATAAAGAATATGATCCCAAAAGACCAGGACATTAGTGGATATAACTGCTGTTCTTTAATAATTTAAGAACTTGATACCTTCAGTCTGAACTTTGGAAACATTTTCAGATGAAATTCTCATAAAACCTAACCAGTACAATTACAGATTTCAGATTCTGGACTATCTTTCCTTTGAATTTAGGTTTTTTTGTAGGGGCTATTTCTAATATTTTTCATTCATCATTATTAATAGTAACATAATGTTTATTGCCTATTTTATTGTGTGAACTACATTCTTCATTGACAAGATACTTTTACAAGCCCCCAAATTGAAATCCCAATACTAGTATTTATTGGAGTACTTTCATAGTAAAGTTTTAAATAGTAGGAAATTCTATGGCAGTGGTTCTCAACCTGTGGGTCATAGCCCCTTTGACAAACTTCTGTCTCTTAAAATATTTACATTGTGATTCATAACAGTAGCAAAATTATAGTTATGAAGTAGCAACTTTTTTGTTGTTGTTGTTTGGGCTTAGCAAACATAAGAAACTGCTGCAACATTAGGAAGGTTGAGAACCACTGTTCTGTGAACCACTGTTCAGAACAAATGTTCTGAAAGTGGCTGGAGAGCTTCCAGAGAGCCTTGAGAGCAGAGTTAAGCATAGATTACTCTGTTCTTTTGCTCTAAAAGCAGACATCAAAAACCTCTAGTGCTTAATTGTTAGGTCTCACTCAAAACATACTGTTTCTAAGAGGTTCTTACCACTACATATTGAGAGATTTGCTGTGGTTCTATCCATGTGCACATGTGGCAAACAGCAAAGGAGCTACAATTACTGAACTTTAAAGAATAGTGGCACTGGTTTGATTGTGCACACTTTTAACCCAGTACTTGGGAGGCAGAAGCAGACAGATCTCTGTGAGTTCAAGGCCAGCCTAGACTTTACATAGCCAGTTCCAGAACAAGCAGAGCTATAGAGAGCCCCTTGTCCAAACAAATAAACAAACAAATAAATAACGATGGTGCTGAATTTTGATTATACTTTTATAGTAAGTGAACGAGAAAGCAATTCATTTTTTAACAAGAGATAGCCCGCTAACAAACTTAGAATTTTAAAAGTCGTGTCCATTTAATTCATTACTAACTAAAGTGTATAATACTAATAAGATTTGTAGGCACAAATTATCAGAAAATGTCTGTAACTTTCTCCTTCCTTAAAGGACTGCTTAGCTTGATGTCATTTTTCACAATTTGTTTTCCAACAGGAATAAAAAAAAATTTTCTTTATAAAAGAAATTTCCATCCATGTTATATTTTACATCTTGCTTGAAGCAAAAATCTAGACTCCATTGCTCTTTCGGTTAAACCTGTTATTATATAGCATCCTGGCCTAAAGAATTGGCCATAGAAATTGAGAGTCAAATTTAATGAGGCAGTGTTGGGGGTGAGAGGAGGTGGCCAGTGAGGAGATTTTGAGGGAGTAAAATAAAAAACAAGGAAAGATTGGAATCTAAAATGAAGACTTGTATTGGTATGAGGCTGGGGCGTGATGCAATGCTTTGAGGAGGGACTGCCCAGGAGAGGAGTGGAATATAAAGTGATACTTTCAGCTCTGAAAATGTTATATTCAGAGAATGTTGTAGTATTTGAAGGGGAAGTACAAGATAAAGAGAGCAGTAGGATCCAGAAGAAGGAGCCCTGCGTATGAAGGGTCCTAAAAAGGGAGTTCCTTCGAGGAAGAGAGTAGACTAAGCTGAAAGAAGGACCCATCACAGCCCCATCATTGAAAGGGCTGGCAGATGAAGGAGCCCCATAGCAGTATTGTGTCCAATAGCTGCAAAGGCTCAGCCAACCTGAGTTGCAAGAAACCTTGTCTTAAAAACAAACCAGAAAGGCAATTTATTTTTTCGTTTCCAAATACTTGTATAGTTTCCATAGTTTCTCTTGCTGCTGATGGTTTTATTTCCATTTGATTGGATAAGACACAAAAAGTTACTTTAGCTCCTTTTTTATTTGTTAAGGCTTACTTTAACTTAAGGCTACTTTTGTAAGGAATATTCTGTACATATCTGTTAAGCCCATTTAATTTATGACGTAGTTTAACTCTAAAACTTCTTTTTGACTTTTAGATTGGATGACCTACGTAAAGCTGAAAATAGAAGCTGGGTACACTCCTATAATCCCAGCACTCAGGGAGGCAGAGGCAGGCAGATCTCTGTGAGTTTGAGGCCAGCCTGGTCTACAAAGGAAGTACAGGACAGCCAAAGCTACACAGAGAAACCTTGTCTCAAAAAACTAAATAACAACAACAGCAATAATAATAATAGTTTAAAAAATATGAGAATAGAATATTAAAGTTGCCCGTGTTTATTTTGTCAGAGCTTATCAGCCCTTTTATACCCATTAGTGTTTATTTGATAAAATTGGGAGGTCCTATATTCTATGCATGTATGTTTACAATTGTTGTGTGTTCTTGATGGAATATTTAGCTAGCATGAAGTGGCCTTTTTTTGTGATTCTGTTTTGAAGTCCATGTTACTAGATTTAAGACCAGTTCCACCAAGCTTATTTTTTACTTTTATTCACCTGATTAACTGACTTCCATCCTATAACTCTCAGTCTGTGTCTAACTGTATATAATATGTTTCTTGGCAACAATAGTCTGATCCAGTTAGCCAGTCTGTTGGTGAGTTGATGTTATTTACATGTAAGGTTGATTCTGAGAAATGTTTACTGATTTGATTGGTTGTTTTTCTGGTCACCTGGATTATTTGTTCTTTTCTTTCTCCCTTACTAGTAAGGTTTCTGGTTTACTGTGTATCTTTCTTCTCTGTATATAATATTCCTTTATGTATCTTATATAGTGCTAGCTTGGTTGACATAACTGTTGTAGTTTGTGCTTATCCTGAAATGCCTGTATTGCATTGCTCTGTTTAGCATTCTTAGCTGGCAGGAGTTGAAATATGTCATTCCATCCTTCCCTGGCTATTAGATTGCTGACAAGATATCAGATACTACCCTGATATCTTTGACTTTGTAGATAAGTTGGCATTTTCCCCCTTAATTTTAAGTAGTTTGTTTGGTTTGTGTTTTAACATCTGACTATAAAAGTTGTAGTGGTGTGTTTCTCTCTTCATGCCTGTTTTTCTCTGGACTTGAGATGTTTTCTGCTGTAATTTTATAGATGAAGTGCTCTGCCTTTACTGGGTAGTCTCAGTTGTTACCCCTCTAGGTTTGGTCTCTTACTAGTTCCTCGGGGCTGTGGACTGTTGGGATTATTGCATGGGTCCCTACCTCCCACATGCTCATGCCACGCTGATGTTTCAGTATAGTGTTCAGTCTTGCTCTCTGCTCGTAATCTGACTTCTGCTTGGTTGATTCCACTGGTAATATTTTCTACTGGTTGTGATTTGGTTCGTTGAGTTTTTCACTTCTGACATTTTTTTTTCCTGTTTTCTCAGTCTCAATTTTTTCGTTGAAATTTTTTTCACAGTGCTTGCTTTCTCCCATACTGCTCTCTTTCTCCTCTGCTTTGCTGGGTTTTTCTTTTATGTTGCCAACTCTCCAGAGACTGGACTAAATTTGTCTGCTTGATTTTGTCTTCCTCGAAGTTACTGTTCATTTTTATTTAGTGAACTTTGGAAATTCTACTGATTTCACTGTCTTTGAATTCAGTAATTATGTTAGTTAGGATCCTTTAGAGAAGTAATATTGCCTCACTTTTTCGTAGTTTTTGTGTTTCTGGGTTGTGCTTTGTGTATCTGTTGTCTTAGACATCTCTTCAAGTTTTATTAAGGAGTCTTATTGTTGAGCCTGATCTTGGGGATCAATCCCCAACATCATTCAGTGAGGAGGAAACAAACTTATCATAGCATCAACATCAGACTGCATAAGAGACAAAAATACACTTAAAAGTCAGTTAAAGCCCATCAGTCTATAACCACTGAGCATTAAGTAGACAATGGAAAAACTAATTTAGAATGCACTAAACAAATTTTCAGGATAAATATGGAAATATAAATAAATAAGATAAGAAAAAGGGTGAAAATAGAGTAGAGAAGAAGTTAAATAAAAAAAAAGAGATTGAAGGTGAGTATTATGGTTAGGGAAGATCAGAAAAGATAAAATGAGAAGTGAACAACAATAAAAATGCTACTGAACGTTTAGTAGAGATCGAAATGGAAACACAGGACAAAGAAAGGGATTAAGTAAAAGAAAAATGATTGCCCAGCAGTGAGGCAGTGAGAGAAACCATACAAAGTATATAAGGAAAGTGCATGAAATGAAATATAAAATAAAACATTTAGAATATGATGATGTAAAAAAAACTGGTTAGGAGTGGAATAAAAAGAGAGCTGGGTCCTCTAGCATTGAAGATGGCTGATTACATGTGCAGGGAGAGGTTGAGGAGAGAGTCAGGCAGATTTCGTCCTTATCTTTTGTGTGGCTTATGCTGGTACTGAGCACAGGCGGGACAGTATCTGCTAGAGCTAGCTTCTCTTCATTTCTTTGCCTTCTTTCATACCAGTGGCCCAAGCTTTGTAATCTGTGGGCTGGGCCAGTCCCACCACTTTCCAGAAGCCTTGCAATTCATACCCCCTGAGGTGAGTACTGCTCTGTTTTGAAGTCATTGTCCCTGGGTTTGGCAGTGTGGGAAGCTACAACAGTAGGCGGTGGACCTGTGTTTACATTTTGAACACCTAAAAGTAATCACTTGCTAAAGCATGTCGTGGTGGATATCGAATAAACTCCTGGAGCTTCAGAGTTTTCGGGTTCTATGGCAGTGAATGGCAGTGGGTGGCCTGGGAAGTTGGATCCACTTGTAGACCTCAGGCTCAGGGCTGTGTTCAGTTGTGTGATCTGCTTCAAGCAGTGGAGAGCAACATTGTTTTTTTCTGTGCACTGCACCACCTGAGCTGACTCTCCTTCCTCCTGAACCTCTGGGCTTGTCATTGCTCTTTCTGTGTCAGGCCCTGGGGATTGTGGCAGATTACATCTCTGTCTCACTGCCAGGCACCTGGCTTACCTTTTCAAAAAGCCAAGTGTTTCCCCTCCTCTTTTGAGGGATGAACACTCAATGGTTAAGGTGTAGGAAAATAGCTGAATAACTCTCTTGTCAGTATTTGTTGCATTGAGTCCTCATTACATTAGGTATATTAAATAAAGGTTATATAGCATTTTAGGTATGCTCCAATTTTCACATAAAAAAGACATCTCATATCTGCAAGTTAGATGGAATTTCTAATTTAAAAACTATGTTATTAATTGTTACTAGAAGCAAAGGTTTCAGAATAGGTGAAATATATGTAATGTGTATCTGCACATTCCTAGAGTCACTAACAGAATGGGGATAGGAGCAAGCAAGTGGACTAGACTGGTAGTACTCCTCAGACCCGAGAGAAACGGTATCTTGTTATAAATGCGTATTTTTTCCAGGGCTTGGGTTTTCAGAACAAATCATTTTTGTTCTTTTGAAAGTAGGGAATTTTTGCAAGTATTTCTAGGATTAGAAAAATTTTCAACTCTACATATATTTTTACATTGAATTAGTTGTGATTTGTGTAGTTCTGATGTTGGATCTGACACTCACAGTAACACATGTATTCTTACGTATGTAGAAAAATAATCTAACGTTAGGGAAAAAAAAAGAAACTTTCTATTTCAAGTGTCATATGTCCTGAAGAGATTAATCTAAGTTTAATTTCTCAATGGAATGATCCGTTTGGAAACTATTAATGTTATTTGTTAAGTAGTGATTTTGTGTGCTAAGAAAAAATAAAAACAGGTTTAAAAGGAGTTAAAATTTGGGGAAGATTATTTATAGTTAGTTGGGCCCCTAAAGTCATCCCAAAGAAAGTAAATCCCAGAATTTAGTGAATAATACCTGTGACTTTCAGGGCCAGAGAAGATGGCAGCACCTGTGTCTGTTCCTGATAACAGTATCATCACCTTAAAATCTGCTCCGGCATTGCTCGCCCTTCTCCCTCTCACCCACCTATATGATATGTAATGCTCTGATTTACACATTCTTAGGTAATGTTCAGAGGATACAGATTTCCATTTTTACTTGTGAAGAATGACAACAGGAGTGGAATAAACAAGAGTGCTATCTGTCCCCTACCAATAATAATAATTATAATCCTGGGTAAAAATGAGTCTCCTGTACTGCTTTGGAGATGACATTGAGAGGAAAGGAAAAAAGGAAGGTGCTGGCGCCACTCAAGCCGCGGAGTGGAGCGGGGCTCTACCGAAGCAGTGGTGTGTCTCCAGTTCCTCTTTTTTTATTTTCTTGGACTCTTCCAGTTTTACCATTTTCTAAAATGTCATATAAATTAAATCGTCCTAATGTACCCTGTAGTCTCACTTCTCTGACCAAGCATAGCAGATTGGAGAATCATCTATATGGTGTTTGTTGGCTCACTTTTATTTCTCTTGTTGCTCACCAAATGTTAGAGAAGTACGAAATACAGTTTTGTAGTAAAGAAAAGGTATAGATTTATGGCTTCTAATTCAAGGGGAAGGAAGCAGAAAGGAAAACTGACGTACCGAAAATGGAAGATGCTGAAGTGAGTTCAGAGCTCAGTGCTGGGACCTCCTAATTGGGGGAGGGAATCATGGCATATTGGGTCCCTCCTTGCTGCTTCTGAGGAGAGACAGAACTTCAAGAGAGATGCAGCAATTCTTAAACTTAATCCAAATATCTCTTAGCTGGGCCTGGGCCTTGGCCTTGTAACTGTCCTCGGGCTCATCTCTGTCACAGTCTTCATTCTATATTCCCACATATTTCTTCTTTTTCTGTCTTTTTTCTGACTGTGTTTATGAATGAAACTGGCTTGTTTTTTGTTTTTCTTTTCTTTTTTTTATACTTATAGTTGCCAGATCATGGTCTCCAGATTATGCTGACTTCTGTGAATGAGATAGAAAGTATTTTGTGTTTTGTTCTGTTGATACTGATCTCTGGGGTAAATGTGTAAATGATTTGAAATAATTATTCATTGAACTTTTGGAATCATTTCTTAGTAAAGTTATCTAGACATTGTGTTCTCTTTGGGAGGGGTTTTTTTTGGGGGGGGCCTACCAATTCAGTTTCTTTAAATGTAAGATTCTTACATTTTCTATTTCTTCTTGAGTTAGCCTTGATAAATTCTGTTTTCTGGGGAGTTATCCATGTCTGTGCTTCAGTTTTATTAGCTGAAGCGGTTTATGAAGTTCTGTTATTATCTGTATGCATATGGAGGTCACATGTGGAGGTCAGAGGACAGACTCTAGTCTTTACCTCCAGCTGAGTTTGAGAAAGGATCTCTTGTTCAGTGCTAGTCATGCCATGGTAGCTGGCCTACAAGCGTCTGAGGGCTCTCCTGTCAGAATTACAGGTATCTGCTACTATGTCTGATTTTTAGGTAGCTTCTGTATAGCCAAACTCGGGTCTTTAGGCACCTCCCCAGTCCTGCAGCAGTTGAAATATGCCTTTTCTGCTGTCCTTAACTTCTTTACTTGATTCCCTTTATTCTCTTATTTTATCAGAAACTCGTAAGTTAGGATTCCTTTGAAACAATCAAGGTTGTATTTTTCTGTTGTGTGTTGTTTTCCCAGTTTCATTAAGTATTGGTCTTACTTTTATTACTGTCTTCTATTTTCTTCAGATTAATTTGTTTCTTGGTGCTTTGATATTTTTCTGTAGAATTTGACAGATAAAACTTCCCTATCCTTGAAAGTCTCCCCTTAGCTCTTTGAGACACTGGAATCAAGGGTTTTCCTACTCCCTTGCTTTCTAATTGCCTGTTTGTCTTCAATCTGTTTTTCCTCTGTATACATTATTAAATAGCTTTGGATACGAGATTCCAAAGATTCAGCTTGGTAATGCTATTCTACAGAACCTCTGGTTCTGGCCCGTCATTTCTTGATGTACTCTAGATGACTTTGGTGTGTTTTTAGGGTCTTTAGACCTCTGTGTGTCTAATATTAATCATCTTACATGATTCACTGACCAAGAGTCCAATGCATAAACTCCTGTTTCTTTTTTCCAGTTCTTCCAAGCATGTAAACCCAAGTATTACTTGATTTTGCCTCAGAACATCACTCTCTCTTCATAACAGCCCAGACCAAATTCAGTTGGGCTATGTATGTTAGACCACCTTTCTTTTTATCCTACTTTAGCAAGAATAATTTCCCTGTAATATCTTTCTTCTGCTCTCATCTTACAATGTCATAAATATCTTATTAAAAGAAATTACCTGTCTTTGCATCTTACATTTCTCTATATATCTGCATGGTTATCTAAGTATTCTTTGTACTTTGGAATGCTGTCTTCTATTCTTGTGCCTGATAGTCAGTCAATTATAGGTACAAAAAAAGACAAGTGAAGGCTCAGAAAAGCAAAGTTTATTATACTCACAGATGCTGGAGACAGGAGACATACATGACAGGTAGTTAGAAGTAAAAAAAAAAAAAAAAAAACATGAGAGAAAAATTTAGACCACCACCTTTGTTGGATTTTCCATAGGAAATGCAAGGCAGGCCAGGAAAAAGAATCTAGAGTTGACTAGTTTGAATCATTTCAATGCTAAGTATTCACTAGGCCTAAGAGAGGCAGTCTCTCCTAGCCAGAAAGGTTTTTCAGGTGCCAGCATACCCTAATATTTTTATGGATTAAAATATTTACAGTACAATTATATACCTTCCTCCCACCCCCTCAAGAGTCAAAGCCATAGCAATTAAACAGTACTCAGTACTAATACTATTAACAGTAGTCTCCTGTACCCAGGACACTGGAAATCGTTCTCTTGTTATTTGGTGCTTTGTAATGTATAAGGGGCTTGCTATCACTTCAAATGGGAACCAAATATAGAATCAGTGTGTAGGGTTTGGATGGACTCTGTGAAAATTGGGTATGTAATGGTGAACATTGGCACTGTTTTAGAAATAGTGAAGCTAGTTGTGGTGGCACTCGTTTGTAATCCCAGCACTTTGCTAAGGTAGGAAAGTCATGAGTTTGAGGCCAGACTGGGCTCTTTGTGAGGCCCTGTGGGAGGGGGGGAAGATATATATGGGAATCTGTACTTTTATATTGACCATTACAACTGTTTTGTTTTATTTATATAAAGGGTGGTTTAACTATTAGACTGCTCTCATTAAAGTGTTTGCATCAGTAGTAAGTCCTTCTTGCTCCTCACAAAGTCACCAGTGATTTCTTCCATACAAGCGAACTACTCTAAACTCAGTGTATTGAGAGTAGAAGATAGCCTGAGACCCTCTCTTAGGATCGTCTCTACCTTTTGCAACAGTAAAAATGATCTCTTCCTAAAAGCCATCATAAATGATGCCAGGTTCAACCGTGGTTGCTCCAATCACTGTATTTGTGTATTCAGTAACTCTTACGATGCTCATTGTTTTATTTTTGTCTCCTTTTAAGTATTGTTGGTGTTACATACTTGTTCTACTTCTGGAGAGAAGTTATTTGTCTTAGTTACTGCTGTATTGTCATGCTAAGACACCAGGACCAAGGCAACTTACTGGAGAAAATTTATTGGGGACTTAAGAGTTTCAGAGGATGAGTTGTGACCATCATGCCAGAACATGAGGTAGCAGGCAGGCATGATGCTGCTGCAGTAGCTGAGAGCTCACATCTTAAAACGATAACCACAACCACAAGGCCAAGAGAGGCAGAAAGGGCTAACAGAGAGTGACATGGGATTTTGAGTGCTCAAAGCCCACCCCCGGTGACACACCTCCTCCAACAGGGTCACCCCTCCCAATCCTTCCCAAACAGTTGCACCAACTGGGAACCAAGTATTCAAATGTATAAACCTATGGGGGCGATACTCATTCAAACCACCACTATTTTATTTCCTCTTTTTAGTTACAATTTTTCTTTATTCTAGGGAATTTCATAGTTGTATATAATAAAATATCATCATATCCATCCCCTATTTCCCTCCTTCACATCCCCTCATATTCCCTAATAGATCCCCCTCCTAACTTCTTTTGAGTGAGTGTGTGTGTGTGTGTGTGTGCGCGCATGTGCGTGTACATGTGTGTTTTGTCTTAATAACTCACTGTCCAAATAGTGTTGCCCATATATGTATGGGTTTGTGGCTGTCAGCTGGAGCACAGGAAACATAATAGTAGAATACCCTTAAAATAGATTGGGTTTCCCTCCTGCAGCAACTGTCAGCTGCCAATGACTACTCATTAGGGGATGGAGTGTGGATAGTTCTTCCCTATTATGCTACAATTTTGCTTGGCTTGATCTTGTGGGGGTCTTAAGCAGGTGCTGTGAGTTCATGAGTGCCATAGCCATTTCACATCCAGAAAACAGCATTTCACAACAATTCTCCCCACCTTTTGGCTCCTACATTCTTTTTGCCTCCTTTCCTACAGAGTTTCTGGCTCTTCACCCATGATGGTCAATTTCCATTTTTCTGAATCTCTTCATCTGAAGATATTTAGAAAGTAATTATTCAAAACAAGTTCGTAATGAATGCTGATAACTGAAGTTTAGTACTTTGCTTCATTTGAATTATTTATTTCACTTAGTAGTTACTGTGCTTGCTTTCCAGGCACACAGACCAATGGCCTGGACTTTCAGAAACAGCCCGTGCCTGTTGGAGGAGCAATCTCAACAGCCCAGGCCCAGGCTTTCCTTGGACATCTTCACCAGGTAGACTGTTTTACCCAGCCAGAACTGAGAATGCTTTTATAGAGACGTAAAAATCTGGGAAGTTATTTCAAATCATGTGTGATTCTCCTACTAAATGATTTATGTGGAATTAATAGATTCTGCATAGCTATTGACTTTACAACTATGTGAAAAATAAATTTTTGTTGAATGGGACATAACATAACACCTAGGTCACTGTTCTGTGACCTAGAATCTGCACTGGCTAAGTGATGCTAGTAAATACCAGAGTCTTTAAAACTAACAGTTGCCACTGTCCTGAAACCATTGTCATTTAGCGCCATGCTTGACTGTTAACTTCACTACAGATTTTAAGAAACAAGTTTTAACTTCCTATCCTGGTACTGCATGATTTTCCTCCAATCTAAAGTAGAACATGGGTTCTGTTCATTTAATTTACATTTCCACTGTTTTTATGAAAATGTTAGACTACCAAACTATTTAAAAAAAAAAAAAAAAAGGTCCTCTACTTGAAAATAGGTGAAATTCTAGGAAACTATCCTCAACGTTGGTTTTTAAATGAAGCCAGGTTGGAATGGTTTATAATTCTCTGCATCTATGTCTAACTAGTGCCAGAATCCTTTTACAATAGCTTTTATAGTCTTTGTTTTTACTACCACCATTCCATTTTAATCTTTCTTTTCTCTTAGTCTTTACTTTCAAGATGTTAGTTAGCCTTTGAGGGGCTGCAAGATAGTAGGAGACAATAAAGTCCATCCATATATATGGTCGGATTTTTAATTTTAACATTTTTAAAAAAAATACAACTTTTTTAAGTGCATAAACTAAATACTCAGGAAGCTTCCTCAGTTTGGGTTTGTCTGCTTTCTTGTCATAATTAGCTTATTTCAGATTCAGGATACCTGCTCCTGCAGGAGACTGCAAATCTAATTACTGAAACCTCTAATCATGCCTTCTTATCATTTAATTTCCCTTTGAAGTTTTACCCTTTGTAATTCTCAGCATTTGTGTAGAAATAGTTGGACACATGTAAATATCTTATTCTCATGTGGCCATTAGTTAGATGATCTGATGATGACTCTCCTAAATCAGGTTGCTATCGCGATTGCCAAATGATACTTTTCTAATTGCATGTCCGTCCTTACTTTAATATGACCATGATTTGAACTTTAAAAATAAGAATATTGAATACTAAGACAGATAATTTATTTTAAATAGCATATATTAATATTCCTTAATTATTATTCTAATTATTGGACTTACTTAATATCAATATAAATTAATATTTACTTAAAATTTTCATGTATGGCTTATAAGATAGATTCTCTTAACTAGTTCTTTTGTTCATAATGATAAAAATAATTCATGTAGATAGTTTGGCTTTATGTGTTCTTTAAAACAATATGAAAGATATGTTATGTTTTTAGACCCTAAACAACTTATGACTTCAAATAGAATTTTAAATAAGTAATACCTACCCAGAGCAAGTGTGGCCTGCCTGATACTACTCATTTAGTGAAAGTGCTAATTCAGAATAATTTCTTCAGTTTTATAGTTGAGGTGTGGGAAACATGAGTTTGTATGTAAAGTTTTAACCTCCCAAAATCTTTGTATGTTCAATTCTAACTCAGTGGTATGCACTTAGTATTTGAAGACTTTCTTGATGATACCCTCTACTGATGAATGACAATATTTTAGGTTATTGCATCCATTGATTTCTTCCCTCCTAGGTCCAGCTTGCTGGGACAAGTTTACAGGCTGCTGCTCAGTCTTTAAATGTACAGGTAAACTGGGATGTGAATACATGGGTCATAGTTTCTAGTTTTCCATAATTTCCTCTAATGAGCATGTAATTTAGAATAGGAACCACTTCAAATTGGTAGTGCTTATTAATTTATTATTTCTGCAGTTTTATTGCTATATCCACGTGGTAATAATTGTTATTAATGACAGTCAGCTTAATATGAGAGCCAGAGGTGGACAAGTAAAGTCCACTTTCAGAGTTTAGATGCTAAAGTTGAGGACCACGTTCTGAACACAAGATGGAACACCTTAAGTATCTTTTTGCTTGCCAGACTATCATTTTTCATGAAACACTGAATAAAGCTTGGGTTTCGAGTCTCATTGTACCAATCATAGCTATATGACCTTTTGGCAAGTCACAGCCTCCTTGGCTCAGTTTTGTAGTTAAATAAAGACACTGATAACATTGTAAATGGTCTTCTCTACCCTAAACAGAAATAAGATTAAAGGGCGCTGGGGTCATCACCCAGCGGTTAAGAGCAGCATGTACTGCTATTACAGAGGATTACCCTTTATTTAGTTCCTGTATCAGGAGGGTCAGAACCACCTGGAACTACAACTCCAGGGTATCTGACAGCCTCTTCTTGCCTCTGTGGGCACCTACACACATGTGCACATACACGGACACACATACACATAATTTAAAATACTTTTTATAAAGATTTATAAAAATTGTCATAGAAAAAGAAAAGCAAAATTGTTGGTCAGATAGTCGTAATTATAAAATAGAACTTAATTCTGGCTTTCTTTCTTTCTTTCTTTTTCTATAAACCATCAGACAAAAGATTCAAGGCTCAAGTCCTTTGCACAACTCCATGACAGTCAGCCCTTCGTTGTAGTGTTTGGGAAACTAACAGTCAAGAAGGAAAAACAGTATTCCAGAAGATTGATTTCAGTGCAGCTAAAAATCTTGTGGAATATGGACCTAGTAACACATGGAAACAAGGAGAGAAAAGGAGATAATGTGACCTTCCTTTCTGAGAAGAGAGGAGGCAGAAAATTGCCTTGGTTGCCATGGTAAACTTAACATCCCTTAGAGAGATGTTGGCAAACAGGCTATATCTCCAATGCAGAATGTTTACAGTCCTGCACTGTAATTATCTTTCAGTGACTGACAGAATTAATCAGAGCTTTTATGTTAATTAGCTTTGCTGTAGTCCCCCAAACAGGTGGTGGGAAATATGCAAATCTATGCGGAATTTTAATACTCTGCATAACCAGTGTTAATTACCATAAAAATTTCTCTCTCTGGCTCTGTAAAACCTTTGTTTCTTGACTGTTATTTTCTTTCAAGCTCATCCATTACTTGGTGGAAGATGTTGCATTTAGAGGTCTGTGTGTCAAGTAATTGAACTATAAGATAGTAGATGAAGAAGGTATGACAAGGTATATGTCACAGTGCTCATTGGAAGGGTCTACTAATAGAAATGACTTGAAATGCATTCTTCCTCTTCATCTTCCTCTTCCTCTTCCTCTTCATTGCCTGAACTGGAGATTTGCTGTTGAAAAAGATTTTGCTGATTTGTAAAGGAGCAATTTAGTTTTTTCTTTTAAAAATTTACAATTGCAGTGTTTTTGGAATTAGAATTAAAAAGTTTTCAGAGCGCTTCAGCAGAAAGAAAAGGCATGTAAGAAAGGAAGGACAGAAAACCCCAAAACCCAAAATTGAATAGCACATATTTCTTGAATTTACGGAGTTAAAAGTACATTTATCCTAATCACCTATTTGAGATATTTTCTTTCATTTTCTATCCAACCCCACTTCAGTCTAAATCTAGTGAAGAGTCCGGGGATTCGCAGCAGTCAAGCCAGCCTTCCCAGCAGCCTTCAGTGCAGTCAGCCATTCCTCAGACCCAGTTAATGCTGGCTGGGGGACAGATTACTGGGGTAAGTTTTCATTGAGAAAATTGTAGTAAACTTTCTCTGTGTATGAACTGCCAGTGGTTTGCATCTCATTAAAATTGTTCATTGCAGCCAGGACCAGAATGGCACTGTTGTATCTTTAAGAAACTTTGTGGATGCAGAAGCTCTGGTAGAGGAATAACCTTTGTCATACTTCACAAGATTTCTTTTGTTACTTCTGCAGATGTTCAGAATAAACTAACTTTTCAACCCACATTTAAAAATTGTGTTGCTAAGCTAGGCATGGTGGTGTACACCTGTAATCCCAGCACTCTGGGAGGTAGAGGCAGGTGGATCTCTTGTGAGTTTGAGGCCAGCCTGGTCTACAAAGTGAGTCCAAGACAGCCAAGGCTGCACAGAGAAACCCTGTCTTAGAAAAAATAAATAGCATTGCCTCATTGTGCAAGGGAGTCATTGACATATGCATGGTAAAATTGGAGTTGCATTATTGCAGGATAGTTAAAGAGTGGATCAATAAAGAAAAGCATTTTTTTGAAGTGACTTTGTAATATCCTAAAATAAAATATGTGGTCTCATGTACTGTCTGTGTAATTACTCATTTCCAAAGACTAGTTGCTTTTTCTTCCTATACTTCCATTTTCACTCTTCTAAGTGCAGGTATTAATAATATCTATTAAAAGTACCGTTGCAGTTTATGTAAAGAACAATGCTTGGCATGTAGCCTTCAGTAAATGTAGCTCATTTTCACTGCTAACAAATTGTTCTCTGTGACTTAAGCTTTACCTGCTTAGCTACTTCAGTTCTAAGTTATTATTTGGATTTTTCAGTGTTGAAGGCTTATGTGTTATCTTGTGAGGAGAATGAGTCAGGGGAATGATAAGAAAGAAATTAATCCACATCACATCAACCTTCAGAATTTTTTGTAATTAATTTCGGCTAGTGTGTTTGAGCAGAAGAAAGTTCTTTTAACAACTGTTGCACCTTTATTTACAATATGCCGTCACTAGGGGTGATTAATATGTGCTTATATTATTAAAAAAACAAATATACATACACAGATTTCGAAAAGTATTGGATTTTTGAATAGTTTTGCTTTGGTTCTTGTGTTTCTAATGCATAAATTGTTTGGTTAAATTAGACCCAGTTAGGTTAGAAGCAGGCTGTGCTATTAAATGACTGTTCACAAGATTAGATATTACATGATCCTTTCTTGATCAGAGCATGTCACCAAAAGAAAGGCTCAGCATATCTATTACTTTGATGTAAGTATATTTGAAACACTTTATTTTGAAAGTTTAAATGTCTTCTAAATACACTTCCTGCTTTATTGTCAGGGTCCAGAGTTTGATGACTAATGTCTAAGGTAGTGACATGCACTTGGGACTCCAGGGTCATGGACCTTGAAGATCCTGTTAAATCTGGGTATCCATACTCATTTGCATTTGAGAGAGTGGCTCTTTCCACCAACTTGGAAAGAGGGTGTAAACCTGCAAACAGATGTTGGACAGAAGATTGGGTGAGGGAGGATCCTGGAGGAAGATTTGGAAAGGAAACGAGTGTGGCTCATGTTTTTCAGTCACATCTTAAAACAATGAAATGGTGAAATATGGTGGGGATTCTAGCTAAGGGGAGGCAGCTGAGCCTTATCAACTCTCTTCCTGGTGATATCCAGCATTTATCTGACTAATCACTTGCTGTTGGGTATAAATTTCTTTGCATATCTTCTTGGCATTGGTTCTTAGTTTGCTTGTGTGCAAGCCATTAATTTTCTTGTCTGAATGATTTTTCAAGTCTGAAGTGGGAACTACTTTAAATTAAATGCTCTTCCAGTACAAGTAGTTTGGTCATTGGTGGGCAATTTAGCTGCATAGTAACCATGTGAAACTGAGTAGCAAGGACTTAATACCACTTGAGTTACCTACCTGAAAGCAGTTTGCTTGCATTACAGTCCCCATTTCTTTAATCCTTCCCTTATTTATTATTTTAGCTCACTTTGACACCAGCCCAGCAACAGTTATTACTACAGCAGGCACAAGCCCAGGCCCAACTCCTGGCTGCTGCAGTACAACAGCACTCTGCCAGCCAACAGCACAGTGCTGCTGGGGCCACCATCTCAGCTTCTGCTGCCGCGCCCATGACACAGATCCCCCTGTCTCAGCCCATACAGATTGCACAGGTGAGTAAGGAGCAAGGTCATGGGGACAGCCACCAAGTATGAAAATGGAAATTTTTATTGAATACTGTTAGCCTACTAGTTGCTACTGTAGGTCTTTAAACACTGAAGGAACCCGTAGTTCAAGGAGGCATTATCCTTCTTCCCTCAATCAAGAACATTGAATTTGTTTGCTTATTTGAGTTGATATTATAAATACATAGATGATTATTTGACTCACTGAATGTTTATGTTAAATGATAATTCTCAAGTAATAGCTGGCATATTTCTGAGGCAAGGGGTTGCTGTATTTATCTTAATTAGCTAATTATAGCAGGCAAGAGATCTTTACTGTGGTTTACAGTAAGTGTTGCCACCTTGTGAGAAAGACGTTAAGTCATCTTTCTGCTGTGGAGTGAATAGGACCATGACTGCATTGAAATGTTACAGGGTTTCAGTCTTCCCATTTTCAAATAAAATAGCCAAAGCCAATAAAATTTTACTTAGGATTGTAAAAAATGGGACCAAAATAGACAGCAAGTGAAATCCTTTAACCCAAGGAAAGGAAAGGGAGTGTGGGAAGTGGTATGTTAACATATGCAGAAGTCCTAAGGACTAAGCAGTTGTCTCTATCCCTGAGGAGGCGGGATGTGCACTTAAGTTGTAACAAGAGTCTGACTAGACTCATGTTTAGTACTCATGGACATCTGTATCAACACAGTGTTTAGACTCATGGACATCAGTATCAACACAGTGTTTAGTACTCGTGGACACCTGTATCAACACAGTGTTTAGTGCATGGACATCTCTATCAACACAGTGTTTAGTGCATGGACATCTGTATCAACACAGTGTTTAGACTCATGGACATCTCTATCAACACAGTGTTTAGACTCATGGACATCTCTATCAACACAGTGTTTAGACTCATGGACATCTCTATCAACACAGTGTTTAGTGCATGGACATCTGTATCAACACAGTGTTTAGACTCATGAACATCTGTATCAACATAGTGTTTAGTACTGAATGGACATCTGTATCAACATAGTGTTTAGACTCATGAACATCTGTATCAACATAGTGTTTAGTACTGAATGAACATCTGTATCAACACAGTGTTTAGACTCATGGACATCTGTATCAACACAGTGTTTGGACTCATGAACATCTGTATCAACATAGTGTTTAGTACTGAATGGACATCTGTATCAACACAGTGTTTAGACTCATGAACATCTGTATCAACACAGTGTTTAGACTCATGAACATCTGTATCAACACAGTGTTTAGTACTCATGGACATCTGTATCAACACAGTGTTTAGACTCATGAACATCTGTATCAACACAGTGTTTAGTACCCATGGACATCTGTATCAACACAGTGTTTAGTGCATGGACATCTGTATCAACACAGTGTTTAGTGCATGGACATCTGTATCAACATAGTGTTTAGTGCATGGACATCTGTATCAACACAGTGTTTAGTGCATGGACATCTGTATCAACACAGTGTTTGGACTCATGAACATCTGTATCAACATAGTGTTTAGTACTGAATGGACATCTGTATCAACACAGTGTTTAGACTCATGAACATCTGTATCAACACAGTGTTTAGACTCATGAACATCTGTATCAACACAGTGTTTAGTACTCATGGACATCTGTATCAACACAGTGTTTAGACTCATGAACATCTGTATCAACACAGTGTTTAGTACCCATGGACATCTGTATCAACACAGTGTTTAGTGCATGGACATCTGTATCAACACAGTGTTTAGTGCATGGACATCTGTATCAACATAGTGTTTAGTGCATGGACATCTGTATCAACACAGTGTTTAGTGCATGGACATCTGTATCAACACAGTGTTTAGTACCCATGGACATCTGTATCAACACAGTGTTTAGTGCATGGACATCTGTATCAACACAGTGTTTAGTGCATGGACATCTGTATCAACACAGTGTTTAGTGCATGGACATCTATATCAACATAGTGTTTAGACTCATGAACATCTGTATCAACACAGTGTTTAGACTCATGAACATCTGTATCAACACAGTGTTTAGACTCAAGGACATCTGTATCAACATAGTGTTTAGTTCTGAATGGACATTTGTATCAACACATTTGTTGAGTACTGAATGGACATCTGTGTTAACATAATGTTTTGATCTGGGCTATTTTTTTTTAATCACATAAATCACTTTAGTGCCTAAACTCTGAGACCTTATCTGAAATTAATGTACATTAGATCATTGATATGAAAGCACTGAAAATGTAAAATACTAGAGCAAATTGTTAAGTTATATCTGACTTTTATGTGAATAATGTTTTAATAACTTAACACTGATTTCTAAATTGAGTTGGATAAGCTGGTGTCAGATTTCAGGAATCAAATCTTTTAATTTACTGATGGAAATTTGAATTCACCAAACTCTCAATTTTTACTTTAGAGAAAAAAAAAATGGGTCAAATATTCAAAAGCCTTTTTCTTACTTAATTTTTAAAGTTCATTTGGTCTCTGTTTAGAGATCTAAAGGAACAGAACTTACAGAATGAATACATACTAATTTATTAGAGTAGCTTACAGGTGGTCCGGCGAGTTCAGTAATGGCTGTCTTAGAGAAAAGTCCAGGAATCCAGTAGTTTGTTTAGTTCATGCAACTGGATGTCTCAGCTGGTCTTTATTGTATGTTGGACTCCTGAAGAAGTACGCTCTAAGACCAGCAGAGGAATGCCTCAGCAACAGGCTAGATGGATGTAACCAGAGAAGAAACTGAGAGCAAACAGACAAGCAAAAGCATCTTTCTTTCAGTTTTAGCATGGGTCTTCCTGCCTCCAGTGATCCAAGCAAGAAAAAATCTCCCATAGGCATTCACAGCTGCTTGCATTTTAGTTGATTGCAGAGTTGACGTCCAAGCTTAGCTATCTCAGTGGTAGCAGGTGGAGACAGAGAATTATCTTACAGACTTGTCCTCTGGCTTGCACATGTATGTGTGGCTGGCACAGGCCTCACCACACACTAACAACAATAATAAACTAAATTTTAAAACTGAACCACCTCAGAACTGTAGACATTTATTCTGTACTCATTTTTTCTGAAAGAATTTTAAGTAACTATTGAAAACTGGGCTTAGCATAATCATGATGTTATATTTATCATGACTTCAAAAATATAACTTCTTGCAGAGGCCGTAAGGGTTTTGGTTTTGGTTTTGATGTTTGGTATTTCTGTGTGTGTGAGTCAGGACAATTCTCAGGAGCAAGTTCTCTCCTCCACTATGGGTTCTAGGAATCAGACTCAGGTCTTCAGTGCTACACAGCAAGCACTTCTACCTGCTGAGCCATCTCTGGCCTGAGGTCTGAGAACTGAGGGTTTCTCACACACTGACATAGTCCTGGAAGTCACACTGTTGGGACATGAAAAAAAGCTAAGTATTGTCTCATTGTTACTTGGTATCACAGAAGTCATCACCTAGAAACCTTACGACTAAGCTAGCTTTCATTTCTGGATCTCGCTAATCTGTGTTTTGCTTTTGAGCTTTTAGGACCTTCAACAGTTGCAACAGCTTCAGCAGCAAAATCTCAACTTGCAACAGTTTGTGTTGGTGCACCCAACCACCAACTTGCAACCAGCACAGTTTATCATCTCACAGACTCCCCAGGGCCAGCAGGGTAAGCCTCTCCCTAAAGCTCATCAGTGATGCAGTGGAGCTGCTTATTTAGTGTACAGACACCTTAACTACATTTGCCGTAACAGTATCCATGCCAGCAATGCTTTTATTCAGTTTTTATTTCAGACTAGCAGTATTCATGAGAACTGTAAGTGATGCCTTAAATCAGGAGCATAGGTTACATATATGAAGGTGAATGAAATTAAGAGCTGAAAGATCAGTAATGAAATTCCCAGGACTTTATTAAGCTGAAATCATACAGCTTAATCATTTCTAAGGCTCAGTTTATTTGCAAGTCACTGGATGAGTGGGAAAGGTAGTTTTCTGAGTCCCATTCCAAATTTTTAACTAGTTCTTTGTGGGGTTGAATTTGAGTGTTGTCTGATATCGTCCAATAAAGTTTTCTGTAGTATATTTAAAAAACTAAAGAAGAAAAAGTGACATTAACTGTTTGTATTAAGAAAACTTATTTACACTGAAAGTTGGAGAGGTTAGAATAGGCAGGAATAGAGTTAGTAATACAAAAGAGTTTTGCAAGGTCATGTTGTGACTGATAGAGGCTGAGCTATGTTTGTAAGGGCTGTAAAGAGAAAATGATACAGCAAAGAGAACAGACTTGGGCCAGGTGTAATGGCACTCACCTATAATTCTAGCATTTGGGGTTCAGAAACAGGAGGATCTCAGAGCTTAAGGCCAGCTTGGTTTACATAGTGAGAACCTATCTCAAAATAAACTAAAAATAAATAAAATAAAATAAACAAAATAAAATAAAAATAAATAAAATAAACTAAAATAAAATAAACAAAATAAACTAAAAAAACTAAAGAAAGGGCTTGGTGGCCAGTTAAATTTGGTTATTGGTAAGGAATAGCCATCTGTGTGATTAAATTTTTAGGAAACTATAAGTGTTGTTTGGCCACAGAAAGAAATTTGTGGTGATGGAAAAGCTTTACTAAAACCAACACTTTTGAACTAATGGGGATACATAGAGTCTGAAAATGGTACTTTTTTTGTTTGTGGGTCAGAACCAGTAAAAAGTGATCATTATAATAAAAGAGAATTCTAAGAGAGAAGGAAAAAATGATTTATCTAGACCAGAAAGACTTTCACAGGCCAAGACTGAAGTGTGTGTATTAGATTTGGTAATTGTTGAGACCTTAAGATTGAATGTGATCACTTTCCTTTATTTGTATATATTTTTTAACAAAGCCTAAGGATATTTTTTTTTACTTTTTTTTTCATATCTGAGCATTTATAAGACTTTATAAGACAGTTACAATGGCAATTCTAATTTTTTTGTGTTTATGTGTTTTTATTTCCACCCTTTCATAGAATTGGGAAAATAGCACAGAATGGAAAAGAATGCTGGTTGGTTGGCTTTAGCACCTATAACTCTGGGCAAGCCACCTAGGTTTTCTGAGTTTCACGTACTTACGTTTTCATCTTTCCCCTTGACCCTTTTCATCTTTCACTTTAATTATGAGTAAATTATATTAAATGTTTTATTGATGTCAGGAAAACCATTGTAATGTAAAAAGCATAGACTATTGTCTAAAATCAAGCTTTCTCTCTCTGAAGAAATGTAATTTGTCTGAGCTTCAGTTTTTTTTCTTGAAGTGTGAGAATAATTTTAGTATTTATATTCCAAAATTGTTGCAATTTAGTAAGGAAATACATGGAAGTACTTTCAGAAAATGTACCTTATACATAGTAACTTCTGTTTTTACCACTATTACCACTGGCATCATATCAGTATCAACAGCCCGTAATTATAACTTAGAGAAGGAAAAGGCTGTTTCTTTGTAGAGTGAAAACCAGCTTGAGCCGGGTGTGAAACCCAGTATTCAGGAGGCCAGGGCTACATAGAGAAACCTTGTCTCGAAAACAAACAAACAACAACAACAAAAACCAGCTTAAAAGTAATTGGGACTCAGGCAAAGGCCCAGTGGGTAGAGAAAGCACCTGCATAAGCGTGAAGACTCTCTCTGTTCAGATCCCTAGCACACATAGTGGTCTGGAAGGGCTAAGAAGCATAGATTGCAATAGCAGGCTGGATGACTCATCTAGCCAAGTTGCTAAGCTCTGTTGAAATGGGAGACCCCGCTTCCATATATAGTGTAGGGAGGGATTGAAGAGACTTCTGACCTAAACCTCCAGCCTCTGATAACATATGTACACTCATACCTATATACACATGCACTCAGCACCATGTGCACATAGACACACCAAAAAGAAAAGTAACCTGGAGCCCTTTTGTACCACTGTTGTTGAGTTGTAATGTTAGTAGCATAGGACCCAGATTTCACCAATAACATTGGCTAGCAGTATGAAGGAATGGAGCCTTGAAAAGGCTTCAATTTCAGTAGAGTCATTAGGAGTTAATAGTAATTGGAAATCTGATTAAATCTTCTTTTAGTTTTATGTGAAAGGGGCATGGGTTGATTGGTTGGAATTTTAACAAAAATATCTCCAGCCTAAGATTTGGCCTCCAGTTGGGCAACCACTTCTTTTTTAGAGGGAGGAGATGTTGTTAACCTAAGACTTTAAAAATATAGTTTATAATATTGACAGTATTGCTGTGAAACAACAGAAATTTACTCCCCAAGAATTGGGTTTTCTTGGGAGAACGCTTACTGGTGTATTCTGAGTCATATTTCATAGGAACTTGTGTTTTACCTATTCTTGGTTCTCATGAAGGTTCTAGGCCTCTTTGAACCCTCTCAGCATTTTGGCTGACTTTACTTGGCAGGGAGGGAGACGTAGGATGACCTCAAGTTTGAATTTGTTTATAGAATATGGTACTGTGAACCAAACTAATAATTCGGTATTATAATTTCTGATTATAATAATGCATTTGTCAAAGAGAATAATTCGGTATTATAATTTCTGATTATAATAATGCATTTGTCAAAGAGAAACAAACACAAACTTTCCTGCTAAACTTTGAAGAAACTCATTGTTAATGTGCCCAAGTTTACACTTTCTTCTGTTTCTTTCTTTTTTTTTATAATATTGTTGGGGTTTTATCCTTTTCTAAATAATCTTAGTAGATTAATTCTTACCATTAACATAAAATGTAATTTTTACACTTGGTGTTAAAACCTATAAAATTTATAATTATAGTTAATTTGCTCAGCAGATTGTTGAGTATCTTTCAAGTGTCTTATATCACACTAATATTGGAGTTATAATTTTCAAATTATATCTGAAATCTCTGCACTTTTTAGAAGTCAAACAGTAATAAACATAAACAAATGTCTTGGTTAACAGCATATCCGAGGAGGATGGAGATTTGACTCACCTGGTAAAAATTAATATGTGGAAGACAAGTTGTGTGGTCTGAAGAAAGCCTGTCTGCTAAGTGGGATGTCTACATTGGGGACTGGATAGTGAAGTGCCAGCTGCTGTAGCTGGGTGTGGATTTGGGTGACTAGCCTTGGAAACTGAAGAATAAAGAGAACCTGAAAGGGAAACGAACTTGCCCTGAGCCCAAAAGGGAAGGCCAGTCTAGCTAGAGATGAGTGAATGAGAAAGGGCAAGAAATGAAATGTAAGCTCAGGCCATGCTGGGGAGGCATCTCAGGCTAAGTCTTGCCATGCAAGCATGGGAACCTGAGTTCGAGTCTATAGAACCCATGTAGATGCTGAATGAGTGTGGTGACTCCACCTCTAATTTCAGTGCTTGGATCCCCAGAGCAAGCTGTCTAGCTAGGCCAGCCTATCAGAGAGCTCGGGGTTTGGTTGAGAGATCCTTCTTCAGTAAATAAAGACTGTGATTGAAGAAGACACACACATATGAGGAAGAACAAAACAACTCTACAAGACCAGAATGCCTAGGACTAACCAGACAGAATTCTCACTCAATTTTAATGGAAGGCTGCTGGAGTATTGGTTTGGTGACAAAGTCTGGCTATGAAACACAGGTAGACTTTGAACTTCTGTGTCAGCCTCCCATATGCTGAGATTGCAAGCATGTGCCACCACGCCTGGCTCACTAATGATGTGTAATCAAAGATGTCACCCTAACTACTTTATAAGCTTGAGCTGCAGAGGGCCTGGATAGTTGGCGCAGTGGTTCACAGCACAGGCTGCTCTTATAGAAGAACCAGGTTCAACTCCCAATACACACACGGCAGCTGTAACTCCAGTCCCAAGGGAGCCAAAACTTTCTTCTGTACATGTATACGTGCAGGCAAAATACTCATACACTTAAGATAATTAAATCTAAAAATAACTTTTTAAAAGCTTGAGTCATAGAGCAATACTTGGAAACACACGGTAGTCTGTTAAACATGAATATTTTTCTGGATCTAGCTTTTAAAGAAGCTTATATAAGCATGCATATTCAATTCACTTAGTTTTACTATATTTCCTTCAGAATACAAACAAAAGAAACGGGTCTTTGGAAAACCTAACTCTGCTTAAAATATTTGTTGTATTTAGGATCAGAGTTGTCAAATAAACATGCATGTTAATTTCTTAAATTTATCCAGTGCTTACTTACTTACAAACAAATGATAAAATATGACAGATTTGATTTTTTTATTATTGTCATACATGGTTCAGTGTGTGCTGTATCCATTTTAGTGGCTAAGAAAATCAAAAAGCTATGTTAACCCACCATATTTACGGTCTCCTATCTTGTCACAATCTTATATTTACTATTTCAACATGATTACATTTGAAACTAAGTCCTTAGAGTAAATTCTTCAATGCAGATGTATTCTGGTTTGCCCCCTGTATTTATAATATTGAAAAACAGACAAACAAACAAACCAGACGACAAAACCCTATAGACTTAAATAACCGACTGAACAAATTATTACTGTGTTGTCCAGCCTGGCCTCTCAACCTTGGGGCTTGAGTGACGTCCTACTTCAGCCTCCAGAGCAGCTGGGACTACAGGTGTACACCTTCACACCCACCTTACTCATAGTAACCGTGAAAGTAAGATTGTCCAGGGCAGGTAGTGGTTTGCATTTCAGCTTTACTATCCCTGAAGAGACATGTGCTAAGAACTTGAAAATACCATCTTCTCCCACTTACAGAATTGCCTGCTTCTTTCAGAAACTGATTCCCTGTTCTAAGATTCATTAGAGCAGAAGTTATGAACCTTTGGGTGTCGTCCCATGACGCTTACACAGTGCTCACACATCAGATATCCTGCTTATCAGATACTTATATTATGATTCATAACAGTAGCAAGATTATAGTTATGGAGTAGCAACAAAATAACTTTATGAATGGGTTCCACCAGAACATGAGAAGCTGTATTAAAGAAATGCAGTGTTAGGAAGGTTGAGAACCGCTGTGCTAGAAGATTCTAATGAATTCTGGGTAAGAAGTTGAACTCATCCTTAAATTTCCAGCTGCTTTCATTTTTAAGAAGTTCCTCAAGTTCTCCCTCTCCTTAGGCAATAAAGGCCTTTCAAAGAACGTATACTGAAGACATACAGACTTTGACTTAATGTTTAACATGATTAACAATATTGAATTGTAGACAGAGCAACTATAGACAATTCTGAAACCAACAAAACTACCAGAAAATGAGTTGGGAACTCTCAGCTTACATTATTTTTTATCCACCTGAAATGTTTGGTTTTCACAGGTCTCCTGCAAGCGCAGAATCTTTTAACTCAACTACCTCAGCAAAGCCAAGCCAACCTCCTGCAGCCGCAGCCAAGCATCACCCTCACCTCCCAGGTCAGTCTTCTTACTCTGTTGTTTTACTAATTTAAAAAGAAAAGAAAAACACTCACAGTAATAGCAATCTTGGGTATTCAAAAGCTGACCAAAAACTCAACGCTGGGCTTACTAGCTTGATAACACAGTATTAGCAAATTGATGGAGAGTGAAAATTTTTATAAATGACTTTTTTTAAGTTCATAAAAAATAACCACGTTGGAAGTAAATGGGGATGAAGTATAGATGTCTAGTGCTGATAGATAGGAACACTGAAGTGGAAGACCTAGGAAGTGAGTTAAAACCTGTTGTTGGTCCTTTGCCCTTGTTAAAACAGTGATGGAGCTTGGATTTCTATATTTTCTCAGTACTTAAATGTTGTTTTGTGTCATTTCCTCTAGAAGACATAACAATCATAATCACTTAGAAAGCACAGTTCTTAGGCATCTGGAATTTTAAGTTACACATTTGTATTCTTATCTAGTGATTATTATGACCATGTACATCAGTTTGCCTCTCTGGTTTTCTGTCTGGTCATCCTGATTGTCTGACCTTGAGTCCTCCCTTTCTTTCAACTCTTTGACTTTTTCTAAAAATGTAGAAGTTGAGGGTGGAGAAATGAATGGCTTAGTGGTTTTTGTGAGGCAAACAATAGGATCAGAGTTCAGATCCTGAGACCCTGCTTAAATGCAAGCTGGGTGAGCATGGTGATTCACCTGTTTCAATTAAGGGATCTCCTAAGCAAGCTGGCTATTGAAACAAGCTCTGGATGGAGAGTGATCAAGGAAGATAAATTCCCTACATCAACCTCTGCCATGTACATGTCTCCACATGTATGCACAGGTGTACACACACACAAACATGAAAAGAAAGAAAACATAATTAAAACTTGATATTTAATATATTACCAAATTTCACAGGCCTAAATGACAGGTCTGTTTTGACTTTGAGCTTAGTAACAAGTTACTTGCTCTTACCCACCGAGCCCTCTGTCCAGCCCCCTTAATCAAACAAGTTATTAAAGGTAGAAAATTAGAAGGACCATCTGATGTCAAGAATTATTAAAAAAAACTTTAATAATAAACACATGATATTGGCATATAGAGAAAATGTAGGCCAATGAGATATGATAGAGTCCAATAGACAGATATGTAACTAGCCAGCTAATATTCTAAAGGTACCAAAGGATTCCAATGGGAAAAGGAAAGTTGGTTTTTTTTTTTTGTTTTTTTTGTTTTTTTTTTACCAAGTGATAACTAACAATTGACTTCATTACCAAAAGGGAATGGAGACCACCCTTACTTCATACTTCATACAAAGATTAATTTGAAGTGAGTCATAAGCCTAAACATAAAAGAAGAAATGCTCATGCCGTTGGGCAAGGCAGTGATTTCTTAAACAGGACACAAAAAGCCTTAACCATCAAAGAAACAATGAATTTCAGGAAAATTAAAAGTTTATCTGAAAAAAGTGGAAGAAAAACTGCAGTTTAAGGAGAAAGCAGTCTTCAAATAGAACATTTGATAAATGATTTTGTTTTAAGATTTATTCTTAATTGATACGGGGAATGGTGTTCTTGTAGGTACTCTGGGAAGCCAAAAGAACATGTTGAATTCCTTGGTGCTGGAGTTACAAGCAGCTGTGAGCTCCTGGGTGTGTGCTGGAAATTGAATTTGGGTCCTCTGCAAGAGCAGTACACACTCAGTCACCAAGCCTTCCCTCCAGCCCATGATAAAAGAATTATAACTAGAATAAAGAGCACATAGAGCCAACAGTGAGACAGTCAGACTTAAGCTAGTGAGAGGCCCAGTAAGCAAACGAAAACATGCTTAAAACAATCTGTTATTAAGAAATGTCAATGTGCATTCACACGAATGGGTACAGTTATGAAGGATTTGAGACCAAGTGTTGATGAGAAAAATAAAGCAACTAGATTTCTCATGCATTACTAGTAGTTTGGCAAAAAGTACTAACACTTTGTAAATTAGTTTGGCATTCACCTAAAAATTAAATATGACTCCACCTTATAACCCAGCAGTTTTGCTCTTCAAAATGAAAGCACAAAGATCTGTATACAAATGCTTATAATAGATTAATAATTAATCCAAACTCCAAACTATTTATCTGATAGTAAGTTGCATAAACTTCTGAATAGCCATGCGACAGACTTTTATTCTGAAGTAAGGAGAAACATACTTCTGGTACCTGCATTGGCATGTATGAATTTCAAAGGCCTATGATAAGTGACAAGCTGGGCTGAAAAGATTATCATGATTTCTGTTTACATAACTTTCTAGAAAGGACAGAACTGTAGTTGTGGAAATCCTATCAGTGCTTGTCAGGAAGTAAGGAATGATGAAGATTAGTGGCAAAGGGTTCAGTAGAAATTTGGGGAAAGTTGGTAAACATTTGTATATCTTGTGTTAGTGTAGTTACACAACTGTATAAAGTTGCAAAGGTACCAAACTATTCTGTAGTTTTAAATGGTAAATTTTTTAATATGCTGAACGCAAAATAAATAAAATTGGTTTTTAGCTGGGCGTGGCGGTGCACACCTTTAATCCCAGCAATCGGGAGGCAAAGGTAGGTGGATCTCTGTGAGTTTGAGGCTAGCCTGGTCTAAGAATTGAGTCCAGGACACCCAGGGCTCTGTTACAAAGAGAAACCCTGTCTTTAAAAACAAAACAAAACAAACAAACAAACAAGAATACTAAAATTGATGTTCTGACATGTATACCAGAGACCTTTCTTGGCCTACATGCTATGCACATGTAGCAGACTTCATCCTGACTCTTGCTCATTAAATGCTATACCACCTTTCTAGATCTGGCCTGGTTCAGCCAGGGATTTTAGAGTAGTAAGATACCAGATGTCTAAAGGTACCCAACCTATTTTTAGTCCATTATTATTTGACAAAGAGTCTACTTGATGCTGATAGTTTGAAACTCACCCTACTTATCAGCATGGTCACTGTGGTAAGTATTCAGCAATATAGGGTTCTAATATAGTTGCTGCCATGTGTAGCTTCTCTGAAAGCTGAGGTTAAAATTATTCAATGTCAGCATGTCATGTCTTTATTGAAGGATAACAGAGGAATTTGCTCCAATTATTATATCACGCCTATTATGTAGTTTTCTGGGTCAGTGAGTTCCCTTGGAGCAAGCCTTAATAATGAGATAAAGGTCAGGTAATATAAGGCCCATCTAAATTACAAGAAGAAAACCCTGGTTCATAATCCCCCACCTGGGCTCCCGTTCATTGGAGGCTTCACCTGATTAATTAAGCTGCAGAATTAGAAGCACTGCTATTAGAGAACATTCAGAAGGAGGGCTCTACTCAAGTGCTTCCGAGAACAGGGTAGCCTGCTGTTTGAATAAGAAAATTTCGTGTTTTCTTAAAAAAAAAAAAAAAAAAAAAAAAAGAGGGACTAGAGAAATGCTTAGCAGTTAAGACCTCTGGCTGCCTTCTAGAGGACCTGGGTTTGTTTTCTAACATATCTGCCTCTTACTCCAGTTGCCGAGGATTCAGGATCCTCTCCTGGCTTCTGCAGGCACTTCATGCATATGGTGCGCAGACATGCATTTAGGCACATACATAAAATAAAATTTTAAATAAAGAAAAGAACACTAGGGTCTTCAGGTTTCAGAATAAACTTAGATAAATTTAAGTAATTATGTTAAAATACAGAAAATAAGAAATCATATTATTGGGAAGAACTTTTTGATTTTTTCCAGAAGGGATTTCATCACTGAAAAATAACTAAAGTTTTTTGTTTTGTTTTGTTTTGTTTTGTTTTCTCAAAGCAAGATAGTAGAAATGGAGAAAATTCATAAAAATGACAGTTTAAAGGTTATACACACTGAAAAAAATTTAAAGGCTGATGGAAAGAATTGTTTGTATTAATATGATAAGAAAAGAGTCTATATACTGTAATATTTGAAGAACTGGCCTAAAGATAAGAGTAAGAGCAAAGATTTCATTAATATGTAATTGGGACCTGAATCCAGTGCAAAGAAATACAGGTAATAATTGACGCATGGGAAGTTTCTTACTTTGAGTAGTAAGGGAAGTATTATGTCAAAAATAATGCATCATTTACTCCCTGGTAAGCAAAATAATTTTTTAAACTGAGAACACAAGTCCTGCGTCAGAAACTGCACTCTGTAGTAGGGCGCAGCATGTTGTTATCAGAAGCATGACATTATTTATCAAGTTGCTAGCAAACCCTTTATGAAGTTGATCTTAAAGAACTTTTTGCTGGTGTTGATGCTTAATCCAAGTACTGTAAAGTTGAGGCAGTGGGATCACATAGTGAATTACAAGCCAATCTGGGCTATAGAGTTTTTTTTTTTTTTTTGGGTTCATGTTTTTGTTTTTAATGGAGGGAGTAAGAGAGATGGTATTTCTTTGTCCTTGGTTTTCTTAAGACAATCTTTTAAAAAAATATATTTATATAGGGGGAGAAGAGGGTGAATAGGACTAAGAAGAGATGAGGGAGAAACTGCAGCAGGGATACAAAGTGAATAATTGTAATAAATAAGTAAATTTTTTAAATGTGTTTATTTATGAATGTCATAAATGTATTTTGGTCATATTCCTCATCCTCCTTCCAGATCTGCCTCCTAACCCCCAGTCAGTTGCCAGACTTACCCAAATTCATGTTCTCATATTCTCACGCTCCCAACCTCGTGTTGTTATTTTCTCTTCCCTTTTTTTTTTTTTAATTACAAAAAAAAAAAATCTCATGGAGCCCAGCTTGCATTGGTGATTAATGCCTTGGAATGTGGCCAGTATAGCAGGTGTCACTACACTGAAGAAAACTGACTTACCCTCTCTGGCAGCAAATGCCAATGACTCCCCAGTTAGGAGTAGACTTTCCTCTGTGCTAGGACTCTGTCTGGCTCAAGCTTATATGAGTGTGTTTCCTTAAGTTGCCAACACAAAACAGTTACAAGCTAAAGGGTCTTTTATTATTCTGCTCCTTCTCCAACAGCCCGCCACCCCAACTCGCACAATAGCAGCAACCCCAATTCAAACACTTCCACAGAGCCAGACAACACCAAAGCGAATTGATACTCCCAGCTTGGAGGAGCCCAGTGACCTTGAGGAGCTTGAGCAATTTGCTAAGACCTTCAAACAAAGACGAATCAAACTTGGATTCACTCAGGTAGGATGAACTCACCTGTTCTGGTTCACTTTCTGTTGTGTGATAAAACACTTAACTAAAACGAATTTGTGAAGAAAAATGCTTTATTCAGCTCACAGGTTCTAGCCTGTTGCTGAGGGAGTCAGAGAAGGACCCTGAAGGCAGGTTCTGAAGCACAGGAATGGCGGAACGCTGCTTCCTGACTTGTTCCAGTATTCTTAACAGCCCAGGCCCGCCTTCTCAGGGAAGGCACTGCCCACAGTGGCCTCACACTCCTACATCAGTCAGCTATATAAGAAATACTCTGTAGACATACTCCCAGGCCAATCTGACAGAGGTCACACTTCAGTTAACATTCCCTCTTTCTAGGTCTATCAAGTTTGCCAACCAAGTTTAGACATCACAATGTGCTCTTACATAACTTTTCTTGGCTGGCTATGGGTACTTTCTAGAGAGCAAGATGTTTCTCCATCATACTGATTTTGGGTTTAGCTATAGTTGGTTTTCTTATAGTTATTTAGCACTTACAATTTTGGAATATTGTATATTTGGTTATAACATGCTCATACATTTATTTGTGATACAATATTAGAGAAAAATTTTCCAAACATGTTTTACAACACAGGTCTCTTAAAATTATACCGGTAAAATGTGTGTTTCAGTAGTGTTGGTGACATGACTGTTCCAAGGGTTTTGGTGTTAAAGCATTTGGTTGTAGAGCTGACTGCTACCTGTGTAAGGCGAGAAGAATAAAGGTTACAGTCTTTTCATGACTTATTAAAGCTAGTTTGCAGGGAGACTGTTTCCCCTCCTTTATCTATTGAAGATTTTTTAAAGTAAATTAATCAAAATCCAAATCTCTTAATGTCAGCTACCAGAAGGCCTGAAAAGTGGAAGGAGTGTGCTTAGTGGTTTAAGCAAGAATTTTTTCCCCTAAGCACCTGTCACTTACTATACTCCCAGATTAGCCTGTCAAAAACAATGCTTGAAAAGCAGGAAAGGAATTAAACTTATATTTATGTAAAATGGCAAAAGATAATTAGTTGAAAGAAAAACTTGAAATATTAATTGAGTTGTATATTTATAATATCAGGAAAACACTGATGTTTCCAGAAAAGTTTCCATTCCCATGCTTTCCAGATTAGGTTGTGTTGAAGTACGTACTGTACCACCTGCCTTGGTAGAGGAAAACCCAAGGTGCCATCACTGTCTACTGTAGTCTGGATGTCATTTGGACTTAGACTTCTTTTATTCCTTGTGGTTGGGATTTATTTTTCTCAAAAAAACTTGATATTAGTAATTTAAAATAGTTGTAATTTTAGACGTGATGCAGTTATGTTTTTGAGGATTTTCCGATATACAGAAACTAATTAAGGGGCAGGTGCTTGCCACCAACCCTGATGATCTGAGCTTGATCATCAGGGACCTACACAGTTCACCAGCACACAGACGTATCTGCATGTGCACAGACAGATACATACACACAAAATAAAAGAATATAAAAATGTAATTACCATCCAGAAACATCTTAGTAATTTTGAAGCACTTAAATTATATAATTTGTTTTAAGCATAAAAGTAAAAACAAACTAGAGATAAATTAATATACTGAGAAGAAAGTTTAAGATTAGCATATTTAAGAGTGCTGGGTTTGGTTATTCACATATTACACTATGGGGTTCTTTGGCAAATGGTTGTATAAATGCTAAGTCAAAGCTGTTAGGCTTTTCAAAATCTTTACTTTTTACCAAATGTTGGTTTCCCTTTTCCCTTTCTGTGGTCATTTGCTCTAATCTACTACCAGTGTGGGGATAGAAATCAATTCCTTTCTCTGCCCCTCCTCCTCTCTTCTTTCCTCCCCTTTCCTTCTCTTTCCACTTCTTATCTCTCTTCTTCCCACCCCTCCCCATACACATCCTAACCTTCATCCCATCGTCTTATTTTATTATGATTTGTTTTGTTTTGTTTTGTTTTGTTTTTGGCATGACCACTACTTATTTTTCAAAATGGCTGAACAGGACTGTAATGGTTTGCAAATCAGAGTACTTACTACTAGTACAAAATGGGAAAATCAGTTATCAGCTTTAGTTTTTAATTCATATACTGCATTGTAGTTTTCAAAAATAACTGTGTATTCAATTTATTCATATTTATACACACGCACAGCAGAGTATTCAAGTTACTTCTTGAGATAAATCCTTATTCTTTGATTAAATACATGTTTTAAAAGTTTTACACAGTTATTTTCTAATTATGTGTTTAATTTTTTTGATAAGCAATGGGTAAGTAATGTATGCCATTACATAAAGGTCCAAACCCAGCAGGACAAGTCCCGTAGTTCTGGTTTAATGTCAAAGGGTTTAGATGGCTCTTCAGATCTTCCCATTCCTTCCAGCTCTGCATGACTGCAGCTCACTTCTTTCTACTCCCTGTCAGCCACTCTTCTTGACAGATATACCAGGGCTCTGGCATCGTCAACATCTTGGATCTCCAACGTATTTTAGGCTTTGATTTCACAGCTTCACACAATGGCCTCTTAGGGCCTCCATGCAGGGATTCCCCCTGTAACATGCCTCAATGGGTTTTCTTAACCTCAGAGGAAAATTCTACAGCCTCTTCACTCCTGTATCATTTTTTTGACTCTAAAGCAAAAGACACATGACCCATCTGCCAACTTCTTCTTCTGCTTGAGCTGGAACCTGAGCCCATCCTTGAGTTACATTTGCATAAGCTTTGCTTTGTTGTTACTCTTTAAGAACATAGTAATTCCTTAGGCCTTTTGTTTTCACATGTTGTAGATTAGTTGGATGGTATCTCACCCTAAGGGTTACTGCTTCTTTTATTCCATTTCTTCTTATCTGTTTTGTCACAAAACGTTGGCTCCAACATTAAATTTCCTGGGGCTCTTTTTCTCTTCAAACTGTACATATTGTATATATTTATTTTTGCCCTGCTCCTTCTTGTTCATTATAGACCTGTACAAGAATGATCACTAATAACTATGTGACAAAATCAATTTTAGGCTGTCTTACAGTCTCCTCTGCCTTCAATTTAACCTCTGGCAAATTCTTAGAACAAGAGCAAAAAGCAGCCATATTCTTTGCCAAAATACCACAAGAATCCTCTCTAGCCCATTGCTAATATTGTTCCCTGCTGAAACTCTTGAGTTGGGCCTCTGTAGCCCACGATGCTCTCACCACTATTGTCTTCCAAGCTCCTTTCAAGGATGACCTGATAGAAACCCTACTTACAGCAGTTAGCCACTTTCCTAATCTACAGTTCCAGTGTCTTCCACAGACCTTCAAAAAACCAGCATGATCAGGCCTGTCACAGCAATAGCCCACTTCCTGGTACCAGTTTATTTCTTACTTACCTTTTTTACCGTGATCAGAAGTTTATTGGAGCTTACAGTTGATGGACTTACAGTGTGAGTCCATTACCATCATGGTGGGGAGCCTGTCTGCACACAGGCATGGTGGTGGGTCAGTAGTTGAGAGCTCACGTCCTGAGACACAACCACAGGGCAGAGAGAGTTAACTGGGGTCAGCATGGGCTTTTGAAATCTCAGAGCCACACTTCCTAATCCTTTCCAAACAGCTTTTCCAACTGGGGACTAAGTATGCAAATATTTTCCAGTTCCCACAGAATCTATTGTTTTTATTGTGTTAAATAAGCTTTAACTTAGTTAAGTTGTATTACAAATCTCTATTAAGTGAGTTTGCTTTTTACTGCCATTGTCCTAGTAGACTGGTAGCACAGCTTTATTCATGGTTCCCAACTTAAGTTATTAGTATGGGAAAGTACACATACCCACAGAGGCTGGTGTTTCCCATCGTTTTCTGCAACAGGATCTCACCACTCTAACTATGCTGGCCGGCCAGCGAGCTCCAGAGTCAGTCTGTCTGACTCTCCAGGACTGAGATTACAGTCACGTTACCTGCTTTCTACATAAGTGCTTGGGACCCAAATTTTTGCTTTTGTGCAGCAAGCACTCTGCTGACTGAGCCTTCTTCCCAACATTATGTTACTATTTTTTAAAGTTAACATAATGTGGTTTTTTTAATATTTTTCTCTATGCTTACATGTCAAAACTATTAATTTCATAGTAAGATTATCTTTTAATGAATTATGAAGTTCCAATGTCAGAAGATATTTATTGCCACTTAAATGTCTTATACTAGGAAAAAAAATCCATGTTTTTATTTAGCTCCAGATTTCTAGAAAGCTATAATCTAAACAAATAAAATGATGAAGACACAAATATATGTGGTTCAGAAAGTGTAAGCAGAGTCCCTGATGTGTAGTAGACACTATGTGAAGGCTCAGTCATTGAATGGAGTGATAAATATATGAAAGTGAAAGTTAATGCTCCTATCCATAGCTTTGGATGCATTTGTATCAAAACATAATAATCTGTTGCAGTTCTAGTTAAAGAGAGATCATTCAAAGCCTATTTTGATGGGAACATTTTGTATTTGTATTGCCCAGTTCCATCACCACTACCTACTAAAAACTACTGACTACTTCAAAGGGTAGCAGTGCTAAGAAGGTAACTGTTAGTTTATTTGATTTTCTGCAGTTTAAATTTCAGTGGTCAAATACGAGTAGTGACTAATTGGGGGCCATATTGCACATATCTCTTGGGTTAAATATTCAGTATATTTCATTTTATCTTATAGTACACATTTGTTCTATTATTTAACTTCTTAGTGAAAGTTGTTGGCTTCTTGGCACATGCTTATCATCTCAGTACTAGGGAAGTCAGGATTCAAGACCAGCTACATAACAAATTTGAGACCGTTTTGGGCTTCATGAAGCCCTCTCTTTACATCATCATCATCCTAATAAATTAAAATGAACAAAACCACATTCATACATGCTTTTAAATACATTTTTTTCTTAATTCCACATATAACAGACAGCATACTCTGAAAAAGATGGATCTGAGGGATTAAAAAGATCCAGATAATTCCAACTAAAAATTGTGTTTTTTAAAGCAGGGTATAGTTCACTTGGAAAATGGGGGCAGGAAGATCACAAATCAAAGCCTTGTCTCAACAGTTTGGGACTGGAGAGATGGCTCAGCTCAGTCTGCTGCTATTGCAGAAGACCTGGGTTCGGTTTCTAGTTTCTTTATGATGGATCACAGTGATCCATTGTCTAGGTCCAAGGGACATGATGCCCTCTTCTGTAGGCACTGCACACGCATTGCATGTACACCTGTACAGGTAGGACATTTCATACACATAAAATAAAAAAGAATCAAAAATTAACTTAAAACAACGTTGCCAGGTTTGTTAAGAATCAACTCTCATAGTAGAGGTAGCGTTGCAGTATTTTGAACAAGAAATGCTGTATTTTTCTGCCCTGTCACTATTCTAGTTGTAGTGGGTGTCTGAATCATTTAAACACCATGAGCTTCTCCCGTTATCTATAAAATGACTATTAAGATACATCTTTTTCAAACTAGAACAAGAGAGAGCCAGCTGGAAGAAAAGCGCTGTGTACATTTCAAAGGTGATAGGCTCATAGAGAAAGGCATCTTTTGTAATATATTCAGAGAATCATTGTTCTGTTTCAGTAAGGTTACCAAATTTCAAGTGCCCATGAAGGTTTAACTAAATGGGTCAAACCTCTCTACTGTGAATTTCTATCTCTATAATGGCTACAAACGTGATCCTTTTGAATACCTGGTTTTGTGACCAACTTTGAAATCTAAACTAAGGGTGAAAATAGATTTTTTTTTTCACAGCTTCCAGAAATACTTACAAGAAAAACTATAAAGAATGAGGGGTCATTTCTGAATTTTAAAAGTGTTTTGTGTGAAGTTTGGTTGGTTCAGAAATTCCTGGCTTGGGGGCACTTGCCACTAAGCCTGATGACTGGGACTCAATACCCAGGACCTTTGTCTACCTACAGGTAGAAGGAGAGAGCCAGCTCCCACAAGTTGTCCTCTAACCACTACATGGGCACCGTGGCTCTCCTGGGTCCACATACACATTAAATAAATACATAAGAATGCAGTAATAAGAATAATTGCTGGCTTATCTAAGCATCTAATCCCTTTAAGTGCATCAGGTATATTTTGAAGGGTACTTAAATAATTTTGCTTGTATTAATTGAAGGACATTAGTATATTAGCACTATCTTTGAAGACTTAGAAGTTTTAGAATGATGATTTATAATTGCCTGAGGTAACAAGAAGCACTTGAGGCAATATTGAAGACTTCTATGATGAAGGCCTTGCTGAGGTCTCCCTACAGTCCTGGTCTCTACTTGGGGATAAAGTTGGTGGGAAAATGTAGTAAATAGAATGATGGCCAATTGTTTGTCTAGAGCAGCAGTTATTGGATTATTGGACTATCCTTTCAGAATAGAAATTGGAAGTTGGGCGGTGGTGTCGCACACCTGTAATCCCAGCTCTCTGGGAGGAAGAGGTAGAGGGATCTCTGTAAATTCAAGGCCAGCCTGCTCTGCAAAGTGAGTAGGACAGCCAAGGTTACACAGAGAAACCCTGTCTCAAAAACAAACAAACCACAGAATAGGCGTTGGAAACATTATTAACATGAATCCTTTCTCTCTCTCTCTCTCTCTCTCTCTCTCTCTCTCTCTCTCTCTCTCCCCCCCCCCCTTTCTTATTCTGTATTGTTCAGGGTGATGTTGGGCTCGCTATGGGGAAATTATATGGAAATGATTTCAGCCAAACCACCATCTCTCGCTTTGAAGCCTTGAACCTCAGCTTTAAGAACATGTGCAAGTTAAAGCCACTTTTAGAGAAGTGGCTAAATGATGCAGGTAAATGAATATACCTTCATTGTCCATGAGATTCTTCTAGGGGGATTATTCTGTAAACTGGGGTCTTACTATATTGCTGATACTACAGAGTGCTGGAGCCACTAATCCTATGAGTCATTATAAATTATGATTGTGTAAATCAGATTTCACCTTAATATTCCAGTAATTACAGTATAAGTAAACAGCAATAATTGTATCCTTGAAATGTTTTTGTATTTGAGCCAGGATTAGGGGTGGGCATAGAGTTTTTTGAGGATGAAGATTAGATGGCCTGTGTGTATAGATAATATTGAACAGACAGATTATTCCTTCCTTGAGTAGATTGCCATAAAATTTGTTCCTGCTAATACTACTTTTGTTAGAAATGGCCACCTATTTCATAGAAAAGTTAGGTTTCGGGTCTTGAATTATTTATTTTATTTTGAGATATCTTTTTGGAAATTTTGAACCACAAAATCATAGACTTCAGGAACTAAAGGGAACTACAAAGACGCCTACCCATATAGTTTCTGTTGTGGGTAGAAACAAAAATTAGGCTTTTGGAAAAGAAGTTGAGGTACACCCACACTGCTGGCATATTGATTCAGTAGCTGAGGGTAAAGTTTAGCCATCTGTTTGTCTGTTTTGCAGTCACAGGTAAAAAACACTAATCTGTTTCATTTCAATTTATGTACAGTAGAAAGAAATCTATTGTAATATGCCCAAGCTTATTCAGCTGTTGAGAAAGAATACCATCCTAACCTTAAAGAAGTGTCTTCTCCCTACTATTATGCTGAGAAACTGAGAAGTCATCGCTAAATTAAATATTAAATATCCAATGATTTCCAAGAAACTTTCTTTTTATCTTCAGCTTATAAACAAGCAAAAGAACAGAACTAAGGGAAAAACCAAAAAAAGAATGGTGGTAAAAGATAACCATCCTGGGACAAACAGTGCTGATAAGAACAGTAGAAAATCAATGGCAGTGAAGAATGCTTCAACATAGATTACATTAAAAATCTCACACTAACATCAAACTAATTATTTTGCCAGTTTTATTGTTCATATGTATTTTGCATGTGAATTCTTAAGCTTAGCTCTTTTTTTTTTTTTTCTGTGTTTCTTCACTCTTATAGAGAACCTCTCATCTGATTCTACAGCATCTAGCCCCAGTGCCCTGAATTCACCAGGGTTGGGGGCTGAGGGCTTGAATCGTAGGAGGAAAAAACGCACCAGCATAGAGACCAACATCCGTGTGGCCTTAGAGAAGAGTTTCATGGAGGTTGGTGAGCTCTTTACTTTTTGTGTGCATCTTACTGTTAGGGACTGTAGATATTAAAACATGACCTTGTCTTTCTCCACCCTGTTGGGCACTTTAACAGGGAGGAAGTAAGATGCTGTAATATTGATACTTTAGTACTGTAGGACTCAAGAGAGACCTGGTTCTAATATTTGGTTGGGAGCATAGGAACTTGTCCTACAGACTGAAAAAGGTGGGAGAAAAGTACCTCAAGCAGGGCGGTTTCATGATCATAGGCCTCTAGAGGAAACTGCACCTATCCAGAAAAAATACTGGTGGGTTAGGTGGCTGAATTTTAGTGTCTTTATGCCTAAAATGGTAGTTTAGGGCACAACACTAGAGACCTTGAATGTCCTGTTGCATAGGTCAAGTTAATTCATGGATAATTTGCTTAAAGAAAGATATGGACTTCTAATTCAGAAAGAGCTGTTTACTTGAGGAAACAGTGAGTCAGGAGTCTTTCTTGGCTTCGCCTCTTATTAAAGGTATGGTGGGGCACATCACTTGATTTCACAATGAAGTTTCTGCGCCTATGAAATCACCTTCTTTCCTGACTCAGAAACATAGTATGAGATCCAGTTAGATAGTGTGCATAAAGCACTGAGAGGCTCATACCTTCCTAGTAGTGTGGAAGGCTGTGTTCGTTTGTTAACTTTAAGATTAATGGATTATAGCCAGCAGAGGTATTCTCATTCCCAGCACCTGGAAAACAGAGGTAGGTGGATCTCTGTGAGTTCAAGGCTGGCCTAGTCTATAAAATGGGTTCCAGGACAGACAGGCCACACAGAGAAACCCTGTCTCAGAAAATAAAACAAAAGTAAAATAACAAAAGTTGGGCAGTGGTGGCACATGCCTTTAGTTCCAACCCTCAGGAGGCAGAGGCAGGTGGATATCTGTAATTTGAGGTCAGCCTGGTCTACATAAGACCCAGGTTTTATTCCTAACACCCATGTGGTGGCTCACAACCATCTGTAATTTCAGAGGTCCAGGAGATTTGATACTGTCTTCTGGCCTCTGAGGTCACTCTGTATACATGTAGACAAAACACTCATAACACATAACAAAATAAATCTTTTTAAAAAAAGAAGAAAAAAATACTCCAGGGCTGGGATGTAATTCAAATGTAGAGCACTTGTCCCTGAATTGAGTCTCCAGTATGGCAAATATATAAAAAAAATTTTTTTCCTCTCTTAGAATCAAAAGCCTACCTCGGAAGATATCACCTTGATTGCTGAACAGCTCAATATGGAAAAGGAGGTGATTCGTGTTTGGTTTTGTAACCGCCGCCAGAAGGAAAAAAGAATCAACCCACCAAGCAGTGGTGGGACCAGCAGCTCACCTATCAAAGCAATTTTCCCCAGCCCAACCTCACTGGTAAGAATGGATATGGAACAGACAAACTCTTCAAGAGCTAATTTTTAGTCTTATAAATAGCCTATGCAGTCAACTCATTTTGTAATGGTTGTCTTAGTTTTCTATTCCTGTGGTTAGACACCATGAATGACCATAGCAACTTATTAAAGAAAGCATTTAATATTAGCTTACAATTTCAGAGGGTGGGTCCGTTGATGGTGGAGCATAGGAACAGCAGAGAACTCACATGTTGATCCTTAAGTGGGAGGCAGAGAGAGGCTGAGAATGGCATGGGCTTTTGAAACCTCCAAGCCCATCCCCAGAGACATAACTCTTCCAGCAAGGCCACACCCCTAATCCTTCCCAACAGTTCACTAACTGGTGACCAGGGACTAAACATAGGAACCTAGGGAAGTATCCTTATTCAAACTACAACAGTTAAGGATTTGTGTGACTGTCTGTGTGTGTAGCATACATGTTGAAAATATATTAAAATGTCTGTACTTTAAATGTTTCCAAAATTATGAAGTCTCTCATTGTGAACCCCAGAACTTACTGGTTTCCTATACTTTTGGAAGTAAGCGATTTGAATTCTTTTTTGTGTCTTTGCATTTTCATCTGTAGCTAATAAGGTTATACTGTAACTATAATGGTAGGTTTGCTCCTGATTCCAATTACTTGGGAGAAACATCTTATTTTCCTTCTTTATTGCTGTTCAGTCCTAAAGCCCATTTTAGTAAACTTACATGATTAAGTGACAGTAATTCTCAAGTGTGAATAGTCATCTCAGATCTTCACTCTTGGACAGTAGGTTGGCCTTCATATAGAGCCTTATTAAGTCACTTCTGCCATTATTTGCATTAGAACATTATTCTTAGGTAGAAGAGACATGCTATGGTCACAGGACTCCCTGATATATCTTTTCTTCCTTTTAGGATAATTGTAGATCACTGCCATGATGCCAGACAGGCTTCAAAAGAAGGACTGATTGTTGAGTCTGCATCATTCCTCTTGTTTTTGTTAATCTGCTTATTTTTTAGTATTATTCCACACTACAGCCTCCTCCCATCCTCCCTTAGTTTTTTGAGATAGAGTTTCTGTTTGTATCCGTGGCTGACCTGAATTCACTATGAACACCAGACTAGCCTGAAATTCAGAGATCTACCTGCCCTCTGCTTCCCAAATGCTAGAATTAAAGACATGTGGCACCATACCAGGCTCCACAAGGTTTCTTTACACTAAGGCCGGTGTTATTTATTAAGTGAAGGTTATGGTTTATTAAATGGTAAGGTTTTAGTTTAAAGTTGATGTAGTTACAAAAATTGTCTTTTTTTTTTTTTTTTTTTGGATAGGTAACTGTTTTATTTTTTAGGCTTAGCTGTCATAGAAAGAAGGCAGTGTCTTACAAAACCATAGAATATTTATTATAATACTTCAAAAACCTGCAAGGAATTATATCCCCCTTCCCCAATTCTTACAGCTCCAAACACACACATACACAACTTGTGAGGTTTTGTTTTGTTTTTTTAACCCATCAAGTTCAGGTTCTATGCTTATGTCCTCTTATGCGTATGGCCATCCACTAGGGTGTGATTGACTGACCAGCGGCCACAATTTGAAGAAAACTGGCTCTCCTGCTCTCAACTGTTATCAGTTGCCAGGAGTTCCACAGCTAGATTTTGGAGCCTCCCGTTTCATGCTGGAATTTTGTCTGGCTTGAGCTTTTCTGGGTCTTGGACATGCTGTCACAACTGTTGAGAGTTCATATGTGTAGTGGTTACCCTTCTGGGTCACGAGAAGTTTCCCTGTAATCATCTATCTTCCCTGGCTCTTAGAACTTTCCCTCCCCCTCTTCTGCAAGGATCCCTGAGCCTTAGGAAGAAAGGATGTGATGTAGATGTCCCTTTTAGGTCTGCGTACTCCTTAGTCTCCCGTTCTCTGCACCGTGACCAGTGAGCCTGTGTTAATCTCTATCTGGTTCAAGGAGAAGCTCTTCTGATGGAAGCTGAGAAATGCACTGCTCTGTAGCGATCAATCTCTAGGAGCTCGTTTTACACTATGTCCATTAAGCAGAGGAATGCGAGGTTCTCGAATTGCGCCTTGGTCTGTCTAGCCACAGGTCCTTAACTCCAATAACGGCATACACCTTTAATCTCAGGACTCAGGATCTTTGTATTAAAGGCCAGTCTGATTAACATAGTGAGTTCTAGGCCAGCCACAGTTACATAGTAAGGTTTGTTTGGTTTGTTGTGGTTTTTGAAACAAGTTTTTTCTGTGTATCCCTAGCTATCTTGGAACTTGATCTGTAAAACAGGCTGGCCTTGAATTTAGAGATCTGCCTGCCTCTGCCTCCCAAGTGCTGGGACTAAAGGCATGTGCCACTATGTCTGGCCAGAAGAATGTTAATCTGTTAGACGGTGATGTCCTACTCCTTTAATCCCAGTACTTGAGAAGCAGACTTGCAGGCAAATCTCTGAATTCAAGTCTAGCCTGCTTTACAGAGCATTCTAGGACATCCATGGCTACACAAAGAAACCCTGTTTGGAAGGAAGGAGAGAGGAAGGGTGGGAGGGAGGGAGGGAGGGAGGGAGGGAGGGAGGGAGGGGCAGTCCTGCTTCCACAAAACCAAAGGTAAAAGCAATATAAGCACAGATGTTATCAGATGGTTCTCTTGTTTAGGTGATGTTGACAATTTTTATGCCATTTTTAGCTGATTTAGAGTCTGTCTGACTCAGCATTATTCACATTTAAGGACTATTTACGGTCTGATTGTGCCACATGCATCCTTTCTTGTCTGACCTCTAGGTGGCAACCACTCCAAGCCTTGTGACAAGCAGTACAGCGACTACCCTCACAGTCAACCCTGTCCTTCCCTTAACCAGTGCTGCAGTAACTAATCTCTCTCTTACAGGTAAGCAAAACCAACTCACAGGCTATTAAACACACTGCCAGTTAGGCTTCTGTGAAGACTTGTTAAATCATGAAGGCGCCATCTTAAGATATGAATTGGTTGTGGGTTGTTTTTTAAAAAATGTATGTCTAGGGAGTCTATGGAGATTGCTCAGTGAACATAATCATGAAGACTAGAGTTAAGATACAGTGTACACACTTAAAACCCAAATAAGCTTATTAACCCATCCATAGTCATAATCTTGGGGTAATAGGAAAAGGGATTCCTCAGAACAAACTGATAGGCTAGCCAAATTGGTATGTTCCAAATTCAGTAAGAGACCCTGCCTTGATAAATAAAGTTGAGAGCAACCAGGGAGGATACTCAGCATCAATTTCAGGCCTCCACAGGCATCTTCCTATATACATGCAAACATACATGTGCTCTCACCCTCTCGTGCTTTCTCTCTCTCTGTGATCTTCGGAAGAGAGGGTGTGATGTAGATGTCCCTTTAGGGCTGAGCATTCCTTAGTCTCCTGTTCTCTGCACCGTGACCAGTTGGTAATCTCCATCTGGCTCAAGGAGGAGCTCCACTTACATGTGTGTGTGTGTGTGTGTGTGTGTGTGTGTTTGTACACTTGAATTTGAGCTGGCCATACTAGTGTCCTTTTTTTTTTAAAGATGGGGTTCTGTCTGACCTGGAACTCACTTTGTAGACCAGTCTGGCTTTGAACTCAGAACCCACCTGCTTCTACCCCTAAGTGCTAGGATTAAAGGTGTGCACCACATGCCCTGTGGAAAAAAAAAAGTATAACTTTTTAAAATTGTTCTTCTAACAGTCCATCTCCGAAATTGTTTCCAGACTTATCTTTTAAAACATCTTTTATTTAAGTGATTTCTTTCTTCACAAACCATCAATAGTAACGGCTTTTTACAGTCAAAGAAACATACACATTCATCAGTTGTATTGTGCACTTCTATCCTTAGACCTTTGCCCACCGCACCCAACACATGGTCAGCCTCCATACCATTGTAAACATATCCTGCCTCTTGAAGTGTCCACTGTAGAGCTCAGTTTTTGGTGTGATAGTCACCTGCCGGTGCGACACCGGTGACCTGCTGTAGCTTGTATTTCAGTTCTTCTTGGAGACGTTTCTTCTCCAGGAAGTTAGCATTGTCCTTTACTCATGTTACACACATCAGTTTTTACACATCTTCACATAGCCTTTGTAATTCTGAAGAGCTAAGTGCTGTGTTCTTTGTGATGGCCAGCTTATTGCCTGTTACACTTATTATAAATTGGATAAACAAGTCTTCCTTTGGCCTCCTAGAAGAAAATTTCCCAAAGCATTTAAAATGATACAGCATTGTCATCAAATGTTTTGCTTTTGTGATACATAATACATAAGCTGTGCTAATTATTTATTACATGCTAGTAAGCCATTAGATTGCTTGATGATATTTCATGATCAAATTTACTTAGCCTGGAATTGGACACTTTGTTGTTTGTTTGTTTAATTTGTTTTTTAAGTTCATAATATCTCTTCAGTTCTGCGACCTGACATTCTGTAAAGTTCAGTGGATGGCTTCATATTGTGTTTCTAAGCCATTCGCAAATGTCAGGTTTTTAATGTAATCTAAACAGTTCTTTGTGACCCCTTGATGGTTAGGCCTCATTGAGAATTTCCTCTCATAAAATAGGAATGCACACAATTTTTAGTAACTTAAAAGAAGTTCATGAATTGTAATGTCCAGCAGGAGCTACCCCCAGTCTACTTGTGCCTGCTGTAGGAGCCTTAAATTCTAGGTTATACACTTTTTTTTGTTCTGGTGACATGGTTCAGTCATTAAAATTCTTGTCCCACTCACCTGAGAACCTGTGCTTATTCCCCAGAACAAATTCAGGTGTGAATGCAGTAGCAAAGCCCCTGTCATCACAGCACTGGGGAGGCAGAGACAAGAGGGTCCCCTGAGTTTGAGCCAGGTTAGCTAGATTGGCAAGCTCCAGGCTTAGTGAGACTCTGTCAAGACACTCAGCATCAACCTGTGGTCTCTTCCAAGTGTACATGCATCCACCCACATGTGGAGTGAACACACACACACTTCAGTGTGTAGAATTTAGCGCATCTGCTTATTAGGCAAGCTGTGACTGACTGGCCTTAGTAATGTGAAGTTCCTGCTTCTGAATACCAGTCATCCAGAGGTTTATGAATCATTGAATCAGACCTAAGAATATCCATGTTTTGTAGGAAAAAAATCTTAATGATTCAGACATTAAAAAGTAAATAGCAAAAGCCAGGCTTGTTGGCATATACCTGTGCTCCCTGCTGCTCGGTTAGTGAGGGTGAGGCTTTCCCCTCTTGTTGTGACACCATTCCTGAGGAGACAAGAACAAACATCTCACCCCTGACAGACCAAAGTAAGGACACCACTGAGTGGACCAGTGACTTTCCCTGGGGTTTCTTACAGGGTATGGGTAAGGAGAGGTTAGTTACAAGAGCAGAAATGCAGGGAGAGCTGTATCACAAAAGCTCACCTGGTAACATCTCATAAATGGAGAGTGCGCCAGGTGGCAGTGTCCTTTCCAAGCAGCTCAGCCTATCTGTCTCTTTCAGGTGGCTTGAGTTCTTGCTTGTGGCTTATATGTGCTTGCTGAGCGAGGGCCCTAGTGTCGGCCTCAGGGACTTGTGGAAGCTTGAGTTGTTTACTTCCTGAGTTTAAAGAGCTTCTCTACCAGAAGGAGTGTTTAAACTCCATTTAGAACACTGTCTTAATGAGGTTCCCTCCAAAATGCAGGCCTATTTCACAGGAGATTACTACACAGTGAACTCATTTTACCAAAGATGGGATTATGTTTGCTTGTACCTACACTTGAATCTTTCACTCAGATTTATTTCTTCTTTTTGAGTAGTTGGTAACATTAGCTCACCTCATATGAAAGGTCTAGTAGAGAGATAGACAAGCCATTGCTAGAGACCACGTATAAACAGTCCTGTAATCAGTCTGTTCTCCTTCTGCCTTAGTATATGGTAACTCCTGAACTTTTCTTGGCTCCAACAAAGGGAATAATTCTCCTTTGCAAACTGGGATATCGTTGGTTTCTTTATTACCCTGTTTTGTCGTCTTTCCTGTTTCCCTAAAAATCTCATTACTCTTGTATGTGTGTTTACTGCTGTTTGGAATGGGGTTTAAGAACGATGGAAATATATTTTCTCAGTCTGCCATCATATAATAAAACACTTGATAATTAGCATGTTTGTCTTCATTTTCTCATGTGCTTGGTGCATAAAAGGTCCTGGCACACATTTCGAGGAGGTCTACAAGACGGCAACTTTCCAGAAAGACCCAATGTTGCTAAATGCCTCAAAACTGCACTCAACTAGCGTGTTCTGTCTCCCTCAGATGTTGCTCCTCAGTACAGCTAGATGCCTTGTTTTTGAGACAAGGTGTCTTATTGGGACCTGGTGCCCACCAATTTGTCTAAGCCAGCTGGCTAACAAGCCCCAGGGCTTTGTGGCCACCTCCCCAGCACTGGAACTAAAAGCCCACACCACACACCTGCCTATTTATGCTTTCTGGGAATAGAGCTTGAGTGTTTGTGTTTATATGGCAAGTACTTTACTGTGATGTCTCCAGCCTGAAATTAAATGCTAAGAGGTGTCTTACATTTCAGCATTCTTAAAATGACACTTGTCTGTCCCTGGCTTAATTTCTTTCTTTCTGATTCAACAGTCATAATTATAATACATAAATTAAACTCATTTTAAAATAAATATTAAAAGGGTCTATTTAAAAATCTATATGAAAAGGACTTGAGAAGAATGAACTTGGATACTCTTAGCAGATTTCAAAGCTGATTATAAAGATACATGAACTCAAGGCAAGATTAAACTCTTCATAAAATAGATTACATGAAACAAAGCTGTCAGTCCAGGAAATAAAAGAAAAAAAAAAAAAAACATTGATTTTTCTCTTAATTTTTGACAAAAAGCTAAGACAATCCAATAGGGGAAAAAAGTCCCTAACAAACACTTCTGGAACAGTTGGATGTCAAAATACACAAAGACCATTTTAGGTTCTTATCTTGTTCCAGGCACAAAACCTAAATTGGGTCAGATGCTTGAATGTATCCAAGAACTTCTAGGAAATAGTAAGAAACAGTTTTCATGTCTTTGTACTGCAAAGGGCTTATAGATACAACACCCACAGTATAGGCTATTTAAAAGGGGGGGGAGGGGACAACAATACTAGAGACATAGCCCCGCAGTCAAAAGCACTTGCTTTTGAAAAGGTACTTTCAGAGTACCTGAGTTCCCAGCACCTACAGTGAGTGGTTCTCAACCACCTGTAATTCCAGCTCCAGGGAATTCAGTGTCCTCTTCAGCGTACATGGCCCACACACATACTTAAAAATTTTAAGATAATGAATTGAGTTTCATCAAAGTAAAGTCTTTTGGGGAAAATGGAAATGCAAGACAAAGACTGGAAGAAAATGTTTGTAATAAAGCACGTGTCTTTTAAACACGTTATATTTGGAAAATTTCTAAAAACTCAGTAGTAAAAATATGGCCCAGAAAATTTAAGTAGATACTTCACCGAAGAAAGTACAGAAGTGAAAAACAACATAGGCAAAAGTGCTCAGCAGTGTTGTTTGTTAGGAAAATTAAAAACATACTTTATAGGATGCCTACAGTCAAAGATAGATGAGGATAAAGGGTCAGAGAAATTGCTGTTCGTATTGCATGGTTTGTGGGAATGTAAAGTGGCATAGTCGCTGTGGAAGTCACTTTAGCATTTTCTTTGTAAGTTAAAAATATAACTATATCACCCAGTGAAGCGGTTTCCTCAAGAAAAGATGCAAACATTTACACCATAACTCTTACATGTGTGTGCATATTTATAATAGCCCCGAACTGGAAGCAAGCTGAAGCTCACACAGCATATCTGTGCCATGGAATAGAATTCATTCTCAAAAAGCAAAGTACTGGCTCTTGCTTCAGTGTAGCAGAACCAACATTAACAGCCTAAGATGCATAAAATCACAGATTGTACAATTCCGTGTATGTGAAATGTCAAAAAAAAAAAATGTAGATCTATGGAGACAGAGACAGTAGGCTTGGGAAATGACAACAAGCAAGCATGGGAGACCTTTCTTTGGTGGTGCAAGTGCTAGTCTGGATTGTGTGGTAATTAAGAAATTCTGGAAATAGAGAAAAGGTATTGAACTTTACACGTAAACTGGACAAGTTTTATGACATATAAATCATACATCAGTAAGCTGTTCAAAAAAGAAAAGAGTGGAAAACAAGCGTTTTATTTTGGGGAAGGACAAAAACAGGAGTGAATTGTTTTCTTACTAGCAATAAACCTTTGGAGATAAGCCACCCTTATACCATTGTAGAGGTATAGGAAGCAGGCAGTGCTCATTTAGATGGTCTAAGTTCTCCCAGTGTCTCATGAGGGAAACTGGGCAGCAGAAAGCAAAGAGAGGAGGGTTGTAAGTGTTAGCACAGCAAAGGTACTTAGGTGTGTTGAAGCTCTTACATGGCAGGGATCTTCTGCAGCAAAAACTGTTTCTTACAATACATTGAAAATCTTGTATACATTGTAGCATCGCTGTATGGAAATTTTAAAGGATTGCATTATGTATGTTTTTGTCCTTTTTGAGTTCTCACTAGGTTTTTATTTTCTATTTATCTATGGTTCATTATATGCTAAGACATGCTGAGTTTCACTAAGTTAAATTCTGGCTACCTCTTTCATGGTTTGGTTGTTGTGGGGTTTTTTTTGTTTTTTTAGGGGAGGTTGTTGTTTTTGTTGTTTATTGTTTTATTTTTGTAAGGTAGTACTGACTTAGTTAGGGTTTCTGTTACTGTGATAAAACACCATGACCAAAAGCAACTTGGAGAGAAAGATGTTTATTCCAGTTTACAGTCCATCATTGATAGAAAATAGTGCAGAAACTCAAGACAGGAACCAATGCAGAGGCCATGGAGGAATACTGCTTACTAGCTCACTCCTCGTGGCTTTGCTCAGTCTGCTTTTTTATACCATCCAGAACTACCTCGGGGGGGGGGGGGGGGGGAGTGGCGGCAACACCCTCAGTGCGTGGGGCCCTCCTACATGGATCACAGGCTTACCCACAGATCCATCAGGTAGAGGCATTTTTCTCAGTTGAGGTTTTCTCTTCCTGAATGACTCTTATCAAATTGACCAAAAAGAGTAGAGGAGGGGCAGGAGGAAAAGAAAAACAGGACAAGCATTCTGTATTAGATGTCTGGAATTAGAGGGCCTGCTCTTTATGTTTTACATTAGTAGATACCTTCCTGGGTCGTGAATGGCCACATTCTGTAAAATATTCTTGCCTTTAGACTCCAGCTTACCAACCTCCACATATTTTAAACTTGCTACATGTCTGCACTATAGCACTCACTAACCACCTGTGGCTTTTGAACATTTGAAACATGGCTATTTCAAATCAAGGTGTGCGTAGATTTGCAGATATACTGCAAATCTACTAGATAATAACAAATACTAAAATGATTTTGGTTTTGTCGTTGTTTTTGTTTTGTTTTAGGCAGGGTCTCACTTTGTAGGCCTGACTGGCTTCCAGCCCTCCATGTAGACCAGGCTGGCCTCAACCTCATAGAGTTCTGTCTGTCTCTGTCTCTGCCTCTGAGGTGCTGGATTGAAGGTGTGCCCCACCATGCTTTATTTGGATTTTTAAGATTTCTTTGGGGGTTTTCTTGTTTTGGTTTTTAATATGTGTGTTTTGCCTACATGCATGTCTACTCACCACATGTGTGTCTGGTGTCCAGAAAAGGACATCAAGTCCCCTGGCGCCAGAGCTAGAGATGGGTATGAGCCTCCCTCCATAAGAGCAGCCAGTGCACTGAAACACGGAGCCATCTCCAGCCCCTCATTTGCCTTTTGTTTGTTTATTTATTTTTAATAGAGAATTGTTACTGTGGGTAAGGGGGAAGAACTGTTACTTATTTCAAAGTTGTGTTATTGCTCTTGTCTCTTAAAGTAGGACTCATAGCCTTGACTTTAATTTTTTTATGATTTCTGTAGAAATGCTAAGCTGGTTTAATTTAAAAAAAAAAAAAAGAACAAATTAAGGACTAATAGATTGTAGGTTAATCGTTCCCTTTTTTCTAGATACTAAATGAAGTGACTAGTTTTCCAAACCCAATTACAAAAGGCCGTTTTCTAATCCGGTTCTCTTTTCAGGCACTACAGACAGCACGTCCAACAACACAACCACCGTGATTTCCACAGCACCCCCTGCTTCCTCAGCAGTCACATCCCCGTCTTTGAGTCCCTCTCCTTCTGCCTCAGCCTCCACCTCTGAGGCCTCCAGTGCCAGCGAGACCACCACAACACAGACCACCTCCACGCCTCTCCCCTCCCCTCTCGGAGCCAGCCAGGTGATGGTGACAGCATCCGGTTTGCAAACAGCAGCTGCTGCTGCTCTTCAAGGAGCTGCACAGTTGCCAGCAAATGCCAGTCTTGCTGCTATGGCTGCTGCTGCAGGACTCAACCCAGGCCTGATGGCACCCTCACAGTTTGCTGCTGGGTAAGGAGCTTCCCCATTTCGTTTTAACCAAAGCAAAACTAGAACTTTTCCCTGCAACTCATAGGGAAAATTTTTCATCACATTCTTAGATGAAAAGCAAATCTGAGAGGGGCTGCTCAGATTATAGGTTTGAACTTAGGTTTCTAAGTAGCTGCACTATCACTTCCACATGATGACACAAAATGGAGACTCTGAGTAACTGACTCAGTGATAGAGCCAGGAAAAAAAGCTCAGAATTCCTACTATGCTTAAGCTTTCTTCATTAAAGTGTAGCTTATCTACATTCTAATTCTCAAAAATAGATAAAACTTATAGTAAAGGAATATTTCATATATTTTTCATATAGGTTTTTCTCTGACATTTCATAAATGTAGTCAATGTATTTTGATCATATCCCTACTCTTCCCAAGCTACACACACACAAAACTTCATGTTTCATGTCTTTTTTTTTTTTCCCCTTCAATTAGCCAGTCTAATCAGTGCTGCCTCTGTGCATATGAGGGTAGAGGCATCCATGGAGCATGACTAACCTACTAGTGGTGAAACCCCCAAAGAAAAGTCATTCTCCCTCTTCCAGCAGCCATCATGTGCCAGTAGCTCCTCAGCTAGAGGTGAGGCCTCATGAGCCCTTGCCCCATCTACCCTGGAATCGGACTGGCTTGACCTCGTTCAGACAAACACACCTGCTCTACATTTATTGAATGCAAATGCCATGTCATGCCTTGAAGACAACATTTCACAATACTCCTCAGCCTCCAGCCCTTGCATCCTTTCTACCCTGAAGAACATTTTCCTCAATGTTCCCCGAGTCTTGATACTGGGGAGATGGGGCTGAATGGGATGTCCTATTTCAGGTACATAACCAACGGTTCTCATCAATTTGACCAGTTATGAGTCTGGATTGATTATTGCACACTGCAATAAGAAACTTCTCTGACCCAGGTTGAAAGCGTCATAGATCTGTGGATATTAACATAAATTCTCAGAAGGCAGTTTACCTATGATCAACTGACAGAACAGTAGTCAGTATCTGCCCCACCTCCCACCTCTTGGCCCATGGCCTCCCCTTCCATTGGCTTTTGACTATGTTTACAGTACCAGGCATCAGTTCTTTTCTATGAATAGGCCTCAGATCAAATCAGAAACCAGTTGTTTACCCCTAGAACTAACATACCACTATTGTACCAGTAGACACATCTTGCCTGATTGGTCAGTATTATTACATACAGGATCTAGCATTGTATAAGACTTTTGATGCCTTTTCTCTCCCGGATGCCTGTATAGCACCTCCTAGTACTACTAAAGCTAGCCAGCAGGGAGGCAGTTTCCTGGTCAGTTTCAGATTGATTTTTCTATGTCCTGCAACCAAAGTACCTGTGTCTTCAATAAGGTCTTACTGTTTAGTTATGATGGACAACCTAGAGCAGTGGCAATAGCCTGTAGTGTTTTTGTTTTATTTTGTTTCTATTTCTAGGGGACTGGTCTCTAGAACATCCTCAACCAATAACTTGTAGAGAGGTATCCCATGTATGGTACTGAGATTTTTATGTAATAGTCTGTGTCTTCTGGGAACAACATTGTCCACCCATATAGGGTCCCTTGATTAGCGTATACATAGGTTTCCATGAGGATTTTTCATACGTTATTCATTTTTGTTGACCTGCCTTCTCTGCTTCCATCCCTTATCACTATCTCTGCTTAACCCTTTAATCACCAGTACCCCTCCTCTTACCATTACCACATGCGTTCTACTCTGTCCCCCATCCCATTAAGACCTCTTGTCTTCTCCTCTCATGGGCCTTTTAGGATTTCTGACTTACAAATACTATTAAGTTAAACATATAAACCAAAGAGTGAAACTTAGGAGTCATATATGAAAGATACCATGCAGCCCTTGTAATTCTGGCCTGGGTTAGTCACTTAGTATAACGTTTTCCAGCTCTGTCCATTTACCTGATAAATAAAATTTCATTATGTATTTGTACCAGATTCATTATCCATTCATCAGTCTCTGTTAATTTCATTTTTCCTAGTTATATTTTTATTGTCAAATAAAGGATTATCCTTTCTTTTTGGGGGTTTTGTTGTTTTGTTTTGCTTTTTGCGTTTTTGGCTTTTAATGTTTTGTTTTGTTTGCTTTCAAGACAGGGTGTCTCTGTGTACCCTTGGCTGTTCTAGAACTCATTCTGTAGACCAGGCTAGCCTCAAACTCACAGAGATCTACGTGCCTCTGCCTCCCACATGCTGTGATTATTAAAGGTGTGTGCCACCACCACCTGGAAATTTTTTTCTTTTAGAGAAAAATAAATGAAGTAATTCGAAGAAAAGTCAGAATGGCTAAAAGTTGTATATTTTAACCTTGTATATCATAACCTTGTTTATACAAGTAAGCATCAAAAGAGCAGTAACTTGGAAGCACTAACTGAAACATATAAAAGTATATAGAAAGTAACAAAGATCCCATATATTTCCCAAGCTGAAGTTTTTGTTGTTGTGTTGTGTTGTGTTTTGTTTATCAATTTGGGGATGGTGTCACGCTGATGGGTATGTCTGCATGGCAGTAGAGTGACTTCTTCTTTGCACTTGCAGAGGCGCCTTACTCAGCCTCAACCCTGGAACTCTGGGTGGCGCTCTCAGCCCAGCCCTGATGAGCAACAGTACACTGGCAACTATTCAAGGTCAGTAGCACTTTTTTCTTGCTTTGTGTGTGTGTTTGGGGGGAGGGGAGAGGCTGGCTAGTGTAGTGGAAGCTGCTGGCTTTGCTGGAAATAAAGATGAGGAAGAAAGAGAGTTGATCAAGATGTCCCTGTTAAAAAAAAAAAGCTTTGTAGAAGAACGAATAGGCTAGTTTGTGAGAACAATACATAATTTGGTGTATTTCAGGAAACCTGGACTTTACTTTCTTATGTGAATAGAGTTGGAGGTAGATTTCTTTTCCTACTGATGTTAACCTGTCTCAAGGCTAGCGTCTTCAAGTAAAGCTTTCCAGTTCCATTCCCACGTGAAGATAACCGTGTGGAGTGGTGGAGTATTTGTAAGAGTCCAGTGCTCTGCCTCTAGAAGTACAAAAAAGAGTTTTTAAATCGTGCCTTTTTATTTTATTTATTAGTGGCATGTAAATTTTCTCATGACTAAAGGCTTTAGAAAGATAGCTTTCATTTTATATGAAATTCTCAAATAATATGAAATTGTCAAATAATGGCAGTTGAGTTGGTAAAAGCTAAATACATTTTTAATATTTCAATCAGTTTAGAAGTCTTTGGAATGGAGATAGTTTTAAATCAGTTCCATTGAAAAGATACAATTATTGGATTTATCACTTACTTGTAAGTAAATGATACAAATTTGACACTTAAAAATAGAAGCATGACTGATTGATTACACAGGTCTCATCTCATAACTTTTCCCTATCAATTTGTCTTGCTTATACTCATTAAATTGACTTTTCTGTTCTTTAGATGCTTCAGAATTATAAATAAACTTGAGTTTGTGTCAGCGTAGCATTATAATGGAAAGGGAAGAACCAGCCAAGAGCTACACCCTGCTGCTGAGTAGAACTTTGCTGATGGGTTATTTGGCTTTTTCAGGGTGAAATTTAATGTTTCTCCTGTTCTTCCTCTATAGCTCTTGCTTCTAGTGGTTCTCTTCCAATAACGTCACTGGATGCAACTGGGAACCTGGTATTTGCCAATGCAGGAGGAGCCCCCAACATCGTGACTGCCCCTCTGTTCCTGAACCCTCAGAACCTCTCTCTGCTCACCAGCAACCCAGTAAGCTTGGTTTCTGCCGCAGCAGCCTCCACAGGGAACTCCGCACCCACAGCCAGCCTTCATGCCTCCTCCACCTCAGCTGAGTCCATCCAGAACTCTCTGTTCACAGTAGCCTCTGCCAGCGGGGCTGCTGCCACCACCACCACCGCCTCCAAGGCACAGTGAGCTGGGCTGCCACAGGCCTTCGTCACTGCAGGGTGATGGGCTACCAGCTGTCTAAGAAACTGACAAGTGTGATTGGCTTCCTCCCACCATGTTGTGAGAATGAGGAAGACATGGAGAGAAGAAAAATACACATACCAGAAAAAAAAAAAAAAAAACAATAGAGACAGGACAACGTTTGCCTAATTTTATAATAAAACAATGTCTTTTCAGGATTGCTTCATGGATTGGAGAACTTTCTAACCAAAAATTTAAAAGGAAAAAAAAAAACAGAAACAAAAAATCAAAAACAGACAGACAAAAATAAGTAAAAGGACTACTTATCATTTCCAGCAGTCATGATGACAAGCTAAGGTGGGTTACCAGTTCCAATAGAGGAAGGGGTTTGTTTTTCTTTCTTTCTTTTTTTTTTTTTTTTTTTTCTTAAAAAAATCATTTTTATAGGTCTGTTGTGCAGGCCATTAAGTCATAAGGTGTTTATAATCATATCAATTGTGTTGGGGGTTCCTTTCTTAACTGGTACAATTTAGGCAGGCCTGTATTACTGTATCTCTGTTATTGTTTATATATATATATATTGGACATGTTTATCTCTTGCTCCTGGATCCTGTTTCAGTGAGCTCCCACACTGTGGGGAGGGAGGGTTTGGGGATAAAGGGAGACCCACGTTCTTAACTTCCAGGAATGTTCTTGCTGGTTTCCTTATCCTTGATGACTCTTACAGAGGTGCTAGAAAATGATTTTCTTTTGCCACTTATGCAAGAGGCTTGGTGCAGAAGCTGAAGGCAGTGTGTGCAAACACTCCTACTTCACACACACCCCTCCCCCATCAGGCGGTGCCTTTGGAGCACTTTTGTGTAGGAAGGAATTCCTGCTGAACTGTAGCTCTCACTCACCCCCAAATCATTGAGCAGCCCTGAGGCCCAGACCCTGCGGTGCCCAGAGCTGCTCTCTGCTACTTCCATGGGAACAGCTGTGCCTGTTGCAGGGCAGGGTTTGGTTCCGAAGAGCAAAGACTACTGCAGACACCTGACTTGGTGGCTCTCCTGATTTCTCCTGATCGCTTTAAAAAAAAAAAAAAAATGCTCCTACTGTTGATGTTTGTTTGTTTGCTTGTTTGTTTTCATTTTATGAAAATTTTTCATCCAAACTTCCTTTAACTTACCTGGTCAAGATCAAATTGACTTACTGAAATTGGGAAACAAATCTCTTCCTTTTTTTTTCTAAGGAAATTCTGTTGGACTGTTTCCTACTAATTACATTTCCCAGAGAGGCCAATATGAAGAGCCTAAGTTTGCCACCTTTTCCTCTAGAGAGTCACAGACTTCCTGTCCACTGAGTGGCTCACATGTTTCTCTAAACCTGAGATTTTCCTCAGTTCTCTAATTGACAGAGGCACTTTCCTGGCTGGGCAAGGTAGCTGTAGAACCTCAGAGAAAAGCTGAGCAGGAACTTCAAAGCTTGAAGTCTCCTGGTTTGTTATGCCCCTGCTATGTAGATCTGATGACGACACACATCTCTTATTTAATGTAAAAAGTGATTTGCTCCTGTAATTGTTTTTAGGGTGTTTCTAGACTACATAAATGAGCCCATTGAAAAGGAAGAGCTTGTGAAAATGGATGAAGATGAATGAGGGTAATTTAGAGATTAAATTCCCCCCTTTGCCAATGTCCTATTATTATACTATCTGTACCAGAATTTTCACAAATGACTGGATCACTGCAATGAAGCTCATCAAAGTTGCCCTTATTGGAGTTAAAGGTTTCCATTTGGTGTCTGAGGGTGCTTGCTTTAGTTTCTGGTGGTCTGCACTTTGAGCTGAGAGTGGCTTGCCTTCTGATTGCTTTGCTTGTGTCCACAGAAAACTTGGATTCTGTGCATTTGTCTGCCTGTACTGTTACGCAGAAAGGCAGTAAGACAGACACAAGTATGTACCTTTCATTGTGAATCAGTTGGGAGAAGGTCATATTAATATTAAAGGTCAGAAACATTTTTGTCCCCCTTTAAATTTTTCTTGAGCTCCTTTTGTTTATTTCCCAGAGTATTTAATTTTCACCTCCAAATAATTTCTATTACCTTTTACTTTTCCTAAAATCCCTTGAAAAATCAGTGAACTGCAAGCAGGGAGCTAACAGATGCTCATCCACCTATTTTGTATGGAGTGGGTGGTTTTTTTGTGTTGTTTTGTTTTGTTTATTTTTTAAACTAAGCTTGAACCAAAGTCAATTTTTAGCAAGCTGCTGTACTAATGGACTAGTTATAATGTGCAGTTCAAATACATTGAGGAGATAGATGCTACTGACAATTTCTTATTCAGTTTTCTTGATTAATTTTATGTGAAAGTTGCTGCTTATTTTTAATCTTTTGTATTGGTAAATTGTAATATCCTCTGGGCAGACATTACCTTGATTTTTAGCTAGTTTGTTTAGGTGACTGTGTAAATAGAATGGCTGTGTCACTTACTAATTTCTCTCCTCCCCATCAGCTTTTTCTTGTTAATTTAATCTTTTATCTTGACTTAACGCTCTAACTTTAGTCTGTGCATGTGATTTTAGGGCTGTCAGTACTGTTTCTGCCCCTAGCAGAGAGTCCCTCCCTTTGGAATGATGAAGTTAGGAGGAAGAATTCAGGGAGAACAATGCTAATTACCCACCATACAGATTAAAAGTTATAGCATTAATTTCCAAAATTACTACCAAAGGAAATGTAGAGTCCCAAGGGACCTGGCCAGGGAGTTAAGAAGGACGGAGAAAGACTGTTTTGTTTTGTCCTTTGTGGTTAAAAGAATCTTTTTCCCAAAGAAGATTCCCCCGTAGACTTCGGTTTTAAAAATGATACTAAGCTGTGTCAGTCCAGTCAGCCCTCCTGTCTGTAGTGTCTAGTCGGTTTGAGAAAGGATTGCTGCCTTTTTATGTAGTTCATTTGAGGATAGATAGACCTTAAAACCAGCATAAATACTGTACTGAGAAGAAAACACCTTTAGACAAAGGTTACTTTAATTCTTTTCCTCCCCTTTTTAATGTATTTAAAATTAAGTTGTAAAATGAAAGGTACTTTATACATGTATTCATGAAACACTACTAAACCTGCTCGTGGGTGTTCAGGCTAAAATCACCTTCCATCACCATCCCTAAACATTCTGTTCCCTACCACTTCACAAACACTTTGCCTATTTTTTACTTGATTCCATTTTTTTTTTCTTTTATGATCTCAGATGCTTTTTGAACTGATTGAACTATCTTCTAAGCTAAAGTACTCAGAGTTAAAATGTTTAGCTGCCTTTTATGAAGGATTTAGAAACTAAAGGGGTCAATTGACTATGAAAGAGGTGTTCAGTTGTGTTTCTGCATTAACAAAAGAAACTCCAGATAGGTTGTTACAACTTGTCATTTCATTCTTATTTTCCTCCCCTTGTCGTTTATGCTCACTTTATTTCATCCCTGAATTTAGTTAGCACATAGTAAGCCAAAGACTAACTTTAAATGCATTTTTGGGGATACTATATTTGCCTGTGATAATGGGCCCTCCCTGGAGAGTAGTGAATGTAATGCTTTAATCCTGTTTAAGCAATGCAGTTGGGCATAAACTTTATTCCCTATGTGAATCCAAATGACAACAGAAAGGTCTGAAAGGCTTCTCACAAGAACAGTATTACTGTCCTAGGAAGAGTAGAGTGCTCTTGTTAGTTTGAATGTCTCTGAAGCCCTATAGGCAGCTCTGTAGAATGAGGAAACATTATTCTATCCATTAACTTCCTTTTATCTGTTGTCAGAAAGGTCAGTACCATCCTGTTGATGTAAGTTGTTACTTCAGAATGGAACCAAAGGAATCCGGCTTTCATCTTGTGTAGGACCAGCCTATATATATTTCATAAGCTTTATTAGAGATTTTTTAAAGGGACAGTATCAGTTTAAAGATTTTGGGTGTGGTCATCTTGCCAATATGTTCTACATCATCATTCATTTGTTTTAGGAAAAAAGCACAATTATACCTCTTTAATGTTTTTATGTCTGTTATCTATCCTTCAGTTATTTGGGAAGATAGGGGAAATAATCTCTTCATTATCCAGAAGCACAGGGTTTTGCTTGATGTTACTTTAGTTCAGCTCAATCATTAAACATTTAACTTGCTGGAAACGCCAGGCACATTTGTAGATATAGAGATATTATGAAACAAAAAAAAAAAAAAGTAGTTCTTCTTAAGCCATGTCATCCTCACAAATCTTTCTTGACTAAGAGAGAAATAAGGTTATTGAACTTAGGCAAAGAGATACCTATTCCTGTTCTTCCCTGAGATAGGAGAAATGCTGCCCTACTGTGCAGAACACAGTTTGATGCTGGTAGCCTGAGGTGACCCTGGCCCTGAGGAACTCACAGACTAGTCTATGATGTGAGCACTTGGTAAGATGGAAGGAAGGACCTCAGCAACTCATTAGGAACACTTGAACAGAACCTTAATCTGGCCTCTGAAGCTGATGAACATAGAATGTACTTATTCTTCAAACTCTATAGAACGGAAAACATCAAAGATGACCAATACTAATGGGAGGAAAATACTAAAAGACCTGAGACCTGTAATTATCCACATGGGCAGAAACTGATGTAATAATTTACTCATAACTGTTATGAGTTTACTTTTATATTCGGGTATGAACAGCATTTGCCATGTTATAAAAGAGATCCCTGGTGATGCACACCTTTAATCCCAGCACTTGGGAGCCAGAGGCAGGAGGATCTCTGAATTCAAAGCCAGCCTGGTCTACAGAGTGAGTTCCAGGACAGCCACAGCTATACAGAGAAACCTTGTCTCAAAAACCAAAAGAGAGTGAGAGCCCTGGCTGTTTTGAAAATCATTTTCAGATACTTGTAAAAGTAAGACTTTATTAATAGTTTCAATTTGAGGAGGAAAAGTAGTTCTTTGCCATTCCTCTGAGAATAAGAGCCACTATTCCATAGGTTTGCATGGATGGCACACACAGTACACACATAGCATGAATTGAAAAAGTGAAAATGAGTTGCTGTCATTATTAAAGGTTGATGGAATCCTCTTTGCCTCATCCTCTTCATCCATGGAGAGTAAGTGTAAGGTTCTTCCAGAAGGGCAGGGAACCTGGTCAGAAGCTGTCCAGTTTGCACCCAATATTTGGTATGATTTGTGATCTGGGTTTTTTATTTGTGTTTTTGTTTTGTTTTGTTTTATTTTGAAACCATTGCTCTATTCATGAGCTAGTTCCATAGATTGACTCTTCTCCTGGCCTTTACTAGAAGCAGTAAGTTTGAGTGAGTCACATGTTGATTCAGTGATCTGGATCTCTCTGCCTCTTTTCCTTCCTTTTTTTCTTTGAGCGGTGTAGTACCTTAATCTGTGAGAATAATGCTCGTAGGTAACAGCTTCTGGCACCTTCATAAAATACCTCAGCATAGCTTAGCATTGTTGCAGAACTGGCTTTAGACTGAGAAACCAAATAAGCATAAGAAAAAAAAAACTTTATAAATAGTGGAAATAATTCTAGCTGTAGTATTTAGTTGAACTAATGTTTATTATGACTGATGAACATGATTGATGCTGTATGTATTTGGGATCCTGTTTATAGGGTCAGGGAGGGTTGGGTTGGGAGAAAGGAGAAATTGATTATGTTAGAAGGAAAATACTGCTTGTGTGTATTTGTTTTTCTTTATATCTTTCTTGCCAAAGGAAACTTGATATTCCCTATGATTGGGTTGGGGGTTTGAGGCCTCTACGATCTGATATGCAGCACAATGTGCAGAACCGTGCAGCTGATGTGTGGTGTCCAGTAGGTTCAGGGTGCCCAGGGGCAGATTTACAACCCTTTGTGTCTGTGGCTGTCATGCCCCACCCCCAGACCCACCAGCCTCTCCTGGTGATCCATTACCTCTGTACATAACAAAGCTTAGGCAAAGGAAGAGTATGTGCATGTCCAGGTTTGCAGGTGAAAAGAGACAGATAGAGACATGTACTCAAGGAATTTGGAGAGGAGTGGAGAGGTGAGTGATGTGTCTGATCTAGGAAAATTAAGGTAAAATGAGTCATCTCTGCCATGTTAGTGAATGCTGTACTAGTAGTAGCCCAACAGCTCTAAAACCTTATTTCCTTTTCTTATACCAGGGATTATTCTGTTTAGACCAAAACACAAACAAAAGAAAACTCAAACCAAGAAGTTGAGAGCTAACTGCATACTTGGCACCTGCAATAAGTTGGGGGAAGTATTGCTCCTTCTTGTGGGACATGTGAATGAGAAATTATGTTGGCTTAGGGAAAAATTAAACCTTTCTGCCCTCATTCTGGGACAGAATTTCTTGGCTCCCTAGTCCTAATATAAACTATATCTCAAGAACTATTTTTTTTTTTAGATAAATGTCCCATCTCACAGAACTTGAGTGGGATTTGATTTTGATACCAAAGACACTGTTATACCATTGCTTATTCTCAAGCTTTCCAAACAGTCAGAGGGGATAAAGCAAAACACTGAGTTTGGAAAAGAAGAGCTTTATCTTATCTCTGTTCTTTCCATTTCCTTCACTCCTTCCTTCCTTCTTGAAAGTCGTTCTTTTGGTCTCTCTGGCTTTGGGAAGAGATTGATACTGTTCCTCCCTGCTGCTCTGTGAAAATGAGTCAAGTTATTCAGCCTAACATTAATGTTCTTGCCAAAAAAGAAACTTGGGGAGTCCAAAAAGAAAAGTAGTTGAATTTTTATTTTCCTTTATCTAATCCTTCCAAATAAAAGTACCCATCCAACCTGTTAGATAACAGCCAGTATTTGGTTAGGAAGAACGGACTACAGCCACGTGATAGTTCTTACTCCTGTAGCGCTGTTTTGCTCCGTGGTGTTTTTAGGATATGGCCTCTGGGAAGTTAAGTTCATTATTAGGCATAAACATAGACAGGGAGAAACCAAAAGGCCAACAAACGTGATCAGGTTGCTAAACTTCATGAAAGCTTTACTCGTTGTTATTCTGACATTATATAGATGTAGTGTTGATGTTGTGTGACTTTTCAAAGCATTAGGTAGGTTTATATGGAATAGGGATATTGAAAATAAGAGCACTTGAAACAAATGCTGTGGGTACCAATGATGCATCATAAACATCATTTCAACTGTGAAAATGAAGCTCCCAGGCTCAGGGGGGGGAGACAAACAGTTTATGATTCTTCTGCATCTCTGAGTCTGCCCACACTGCACAGGACTCCACCTCCCTTGCCACCTTCTGGTTCAAATCCAGGACACTGTCAGAAACTTACAAACCCCAAACTAATGTACTGAGGGAGGGGAGGGAGGAGCTGAGGTCTGCTGCAAAGTTTTTCATGTTTTCTTTACTTGTTCATCACTGTTTAACATAGCCACAACCTCACAAAAGCAGCTTCAAGCTTCTTTCCTAACTTGACAGTGGTTTTGATCTCCATCACTGTATCCCAAGGTCTGCAGGCAGACAGCTGGCTACAGTGCTATTTCAACAAGGAAGCGTCTGTACGTGGGAGTTCCTTATATGATCTCATAAGATAACAGTGGGCAGTCAGTGCCCGTTCAGACCCCGAAAATTACAGGAGGAAATGAAGTGCACTCTCGCACACTGGTAAGTGTCTGTTAGGAGCACTGTGGTAGGTTGGCTGGGGGGGATGTGTCTTCGTTTCCATTCCTACAGGAGTCTGCAGAAGGCACATGCTTTCTAGGTGAAGTGAGCTAGTTAGTGCTAGCCTGGTTAGGTAAGTTGCAAACAATGTGGGAGTGGGAGTGGCATGTCCTCCAAGACTGTGACCATATTACAACATTGGCTTTCTACAGTTTGAATGGTAAATGGTCTCCTCTAAGACCAGATGGCAGGAGAAAGACTTCTTTTCAGTCCTTACCTCTGCTTCCATGGGAATGTGTGCATTACTCAGTCCACAGGAGGGCTCACTGAGGGAGGTACCCTGTCCCCACAAGTGGGTCTCAACCATTCCTCTCGTCTGTGGTAGTAGAGGCTAGGTGAGTAAGTGTGGGGTTCTCTGCCCACCACTTGTCCAGGAGCTGTTGTATACCTCATTTCTAACTCGTGACTGAGTGACTTGCTTTAACTTCCTCTCAGCCCTACAGAGTTGCCAAGTCTGCCCTCCCTCTTCTCAGCAACATTAAACTCTGGCCTATAGCATCACTAGACCTGTCACCTAGGGTGGGACAACCCCTCTCCCCACCCCACCTCAAGCCTCTGAATGTCTCTTTGAAGCTACTACAAACTGAGGGCAAATTGCAATCTTGTGTTTCTTTTCATTGCCAGGGATCTTCACAGGTCTCTTAACATGCCTCCCCACCATCTTGCCTTCAAGGACTGCCAGCTGGCCTCTCCCCAGTCTGCCCCTTATTTCTAGCTGCTGGATACACATCAGCTTCTGTCCTTGCCTTTTCCAAGTGGGGTCAAGGCTGACATTTCCCCTCTGAAGCCTTGGGTTTCTCTTCATTGCCAGGATTTGGTAGAAAGGACACCAAAGGTTCATTTAAGCTGATTGCCGCATATACATTTCACTTGTTTCCTGTGTGACATGACCAAAAAATAATTCCAAATCTTTAAGTTTATATTATTAATATTATAATTATTATTATTATTTGACAATCTTATATCCAACGGGCTTTCTGGACGCTGCATCTCTGGCCCTTTCAACGTTTTCTTTGAATGTAGTTCTTAACTTGCAATTCCCATCCCCAAAGTTGGGGAGAAAAAAGCTTAGCCAGCCCAGGTCATAATACTGCTGCTATAAGCCAGGGGAGGGTGGTTTCTTTGTTTTGTTTTGTCTTTCCATTTCCAGCCAAAACCAAAGATTTCTTAATGATTGTATAAACTCAAAACAAACAAAAAAACCAAAGAAAAGGGAAGTCTTCGGCCTCAACCCAGTCTGTGGTGTCCTGGCACTTCGAGGCATGCCCAAGGATAGGTGGGGACACTTGTGGCCAGCTCAAAGGGGCAAGCAAGTTTCTTTCCAGTTGAGGGTTTTGTTCAGGTGCATGCTTAGTATTCTTGGCCCTTACCCGCTTGGTGAGCAGAGCATGCATGAGAGAAATTGGCACATCTGATTTTACAAAAACCAAAATCCCATCACCATCACAACTCATGGGACCCATGTGATGGCAGCCAGGGTCACCCCCAGAGCTTAGCACAGAGCCTTAGAGCTGGGAGTTGCTACAGGGTGGCCACAGACTCCACAGAGTGGGGAAGCTGAAGACGCTGGCACAGGATTGGCTGCTCTGCTGGGTGCTTTCACGTCTGGGCAGGGTCTCCACCCAGGGCCCTTCTGAGCCTTCTTTCTCTTTTCTGTTACTGGAACTGCTTGGAAGTGGCTGTCCTGTCTGTGAGGAAACATGCAGAATGATTATCAGACTTTATCTTACGTGTAGTTTTGTTTCCTTTTGCAGCGCACTGTGCAACTATGCATTGTATTTCATAACCTTTGTGCTAGGTAGATGCCGGTGACTTTTTAACTGGGGTGGGTGGGCTAGGGAGTCGCAAATGAAGGAAATTTTTACATGGATCTTTCTAATCTCAGTTGATTGGGGGAGGGGGGGTTTTGGTTCTAGGGTCATACAAGCTCTATCCCAAAGCAAAATCCAAATGTTAATAATACTAGCCTGATGCAGATACCAAAGACAATTTCTTTCCTGCAGAACCTTAGACTTGTGTATTAAGTACGATTACCCAGCACTTGCATTAGTCTAACCTCAGTAATTCCAAAGCTTAGATGTATATTTTGGTATATTTCCAGGATATTAAAAGAAAAATGTCGTTTTAACTTCTTGTTTGTTTCAGTGTAATGCTCTTAAAGTCATAGCATGAAATAATTGAGCTGTCTTATTCTTGGTAGTTTGAAATAATAGTATTTTTGTATGTTTTGGGTGTGTCTGTATGTATTAACATAACAGTTTTCACTGCCTAGGTGTTGATAATAAAAATGAAAGATTCTGAGTGTACATACTATTCAGTAACAATCTCCATCAGTGTCCACGTGAGCATGGGCTCACGACTGCCCAGCTGGGGTCCGCTTTTAAAGAGACGGTGATTGTGTTTTTCTGAAGATGTTTATTTCTGTCTTTAAGAATCTTCCCCACTTCTTTTTTTCCTTCTTCTTTTTTTTTTTAATTAATATTGATTCAGGGGTGTTTTTCCACTGTTGTCAAGGGAGGAACACAAGGGGAATTGGTACCTTGGCCTCCCAAAATATGTTATTTTATGTACTTTAAAATGTGAGTTTGAGTTCTTCTTTGTGGAAACTTACAATATGATGTACATGATTCTTTCCGGAATTGTGCAGCAGCTTTGCTGAGGCAATGGCAATTCCTGAGTAGTTACTGGGTGTCCTCTTACATTTCTCCTTAAGACGACTTCGCAGTCTGGGTGGCTATTGTGGAGCCTCACTGCCCCAGAGCGTCTGTAGCCATTTCTCCTTGGATGGAAATATTTTATCAAAATCAGCCGATAGCTTGGAGCACTGGCCCTTGTTATCTGTGCCCCTGGGAAATGTGTTTTTCTTGGTTTGGAAAACCTGAAACACAAACAGTTCAACTTGTTGGGGATTAGCTGATACCTCCAGAGGCCTGGGGAAATGGTGGGGACTATGAGCGGTGCTGTCTCTTTAAAAAGTGCCCTTTATGTGATTGCCCCTCCTGGGGCTGCCAGAGGCGCTGGGGCTTGGAGAGAATGTGCGGATGCCAGTGAAACAGAATGAAATGGTGGGTTTTGTGTAGATGCATTTGTCTGCTGTAATTTTTATATATATTAAACTTACTGTAACTGTACAGTTCCAATTTCTGTTGTAAAACATTAAACCATTTTCCAAGTGTTTTCACATTGTCTGTGTCTCTGTGAGGTTGTTGCCCTGGTGTTCTGCTGCTTTACACAGGCATGTGCACAGCTACTCGCAAGGACCCTCCAAATCACTTCTCCCCACCGCTCTTCCTGAGAACCTCAGAACCTAAGCGCTTTAGCCTCATACTCCCCACCTGGCTTTCTTAACAAGCTTTGGTCACTGTTTTTCCTTCTCCAGACCCTCCGTGGGGTTTAGTGGAACCCCGAGTTAAGGAGCAGTAGTCTCCTTCAGAGCTGGCTGCTTTGTATGATCAAACACGCAGGCTTTTGACTTGACGCTGCAAGGATCCTCAAAGCTCAGTCTCACTGTGTGTGACAGGGGTTGAGCCTGACTCTCCTGGCTCTGTTGGCTTGCCTGGCTGACTAACAGGACCAGGAGCCTCCAGCATTTCTTCCCAGGCCTTGAACCAGGAATGGTGAGAGAGAATCCCCTGACGGTGGCACATCCCAACTGGCCTCTCGTCCTGCTGTGTGCCTAAGTTTCTGCCTTCTAGACAGCTAATCATCTGGCACCTCTTCCAACCACCAATTGCATAAGTAAAATGGAGTCCTATACTTCCCCCAAAGAGAGAAGACTTGAGCTTTTGGGAAGTGCCCCTGACAGCCGTATGCTGGCAAGACCCCATCTCAAAGTGATAGAGTGTCAAAGCCAAAAGACATACAGAAGCCCTGCCTTTGGCTCCTAAGTCAACTTTTCCCCCCATTCTTTCCCTTCTAATATTTATGTCTTGCATGTAAGTCTGTAAAGTTATTTTTTAAGGTAATTTCAAATTTGTAACATCCTCTTCAGTAGAGACAATGGCATCTTCATACCTAAGAGACTCTAATAAGGACTGAGACTGTGACAAAGTAGCTGTATTTTAGCTGCTTCCAGGGCCGCATAGGACTCTCCGTGGGGAGAGGTGATGAGGCACCACCCTGTGAAGAGCCGTCTCTCATTCCAAAGACCAGGAACAAGTTAATCAGCCCTCTTTTTTTTTTTTTTTAAACGATACATGGCTTTACATTTTAACCATGAAATAGGACTGTTTGTTTTAAACCCTCTGAACCAAGTGATAGTACTCTAGTAGTATCCACAATAGAAGATTGGCCCTATTACAGAAAGTTGACTGCCAGGCGTCAGGCAGGGCAGGAGTCCTGCCTGTCCCAGAAATAAGCCGTGTCACCTTGGACTTGGTGACACATCTCCCAGCAACTCTGTCTGCTTCCCTGACTCTGACGTTGTGAGTCTGTCTGACCTGCTCAGCTCCCTCACAGCTGGCTTTTTCTGTATTTATACTGCAGGTAAGATCCTCTGCCCGGTAGCTCACTGCCAGCTCTCCCCTTTGCCTAAGAGACACGTTCATAACAACTGGGTCAAACTCTTATTTTTCCAGCCATCTTCAATCCGCTGATCTTGATATGAGGCCCAGACCAGGCCAGGATATCAGACACACTGTCTAAAGACCCTAACCTCAGCCTTAGGGGTGAGTGGACAGCCCCTGCAAGACCGGGTTGCATATAGAAAGCCTTTCTATATATGCTGCTAAGATTGTTGGAATCCCTAATTTTCGGTGCCTTTTAACAGATAGCCTTGGATTTCTGTTTTTGAAAAGGGTACAGATTTCAGTTTTTCCTCTCTCATTAGTTGGGCTTGATGAACTGGGGAGTTATGTAAGAGACGCCCCACTTAGAGAAGGCAGTACTGCGGTCTCTTGGTGAGGGAGGCTGACCTAAAAATAATGCTGTCCATGCTCCACCCACATGAAAGCCATGGCAGCTGCTGTCACTCCTGGATGCTCTGCTCAGTGTTACTCCCCCGAGCTGCTCTCCACCGTGAGGTTCACGTCGGGAAGCCCTTCCACCATCCTCTGCTGCTTCAGTTAGAAGGCCAGGCCTCCATTCTTTGACTGGGCATTTCCCCGTATGGAGGCATAGCCTAATGCTGCATTCTGCACAGACACTGCCTCCTGGCAGCTTTCAAAATGGCTTCATGTACTGGTACCTATCTAACTGAATCAGTAATTTTTCACTTTCTGCAGAGGCAGCCTACAGATTTCTTGTCTCCATCACCACCCCAGGCTTCACCACTGAAGTAAGGCTTCAAACAACATTTTTAGCAAAGCATTTATTATGCAAAATAGCGAGGCTTTATTTAGCAAGCCAGTATAAGTTAAAACCCAGGAGATGAGCAGGTTCTCCATCCACGGTCACAGGCACTTTAATTATACCATGAGGTTGCAGTCCACTGACTGAGTCTGTCATTGTACCTGCAGACCTGGGTGGTCTGGGTCTTCCTGCCACTCAAGAGGGGTTGAACGGAGTCCCTGGAAGAAGGTGGGACTTGCTCGTTTTCTCTCACCCACTTGGCTTAGTTCATTGTCGGTGATGACATCCCGCTTTCCATGCCTCTGTGCGCAAACCATTTGCGCTCTAAGAGCATGGTATCCATGAAGGTAAAGCATCTTTCCGTTACTCCCAGGATACCTGGCACAATGGTAGGGAGATGTGGAAAGGATGGAAGGAGGCCTGCTCCCCTGCATGTGGCTTTTCTTTCAGCCATCACTGGCCGACACTTGCCAGGGCTCCCTCAGACCTTTCACAACATGGCCTAATTACATGTTATCTTGCCACTGGGAAGGATGACAACAGAAGCCAGATTTTACAGCAGGAGCAAAGCAAGTCAATACCAGTGGAACAATGCACACACAGTACCCGGGGCTTCTCTGGGGATTTTACAAAGCAAACTGAACTCAGCTATGAGAGGAAGTATGGTAATGCCCCACCCCCAACCCCTGGCTAGGGCTTGGCTCTGCAGTGAGAGGGGCCTGCCAGAAGACCCAAGAACAGGGCTGTGGTATGAGACTGAGAGGGACTCTCCCTTTAAAGAGTCCAGGGATGACATTCTGTGTAGGGTGCTTTGGAGCTGTAGAAGAAAAACGTGATCACTGGAATCGTCCTCTTCATAAAACAGTGGCTGCGAAATTAATAAACTGAACTGTAAATGCTTTGTCTCTGTCCTTCACAATTGACGTCATCAGGTGGGGCCTGTGAGTGGGAAATCCCTTGGCTGTTAGCGAGGGGGCAGGGTCTGCATATGCAGGGCATCATAGGTGTCCTTGGTGGCAGTGCTGAGCCCCTGGTGAAAGCAAATCACAGAACAATGAGCAGGAGACCACAGGTACAAGTTTACAATCTAGCTCATCCGTGGTTCCCACAGCCGGGTTCCCAGAGCCCGAGAAGGTCCTCTCGTGCCACAGGTGGGAGTCTTGCCTGAGAATGCTGGCAGAAAGATGGGCTCTGAAGCAACCCCTTTCGATCCTGATTCTTGCTCCTTCCTCAACTCTTTCTCAATACTGTGCTGTGCAGCACCAGGACCCATGAGACTTCCCATCTAACCAGAGGTAGGCGGCTTCCCCATGTCACGTACTGAGCAGGAATCTGGGAGATACCAGAGAATCTGGTACAAGGATCCACAGAAAAGTCTGGAGCAGCCACAGGGAAAGTGGCTGCTCCTTGACCTCAGCCCGTATCCAGGAGCTTTTAGGCTTTGGGCCCTGTGGTATATTCTTTGGACAGGGGGCCTAGGCTAGACACCATCTGGCTGGAAATCCTCTCTCCCTGTTCCAGGGACTGGAAAGGCAATGGTGGCCTCCTGCAGCTGCCAGTGAGCAGCTTTGGCTATCACGGCACTCAGGCAAACCCAGCAACAAGAAAGATGAAGCCACTGGCAATCCCTTTTTAGAAAAGTAGGTTCTCTGCACATAGTTTGCATAATCACTTGCACTGATTTACATAAACCAGGCATCTAATTACAGTAACAGTTTTTCTTTTGAAACTGCCTTTTTGTTGTTCAATCTTCCTGCCCATTCTCTTAGGTCTTACTAAATCTTGGAATTGGGGGCAGAGCTAAGCTAACAGTAGACAAAGGAAATAGTCACCTATGTAGGGTGCTTTTCCTATTTCTGCCTGCACCTCCGGGGCCTCCCTTGCCATCCTCTAGATAGCTGCTATTGTCTGCCCTACCCATATGGCATGTGGCCTCCATAGCTGAGTCCCCACCCAGCTGTGGAAACGTAATGGCAGTGGACTGGCCTCTGGTCTGCTTGTGTGCCCTGGGCTTGCTCCCCCTGGCTGTTGACAAGACTGGTATCACCAGGAAGCAAGCGATGGTAGCTTCAATGTTACCCCATGTCAGATGGTACTGCCCGGGACGGGGCAGCAGCTCTCACCTGGTAAAGACCATCGTGGCCCTTGCCTCTTCGCCTCTGTGAACCAAGATTAGAAAGGAAGAGAGTCAGCAGCCGCACCTTTGCTCAACTGCCCCTACTTAAGGGATCAGGATGGAATGTTTCCTGACCAGCATCCCTCCCTCCCCCAATAGAGAAGGGGCCTGAGGCCACTCGGCAGACCTTCGCCTCCGTAGAATAAGGTGACCCGTGGATCCGATAGGGGCCCAGTTCATTCTGCCCAAGTCAGATCTTTGGGTTCTGGGCAGCATATATTGCTGGCTGCCTGGAATAAATGGACCTCCCCATGACTCCGATATCTTGTGCCATCGGAAAGGCTGACTGAGAACAGCAACCAGAAGATGGTTCTGAGCTCTGATGCAGAGCCAGTCCATACCCTGCTCCTTCTGAGGGAAGTTCAAGTCTTCCCTGTGGAAGGCCCTGGCCACACATGCACAGGGTTGCACAGGGATCCCAACTCAGAGGAACTCAATGCTCTGGCCTTGGTATTTTGAAATTCTTATGAAATCATTAATGAAAAAGGGGCCATACACTTTCATCCTCCTCACCCTTCCCCCACCAGGGGACCCCATGGCAGCTGTCACAGGGGCTTTTCTCAGTTGGAGGAGAAATGGGTGGGAAAGGAAGACTGGCTGGAATGTCTGAAAGACCAGAAGGAATCCTGGGGCATCAGGGAGCAGCAGCAACTCACCTCGCCTTTCATCCCGATCTCACTGTAGGCCTCTGCCATCTTATCTTTCTGCAGTGCCTGGAGGAAGAGAAGTGGCACACCTCTTAACTGATACAGAGTGGGCCTTCCCCCAGAAGCCTCTGGGTTCCCAAGCTGGCAGGCTCCAGTGGTCAAGGCTCCAAGCCTTATCCATGCTGCCCACAAACAACTCTATACCGTGCTTCTCAGCCTGCTGGTGGAATCTTCTGATCCACCTGCTCTGTACACTAGACAATTCAGGTTAGACGCAGAGAGAAAGGCTTTGGAACTATACATCAAGGCTCAGGGACAGTCTCAGGGACAGCGACAAGAAGACAGAGATGAGGTTTTGGGACACTGCTCAGCTTAAGGGGGCTTTCTGAAGCCACCAGCAGGTGACACATGACCATCCAGGGAAAGGATGGCCTGGACAGAAAGACTGGAGCCCCTCCTCCAGCCGTCTTCCAGCTCTCTGGGGTGAATAGTAAAGTCTCCCGTACTTACGTTGTATACGCCATCCTGGGGGTTCCTCCGCCTCTGCTGAGGAATAGAAAGGGGCAGAGATGAGCTAGAAAGAATCCAGGCTGGAACACGTAATCAACCCCCCATGCTGCCTTACCCACTCACTGCCTTGCCCTATGGCTCAGCTCTCAGTCTCCTTACACACACACACACACACACACACACACACAGCCTTGTTCAGGCTCGCCTTGGGCCCTGGCTGCAGCTCCACAGCTGACGCTTGGCTACACACTCTTCACATTCCCTCCTGGGCAGACCTTCCTCTGCTGATGGTCTTTCCGCCCCCTTGCAAACGTAACCCCACACGCATCACAAACTGAGACCTGGCCTGGGTCACCTCAGTCAGGGCAGAGCCAGCAGCCAGTCAGTGCTCATCAGGTCCTACTGAGATGTGGCCACAGAAAAGAATGGCATCCTCCCTCCTTGCCTTTCCCAGACGCCCTGAGAGGTTGGAGGATGGACTAGGGGTTGGGGATTTCCTGTTTGCCACACCCAGCACAAGACCCAGGCCTGAGTGGACGGGCAAGAGCAGAAACACTGAGGACATGGGTAGCTTTCAGTAGTACCGACCTTAAGCTGGGCATCTGTCCTGAGCCCTGCCTCTAGTGGAGCAGAGGAATCACCCAGCCCTTCCCCTCCCTATGGGGGTGGCGTCTACAAAGCCAAGAGAGCACGGGAACCTGGAGCCTGACGTGGCCATGTTCTGAACATGTCGTAAACATTTTGAATCTAGAATTCCTTCTCCACGGCTTAGCCCTCCCTGTGTGTATCTGACATCAGGGCTCCCATGGCACAGTTGGTGCTGCCACGTGTCGGCCAAGGATCGGCAGAGGGGAGGTGGACAGAGCTTAGACGTGAAGGCTAGAGTGACACACTAATGTACCAAGGTTCCTCATGAGGAAGGAAGGCAGGGGGCAGCGGCAAGCGGGTCTTTGTCATCCTCTTGTCCTGTCTATGGTACTGTGGGTCTAGAGCCCACTCCGCTGGTATGAGCAGCCCTCCCTCAGAGCCCACACACCCAGAGGCAGAGGCGCTCCCTACCTGTTTGCCTCCCATCTCGGGATCCCGAGCCCGCTTCTTTTCCAAAACGTCGTATTCCTCTCTTCGGCCTAGGTTGAGCTCCTAGAACAGGAAACAGGACCTTGAGGGGAACGGGGCCGTATCAATTGAAACTACAGTTTGTTTTTCCACCTGATGGCTCCAAAAAAAAAAAAGTTAAAAAAGGAGCAGCATAAAGGAAGGTAAGAGATACCTCAGTGGGAAAGGCACTAGTCTCAGTCTAAAGATCTGAGTTCAGTCTCCAGGACCCACACGGTGAAAGGGGAGAATTCCTCTGAATTCATGTTACACACAGAGAGAGAGGAAGGTGGAGCACAGCCCAACAGAAAGTAAGCGTAATGTTTACATTTTATTTATGTTACGGGCATATGTGTATGTCTGTGTACCACATGCCTGCAGAAGACACATCCAGTCCCTTGGAACTAGAATTACAGGCGTTTGTAAGCCACCACGCAGGTGCTGGGGAAAAGGCCAGGGCCCCTGCAAGAGCACTCAGCACTCAGCACTACCTCTTCAGTTCTGGTAAATGCAATTTTTGGAAAATTACAGGGGCAAGAAAGGTGGCAGGAACTCCTTCATCTTCATGCCAGCACCTCAGAAAATACCCACTACCCTGATGGCGCGTGGCAGGAGCCCCAAAGTCAGCACGTGCTGGTGTGTCTAACGGGGTGAATAATACACTTTCATTAGCAGGTGTAACTGAGGCTTCTAGAGGGGGGCCCCCTGCACTTGTGTGATCCCCGCGCGCCCCCTCATCACTCCCACCCCCTTACCCCCCACCCCCGTTCTGCAGCCTTCGCAGACTGCAGGTGGCTGGAAGTTCCCTGAAGGCAGGGCTGTGCCCCGCAGCTCATCCTTGAAGCTCTTCATCCTCACAGCAGCTCCGTGGGGCAGGCACGATAGCTGCTCCAGTCTAAGGGTTAGAAGCCCGAGGTTCAACAGCTTGCCACCCGGCCAACAGGCCAATAGCAAACGCTGTGGACCAGACTGGAAGCTGAGCCTGGCTTTGGAGTTTCTTGAGACCAGGCTTTCCAGGCAGGTCTGCAGAGGTGGAACTTACGTTGTAGAGCTGGTTGGAACCCTGCTGGTAGGCGGCAGCATCTGCACTCCCGCCGAACTGCAGGAGGGGAGAGAGAAGAGCAGCTTAGCACCATCTCCGAGAAAGCCATCATCCTCGGGCTGGCTACAGGGCTGAGCTGGGGGACAGCACCTCCGGGCATGGTGACAACCTTGTTGCTGTGGCTGGCCCTCACAGGGTCCCAAGGCATGGTAGCTCTCTTCTGAACTCGGTTGTCCTTTTTCCCCCGCCTGTGACCTGACTGTCTACAACTTCAGTCTTGGGAGAAGTTAACTATCCCAAGCAAAAGGCCCTGCTCCCACCCCGACCCCGCACCCAGCGTGCAGAGGTGCCAGGTTCTCCATCCGTGCCTGCCGAGAGCCAGGAGTACTCTCCTGTGTCCCTCTTCCGGGGACCCTGAGGACGCTCGGAGTAGACAGTGGCTACAAAAAGCTGTCTAAGCCCAAGGGCACCATCGCTCATCCAGCCTTTTCCTGAGGGGGAGACATCGAGGCTTGCTTAGTGTCGTGAGCATGTGCCCCGAGCTGGCATGACCACACATGCCCCCTAAGCTGAGAGGAATTACAGGGTTTCACAGAGTCGGTGCTCTGGGGAGAATCTTACGGATCAGCTAGAGATTATTTCCAAATTTAAAAATGAGTAAAGAAATAAAGTAAGACTTTCTCAAATAAAATCTGATGCCCGGAGGAAATGTGCTATCGTGCTCTGGGAGGGATCCAACCTCTTCTGTCTCCCCAAATGTGTCCTTTCCACAAAGGCCATGGTTTCATGCACCTGTTGGGAACCAGTGCTCTGTCCACCGCTCATTTGCAGATAGGGAAACTGAGGCTTGGAGAGAAAAGCTGATGCGGCCTTGATTAGCAGCTCGGCAGCGGGCCCGAAGAAGAGACCTTTCACCTTCTTGTCCTTAACTGCCGCGTGTAAGCCTTCTGTTGGCCAACCGGAGCCATGGGACTCTGGCATCCAGGCATGGGTACCTATCCTCACTAATGCACCCAGCATTTGTTAGCTCACTGTCCCTCTCACCCTGTCTGCCACAGACAGATACCCCACCTCCTCAGCCCACCCACTGTGCAGTCTTAGCTGTCACCTGCCTTGCCCGTGGACACCAAAACAAAGCCCAGGCCTGAGACTCTCCCACCATACATCCTCCCGGTGGAGGGACCCACATCCTCCCTCAAGAGCCCAGGGAGACCCACCTTTGCTCTCAGGTACAAGGCCGTGACAATGATTCCGTAGATCAAGAGGATTCCATCTAGCAGGTAGCAGAGTTTGGGGTCCAGCAGACCGAAGCTCTGTGCCGCTGTGCCAAGAGAGGAAACTGGTCAGCCATGCTCAAGCTTGCCAGAACACATCCCTCCTTCCCCAGACTGACTCTATGTGACAAGGACAGTGGGTCCTACAGTGGCCAGTGTGGTACCAGGTGTGGCCACAGAGCCTGAGAAGGACAAGGGGGCGCTCGGGGAAAGATGAAAGCATCTGCTGCGCACGGAACTTCTGCCTTGGTGACATGGAAGCCCTGCTGTAAGTGAGCCCTCCCATCAGCTATGAACCATGACCCTCAGAAAGGTGCCAAGGCCTTGGTAACTAAGGCCTTCCCACAGAGGAGAGACTCCAGGGGTTAAGAAATGTGGGGCTCAGAAATTAAACGAATTGAGTGAAGTCACCTCAATTCAGTTGTCAGTGAAGTCTAGGTGTAGTGCCAGCACCGAAGAGGCAAGAGGATTGTGAACTCGAGGCCAGCACGTGCTGCCTAAGTTCCAGGCAACCTACGTATTCCAACTCAGGGCCTCTCCTGTTTCCTCTCTCTCTCTCAATCCAGATTCAATGGGCTCCTAACGTCTCCTGCCTTTCTGATGTTTGATCCTGACGTCGCTCCCACCGGGTAAGTGTGCCGCGGCTGGATCTGAGAAATGGACCAATGTCACAAGGCCCCTACTCTGGGGCCTGAGAACCACGCAAGCAGAGGTCACTATGGCTTTCCAGCGTGTCTGCAGAAGCAGGAGCGCCCTCTGGTGGCCGCTGGCCAGCCGATGTTGGGGCAGACGCGGAGGGCGCTGTCAAGCCTAGCTGTGTTATTTGGGGGCAAGGAATCCTTTCAGCCGCCTCTTCTGAGAAACGGGTTGAGAGTCTTCAGTGATGGTTCTGTGCGGTGCTGTGGCTTTGAGCGCAGTCATTAAGGCCTCACTGGATCGCCACCAGAAACACACTGAGAACTGTGCAGAGGTAGAGGACACAGGCGGTGACAATGCAGGCGGCCTTCCGTCTGCCCCCACATGCCACGGAAGCGGGGCCCCAGTCACTCCGAAGGATATTGGCACTCTGCGGCCCCACAAAGGCTCCACCCTTCCAGGCCAGGCTGGAGAGAACTCACTGTCCTTCTCCAGCTGCCTCTCATAGTCCAGGATGGCCTTGAACTTACTACATTGCCAAGGACAACCTTGAATTTGCAGTGCTCATGCCTCCACATCTGGAGTGTTGGGATTTACAGGGGTGCTCCGTCATGCTTGGTGGTCTCGGAGCTGGAACCCAGGGCTTTATGTTATCAACTGAGCCACAGTCCAGCCCTTCCTTCTACCTTTTACGTCCCATGCTCCCGCAACCTCACAGATGCTGTCTTGTTCCCGCCACGCCCACCTCTGCTTCGCCAGGCTCCTCCCCTGGGCTACCACTGTTGGCTCTGCCCAGCACCTGCAGAAATCAGAACCCTGAGACCCCGGTGATGATCAGTGAGTGTGGAGGCTGCAGAGCCTATAGTTTTCTAAATTCAGACTTCACTTCTCGTGCCTTAAGCACTGGAGGCCGATGGCTGCATCTTTTTCATTTCCCCTCCTGCCCCACCCCCATCCCCGTGGCCAGGATGGGCCTTCATCACATTTCCTACAGTTGAGAGGAGGGTATGTGTCAGTGATGAGGAGATGCTGGGCCCCATCCCTAAGGCTGCTCTTCTCTGATAATGATCTAGGAAGCGAGCCAGCCCGCAGGAAAGGCCACCGAAGCTGTGGTGATACTGTCTTTTAGGGCCAGAGAGATGTCAGTGGCGATTTACAGCGTGGTTGAGATTCATAGAGAGAGCCAGGAGAAAATCGCTCAGCCGCCTGTCGTGTAAAATGAGAACAGAAAAAATACTGGACAGTAAATTTAGAACAAATAAGAAGTATTTCTTTGTGTTGTGCAGAGTCAGCACTGTAGGGGGCAGGCAGGGAGGCGGGCACTGACACCCCCCCACGCACACCAGATGAGTAATAGGGACAAGGTTTCTTACTTTCTTTTTAAAGAGCCACATAGTTTCACGGCCAGCGACAAAAGTGCTGCTTGTGGAGTTGGCAAGAAAAGGACATTAACCCAACCCTTTATCAGGACCGTTCCTTTTCTCAGTCCGACAATGTGTGCTGAGATCGGTGGGCCTAACTGCACTGCTAGCTTGGAAAATGCCAGGCAAGGACTCAGGTCCTAAGTCAGTCACATAATTTATTAACCCTCTGTTGGGCATTGGCTCTGTGCCAAGGGCTGCAGAACTAGGAAGAGGCTGGGTTGGGGGCAGGGGGCTTCCACTGTGTCCCCTGCCACCTATACTAGCTGTGTTGGTCCTAGAAAGTAACCTCAATTCTCTGGTCCTAAGGGCCTCTGTCCACAAAACGGGGTGGGGGCACTTGTGTTTGCCTTAAGGGCTGTAGTCAGGATGCTCTGACAGGTGGCCTGCTAAGGACAGGTTTTTTATTTCCTCTATTATTCTATTTCCGCAGCAGTGTCTGATTTTCGGGCGTCCACACCGGCGACAGCTCTTCACAATGCCATTTGTCTTGGTGATCGTAGGATCTTGCCACCCTTGGTCCCAGCTCTTTCCTGTCCCCCTCCTGCTTACAGACAGAGACCTGACCTCCTCTGTCCCTGAGGCACTTTCGTGCCTTCTTCACATCTTAACCACAGCCCATCCCTGGCAGAGAGCCCTCAGATGCTTCCCAGGAGTTATTTAGGGGCCTGCCACTGTAGCTGCTTTCTAGAGCAAAGGGAAAGTCATTTCACCTTGCACGCCCGCCCATACCGTGGGAGCATGTACGGCTGCATGCTCCTGGCTCCAGGCATCTTCAGCCTCAGTTTCCTCACTGGATGGAGGGAGTGCTATTACTTTTCCACTTGGTGCCAGAGGGCTAGATGCAGCTGTGCCTACCAGGTGAGGAGCCTGGCTTGTCCTCATGATACCAGCTAGCACGGTCATTTCTATTTTTACTTTAAGCCCGTGAGTAAAAAGCTGCTGCCTTTGCCTTGTGGCGGGACCCCCAGGGCAGCTAGAGACAGCACGAGGAGTAGTTGTCCGAGTACTTGTCAATTCAGATTGTCCTGGGTCATTAACAAGAGTGAGCCTCGCCATCCCCGGATGCCCCGTGATCACTCTCACAAGAGCCCTGGTTCCGATGTCATGACACGGAGCTTGAGAGGGCAGCCTAGGGAGACCTGAGGGCTGACAGGCTCTCCTTCCTCCAGGGGCATGTACTTGTCAGTGTCCCCCTTGGGGCTCATGCTTCTGGCCACGGGGACTGGGTCCTGTCAAAGCTGTCAACATACCCTGCTGTGTCCTCACACCAAAATCTTGTAGCAAATCTGGTTGAGGAGCTGGTCATCTGCTCTCGACCCCCTCACACCATCTGACGGCAGCTTCTGCTGCTAAGGAGGCTCTTATCCTGCCCTGTTCATAGCTCAGACCACGAGACTGAAGCCACAAAGCAACTTCATCAGGAAGCCGGCCAGCAAATGGCAGAGCTGGAGTGTCCGCCTGGCTATGGACACTCCCTCGGCCCTCAGTTTCGGGGGAACCTCATCTTTTGTGGGCTCCAGGAATCCCACCTACTCGTGAGTGCATAGCCCTTACATGGGACGCTTGGTCACAGCAGTGTGTGACCAATGTCAAGCAAGTGCTGGGGAACCCAGCCGGTTCATTCTGGCTTTCCTCACCTGGCACGCCACTAGCCACAAGCCCTGAGGACAGAGCATGGGCCTCTGAGGCAGAAAGACTCTCAGAGCCAAGGCCAGAGTCTGTTTCTCACTGGCTTGGTTTTTGAGGGCTGTCTTAACTCTGAGCTTCAGTCCCCTGCCTGCAAAAATGGTTTAATGAGGCACCACAGGGAGGGCAGAGCAAACGAGGCCAAGCGAACAGAGAGGGCCCAGCACAGTGGCACGTGCCGAGCTAGCAGGCCTCCAGCGGTGTGCCCTTGCCACACAGAGGCTCTGTGGGTACACGCAGCAGAAAGAGTAGAGGATGGGCCCTCTCCTCCCCTCCTCCCCTTCAGGCTGGGTTTGGGGGCAGACTCTTCAACACACAATGATGGAACCTGCCCCTCTGGACCTTGGGAGGATAAAGTCAGACAGCTAGTCGTGTGGAGGGCCTGACCCACAGAAGGCGCTCCTTCCTTGGGCGCCTTCTGAGGACGACACAAGGCTCACATCTGCACTGCTTTGCCTACGGTTTAGAAAGGCCATCCGCCTTGCATGGTCTGGTTTAAACGCTCCGAGCTACATTGTACAGTTGTGTTCTCACAGATAAGAAGCCAGGCTCCCAGAGGTCACCCCGCTGGGAAGTTCCTGAGAGCCCCTGGAGCAAAGCTCCTTCTACCCCACTCTGTCCCAGTGCCTCAGGGATTCCTTTCATCTGCGCAGCTCCAGACCTTTGCAGAGACTGCTCTGACTGGTGCTTCAAGCCTTCCCTCGAATCCACGTTACTTCCCCCTTTGGAGCCCTACCCTGGGACACCCCCTTATCCCTCACCCCACCCCCCATCTTGCTGACATCCATCCCCACCCCCAGTCTCAGACTCAACTGACATTGTAGGCTAAGAATTCAGAAAACAGGAAGTCACATGTTCTCAGGAAGGCAGTGGCAGCAGCGGTGGGGGTGACCAAGCAGGGCAGAGCACTGGACACGGTGCCAGCTCACTGACCACAGCACAACACGGGGGCACGTAGGCTCTGCCGTCAGGCAGGATACTTGCCAGACACACGGCACAGCGGTGCAGGCCCACTAGCCCAGGTCCCCTCTGTGGCCAGAACCATGGGCGAGTCTGATGCTGCCGACATCCCGGTGACTCTAACCCCTGGGGAAACTGAATCTCTGAGCTGCTCTTAAACACCACTGAGTATGGCTCTTGGGGGTCTAGCTGGTCCTCAGTGGATGCCCTTTCTTCTCCAAGGCCATTTACAAGTCCACACAGCACGTCATTTCCCACTGTGCGTTACCCCGGCCTCCTCTCCCTCCCTCCGTACAACTGCGAGCAATTATGAAGCTGCTGCTAACCCGGTCTCCGCTATCTGCGAACCCCGCATTCCCGTAGACAAAAAGATTCCAATCCCAAGAGAAAGGGACTGTTTTATTTCCTAGACATACAGTGACTGTGGGCCGTGATTTTCCCCTTCTGTATTTTTATTTCCATTGAAGTTGCGGTCTGTGCAATATTTTTTTACATTTTTCTGTGATTGCTTATTTTTTTCCTGTTTTCAAGTAAAATGAACTCATAAAAGTGCAGAAAGGTAAGGAAAACTATCAAAGCCTCTCCTAATTTAATGTGCAAACACAGTCATTTGAAACTGCAGTAGCAGCTTGCCCTTAAAGGTCTGCCGTTTGTCACTTACAATCACCCTGAATCAGAACATTTTTCCTGAAAAAAAAAAAAAAAAAAAAAACCCAAACAAAAAAAACTTGCTTTTCTTCAGTCTGCGTTAACATTAACATTCAGTCTCATATAACATTTCATGTCGTTTTATGAAACCATGCTTCATATTTCAGGGTACTTCATAGTTTTACTGACTATCTTAAACATGTTCAAATCTGTTTGTGTGTGTGCACATGTGTGTGAAACAGCAGCTTGCCTTCTTGGTTTTCTCCACCATACAGGTTGGAGGGATTGAACTCAGGTCATCAGGTTTTCTAGCAGAGGCCTTTCTCTGCGGAGCCAGCCCCTAAAAAAAAAACCCTTTGTAATGGCCTTCTTGTAATCCTTTCACTATTCTCCAGGCAGAGTACATAAACTACATGTAAACACAGCACATATATAGGGGTGGGTGTGGTGGGAGGCAGAGGCAGGAAGATCCCTGTGAGTTCGAAGCCATCCTGGTCTACAGATCAAGCTTCAGGCTATCCAGGGCTACATAGTGAGACCTTGTCTCAACAAACAAACATACAAAAACAAAAACAACAACCAACAATGCATATATAGAGAGCAATATGCACGTGTGGTGTGTATGTCTACATATCTGCACACATCTACAGACATGGGGAGAGCCATCTCTTCCTCTTGATGCCAGCTTGGCTACGCGGCTGCTCACTGTCACAGCCCTGGTCGCAGTAAACACTGGCCCCACGCCTTCAACTCTAAACGCTTTTATAGTTGTGTTCCATCTGATGGTGACAACAGACGGACGGAGGTAAACTGGGCAGCCTTGATTTGTTCCACTTTGCAAATAAAGGGACTGAAGGTCAGGGAGGTGAAGCGCCTCTCCTGTGGTCCCGAGCACACAGAGGACAGAGCTTGACAGAGAGGCCAGGCCTCCTCAGGCCTTTGTTCTTTCTCTCACATTATACTCCGCACATTAGCACAACTTGAAAGACATCCACTCAGCTCCCGGCCCCTACGTCCAAACGCTAGGCGGGATTTTTTGCCATTTCTCTGAGCATGTACCTTATTCTAGAGAAAAACTCGGTTTAAAGGGGTGTGTACAAAAATGATTATTGTATCATTATCCACAGAAGAAAAAAAAAAACATGAAAATAACAAAAATGTCAAAAAAAATAACAAAAATGTCTCCTGACTGGGAACCTGATAATTTATGGTATATTTATAAAGCAGTTTAAAATGCCCACATAAGACTGGGAACGTGGCTCAGGGTTCAATCTATAGCACACGTAAGCCCAGCAATGAGAAGTGAGGCCCGAAGGGATCAGAAAATCAAGGCCAACCTGGTCAAAAGGAGATCCTGTCTGGGGAGGGGGGAAAAAAAAGACCTCATACTGACAACAGAGCTCTCCCTCCATCTGTGCCACCACAGAAAGATCTCCAGAATAATCGGGTTAAAAATAAAAGAGCGGGATGCAAGCTCTAGAGATATCTATAGTGATTGCATGTAAGAAGAGAAACAGTTAGGCTATATAGGTGTGTGCATAAAATTGTACCTAGGTTAGGATAACGAAGATAGCGGAAATAAACAGTGGTGACGGTTGCGTGGCATTGTGGGTATTCCTGCCACTCTGTCACACTTAGAAATGGTAAAGATGGAGCTCAGAAGGAGCGTTCTTTCTCGTGTGGGCCTGTCTTTAAGCCCCAGCACTGCCTCTGCCTCCCACATACATAAGATTTACCATAATAACAAAGTTAAAATACTGAGGTGGACTATACATACACTCCACAAAAAAAAAAAAAAAAAAAAAAAAAGAATCATCCAGGTGTTGTTGGGAAGACGGCTCACTCAGGAGGTAAAGCGCATGCTGCTCAATCGTGAGGACTTGAGTTCGGATTCCCAGAATTGACATAGAAGCTCTGTCGGCGCCCTAGCAGGAAGGAGGGGATCCTGAACTCTCCCCAGGTTTCTGGGCCTGGGGCTTAGGGCTGCCTGGATTACCCAAGGAAGGCCAATGGAACCAAGGGAACCAGGAAGGCAGCAGCTCACGCTCTCCCTGGAGCTGATCTTGGTTGCTAGGGCACTGGGTGTGGAGAGGTTTTACAGCACCCAGAGCCGAGACCCAGGTTTCTGTAGCCCAGCTTGCCTTTCTGCAGCTCGGCAGCTCCCGGGGGGGGGGGGGGGGGGGGGGGGCGAGGGAGGGGAGCTGCGGGTGGCCCCGCGGGGACCCCCTCACAGGGCAGGCGCCTTCGTCGGCAGCTCTGATGAATCAGGCTGTGGTCGTGCCACCCCGCCTCGTCCCGATTGGAGGCTGCGGGACGACGCGCCAGACGTGGACCGTAAAGAGGGCTCCACTCGCCACCTGCCCCCCGTGGACGCGCTGGAAACGAGGTGCCCCTGGGATTTTTCCCTCTGGCCCCACCTCGCGCACGGAGCGGGGAGGGGACCTCAGGGATGGGGCCCGCGCGGCCCCGCTCGCTGTCCGGCCCGGGGCTGTGTCCCGCCCGGGGCTGTGCGGCGACCGCGCGGCACCCCTCCCCCGCCGGCCCGCAGCTGGCTCCCTGCTCGAGGTTTCCTGTCGAGCCGCACCATCCCGGGCCGGGTTATCGCCGGTGATCTCCCATCTGAACGGCTCCCACGCCGCCGCAGCCGCCCCCACTTGCGGTCCCTTTCCGCGGAACCGCACCGCCCCCGGCCCGCGGAGCGCTCGGGGGGCAGCGGGGGGTGGGGGCAGCTGGGGGACTAGCTGCCTGACGTCGGGGGAGCCTCCCGGGGTCTCTTCTCCAACAGGCAAGGAAAGGGCCAGTCCCGGGAGCCTATCTGGCCTGGGGACGGTGCCCAGAATAAGACAGGCCCACGCGCACGCCTGTCCACGTTGGCCTCGGCGGGGACCGGGTGACGGATCTTCAGCTCAAGGCTGGGTTGGGCCGAAACTGGCAGCTGGGGGCTGCTTCCCCCTCCCCCAGAGAGTGGGGGTGGGGGAGGAAGCAGAAAGGCTCTCAGCTCTCACACAGGGGGGACTCCAAATGTCGTCAAAACTACCACTCTGAGAACCGAGAGCTCTGAGGGCTTTCGTTTCGAAGCCCAGGGCTTCCCTGGCTCGCACAGCCAGCTGGTGGAGAGCCACCGGTTTCATTCTCCCCCAGATCTCCACCCCACATCTTTTTTGGGGGGCATTCGGGGGGTGGTTTATCCGGAGTATAAACTGGAACGCGATATGCCTAGGGCTGTGTGGCCTCTCATTTGCAGCAGAAGCAAGGGAATAAACAGCCTCGGAAGAGACAGTGGTTATCCTGGGATCGGCCTGTGCTGGCATTCTATGAGTTGAGCTAATCAGATCTCATGAGAGGGCTCTCAAGAAAAACTGAGGATGCACGTAGTTGCCAATAATAATAATAATAATAATAATAATAATAATAATAATAATACAAAAAAAAATGGGTGGATGAGCCAGCTACTGGGTGTGTCTGCCTTTGAACAAGAGCCCACCAAGTCAGTACGAGGGTTGTACAGTCTGGTTTGGTCTTGTGTTGGAATCATTTGGACCTCCAGAGGAGGAATGTTCAAAACTGTTTGCTGGCGTTAGATACCTAGCCCTCTTCCGGAAACACCACCTTCTGAGGTGGATAATCTGAAAACGTCTATAAATGAGTGTCCCTGAGTGTCGGCAGCCTCAACAGGCATCAGAGCCTACGTTCTGACCCTTCGTTGTATAAATAAATGCCCAAGAGGACTATGATTTTGGCATTGTAAGAGCATCTTGTTCATCTCCGACATTGTGTCCGGTCAGTGCGGACACTGTACCTTATACCTTTATAAAGCACACGAAGGTGGTCCCAGAATGCTCTGTTCTCCTTCCAGCCCCACTTTTCTGAGGACCGGATGGGAGGCTGCTAGTGACAGCCTCATACCTGCCGGCCTGCTTAGGAGTTGGGGTGTGTGCCCTGCTCTGTCAGCCCTGTGGGTGTCCTTGTTTTTGGAGTGGTTAAGCCACTCTGGGCAGTTTAGAAACTCAACAGGTTGCTGGGGTCGGGGAGGCTGTGGAAATGGGGTGGGGGGTACCTCAGTCCCTAGCATATCCCAGTCCTTCCTTCCCATAATTTGTCTGTCACTGAGAACAAGCCTAAACCCCCTGCAGACCAGGATGACAGCAAAGGAGAAAATAATGGAAAAAGAAAAAAAAAAAAAAAAAAAAACGCTGCAGCCAAAATGAAGCTGGAATCTTTCCCCTGCCTAGACCTGACTGATTTAAGATGGATCGGGAGCAGACTCAAGCTCATCTAAGCAAGCCTGGAAAGGGAGCCCCGCTGTGGTGAGTGATGACAGAGCGTTCCCCACCCAGATACGGCCTATGTGGTGTCCTCCCACCTTCAAGCTTCTTCAAGCCTTTCTCAGCTTTGCAGTTCCACTCAGGCCTCCTCCCCGAGAACGCCAGCCCACACCAACCTCAAAAGATGTCGTGTTTTGTTTTTTCTAGTGCAAGGAGCACTTTATCCTAGCTGTTCTTTTCCTGTTCAGCAAACTTCATGTTGCCTCAGGACAAACACCGCCTTTGTGAGTTCTTTCCCTTCTACCTGATGGGAAATCCAGTTTTAGGCAGCCCCACTCCCCACCTCATTAATAACATAATTGCTTGGATAATTAGGAGACTGACAGATTAGTTTAAGGTCATAATGCCGTAAAATAAGTGTATCTTGTGGCTTACATTTCAAAGAGCCTGTGTGTGAGTAGAGACTTAAGAGAGATCTGTCCCACCTCCCACACTCCACGGTCAACCTGTGGGAGCTTTGGCCAAAGCTGACACTCAAGGTGTGTGACCTTTGTAAGGTTATTTCTCCTTGGTTTCTTGGCCTCCTAAATCGTTGTTAACAGAGTAACTTGTATGGTTTTGTCCTGCCCGGGGTTCAAAGGTAATCATCAAGAGAAAAACTGTTTAGGATTGCTTCAGGAAGTGGTTACAAAGTGTCAGGTTCCCAAACTGCCCTTCACAGTTCCCTTTGATCCAGCAGTTGCAGGCTTTGGCAGAGGTTTGACACTCTGAGCCCTAAGGAAGGTTGACCCCTCATGTTTCTCTGGTTGACACAGGCCCAGGCTGTGATGAAGGGTCTGCCCTGCTTTTGACACAGGCCCAGGTGCTATTGTGGCAGGAGTGCCCGGGGCCAGCATCCTTCTGACGGCTGATCAAAAAAACAAACCCAGCGTTCACCTGAAGAGGCTGCCAACCTTCTGGGAAGACCAGCCAAACCTCCCTCCAACTCACCCTCGCCTTCAAGCTCTACTTGCCAAGCTCTCCTCTTTCAACATTCAGCGCAAATGTTTCCCATCTCGGCACATTTCTGTGCTGTGTTCAAGCAAAATGGGCTTCAGTGAGGTGCCTGTTTCTAGGCTACAAGGTAACCTAAAGTCAGAAATCGTGGGGTAAAATTACAGTTAAACAGGATATGGGTTTGGCTGGCTGGCCACCACACACCTGGAGTCCTAGCAGTTCAGGTGCAGAGGCCGGAAGATCATTTGTGTCCTGAAGTCGGGACTGGCCCGGGCAACACTGGCCACAACAAAACATACAAGATTATTTTCAAATAATATGTTCAAATTTCAATTAGAAATGGATGTAATTGTTGATCTTTTCAAAACACGTTAAAAAAACAGCCCATTCTTCTGGATCTCTGTGTTTGTTTTATATCGACAGTTGTGTCCATTGTTTTAAATATAGCCGCCCTGAAAAAGCGTCTGGAGGTTGGAGGAAACCATATCGAGCCTGTTATTAGAACCTGTAGCTAACAATGTTCTGTTTGGCGGTTCTCAGAACTTCCTGAGTGCCAAACTCCAGTTTCAAAGTAAGTTTGGTCACTATTTTTTTTTTCTTTCTTTCTGACATTCCGCTGTTCTGGGCCCATTTCGATGAGAAGTCTACCCTTGTTCAAAACAAAACAAACCCAACCAACCAACAGCAACCAAAACAAACCCTGAGAGCTCTGCAAGGTCGCAGACATATTTCATTCGCTTTTTATCTCTCACTAGCCAACGCGCTGTCCCGGGCTGTAACAGTAGACCGGAGGCCTGGGCTTTGCACCTGTATCTGCGCCTTCTGGGCTGAGCCCAGCGTGACCACCTCCCATCCTTTCTTCCAGCGCCTACACTTCCCAAAAACCTGTGACACGGCTAAGTCAGACTAACACTAAGAAGAGGAGCCGTGCACGGCAAAGCGTAAAGAGCTTTTCTCTGGTCCTGCGTTCTGCGGGGACAGGCTGCTTTGCTGGGGAAAGGGCACTCTCATATCCCAGCCTCAGTGAGGATGTCAGGGCCGCGACAGCGACACAGCAATGCTTTCCTGGAGGTGGGCTTGTCAGTTTGGCAACCCTCGGGTGCCCAGCCCACGCCCGGGCTAGCGATCGCTCGCCTGTGACGTACTTCGTGTGGATCAAAGGCCCACAAGCCTGCAGCTGCTAAGCCTCGCTGGGGAGCGGGATGCTGCGAGTAGGGGGCGGCGGCGGTGGGCGGAGATCCCGCCTTTGTGGCTGCGCTGTCCCTCAGAAGGAGTGCGCCCCTGAAGGCGGCCACACCCAGCCTGGCCGCCCCATGCTCGGTGTGGGGTGCCAGGGTAGCCTAGGGCAAGCCACCCTGCTCCACCTGGGGTGCTCTTGAAGAGTTCAGGACCCCTGAGCGTCACAGTCTGCACCCTAGAGCTACTTCTGTTGACTCTAAATCTATGTTTCTATATCGTCCACCAGAGAGAGACATGGGGCCCGGGGGACGGGGGGTGGGGGAGAAGGGACAGGAGAGGGGGAAGGGGGGCCCCCCGACGGTAAATAGCAAACCCTCAACAGTACTTTCAACTCTGGCTTGTGAAATTATGGGTTACCTGGCTATTCTTTTGTGCCTCTCATTTAACCAGCCTCTGCAGTGCACGCAAATACGCAATTTTGAAATGAGAGAAAATGGTCCAGGTGCCATTTTACAGCTTTCATCAAATAGACCTCCTTCTACCAGCCTCCAGCCCCATCAATTCTCAACTGCACTTTAGGTCTGTGAATACCTAAATTACACTACATTCACAAACGTGTGTGTGTGTGTGTGTGTGTGTGTTGTGCTCGCGTGCGCGCACACACACACACACATGCACAATCACGGGACAGGAGGAGAGGTGCTGCAGAAAAAAGGGCAACTGACAGGATACTGAAGTTAAAAGTTGGTTCTGACCAATTCACTCATGAATACAGGAAGCTGAATAATTAGGAGGGTAAAGTTACAAGGGTCTTGGAGGCCCAGACAAGCTGGTCAAACAGCCATCCTACATAGAACCCGGGTACTCTGGCCACAGGCGTCTCTTCATGCCCAGGAGGGTGATAACTTCTCAGGACCAGGGCTAAGTCCAGGGTGAGGCTGCTCTGAAATCCCCAGTCAGTGCTGGGAGCTCCTCCCAGCCCCAGCATGGTCACAGAAGAGGCAGCCCCAGCCTGGGAGTCAGCCCCTTCCTTGCAAGTCAGCGGCTGCTGGTGAAGATGTCAGCCCCTGCCCGGGAGTGCAGTCTCTGCTCTAGGCTCCTTGATGCTGCTTCCCATCCTAGGTTCTGCCTGTGTTGTCAGAACAGACCAAGACCAACCAAGAAGAGGTCAGACTGATTCCCCGGCTCCCGTAAAGGTCTGTCCTCCCTTCCTGCAGGGCTGGGGCCTTTTCAGCTGTCCACCTCCTTTCTTCTCCTGGATCATCTTGTCTTCAGGCCTATGGACCTTCTCCCTCTAGATTTTTCTCTCTGTTGTATCCCCTTTGCAATTCCCCCTCAATCTTATTTTTTATCTGTCATCGACTCTTGCCCCTTTAATTCTGTTGGCATTGCTGGGGTAGCATGGCTAGTTCCCTCTGACAGGCTTGGGCAACTTGCCGCTCTGACCTTAAGGACCTAGGGACCAGCTCCCCGGGGACCAATAGCCACTTGGCAAACCTTACATGAGGTGCATTTGGCTGTCTGACATGGAAGGTTGTACTCCATGCCCTGCTATTAGGAGTCGTCCAGAGAATTGCAGTTGAGTCTTACAAGGTGACCAGTGACCTGGTGCCAGCAAAGCTTTCTGACTCCCCAGGCCAGGTGCAGACAACAAGCTCAGAAGCCCACAGTCACGGTCATTCACTGCCCTTTAAAATGAACATGATAGACTTTTAATCCCAGCACTTGGGAGGCAGAGGCAGGCAGATCACTGAGTTTGAGGCCAGCCTGGTCTACAAAGCAAGTTCCAGGACAGCCAGGGGTACACAGAGAAACTCGGACTCGAAAAACACAAAAGCCAAACCAAACCAAACCAAAAACACACACAGCTCTCAATTAGTCTCGCTCATTTCTGCCTCCAATCTGACTGTAAGTGCTAAAGGGAGATTTAGATGAGCTAGTCCACTGCATCTGAGTTTACAGTTTGCTTCTCCTTTCTCTTGATACCTAGTTAGTTGAAGCCCCAACTGATTTGTTGTTATCTATTAGTCAAACATGAAATTCAAAGAGTCATTATTTTAGGGAACGAAATGTAACTTTTAGCAACTTTGAAAGAAGAGATCTCATCAAAACGACCACTGAAGGACCTAGCGATGGCTCAGCAGTTCAGAGAACTGACTGCTCTTGCAGAGGACCCAGCACCCACAGGGTGGCTCACCCATCTGTTTTGTTACTCCAGTCCCAGGGGTCCAATACCTCTGTGGGTACTTTATGTATGGGGTACACATGCTGGCAAAATACCCGTAGACATAACACAAATTAACTTTAAGCAGGAGACTTTTTTTAATTAGATCCAAATCTACATAAGGTTATTTCCCAAATCTATTAAATTAATAGAAATAACCACCTATTGCCTGACTAAAATCACTGGGTCATTAGCTGACGAGTTTGCCTTTCCTGTGAGTACTGTAATCTAGAGATTTATAGGAGGACGTCCAGAAATACTGAAAAAAAAAAGGGGGGGTTATTTAGTTGACTTTGGCATTTTGAAATAGGATGTTACTCAGTAGCCCAGACTAACTTTGAACCCCTGTATCCTCCAGCGTGGGACTGCAGGTGGGGGCCACCTCAGCCAGCTGGGATGTTTTGTTTGTTTGTTTTGTTTTTAATGTTTTTGTTTGCTGACTTAAGAAGCACACACCCGCTGGAGATGGCTTTCTCGTTACTTGAGGAAACAAAACACCTCCAGAAATTCCAGCGCTGGCTAATAAGACACATGCCTTCAATAATAAGTGCCTCAGACATTGTATTTCTGCAGAATGTGCCAACTGTGGCCAGTAGCAATTGCCTTTGCAGTGGGCAATAAAAAAAAATAGATTAAAAAAAAAACTGTTTTCAAGGTCCTCTCCCGTGAGGAGCCTGATTTATAAATGGAAATAACAAGTTTATAATTTTCCCCCAAGCAGATGTCACTCTCCTTGAACTACAGTCGCCTCGGGGCTTGCCGTGGAGCTGGCTTGAATGTGAAGCTGGGCTTGGGTTGTCTTGGAGCAGCTTGTTTGTCTCCGCAGCCTGTGTTGCTGGCAGGCTTTTTACACTTAGCTTCGAATGCTCAGGCTGCCTCCCCTGCAGGTGGGCTCTGTAAAGCCCTGCTCCTCTCCAGGGGCACTGCAGAGAGGCTTGTGCAAACTCAGTTGTACTCTGAGCATGTCCGAGCGAGCGAGCGCTGCCTTCCCTAGAGGGGCTCAGCCGCCCAGGAGGGCCCTTGTGCAGCAGAAGCAGCTCTCTGGGCACAGGGGCTAGCTGCCTCCCACCTTGGGCCAAGGTGCAGATTCTCAAATCCTCGGAAATCCCCAAAGCCATTTCTCTCTTTCTCCACTCCTACCACTTTTCTGAAAGCAGAACGCTGAGCAAGCAGGGTGAATGAAAGGAAGGGGAGGGAAGCCAATTTGCCTGGGGTTGCTCTTGCTATGGGACCCCTGGGACCAGAGGGTGACATCAATGTGAAACCTCAATCACCTTTGTTTCAGAGGCGAAATTTCTAGTAAAATAAAATAAAACAGAAACGAGACGGGAGAGGGAGGGGACATCTGATGGAAAGATTCCAGTGTTTATCCACAGCGTGTTCTGTGACATTCGGACCTCTCCCATCCATCCCCTTCACCTGCCTCCTTTTGTTTGTCTCTTTGTATTGATTTCACTGTCCCTTCTCTTCTTTTCCTCACCCTGGAGCTCCTCGTCCACTCATCTCCTTCCTCCCCACCTTCTTCCTTCCAAAGACGTGCCCGAATGGAAAATGGTATGTCTGCAGGACCCACACACACCTCGCCATGCCAGCCTGCCTGAGGTGGCAGCCTCTTATAAGCCACAGATGAAATGGCTAGTAATGGCTCCGAGGTTTTCCCCGCCTCCCTCCCTCATCACCTGTCCTTTTTCTCCAGCTCTGTGGCCAGCAAGAGAAAGAACTGGTTCCTCTGAAACATCTGGGGGAACCCATTTATTGCAGAGCGGCTGGAGTTATTTATCTAGCCCAGGCTGCCAGGAAATTCTGAGCATCTAGTCGTTTGGAGGTCATTGATGACTGGCTGTGCCCTCTCGGAATTTCTCTGGCTACAGTTAGAGCCGTTCTGTGAGCAGCCAGCTGGGTGATATTAACTCACTATCTCTCTCCTCTGCTAATTTGAGTGCTGAGGTGATACATGGCCAGACATACACGCATTCCTGACAGCAGTTGCCAGGGAATATTGCTTTTTTGGACTTTGACACCAGCTCCAACTTTGAGAGGAATTTAAGTGATATTTATTGCATAGAAATTCCTTTCTGGAGCTCTGTGCTCCTGGTTCAGCCTGCTGACAACACACTGGATTTATTCTGGCATCAGCCTGCTGTGGAGACCAAGACTCAGACTTAATTAACTTCATCGGCGGGCCGGGGCTGCAGCTCTGGAGTTTGTGGCTCAACACAGATCTCATTACGGTTACCAATCGGGCACTTAGGAGACCAGAAACCAAGCAAGCTAACGGATGCCAGTGCCCTCCCTCAAGCACACTTTCCTATTTGCAAGAGTTAACTGTGGCCGACTCCAGGGGGGAATCAGCTTGCCGTTAAATTAACTCACAGTACTAGATAGGCTTGTGCTTTAATTCTGTTTCTAGATTATACTGCGTGCCATCTTGTTTTAAATTGTGTCCTGTGTGTGGGAGCATGCGTACCATGGCACAAGCGTGGGGCACAGAGGGCAGCTTTGCAGAGTCAGTTCCCTCCTTCCGCCTTTATCTGGGTCTTGGGGATTGAACTCTGGTTGGCAAGCACTCACTGCAAGTGTCTGTCCCTGATGAGTCATCTCTCCGGCTTAATTTGTTTGTTTGTTTTCCGAGACAGGGTTTCTCTGTGTGGCCCTGGCTGTCCTGGAACTCACTCTGTAGTCCGATTGAACTCAGGGATCTGCCTGCCTCTGCCTCCCAAGTGCTGGGACTAAAGCTGTGCACCACCACTTTTTTTTTTCTTTCCAATATTAGAATTTGGGACCAATTTTGTTAAAGAAATTACCATTTCAAGATATGTTTTTTTTTTTCATCTCCATTTTTCTTTTAATTTTGGGAGTCTCCCAAATATAGACTATAAAGTTTAATCTAGTTTCATTATTGTCCTTTAGACATAACAGGACTGATGCATAGATGAGCCCGCAGGGACTGGGGCAGTGTGCACAGACTTCCCTAAATTCACATGAGAGGAAGGGCCCAACACTGAGAGAGAAGGGTGGACAAGGGGCCCCATGCCTAATCAAGAAGGTATTTGCAGTCGGTAGCTGCTGGCTGAAGTGGAGTGTCACTGAGTACCAGTTACCCTCTTGAGCGGGCCTCAATGCCTCCTTGGCCAACACGAAGTTAAAACCACATTTTGTTTTGATTTGTAAACTTTTTGTTTTGTCTTGGCATTTTTTTTGTCTTATTGGTCTTTTGCTTGTTTCTTTTGATTTGCATTTTTGTGGGCCTTGTTTTTTTGTTTGTTTGTTTTGTATTGTCTTTGAAAGAGCGACAAAGAACATAATGATGGATAGGTTTGGAGGCGGGGACATCTGGGAGGAGGAGGAACATGATCAAAATGTGTTACGTGAAAAAAAAATGTAATCCAGTCCCATTTACAAGAGAAAACACATATGGGTGTGTTAGTGAGTGTTTGTGGATATGTTCGCAGAGTCATATACACAGACTCAAATGCTTATGTAAATGTACACACGTGTATGCACACACGCACATGTGCCTATGTATATAAGATACGCCTCGTAGCCATTTCAGGTTTCAAAGTGGTAGATTGGTAATTATTGCAACACGAGCCAAACAGCTGAAGGCTGTGATTAGCTGGTGAGTGCGAGGGGCATCGGAGAACCTGGCTCTTGTTCCAGAAGTACTTTTCAGTTCCAAACCAGAACCCACAGGCGACTGAGGATTTATTTCAGATGCTCACTGTGGTGCACTCTCACTTTAAAAAATTTATTGCGGGCTCCAAGCTTGTTAACAAAGATTTACCATTTGCTCCTGGCTAATTCTGAGGTTAACATCAACTGATTTTTTTTTTCAGCCCTTCATATAAACGCAAAGCTTAAAATCTTGGCGCCCCTGGCGGAGGACTTGGCTGAGAAATCATGCCTTGCTCTTCTGCCCTGTTCCTCTGCCATTCAAGAACCCCCCCCCCAACCAGTTTGAGTGTTTGGAGGATGTGAATTCCACAGAGGAGTGCCCTGTTCAACAGATAATCCTGTTGTAATGGTTATTACCACCTTCCAGCCCGCATGTCTCAGACAAAACAGAAAATGCATTCAGTGTTTGTACATCTTCCCAGAGGACTGTGAAGCAGGTTGTTGCCGACTCTAAACTGTTACCAGAGTTGCAAAGCTCAGACCCGGGTGTCCTGGCTGGTTCCCCTCACAGCTTCTCCTTGGGCTAGCCTGCCTTTGAGTCATAGTTTTGCGTTGTCCTGGGGTCCTGCTTTGCTGTTGGATTTGTTTGTCTGAGTATGTAGCCCCCATCTTCATCTCCCCGGCCTCCTAACTCACCCAGATGAAACCCAGCAGAGTGACTCATATTCCAGTGACCTAGGGCCACTGTCTGGCCAGTTTAATATTGGTGTGGTTCGCTGCTGGGCTCTTTTTCCATCGTGGACAGTTCCTCATTCTAGACATTTGGTAACAAATCGAAGTGCAGGAGCCATAGTACGTGCTGCAGCGCTCCAATCCCCTTAGCCAATTCATAATTGACTTTTAAATCATTTAGGTGCAAAAGCAAATAATAATAGCTCCTTGGTTCAGTAGCTAATAAATTCTAGCTCATGAAAACTGAGAGAGAAGGCTGAGCCCATAAAGATTAAATATTTATATAGATACTACACGCACAGTGACATATAAATGCGCACACACACACATTTTAGGCACTGCTGTTCATTTTTAATTCCTTGTGTGATATCCAATAGGAAAAAAAATTTCCAGCAGAGGAAAAAAAAATGAAAGGAAGATTTATGGCCTCCAAATTAATACAAGAAAACATCACTGTAATAGCTACCCTCTTACTGCGGAGCAGGGAGAGAGGAGATTCAAAAGATATTGAATTGATAAAATTATCTTTTCTCTATTGCAGGAAGGGTGAGTTAATATCCATAAAGAACTTAGAACTCCCTCGGTCATAAGGATGCCCTATAAATACAAACCATCATTATAATTTATTATTGAACAGAGTCCATTTTTTCATCTAAGCCATTTTTCAAACCCCTTGGAGCTCAGGCACCTCTGATGGGAGCCCTGACATTGAGCCAAAACACCTCTCCCAGGCACGGAGCAGCCATCCATCAGTTTAATGCGGGGGACACCTCGAAGCCAAAGCCCGAGCCCTAAGCAGGCAGGCGCGATGCTGTCCGCTTACTCAGGGCCCTCCACAGCTGCATGGTGAGCCGCAGTCACCGTGGTCCAGCTCCGTGGAGAGCTAGTCTTTCTACCCTCCACATCTTCCTCCAATAAGGGAGGCTTAGGCCAAGGGACCCTCACTTTTCCTTTCCAATCCCTGCTAGGCAGTGCCTGCTTCAAAGCTGTAACGGAGATTTCTAACTGTGAGATTTCGGCTTCAGTCAAGTAGCACCCCAGGAATGAAGGGTGCGCATGTGTCTCATTTCCAAACCCAGAGAAGAAGCTCCGGCGCACAGGACTACGGCAGAAAGGTTGGGGTCTGATCGTGACATAGATCTTTCCAGATTTAGGAGCTGTGGTGTGCTCAGTGGTGCAGCGCTTGCCTGGCCTTTGGAAGAGTCTGGGTTCGATCCCTGGCAACACCAGAGGACATCAAAAATAAAACAAACAAACAAAAAAGGAACTGGCGAGTTAGATTTATTCATTTGCGGCGCTGAGTCCATGCTGAACTGAGCATCTCCAAGGCTGGTGACCACGACTGCAAGATGGAAACTCACCTGACTCTTCAGATACCAGAACCAGTTTTATTTTATTTTATCAAGGAGAATGCCAGGAGAATGAAAAGGAAATCGGGGCTCTGCCTCCCCCTGCACGCCTTCCCAGTGTGGCTGGGCGGTCATGTGGATGTTAGCATCTTAACACTCATTAAGCTCTTCTCAAACATTGAACCTGCATTTTTTCCCCAGTCTTTTTTGTTACCTTGACATAACTTTCCTCCTCCCCCAGGAACAATGTGTGAACGAACACACACACACACACACACACACACACACACACACATCTTACTCATGAGAGTTGGGCCTGAAAGGGTAGGGCTAAATGAAGGCCATGCCAAGAAAAATCAGAGATTCTAGAATAATCCCTAGAGTTCATTTGTTTGATCCGGTGACCACTCCAGAATGTTTACCCAGGGCCTGTGGCCGAGCACCATGGAGCTCACTGGACCCTGACTCCCGGCTGCCAGCTTTGCCCCTCCCAAATGGCCTGGAGACACTTGAGAGTTCAGTCCTGGACCTGTTTTCTAATCTACTAAAACTTACTCCTTTTGTGACCTCATCTGCTCATTCTCGGGGTTTTAAAACACCATCCCTGTGCTGTTGACCTCACCCTTTGCCTCCGCAGCCTCCACTGTCTCCACTGTCCCCTGAAAGCCAACCTGGGGCATCCCCTTAAACAGAGTGGAGCCTGCAGAGTTTTCACACAAGCTAAGACACCTCTAACTCTAGCAGACAGCTTTTCCGTCCCCTTTGGCATCGCTCTCCAGCAAACTTGCTTGTTGGACTTTGATTTCTTAATTAAAAATTAGAGAAAATTCAATTTTTTTTTCTATATGGCATTTCTAATTATGGAAGCAAAAGTACTGGTTGTAGGAAAAAAAATAAAACAACAGAAAGCATAAAAAAGAACCTAAAGTCTACCCACAGCTTCACCACCCAAATATAGTCATTGTGAACATTTCGGTATTTTCTCCTAATGTTAGCATCAATGTATGTTTAAAGATTGGAGTCACATCTCTCACAGTTTCTGCTTTTCACTGTTTGGAGATATTGCTGTATCTGTGCCTTTAGAGATGGATTTTTAGTCCTTTGTGTTACAATAAACATCCTTGAACACAGCTGCTCTATGTGATTTTTTTTTCTGTCCCTACAGTGCTGAGAATTGAACTTAAAGCCGTATTTTGCTAGTTCACCACTGGGTTATGCCACAGCCCTGTTATTTCCCAAGAATAAATTAAGAGGTCCGGAGAGATGCCGTGGCACCTAAGAGCACTTGTTTTGCAGAGGATTCAAGTTTGAATACCAGCACCCACCCATAATTCCAGTACCAGTAGATCCAGTCTCCTCTTCTGATCCCCATGGTACACAGGTAAATACAGACCAAACATCCGCACGTGTAAACTTTCAAAAAATAATAAATATTATTTTAAAAGAACAAATTAAGAGTCATGAAGCCGTGTAGCTACAAAGCAGGAAAACGCTTTTCAGACCCATTAACTTAGGGGTGAATTGCTTTCCAATAACACAGTCAATTTACATTTAGCAGCTTTTGAAAGAATCTGATTTATTATATTCTCACTAACCCTAGGCATTGTCATTAAGCAAACAACAAAATAATGCAGTCTAACCCAGTAAGCAACACACAGCCTCTAACTTCAGATGTTTTAATTTCCTTACTAGCAATGCTCAACAATTTTTCACATGTTTTCTTCATTTCTTATTTTACGCATCAGACAGTGGTAAGCTTTGCTCGTTTTTCTTTTGATAGGTTTTGTGCATGCGTGGTACTATTCACCTCATCCCATCATACTAATAAGTACTGTTAAGATTTTCTCTCTTTACCTCCATCTTTCATTTGGTATCTTTGATACATATAAATTGTAATTTAGGAGGGTTTTTTTTTTTTTCCTTTTTCCTCTACTTCTGCCTGTGGCCCTAGAAAAATCTTTCCTCACTTTGAGAGCAAAGATGGGTTCACTTACATGTTTTCGGGAGCACTGTTTTCAAAGACATCCTGTCACAAAACAAAGATTAGAAAGTTGTTTCGGCAGGAGCCCACGTTAAACGTATTAGTACATATACATGTGTGCCCGAGCATGCGTGTGTACAGACACACACAGAGCGCAGGACACACGAAACGCAAGCTCAACAAGCCGGACCTTATCTGTTTAAATGCAGGAAAATTAAGAAGGACAGGAACAAGGAAGCAGGGTTGCTGTTCTTCAGCGGGCTCAGGGAGAGTGCCAGGGCACTTAAAGCAGTATTTGGTTCCTCTAACTTATCTATTTATCAGTTTTTGTTTTTTTGCTTTTGTTTTTTGTTTTTTTAAAGAAATAAAATCCCAGGGAGCAGAGGCATCTGGCAGGAACGCTTTAAATGTGTAAACGGTCATGTGACACTCAACAGGGCTACTTCTGAGAAAGGCTTTGGTGCATTGATTTCAACGTTGTGGGAATAGCCGAGCCTTTGTGCACACAGGCTAAGATCGCTTCAGCATCTCTCGGCAGAATAGTTTATGATACCGTTGGCATCTATGTGGCCTGGCATTGCCATGATGCCATTAAGGTACTGGTATGTTAGCTCAGGGGGTAAGAATTCTTGCCACCAAGCCTGAAGACCTGAGCTTGAGACCCAAGACCCACATGGTAGGACAGAAACCAATCCCTGCAAGTTGCCCTTTGGTTTCTGCATGCATGCCAATAGCACGTGCATGTGCGAGCATTTGTGCGCGTGCACTCGCACACACACACACACACACACACACACGCACACACACACACACACACACACGCACACACGCACACACGCACACACACACGCACTTTTAAATGTAATTGTCAGTGTCATTAAATAGCACCAGACTGTGTGTGTGTGTGTGTGTGTGTGTGTGTGTGGAATAATAGAGATCACACGTAATGTTTACACATATATGTGTAACTTATATAAATGGTCTGAGAGGATCGTTTGCTTAATGGCGCTGGGGACTGAACACAGACAGACACACACTCTCCCGCTGAGGTTCCTCAGTCCCTATATACTCTTGGGAAAGACAATTGCTGCATGCCTGTCTGACTGCTTACCCACCATAAGTGCCCGACTCAATGGCCTCATGGTCCAGTGACCTTCATGTCCTTAAGGGGATTCACTGTGTCTTGGTCCAGACACCTACCCGAACTTGAAATCCCTCTACCCTGAGTCTTGGTTCCCTACAGTCCATGATAGCCTGATCTTCTGGCCGGGCCACCTTTCCCCTTTTTGTCCACAAAAGCGTTATACAGCTGGCCTAAGAGGTGGCAGGATCCCCTCTCCAGGCATCTGAAGCCGCTGGTGTCTCCAACCCTTATCTGCACAGGCGTCTCCTAGGCGGTGTTAGAGGAGCTCCATTTCAAAGCCATTCCCTAAAAGCACTGCTCAGACTTTCTCCTACTGACTCTGGGTGGCTCTGTCTCCAGTGAAGAGCAGGTGTCCCAGCACCTCCATTGCCTCCTTCGCCTTCTGTCTCCTCCCTGCTAGGCCCCTCCGCCCCCTTCTTCCTGAGAGCAGCCACAGCCTGAGCTTGGATACTGTTTTGAGAAAAAAGCGGGGTTCTTCCTGCCCTCCGTTATGATTTCAAGCGAGGCCACCTGGTCACGGGGCTGCTCCGTGGAGCAGGGAGTTTCCCTTCTTGGGGGTATCCTGCAAAGGCTAGCTTGGTCAGGACACAGTCTTCTTGCAGAATGGGGGACCCCTGACCAATGGGCTCTTGGTGCTTTGGGGAGGAGAAGGGCGGTGCAGAGGAGGGACTTAAACTCTGTAGCCTAGCCAGCTGTACACATTTGATCTGGGCTTATCTCTCTCGGGGGGGCTCTGCCTGCACTGCGAAGCCCACCCTGCCCCCAGCCTATCAGACAGAGCTATATGAACCGGAGATAGCCCATTGCCCCCTTCCTAAATGTTTCTTTCCGATCTAGTTTGTGAGATAAGCCTGCCTGTGAGATAGATGAAGATACGAACTCTCAGTGCCCTCCTTCTACTGGCCCTGGGTCTAAGGATGGGACTGGGGCTGGGGAAAGGGAGCCAGTCTCCAACTAGTTACTGCCTGAGCCTTTAAAGTCAGATTGTAATCTCCTTCCCCTCCACCCACCCACCAGCACAGTCAACGCATCCTGACACACCTGCTTGGCTGGGGGTGGGGAGCAGCGGTAGAGGAACATGCTTAGTTGATATGTGAGGAGAAAAACTCTGTTCCTGGCCGCAGAGTCTAACTGGAGTCCCAAAGACATTTCCAGGTAACGAAGACCAAAAAGGAACAACGAGAGTCTTGCGCGCGTGCACCCACCCACACACACACACACACACACACACACCTTTGTAAGGGCAACACCCCTGCCTTGGAGAATTGGTCAAGCCTAAATTTGAGTGGGAAATACTGAACACAAACAGGATAACGGCATCAAAACTTTAGCGCACAAACACTCCCAGACGCTTCTAGAATTGTGCTAGAAAGAATCTGGGGCTCTGGGGAGATAGCCCACTCAGTAAAGCACTTATGTGGCAAGTGTGAGGAGCTGAGTTCAATCTCCAGGGCCCACGAAGGAAAGCTGGGCATGGTTGCACATCTTTATAAACCCAGCTCTAGGGTAGTGGAGTCTGGTGGATCCCTGGGGCTTGGGGGCTTGCTGGTTATTCAGCCAACAGATTTCATTAGCTCCAGGCCAGTATGAGACTCAAAAAAGAGCAGGTGGACAGCTTCTGGAGGACACCCAAGGTTGTCGTTGGACCTTCACACATAAAGCATGCACACGTGCGTTCGTCTGTGCCTCCTCTCCAGCGCACACAGACAGTCTGGGAGGCAGCTGGAGGAGTTTTACAGTGGCCAATGATGGAACAACACACACATCAGTAAGACAATGTGCTATCCTAAAAGGTGTAGGTATGGTTAAGTCCACGCTTTCATCATGAACCCCAAAACATCACCTTTAAGGATGATGGAAAACAGTTTTTTAATAGATTTTCCTGATAAAATTCACTCAGATTATAAGATTGTTAGCATATACACAGGAAAAACAATATAATACACCCACCACTCAATATCGACGATCAGTTTGTGGCTGTTCTTGTTCTGCAGTCACTCAACAGTCTCTTGGCCACTGCATTGCTTTGAGGCAAATGGCCCGAGCCATATCATCTTATATAAGCAAATCATTGTAGATAAAGAAAGGAGTCCAGCATTTATCCTGAGTATGAATCGGGGTAGCCAGATAGATGAGGAGGGACCATTCCTACCCCTCAACGAAAAAAGAGATCACTCCTAATGAAACAGACACTCTAGGCAATGGTTGCTCATTGGCTCTTAGCATCACGGAGAAAACATGTGTGAGACGTCGTCATGTGTGAGCCTCACAGAAAGCGCACCAACCGCCTCCTAGCGTTCTTTCTAGAAGCATTCTAGCAAGCAATTCTAGCAGCAACCCGAGCCACCTCAAGTCTCCATGTATATTTATGAGGGGAAAGAAAGAAGGCGTTACAGAACGGCACACATGTGCAACCAGGGAAATCCAGACTAGCGGAAACTCCTAACAACTTGGCTTCCTCAATGATTGCAATTCAGCAAAGGGGAGCTAAGTGAGTGAGGGGAGCAGGAAGGAGCCCAGAGATTCAAGAGTCAAAGAAATATATATGTCCGTTGGGGCAAACAAATTGTAAAGTTAAAACAGAGAAGAATAAGGTAGTTGGAAAAAAAAAAACACTGAAATATCAGGTAGATAATTGATGATATTAAGAAATTATTGTAAATGGGGGGACGGGACAATGGTGTTGTGGCATGCTTTTTAAAAAGAACCTTTGCTAGGTATGTGGCTTGTGACTGTAATCCCAGCACTCAGGAGTCTAAGGCAGGAGGCTGGCCCGGGCTACCCAGCAAGATCCTAACTCAAAAACCAAAAACAAAACAGAACTTATTCTAACAGGTGGTTTGGCCCTCTTCTTGCTAAAATAGCACCAACTCCTCCCATGGGCCTGCAAGGTAACAAAAAGCAGGATAAACCCCAAAACCTCTGCCTTCATTTTATGTCTGTCTCCTTCACTTAGGGCCAGGTTCCTGATTAACTGGGCACACAGGCATGCTAATCGTTTAAGGAATGTGTGCTAAAGCCTGGGGATACCCACCTATGTCATCACTCTTCAGGGCTGACGACACAAAGTCAACACTTACTGTCAGCTTTTATAACTCATTCCAGACCCCAGAAAGCGGCTGAGAGTCTCCTGCCATTGTCTTAAGCCTCCCATCACTTCGGATTTCAGGAACAGAGAAGCCCCACAGACATCACCCCAGAACGAGGTCAGGCCCCAGCAGGAGCAGTTGCCCTGGGCTTGTTCCCTTGACAAGGATTTCTCCATGGCCGCTTTGCAGAATCTGAGCTGAGTCAGTGAGCAATGAGAGCCACACGTTGGCCAAGACTGCTTACTTACAGACATAATCCTCCCCCTGCATTCAAACACGAAGCTCATGTCGGTCCCCTGAAGACAGGCTAAGACCCTCGGTTTCTGTCTTGCTCCAAAGGACCACTGTAAGCTCCTTCCTGCTCTCCCTGGGGCGAATGGCCAGACTTGACATGTTAGAGACCCTGGAGTCCGGCCTCTGGCTCAGGACTACTTACATCACACTACATTAGTGTGCATTTTGAGAAACGCACACTAAGGTGTGTGCATATGGTTTATTGTATTATTTCCTCTACCTTCACTCTTTTTTGAAACAAAGGAAGTTACCCTAGGAAGCTGTCCTGGTTTCTGCCATTTAGGCGTCAAGTTTGGAAGCTTGCTGAACAATCTAGATGGAATTTTCCCCATACCCTTGACTGCCCCTAAGATGTGAGTGAGCATCTTGATGGTGGGCTCTGCTCCTCTGGCTTCGGTTGTCCCTCTGGGGCACCAGGAAAAGATCTGGTTCGCTGTGTGCTCGCTCACCCCTTCCGGAGTTCTGGGTTCTATGTCAGCAGTGTTTGGATAGCATCAGGATAAAATAGCTTAGTGTCTGTGAATCCATCTGTCGTGGTTACTTTTCTAACGCTGTGCAGAGGCACCACGACCAAGGTGACTTATGGAAGAAAGCATTCAACTGGGTGAGAGTCCATGATCATCCCAGCAGGGAACATGGCAGCAGGCATGACACTGAAGCAGGGTGAAAGCTGAGCTCTGGTCCACAAGCCCGAGGCAGACAGACAGGTAACTGATAATGAAGAAGAGGTTGGGCAAATGTGCCCACTGCATTGCGTGCATGGGCAAGTGTCTATGTGATGTGATGGTGGGGGGCCCCTCAGGGTGTGTGGGGACCAGTGGAGCAGAGCTGGAACCCGAGGACAGAAGCACCACTGAGAGCCGGGTGGACCTGGCTCCAAGCCCTACTTCTGCACCTTCTCTACTTGTGAAAAGAGGATAAAACATAGCAACTCCTGTGAAAAGGTTGTTGTGGGGATCCAGTGAGTTAATATAATGTCAAATGCTTTAAATGGCCTGGCTGGTGCTACCTAATCAATAACTGTTAGATTGATATCACACACACTGCTGTGAGAAAATGAACTAATATGGTTTACTAGAGAGAAATAGCAAAATCCAAATGGCGTGTGCTGGGGTTCTAATTTTGTTTTTACTTTTTAAAGGTTCTTTAAAAAAAAGAATGATGTGTATGTGGGGGTGGGGGTGGGGTGGGGGTGTAGCATGTGTGAGCGTGTGCCCACAGAAGCCAGAAGGGAGCATCGGATCCCACGGAGCTATTCACGGATGGTTGTGAGCCATGGTCCAGGGGTGCTTGGAACCAGACTCAGGTCCTCTGGAAGAACCCTCCGGCCCCCGGTTTCTATCTTCATTTGTTTATTTTTGAGACGAGTTCTCACTGTATTGCCCAGGCTGACCCCAAACTCATGAGGCTCAAACAGTCCCTCCTACCTCGTTCTGCTGAGTGGCTGCCAACATACAGGTGTGCCTCCACGCCCGTACTGCACGTTTTCTTGATAGATTGCTTTGTAAGTGGAAAAGATCTTTAATGTGCTATCTATTTCAAAAAGGCAAAGCCTCCCAAAAATTGTCCTGTGATCCTAATTACTGAAAAGGTTTAAACCATCCTGGCACTAAAAAGTATCCATCCCATCTGGTCAGTGGCTGGCTAGGCTGCTAGTCCCAACCGAGTCTCATTGTGTTTGTGAGTGGCCTGCAGAGATAAAGTCTAAGAGGAGCTACGTGACGGCCACGGTGGATACCCTGCAGAGATGAAGGACCAGGTTTGTTCCTGTACTCTTCTCTTCCCTGCATTTTAGAATGCTCTGAACTCTCTGTCTACTGTTTTGAAGATGGGGGGTGTGGGGTATGGTGGGACTATCCGGAAATGAAGGCTAAACTGAGAACCAAAGGCGGTCAGTGTAGATCAGCCCGAAGCCTCCGGATGCCTGCTCCCCTGGTTTCCACACGGTGACCACACGGTGGTGGCCATGATCTGTTGAGACAGCTCTGCTTGCATTCACTGCCCAGCTCGGCCTGATGGTGGCTGTGTCCTTCCCTCTGCTCAAACTACCCAGGAATTCGGGTTTGGGTTTGCATACGCTGAATCCCTACCCCTCACGCCACCGTGTGGCTTCAGGGCCTCTCGCTGTGGTTAGGCTCTTTTCCACTTATGTCAACTGTAAATGTCCCTTCTAGCCAGCCATGTCTGCTTCTTTGGGGACTAAGTGATACCTGCCATTCTTAGACCTCTTTGATCCATCACTTGGGACATCGACCCTCCATCAGTCAGTGTCCCTCAGAGATTCAAGACTATCTCTTCTACCTGACCTCCCTGCCAATGTCCATTCTTCACCTGCACCAAATAACTCATCGTGACTATGTCGTTCATTCTTCCTGGTGCTGAGTCTTGCCTCTTTCATCCGGGGCTGATTTTCTTGTCTGTGGCACTGGTTCTCCACTTCGGTCTTGTAACTCAATGCTCCAAACCAAAGCATCTAATTTGGTGCTGAAGCCATGCTCAGAGTCCAACACCAGCTCCAGCTGGACCATTGTCACCCATTTATGAGGTCTGGTGTCTTAGCCCCAGAGTTTGCAGACACCAAGAACAGAAGAGGCAAATATCCAGTGGCTGCTCAAAGGATAGTAAGGCCACCAGCTAAAACAGACTTGTCAGTGTAGGCCTGCCGTTAAGACACCATTTGCTCAGATGCAAAGAAAACTCAGCTTCCTCACACTACGCTGAGATTAGAGTTGTTGACCTATACCCCAGCTAACACAGGCCCACACTAGGCTCGTGCAAAGGAAAACTGCCAGATATGTGAACACCTGCTGCTGCTTTAACTCTAGGGACCATCTCCTCTTCCCACCCGGTTCCCTGACAGCCAGGAGCTCCCTTCATGCTCAACCAGCCAAACAGCCAATACAGGATCTTATCCAGCTACAGAAGCTCAGCTTGGGGGTTCTTATACCAGCTGGAGCAGGTGAACAGTGGCCATTGTGGGGTTATCTGCGGTTTAAAGACACTGAGGCTATTTTGGAAGATGGTTTCAGCGGGACCCTTTAACCATTCGAGTCTTCAGCCCATTCTGCATTAAGCAAAAGTGAAGACACATGTTCCAACCACACAAGGCAGAGTTAGTTAGCTATTAAAAGAAAAGAGAAAGACTTGAGAGTCTTTTATAACTTTGCTGTCGAAATGACCTGGTTATGAATTTATCTGCTCTATGGCTGTCTGTAACGCGTCTGCGTTGAGGCTGTGAGTGCACATGTGCTCACTGTGCCATGCTGTGTGCATGAGGGTCAGAGGCTACCGTTGGTATCGATCCTGACCTTCACCTTCACTGTCTTAGGCCAGACTCCTAGTGCTGGCTCTCAACCACTGCCCGCTCAGAGATGTTGAAAGATAATTGATAGTTACAGTTAGCTCACACAACTTAGGAACAGCTTCTATTTAAAATGTGCAAGCGGAAAGAAAGCCTCCACTGAAACCACTCTCACTCGTGTGCCTCCAGAATTTTCCTTGACTTGGAAGTATTCTGTCTGTCAGGTAAGAGTTTCTGAAACTTCAGCTAACAGAGATAGAACTCACATTCAGCGAGGCTGAGGCTGAAAGGAAAACTCAGAATACCTGCTCTGATCGTTTTGTGCGAAGGGTCTTATTTCTTCTTTAGAACCCTAAGCTTCCTGACGAGTTCACAAGACCAACGGCAGTGAGCGCAGGCGCTTCAGAAATTGATAGATATTTGATATTCCAGGTGGGTCAAAATGGACCCTGATGCCAGCTTCCTCGGGAAAAGGCAATGGAGGTCACGTCATGCTCATCCCTCTTTCGGATCTGGTGGAGGCTAGCCACGTACTCCTGTTAGCTTTCTTTATGAGGGACACTGAGGCACAGAAGAGCACACACATGTAAGCACACCTAAACACACACAGCAGGCTGGTCTCTCCCACAGGGCTTGCCATTGCTGGGCTGAAGCCCACCAGGTCAAGTCTCCATGTCATAGAGTCCCCATTTCTTTTGAATGGTGCCTCTGTGGTATGGTTTCAGTGGGCTTCTATCCTCTCAGATGGTTCCCAAACACTGCGTTGACACCTCTTTCCTTCCCCTTTCTTCCCATGTCCCTTTCTAGCCCTCACTTGCTGCAGAAGCATGGGTCCTGCTGCTAGGCCACTTGCTGACCCTTAAGAGCTAGGAGGAAGGACCCAACATCAGAGAAAACCCAGCTAGTACAGAAGAGGCAGCAGCTGCCTGGAGCCACCTGGAGGTGGGCTGGGTCTCCAAGTATCCACAGACAACCAGAGAAAGACTTCAAGGAATCCTTTTGAACTCAGGTCCCAAGGCTCTGCCTCTCTTCTAAGGACCTATGCTTCCCACCCTGGGGAACGGGAGGTGATTGCTTTTGCAAATGGAACTCACTCCTCTAGGACAGAGATGCAAAGCTGAGAGGTCCTGGTTCCCACCGTTTCTGAGGTGTCTAATCCAATTGGAGCGTCTGCAGGCTGTGTACAGGGCCTGGCTACCGTTCTGAGGCCTTTTAGGTGGTGCACTGTGGTGGCAGTGAGACAATTTGGGTCCCCCTCAGGGACCTGAAGGAGTAACTGCTCTTTCCTTCCTGCCTATTCTCTCACCACATTTAAACATCCTTCTGCCCTTTAGAAAGACTCACGCTAGTTTCTCCCACGAGGAAGCCGGCATTTATCACAGCCTCGTGTCCCAGCTCTGGTCATAAACATTTGTCTTGCTTCATCCTCGGAGCTTGCTTAGGGAGGTAGTTCTTACTGTCCCTATACTACTGTTGAGAAACTGAGGTTTAGAGCAACAACGTCACTTGCTCAAAGTCCCCTAGCCAGTGGGCAGGGACTTCTCCAGTGAGCGAGAGCCACGTCCCCTGCGGCACAGCGAAAGGCACGGCAGATCTGTCCCATGATGACGATGGTAAAAGTACCTGGCATACAACATTTTGTGCTAGGCTCTTTTTAAAATTACAGTTAAGACAGGTCTGTAATCCCAGCACTCTGGGAGGCAGAGGCTGGAGGATATCTGTGAGTTTGAGGCCAGCCTGGTCTACAAAGCGAGTCCAGGACAGCTAAGGCTACACAGAGAGACCCTGTCTCAAAAAAAAAAATTAAAAATATATTTATGAGTGCAGGCGTGAGCATCTGTGGCACACAGCTGGCAGTCAGGAGACAACTTTCAGAATCCAGACCTTTCCTTCCACTGCGTGGGTTCTGGGGACTGAACTCAGGTCGGGCTGAGCCATCTCGCCAGCTCTGCAGCAGTGGTCTTTAGCTCTGAATTTGAGGCATGCACTGAGGCCAAGAAGTTCTCTCCCCCTTCCCTCCCCGGCACAAAATCCCTATAGCCACTTCCTGAAGAGGTAGTCACTGTGTCTGCCCGGACTGCCCACAGCAAGCAGCCCGCTGCACTGCCTCTGCTGCCTGGGTGGGGTGCCAGTGCCGTGGGCTAGGCTGGTGCCGGGAAGTGCCGAGAAGCCAGTGGGAGTACCAGCCACTGGTGTAACCCTCTCATTCATCTCGGCATCAGCCCAGGCAGGAACCATCACCCCTTTGACTCCTTCTTTCTTTGGAAGCAGCTTAGCCTTTTCGAGTCTGATTGTTTCATCTCTGGAGAGCAGACCCCTGTCCATCTGCCCCCCCACCTCTGCTGTTGGGGGCTGTTGGAGGCAGCTTGTGGCTATCAAGGCTGCTTTAAGCTCAATCTTGAGAACAGGGAGGTTTCTCCTGACTCTGAGGCTTCCTTCTGTATTCCTTGGCCCTTGAGGAGATCAGAGCCGAGGGTCAAGGTTCTCGAGGATAAGAACTTGCTGGGAGCCTCTAGCTCAAACAGCTCAAAGCCACATGTCACAGGCAGCGCCCTCATTACTGTAAGAGAACAGAAGTGGCAAGTCTTTGGGTGCTGAGGGGCACTAGTCCTGCCTCCAGAAGGGTTTGGAGTTTGAAGAGGATGCCTAACAGAAGAAAAAAATGAATGAAAAGGATGTGGATAGTCACAGACTTCAACCTTACAGACAAGACCAGGTGTGATGGCATTTTTTTCTTTCAGGTAGAGGCTGAGGGACACATCCCAAAGGCCACCACTCTTCCAGGCTCTGTCCTTTAAGTTGGTGGGACCTGAGTGTCAGGGGTTTGAGGAACCCGGGAAATAATATGTAATCCAGGCTTACCCTGTAAATGACAGGCAGAGGAGTCACAGTTCTCATGGGAGGAGGAGGGAGCTGGGCTCCTCACGCTCCACCATGATCATTCTTGCCTTGGGTCTTTTCTGCGGTGTGTGCACCCTACTAAAGGAGCCATGTGGAGTGTCACATGCTTGTAATCCCAACTCTCAGGGGCAGAGGCAGGCAGATCTATGAGTTCAAAGCCAACCTGGTCTACAAAGCAAGTTCAGGACAGCCAAGGCTACACAGAGAGACCCTGTCTCAAAAAAAAAAAACAAAAACCAAAACCAAACAGACTCCGAGGGAACCTTATGATGCGAAGAAGAAGCGTTTGGGAAGAGCAGCAGGTTAGCCCATCATGGGCAGATAGCCATAGCCTGTGTCAGCTTTGTCTGGGCGCTGTAAAGGCTGGGTGCTCAGAGACCATCCGGTGAGCTGCAGCTGCTAGTGACTCAACGAGACTGAAGGAGAAGGACAAAGTGGACAGGCAGAGAGGGGCTGGTTCTGGGTGGAGGCCCGGGAAATGGCCCACCCAGTCCCTGTCTCTCCCGATCTCCTGTGAGTGAGCTCTGTTTAAGCAGCGCTGGCTGCTGGCAGGCATGCTGGGGAGGACAGTCTCTGCCTGCTGTGGCTTACAAGGTGGCTGGAACAGTGAGGCAGGACAAAGAGGTTGACGCTCTAGGACCCCTCTTAGCAGTCCCGTCCCTAGACTCAGATCCCGTCTTTAGCAGACACGGTCATCTTAAGCCCTTCCCACAAGAACGGCGTGGATGTGGTCCCTCTTACTTCCGGTTGCACTCCAGAGGGGGGCGGGGCAGGGGATGGGGTAGGATGGATGAAGATGAGGCTGGCAAGGAGCTAAGCGTGGGTCCCCCCAAGACCAATCCGGTTACAACGAGAATGACTAGAAGGCTGGAGAGAGCTAAGAGTCACGCGATCCACCTTCTAGCCCTATCCTGCCGTGTGGCACTGCTGTCTGCACCGCTCCTCTGAGTCAGGCATGCTCTGAGGGGCTAACGGCCTCAGCTCTGCTCCCGAGACACAGAGGCCGGGTGAGCAGCGCGGAGAAGCCGGTGGAGGGAGACACCTTTCAAGCACAGACCAAGAGACTCCCTTGGTTCTTAGGCCAGTGTCCTCAATTTTTCTGGATAAGAAATCAGATTCAAACATGGCGTCTGCTTGGATCACTGCAGCTGAAGAGGCACAGAGTACCGCGCTGTAGACGTGGAAAAAGGCGAGTCACTTTACGTCACGGCCTTCTAGCTGGGATAGGGCAGCTAGTGGGAAAATTAGCAGCTCAGGCTGCTGGTGGGAAAATTCAGTAAAGCGAGCCTAGGTGTCCCCAGGCCCTGCCCCCTGGGCCAGCACCCCGGCAGAGCACGGCAGCCAGCTGTGTGATGTGGCAGACGTGCCACCAATGGCGCGAAGGTCACTTTCTCACGCTAGAGGAAGGCTTGTCTCTGCCACCACATCCTTCCTCATCTTGCAGGCCTCGCTCTCTGCCGAGAGGGTCAGCGCAGCAACCCCGCTCCCCCAACCCACACCCTCATGAAAGCACTCTGATGCTAACACTGACCGCTGGGATCCCCTCTCTCCTTCCTGTGAGTAGAGGAAGGAGGTACCCATGCAGAGGAGGCCAACCAGGCCAGAGTCCCTGAAGCTTCTGACCCACAGTGTCCCTAATCACCCACTTTTAGGTGGGTCTGGCCCCCCGGCCTCCCTTGGCACTTTATGGAGTCTTTTCACGGCAAGACAGAACAGCACGAATGGAGACCCAAAGAGCTGTAAGAAAAGGCTAGCGTCCTCGCCCCATAATATTAATCCTTGCTTTGTTCTCTTCAGGAGCTCACTCAGTCTCCTACTGCCTCAGTTTCCCCATCTGTCAGGAGGAAGTGACAGTCACTATCTCCGTGGGGATACAAATGACATCATAGTGAGGACACTATAAAATGAACATCAGGATATAGCGATCAGAGGTTATCATCATACACTGTGAAAATAATTAATGAGTTAAAGAGAAATTACTCGGGGAGCTTCGTTGAAGGACAGGAAAGTGACTTCACCCAGGCCATCTAGATAGATAGAAGACCATGGCAGCGGGGTCCTCACTGGGGGAGAGTAGTGAGGCTCAGCTTGAACACAGCATGGGCAAGTGGGCATTTATAACCGCACATGGGGGGGAGTGTCAGTGAGAGAGATTCTGGCTAAACTGATCTCACAGGATCCCTGCTGAAGACAAACGGCAGAAGGAGACGACCCCGGGGGACCATGGAAGACAGGACCCTTCAGATTCTGAGATGCTGAGTGTGACCAGGTGTCAAGGGAGTTTCTTGCTGAGTTGACAGCAAGAAAGAGTCTTAGTGTTTTATAAAGCACTCATGGACCTAGGCGAAAGCCGGAAATCTCACTAAAGCTGCTCAAGCAGAGACCCTCTGTCAGTTGACATAATGGTGATTCTGAAACATTTTGGGAAAGAAAAAAAAAAAAAAGACCCCAAAGACCAGCACCAGAGTAAAACTAAACAGTTCCACCTGTGTGCACCTGCATTTCAGTTCTGCAACAGTAGCAGCTCAGGGACACCAGGGCCACTGAGCAGGGTCTAGGCTTCTAGGGGGCTGATTGCTGTTATTGGGGACCAGCTTCTTCTGTCAGGGCAAGGGTGAGTCTTTCCAAGCTTTTCATTTAGCCCACACCTCATGGAGAAGCAGCTTGCAAGGCAGGGCCGAGCCGTAGACTGAATTTGTGAGGTTTTAACTCCTGGCAGCCAACAAAAGACTAATAAAATCTGGGCCAGGATTTTCCCAAGAGGGACTTGTCACCATGGAATAAAAATGAAACAGAAAGGAGAGAGCTTTTGGAAGAATTTCTCTCCCTCATCCTCGGTTGCTTTTGTGTGACAGTTGAAAATACATGTGGTGCTAAATTACTGCTCCATCCCTTTCTTTGAAAATGTTTATTCAAATAGGATGAAATGTTATGGGGGCTTTTGTGGCTAGGAACAGGGTTAATTAAAGATTTCCTGCCGGCTTTGTGAGTAGGTGACACGCTATTGAGATGCCCCGTCTATTTAGTCCGCTCTGTTCGCTTTTCTTTCTATTCATCCAGCTGGTGGTGAAATTCCATGGAAATTTGACTCTGCACAGGGGTATGAGGGGGAGTGCTGTCAATCCCCTACGTGCCGTGTTTACCAAGGAAAGTAGTGTTGGGGGGGCTTGAGGACCCAAGTCCTGTGGAGCACAGGCCTGGATCTGGGTGCCTTTCCTCAAGGTCTGTAAAATATGATGGGGCTGCAGAAAAGAAGCTCCCAAGCTCCTGGCCGGGGATTTTCAAAGGAAAAGTCCACCGCTGTGTGCAGCCTCCTGAAACAAAGGCCCAGGGCAGCCCCTTTGGAGCTCAGCCTCCCCCACCCCCCACCCCCGTTCTCACAGGCAGTTTCCCTGGCATGAAAGGGCTGTGTGATGCAGTTGCTCCTTCAAAAAGCAGTTTTAAAAATGCATGAAACCCAAGATGGAATGCCACCCAGTCCGGCCCCTACCCCAGCCCTGCGGAGGCACGAGCAGCCAGGCCAGCCAAGAAGCCATTGAAGCCTGCCTTCTGCCCCCTGAGGCACACACCCAGTTAAGGGGCCTATCACACATCCCCTCCACTTTGACCTTCTGACCCCAAATAGGATCCGTGGCTTGTTCCTCTGGCAGATCCTCCTGCTGTGGACACAGTCAGTGTCCCTGAGCAAACGTAGGCATACGGGACTCCTGCCTGAGAGCTGAGCGGCAGCCAGCTGCAGTTACGAAGGTGTCTGCAGAGCCTGTCACCTTTCTGCCTCCTTGCTCCACTTAAGCTTTTCTTCTCCCAATTCTTTACACACCATCTTCTCCCTTCCTTCTTTTGATCATCATCTCTGAAGGACCATCCGTATGCAGTTACAATATTATTGTATGTGTTAAAATTATTAGTTTGTTAAAATAGCACGCTACATTTACAGTAGCACTTGTTTGTCCCTTCCTTCCTTCCTTCCTTCCTTCCTTCCTTCTTTCCTTCCTTCCTCTTGGCAGGCTGTCACTGTGTAGTCCTGGCTGGTTTGCAGTTCGCAATATAGACCAGGATGGTCTTGAACTCCTAGAACGCCACCTGCAGCTGCCTCTTGTGTGCTGGCATTAAAGGTAAAAAAAAAAAAAAAATCTTCATTTCAGGTGTTCAGATATTAAGATCACTTCACCCTGGTCTGAATGGCTATGATGGAAAGTCAGAATCAAGTGTTGGCAAGGCTGTGGAGAAATTGCAGCGCCAGATGGTATTGATAGGAAAGTAAAATGGCACAGTCGCCAGGGAAGACAGTTTGGTGGTTCTTGCACAAGCGCAAATTCAGCTATTACACAACGTAGCAATCCTACTTCTAAGGACGTATCTAAGGAGGATGGAAAACACACAAAAAGGCCTCTGTATGTGCACGCTCTTCAACGCTGTCTATCCCTCGGGGGATGGCCGAACAAGACGGGGTCAGTACACACAGCTGGAACATTACTCGGTCTTTAAAAGACGAAGATTCTGACATGCACTAAAGCAAGGATGATCCCCAAGGACAGCATGCTAAAATAAGGAAAGTTGCGAAATTTCAGATACTGTATGATTCTGCTTATATAAGGTACGCATGGAAGTAAAAAAAAAAAAAAAAAGAAAAATCATAGAGACAGAAAGTAGAAAGGTGGGTGGGGGTGGAGGGGAGTGGGGTGCTGGAGGCTGGTGGGTATACGGTTTCAGTTTTACAAGATGAAAAGATGCTAGGGACAGACCGTTGCTCTAAAGAACAAGTGCACTTAATACCGCGGAACTGTACCCCCGAAATGGCTAATGTGGTAAATTTCATGTTGTGTGTGTTTTACCACAAACATTTAAACCTGAAGCAAAATATTAGAGGCGTATGTCATTGTCTTAGGCACCAAATTTCCTAATATGCCATTATCCTGAGATGCTCAGGGGTCACTTGTTGGAGGGACCAGGAGAAGCAGAGGAGGCGGACAGGAGGCGGTGCTAGGCTTAACCCTGGCAGCACCAAGCATCGCAGGAACCCTCGACTCTGCCATTCTCCCATTGTCTGTTAGCGACTTCTTCGGGTCCAACCTTTTCCGCTGCTCTCAGAGATAAAGGTCGACGCCCGCTAGTGCGTTTGAAGTTTTGTGTGTTCACGAAGAAAGAAAACAACAGGTCGGTGAACTTGCAGCTTCTGAGGAGCTGGGAGGGGACTTTTCCTTTCAGTGTCTTCCCTTAAACAAACCTCCCCAGCCAGAGTCAGGCCCAGCCGGGAGACACCTTCCCCCAACCTCCTTCCTGAGCTGGCAGGTGGTCCCTGAGAGGAAGTGGGAAGCCACTGAAATCCAGCTCACAGGGATCCCTTGGTGGGTATTGGGAGGAAAGCAGAACCCATGCCTGCTTTGTCAGGACACCAGGGTGGTGGTGAACCCGGAGGAGTGGGTCCCAGAGCCCACTGGCGACAGCGAAGCAAGCAGGGGCGCAGGGGACCAGAGTACTTTTTGGAGTGAATGTCATTGTTCTTCCTGGCAGGTGGGAAGTATCTCCTGGTGTTCACTGTCTCCAACATGGCCCCGTTTGCTCTCTTCTCCTCCTCTCTGTCTCCTGACTTTCTCCACTTGTCCCTTCGGTTTCATAGGCTTAGTGTAGGGTAGCTTGTCCAGACTTACACATTTGCAAGCGGCAGAGCTGAGATATGAATCCTGAGAGTCCAGCTGCAGAGCCCAGATGCATTGCTAGGTTACTTGGTTGTTTTTGTTTTGTTTTGCAACAATTCCTTCTTCCTCCACTCATTTCCCTTTCGTATTTCCTCCACTCACCCTTTTTCTCTGACTGAAGAACTGAAGGTCCACCATGTTGGTAGGAGATTGGGTTTGTGAGCGTGTGGGAGTGGGCTAGATGGTGACTGACAGGCAGAGAAGAGGGCTACCAGCATTCAGTTATGACAACACGAACGCAGAGCTCCATCATTTTCTTCCTTCCTTCCTTCCCTCTCTCCCTTCCTTCCTTCCTTCCTTCTTTCTTTCTTTCTTTCTTTCTTTCTTTCTTTCTTCCTTTCTTCCTTCCTTCCTTTCTTTCTTTCTTTCTTTCTTTCTTCCTTTCTTCCTTCCTTCCTTTCTTTCTTTCTTTCTTTCTTTCTTTCTTTCTTTCTTTTCTTTCTGTTTTTTTTTGTTTGTTTTGTTTTTGTTCTGTTTTTTTGTTGTTTTTCTTTTTTGAGACAGGGGTTCTCTGTGTAGCCCTGACTGTCCTGGAATCATTCTGTAGACCAGGCTGGCCTCAAACTCACAGAGCTCCACTTCCTCTGCCTCCCGAGTGCTGGGATTACAGGTATGTGCACCACCACCTGGCTTCCATATTTATTTGCCTTTTTTTCCAGAAGGATCTTACCTAGCATTTCTACCCAAAGATCTCGTGCCATGGACACTTTAGCATCAAATGATATGCCCACAGCCCCCCCCAAAACAGACCTCATAATTCCACAATTCTTCCTGTTCTGAGTCCTCCCATAGATGAGGCTCCGTTAGGTTTCCTCATCTAGAATCAGTAAGTAGACCCACGTGTTCTCACTTGTGTCTGCAGGAGCAGCCCTGGGAACCTGATCCCTCTTCCTGGCCTTGGAACTAGGGGCCAGGACTGCAATGGGTCCTTAGGTGGCAGCACCAGCAGGGGCCTTGACTGGGCAGGGGTGACTTGTGAAAGATGGATGGGAGGAATAGATGATGTGGCTAGCCATAAAAGCCTGGTTTCTAACTCCCTAGGTGGTGGCCACAACCGAGTGGAATTGGGAGGGGAGGCAGTTCAGCAAGATGCTGGCAACAGACTGAAGGATCTCTTTAACATTTTCTGAATGGGATCCAATGGCTGGAAAGTTGTGGTGTTCTAGAGAGCTTCGTTGGGTTGGTGGTGAACTTGGAATCAATAAATACAGTGGCCCCTCGATACTGGTGTAAGACCTTTGGAGAAATAACTGGGCAGAGATTTTCTTACCTGTGCCAGAGTGTGGGGGACTCTGTACCCAAGACACTGCCTGAGGCTGTTGGCAGGGTCAGGTGAAAGATTGGTGAAAGACTAGCTACTGAACAGCAACATCCAACTGTCCTGCGGTCATGTCTGTGTCTCTGATTTTATTTTGTACTTGAGCCTTGTACCACTCACATCTTCGAACTGTGTAGGTCAGAAATAATCACCGATGTGTATTTTCAGGAGACCAGAGGCCTCTTTCATCTCTCCTGTAAGTCCCGGATTCAGAGGGAACATTTAGTCAAAGAATAGAGAGCTCATCCAAACCTAAGCCCTGGAGATGGCTCTGCCAGGAGAGTGCATGGCACTTGAATTTGAGCCTCCAGATCCCATGTAAAAAGGCCATGTGCAGCTCTGTGCATCTGTAATCCCAGCCCTGGGGAGGCGGAGGCCGGAGGATCCCTGGGGTTTCCATCCAGGCTGGTCTAGCAGGCTCAGCGGGCTCCAGGTTCACTGAGAAACGGAGTCTTAAAAAGTAAGGGAGAAACTGAGGATGGACCCAGCACTGACCTTTGGTCCAAACACACCCAAATGTGCACTCATGTGCACGCATACAGACCCATACAGTCAAGCAGTGACGACATCAGCTCATTTCAGAGCCAGGAGGTAAATTTAGAGTCCAGTTTCTTATTCTATAGCAGGGAAATCTGGGGGTATGAGTTGTCCTGCTATGATTCTTATGTCCCAGGAACAGTGGTGGGCCCTTCAAATTCAGGCTCTGCAGGAGGTAGAGCTGCAGGAAGCGGTGGCCGGTGCCACCGAAAGATTTCAGTGGACTTTGTATTTGGGTAGAGGGGAACTTTCCAGCTCAAATGCAGGAGAAAGCTTCCAATTGCAATGTAGGGCCTTCCAGCAGCTCTGGACTTGCATCCTGACTAGATATCTAGGCTTGGCTGTGTTGGGTATCTGTCACAAGCCTCAGTTTCTTCCTCTGTAAAATGGCAATGAGATTTGCCCTCAGGATTTTTGAAAGGAATAAAGGCAGTGACGGATGGGTGTGTCCAGCCAGCAGCTGGCACCGATGACTGCTCCGTCCATGGTTTGGAGCGTCCCTGGTGCTGCTGTGATGGAGGACAAAGCTTGCTCTCTGTCTTATCCACCACACAGTGTCGACAGATAGGAGCTCAGCGAGGGTGTGTTGAGCAGACCCCACTAAGCATAGAGCCAGTCCCTTAAATCTCCATGGGCTGCTGCTTTAGAAACCCCCGCAGAGCAATCCCAGGGACGCAGAGGCTGGAGGATCTCTGTGAGTTTGAGGCCAGCCTGGTCTACAAATTGAGTTCAGGACAGTCAAGGCTACACAGCTACACAGAGAAATCCTGTCTCAAAAAACAAGACAGACAGAAAGAAAGAAAGAAAAAATATAGAAATCCTGTGGAGACAAGATCTGAGGATGCTGAAGTCCTTCTCAAAAACCTACATATAACCTACATACCGTCTATAAATATCCTCCCAATCACTTGGCCATCTCTAGATTACTGGTAACCTCTAATATGAATGTGGAATCTAATGTTCTTTGGGAAAAAATGTCATTTCCCTTCAAACAACAACAGCAACAAAAATACACGTTTAAGACAGGCCTGACTCAAAGAGCAGATCCCAGAGGAAAACTGAAGACTTAGGAAACTGTGGGAGGGAAGCTGCAGTGAGACGGCCAACACATCATGTTATTTCCGTGGATTCTGAGTAGTGTTCCATGTGCAACGGTCCAGGTTTGGCTTTTTGGAACTTTCTATAATAAAAAAAAAAGTTTTGAATTTGCTTGACCCTGTGGGAGCCCATCCCACAGTACGGAGAGCTGGAGAACTGACAGCGTTTGCTTCTAGAGATGAATTTCACTTTTGGTGGTGCTGGGAATCCAACCTAGAGCCTCGTGCATGATGGACCACTGAGCCACAAGCTTAGGCCGCAGCCAAGTCCTTCTGTCTTCTCTGTCTCTGTGTGTGTGAAGTGCTACAATGAGCCTGTTACCACAGAACAGTATGCTTCTTGGCTCCAAGTGCACGGCATCCATCTCACTGAGAGTCACACGTTTTCAAGCCTGTGGGCCATCGTCACTCTCCAGACTCGACCGCTGAACTCAGAACCTCTGAGCATGTCTTCTCCAGGCCTTTCCCTCCCTCTCCCCATCTCCTTGGAGCACGGAGCACAGGCCCTTCCTGCACTGCTACCCTCTGCTTTCTCCCGAGTCTTGACAGGCTAGTGCACATACTTCCTTCCCACCTCTATCCTGATACCATCTCACCAGCAAAGGAATCCCTGCACACCTCCTGCTGACACGCAACACACTCCATGCTGGTCTTATTTTAATTCTTAGCTTTTATCACTACTTGTTTTACACATTTCTTTACATACCCTGTCACTGTCTTCAAAATATCAGCTCTGTGGGTTCTTGGGATCTGTTGTTTTGTTTTATTTTGTTCATGATTGTTTATAAAGCACATAGAGCCTCCCTTTGCCCCCTCTCCCCCGGCAGTATACATTCTTGGTAAATATTTGTTGAGTAAGTAAATGTCTGAGTAACATGAACAGTCGCTCTTGTTTCTGTGCATGTTTTGAGCGGCGTGGATTGTGGGATAGGGCAGAGGAGCTGTGTCCCGGGTTACTCTCGACGCTGGATCTGCACCTTTCGGAGATGCCCGTTGAGTGACAGCACAGTTGAAGAGAGGCAGGACTAGACACTGTGGAGGTAACTTCAACTCTCTGGCTCCAGGAGGCCTCTCCGTTGGTCTGAGGCCGCACCCGACCAACGGAGCCTGCAACCCCTTACTGCTCAAAGCCATGGCTTACCACCGAGTCCAGAAGCCACGGGCTTTGCCTCTTCCCTGACCATGGTGCTTACCCCATCCCGTGGAGGGCCTGGCTTTGCAGCGGGACTAGGAAGAAGGAACCTGTGTGAACGACTGAAGTGGGCTGGGCTAGGAAGGATAATGGCTGAACCAACTGACAGGCAAGGTCTTTTGGGTAGGACAAGGAGTGGGCGGGGACTGGGAGGAGAAAGCACAACCAAAGGTATTATCATGCCAGGCGAAAAGTCTAAATCGTGTTCGAGGTTGGGAGGCAGTTCCTAAGTGGACATCTGCTCCGTGGAGGGGGGATAATAGCAGGCCAGGTGCGTGCTATACCCATCCATGTCAGACTGTCACCTCCATCTTATGGAGACAGGCCTGAAGCTGAGAAAACTTCGAAGAGGAAGATTGTGACACCAACTTTGGGCCCTGCAGAGCTGCCCGAGGCAGCCAGGGGAGGGCCACCCAGCGTTTCTACCGCCCAGAGCTCATTCCAAGGTGATAATCACACACGAGCTAGCTAGCGGATCCATTGTCAGGAATGTGGGGCGTGTCCGAGGCGACAGTACTCAGAACCTGTCGAAGTCTGAAGCCATCTAAATGTCCAGGAGGCAGAGCTTAAATAAATTACAGCCCTCTGCAGGTACTAAAACTGATGTCTAGAGATATTTAGCAATGAGAAGGAATGTCTGTGATCTACTGTTTAGTCAAAAGAACAGTTATGAAATTACGTATCTCCCAGCCCAGGAAAACAGCAACCAATACTCATGACCTGCGCTGTGTATATAAAAAAAAAAAATAATAATAATAATAATAATTAATTTTAAAAAAATGTTTTTTTCTTCTTTCTTTTTTTTCTTCATTCTACATTTCCCAAGCTTTCTATACTAACTCTACTAAAATGCTCTCATAAAATATGATAAATAGTATCTTTTAAAGAGCCTGTGTTTGGGTTCTAAATGCAGAAAAGGAAGCCTACTGGATTTTAAGTAGGAAGCGGTGGAATTGCTGACGTCCAGAGCCTGCGTGCTTAGTCCTCATTTTCTTTATTGTTCCAAGGCAAGGGAGACTTTCTTAGCAGTAAATTACTGCTTTTAGAGGCAACAGTAAATAAGCAAAGGCATGAAGATTGTAAATGTAGTTGGCGTTTGGTGTGAAAACAGGATAGTTAAGACAGAAGGCCGACAGGCAGCCTGGCCCAGCAGACCTAGAATCCACAGAGTTCAACAGGAACAAACTCCCTATTTCAGGGGCAAGCAATGCCAGGTGTGACCCCAATCCTCCTTACAGCTTTCCGGGCTCACACACCAGCCTCACCATCCTGCCACCTCCTTACCCAGGACCACTGAAATAACGGTAAGGCCGGGGAGTACCAAAAGAGGTCTCCTTCATGCCTGCTGACCAGATAGCTTGCCAAAGTTCAGGCCCTTTCTCCCTGGTTCTTTGTAGACCCTGCTGTCGTGAGCAATAAAAGCACAGCAGCAGCTTCCTCCTGGATTCTCCCGGGCTGTGGTAGCCTTCTGCCACCCCTCCTGTCCTCCGCCAAGTCAGTAGCTCCTGCTCACTGCTGCACCAGAGCTGCCTTCCATTTGTCCACACTTGGAGCAGCTCAGGCTGCAGGCCTCACTCGCCTTTCACATCTGGGTTCAGATCAGTTGCCAAAGCCAACAATGTCTTGATTTTCTACCCAAGCACATGCCTCAATTTTCTATCCTAGAAAACTCAGGTCCCTCAGGGATCAGAGAAGTAGAGACAGGGAGGGAAATGCCAGAAGGAGATGGTTTCCTGGGAGCTGAAAATAAGAATGCACTTTAGAGACGGACAGAAAATCTGGAGATCGGCCATAGTGAGCAACAGCCACTGGCATTCACCATTGACACTTCTGGCACGCCATCTGGCCTTCCTCTTTACCCGGTCGCCGGCCATTCACTCCTTTTCAATTTACAGTACTAGAACACGTTTATTTGAACACTCCCACGTGCACACCTCCACGTGGGCTCCTTACACCTACTACTTTGAATCCTGGCGACAATGCATCAAGGTAGGCAGGGTTCATTAAGAAGATTGTTTCAAAGAGGCCAAGGAACTGACCCAAGGTCACATAACTAGCCGAGACAAGGCCATAATTTTAATTTAGATGGTAAATCTATTATTCTTCCACTTCTGCTCAAACTGACCTCCCTCAACCCCATCATAATTGTCAGAAATGCAGATGAAAGACAGAAGAAATTGCCAGCCGGGGGGCACCTCAAGTCAAGTGGTTGCCTGGCGTTGATTCATGGCTGTCCTTGATGAAACCGCTTCAAAAATCAGTGCCCACATGGCATGCGGCACCTCCAAAACCATCATTTCAAATGCATGCTGGGAAAATGCTTAGTACCGGATTATTTGCAGCCTCTTGGTGCATTTGACGACCAAATGCAGTGAGAGTCACATATGACGGGCTAATCATCACTGAGCAACTGAACACAAGTCACAATTCCATGTCACCGGCTCTCCGCCCCCAGGGGACATTCTGAACATCTAAAGGCACTTAAGCTTGTCACAACTTGGAAGTGCTACTGGGCTTCTAACGAGTGAAGGTCAGGGGTGCGGATAAACATCCGACAGCACTTAGGACCAGCCTCGACAAAAGCTTATTTAGGTCAAGATACCAAGAGAGCTAAGGTTGAGGTACCCTGCTCGGAGCATTCAATTGAGCAGGTCTTGATTCAGTCAGAGATGGACCAAATATAAAAGTGAATCTTATCCTCAGAAATAACCAGGGCTACGTTGTTCAGACTTAGCCATGGCTAAAGTGTCCACATCCTGTTAGGCAGTGGGCCTTACATAGTTTTTCCAGCTTGCCTTATTCAAAAGTGGCCTGTGGAATTTATGTAATTTTTGGGGGGAGGAGAGTTAAAACCAGGGCTGGAAAATGTAACCTCTAAGAGGAAAACGAACAGAAAACGAAAGAGGGGGCGTATGTAATTCTGGACGATAAGGTGTAAGGTTTAGTTTCTTATAAAGCTTGTCACACCCCTTTTCTCCAGGCCAGAGACAGACTCCCAAACGGGCCCCAAGCAACTGTGCTGTGTGAAGAGTTTGGAAGTCAGATTCCGACTCTGCTCATTGCCGCTTTCTGCTCTCGGGTGGCTCACCTTCGCTAATCTTGTCCCTCCGTTAGTGAAAGCTGGCTAGCCCACCCCACGCCCCGCCCACTGCCAATTGTTCACGGAGAATGTCACAGAACAGTGCCCGACACAACTCGTATGTGTCCTAAGTGGTCACCTGATAGTACTCACACACACAGGGGTCCCCTCCACGAAGCAAGTTGGTGGGTGTCTTTATTTGGTTTCCTCCCATAACCCCTTTGTATATGAAGGTCCTGTCGGGGGTGAGAATCTGTTTCTTACGCTAAGCTGGAGGAATATTCTCTGTATCATGAAAGAGAATCACTGAACTCGATTTCCTTTAATCACAACCCAAAGGAGGTGCTTGCTTCCAAGAGGACACTACACCCCATTAAGGCGAGCATGCTTTAGGATGACGAGACAGGCCCACCTATAACTTCCCGGTTTCCAAGGGGGAAAACAGGGATTAACTAGTGCTCTGGTATCTTGCAATTTCTACCCAAACTCAATCTGCTTTTTAATTCCAGTTTGTTTTGTTTATCTTTCCTTGACAGGTATGCTGGATTTTTACTCTCAACACAATCAAAGATTACACGAAGAATTGAAATAAAATATCCCATCCTTCGGTTACAGCAGGGTTTCTGGTATGAATTAGAGAGGCGGCCTGTAGCGCACACTTGTGCTGTTTATGAAGCTTTGTCTGAGGATGGACAGCTACCGTAGCACACGTGGTTTCTCATAATCGCCCCCCCCCCCAGTTGGGGCCAAGTGAGCTGTGTGCTGTGAGGTGCTGTGAGTTCCTGAGAATAGAAACTCCTGTGACTAAGCTCTCCACGAACGCAGCAAGTCTGAGAACAATAACAAAAGCTTTCATCACCGGGGCCGGCGGAATCACATTTGATTTTCCATTTCACTTTAGCCAGGCAGCGATCTGCCTAGGGGACGCTCCCTTAACAAACGTCTGTCACCTTGACTTTGAGCTTGGGCCTTTGCGCTACCTGCTCGAGGAGCCAAACCACCCATGCGCAGTGCTGTGTGATTGGAACACGCAGAGGTAGGCTGTTGCTCAGCAGCGGGAATGCCTCCTAAACAGAGACGGGAAACCGAGGGGTGGAGGCAGACAGGGATGCTGGCATTTGTCTTCTGTCCCCACTATTCTTGACCAGGAACGTGAAAAGAATGGCTCACAGGCCAGAGGGCGCAGGCAGCCGCTTGTGTTTGCAATAAAGTTTTATTGGCATAGCTCCCGGTCATTTGTTTGCATATGTGTGTGGTTGCTTTTGCGCTACAGCAACAGGGTTGAGTAATTGGGGAAAAGCTCATATGGACCATCAGTCCTACAAGATTTAGTGCCTGCTTCTTTGGCCCAAGCGCTACGTTGCCACTAGAGGACATCCAAATATTGACTTTAGGCGTATAGAGAACAGGGAGCAATAAAGCATCAGGGTCCTGGTTCGTAAGTCTTTCTGTTGGACAAGCAAAATGCAACTACCTGGAAAGTTAACGAGGGACACCATAGTTACTTGATGAAATGAGTCAGCCCCCAGTGGTAGCACAGTATGACTCTCCCTAATGAGCCGGGCTGTATTCAACGCCTGTGCTGGCCACCAAACCCAACATTTTTCATGCATTGTCAAGTTTGCCCTTTGAGTAGACAGCACACAGCTGTCAGCAGGCAAGGAACTCCGGAGCTCCAGAGCTTTTATCCACCCCAAGGACACACGGCTAAGAAGTATTGACAGCAGTGCCGTTTGGTTCCACAACCTAGGCTCTGAGCCATGGGCTGAGCAGCGCAAATGGCAGATGCATGCGGCCTGCCCTTGCAGCAGGAAGGGGTATGAGCATGTAGTAGAGTCAAAGCAATCTTGCTGTTCAGTCAGGCTCTCTCACCAAGTCCCGCAGGAGAGGACACTTTGTTCACACAGGGCCCTCTCACAGGTACGCTAACCCAGTCTCTCAGATGTTCGCTGGTGGCAGAGAGCTAAAGGGATAACCAGCTGATCCCTAGTTTATCTTCTCCAAGAGAACGTGTTTGAAGCACACACGACTTCACACACGACTGAGCTGGGGCTACCCACCCCACAGGTGGGGCCTGCCTGGCAGCTGTGACCTGGAAACCAGCTCTTCGCTTCCCCAGCCCAGAACAAGTCAGAAGACTCAAGTCCCAGCTGCATGCCGGCCTCTCATCTCAGGGTCCCTCTCCCAACCCGCTGCTCCATGGGTCCAAGATGGCAGAGTTGGAACGGGAAAGGGGGGCTTCGAAATGGGTAGACCTGTATATAAAGTCCAGATCGGGCCCCACTTTTTGAATTACTGGCAGACTCATTCTGAGACTGCAGAATGTACCGGTGATGTTTTTCTAAAGGGCAACCCCGGTGCTTCCGAGAGAGAAGGCACCACCTCTCTGACACGCATCTTCCATCTTCCGGAGGCTGTGCTCCGCAGCTGTGTCAGTCATGGCAGCACGGGTTGAAAGGCCCCACCAGGCTTCAAATGTCCTTCCCCGATTGCTGCCCAGTGGTAGAGACTGGGCCACCCTACAGGAAGCCTTGCCTGAGGACCTCAGAGAGCCTGAGAAGATACGCCTGCATTTAGATGAGACGTTAAAATGTTGACTCAGATCAGGATTTCTGTGACTCTTGTTACACGGTGCTAGCAAAGCCTCATGATACCTCCGAGTCTCCCAAGGTAACATCCCTGACTGAACTCAAGGCAAAGACTGGAGCCCGTTGGACGGTGGTCCCAGGAAGCAGTGGTAGATGTTACGGACTGAACTGTGTCCACCAAAATACGTCAGAGGGCCACCCCGTTAACACCTGTGGTGTGCGTGGAGGTCGTTCAGATGAGCCTTAACCCAATCATGCAGGTGTCCTCATCAAATGGAGATGCTTGGACACAGAGATACAGGCAGGGAGGGACACCTCATAAAGATGACAACTGAAAGGCATCGGCAAACCAAGATATGCCAACGCCCAGCAGACTTTCAGGAGCTGGGGGAGGAGTGTGGGCAGACTGTCCCTCACAGCCCTTGGAAGATACAGACCCGCCGACAGCTTGAGTTTGTTTGGATTTCTAGATTCCAGAAGTGTAGAACTGTAGAAGAGAACGTTTCTTGGATTTTTGTTTGTTTATCCTCTCTCTCTCTCTGTCTCTCTCTGTCTCTCTGTCTCTCTCTGTGGGTGTGGGAGCACATATATGTGCTTGCATGTATGCGGAAGCCAGAGGACAGCCTTGGCTACCGTCCCTAGACACTATCTACTTTTTTGAGACAGCATCTCTCACCGGCCTGGAACTCACAAAGTGGGCTAGGGTGACCAGCTGGTGGCCCCAGGGATGTGCCGGTGCCCTCTGTCTCAGCACTGGGGAAGCTCCCACACACCCTCACACCTGGCATTTTTACGAGCCCACACTGCAGGTGCCCACACTGACTTGACCAGCTGAGCGATCCGCCCGTTTGAACCTCAGCGTTTCAAGCCGCTACTTCACAGCGCATTGCTGTAGAGTGGCTACAGAAACAGATACACTAGCTGCTACTGTTTGAACACAGTTTGTCCCCTCGGGAAACTATGTGGAAAACGTTTTGGGTCACGTGTGCACATGTGTAGGCAGCTTTGTGCGGGTGAACATATGTATGCATGCTTATGTGCATGTGTTTAATAGACAGGTGTGGAGGCCAGAGGTTAAACTTGGTATCAGTCTTGAGTTTTGTTGTTTTTTGAGTGCTTTCCTTTCTTTTCTTTCTTTCTTTCTTTCTTTCTTTCTTTCTTTCTTTCTTTCTTTCTTTCTTTCTTTCTTTCCTTCTTTCCTTCTTTCCTTCTTCATCTCTCATATATTACATCCCAATCGCAGTTTCCCCTCCCTTTACTCCTCCCAGTCCCCCACACACACCCTCCCCTTGTTCTCCCCCAGATCCACTCCTCCCCTGCTTCCTTTCAGAGAAGAGCAAGCCTCCCAGGGGTAGCAACTGAACAGGAGATAACAAGTTATACTAAGACTGGGCACAAACCTTCAGGTCAAGGCTGGACAAAGCAACCCGGTAGGGAAAAGGATCCCAGGAGCAGGCAAAAGAGTCAGGGACACTCCTCACCCCCTCTGTTAGAGGTCCCAGGAGAACACCTAACCACACAGCCATCACATCCCTGCAAAAGACTTAGCACGGACAGGTGCTGCAATGGCTGCTTCCGTCTCTGTGGGCCCCTATGAGCCCTGCTTAGCTGATTCTGTGGGCCGTATTCTAATCCATCTTGATTTGTTTTTAATTACTTTTTGCTTTTTTTTTTTTTAAAGATGGGGTTTCTCTGTGTAGCCCTAGCTGTCCTGAAACTTGCTCTATAGACCAGATTGGCCTCAAACTCAGAGATCTGCCTGCCTCTGCCTCTCCAGTGCTGGGATTAAAAGTGTGTACCATCATGTCCCTGGCTTTAAATATTTTTGTAGTTAAGACGGGCTCTCTCTCTGGTTTGCAGCTTGCTGATTAGGCTGAGATGGGTGGGTACAGGCCACCATTCTTACAGGAAGAAAGTCAATACCACATATAGGCTCTCAGAACCAACAGCCCCCCCCCAAAAAAAACCACCTCTTTTCTTTAAAATTGACCCTGTTTGTGGCACTGTGTTAAATGAGCCAGTGGTGAGGAGACAGGCAGGAAATCGCTACAGGGAAATAGCTAAAGCTGGACCTGCAAGTCCACCATGGTGGGAAACTCTAGGGAACAGTACGGAAGGAATCCCTCACAGCTTCACAACCCAGCGGCCCGGATTTTCGGTTCAGCCTTGTAGATTAACTACAGCTGGTTAAACTAGTGCTTCCCAGATGAGTGGAAGCCGCCTGTCAGAGGACAGCCGCCTCTTTATCTTGAGAATATCATTTGAGGAACTGCACGCCCGTGGTATAGGTCGCAGTGAGGGCATTCTCCAGGAGTCTTGGGACACACAGCTCTGTGGGACAAGAAAGATGCTGATCTGAGCAGGAGACGGCACACAGTGCTGGGAGTAGGCCACAGAGGTATGTCAAGACCCCACCTAGAGGAGCAGTGGCCTCTACGCTGGGTACCCATGGCCATGAGAGCCAGCCTGCAGGTGGGAGGGGCTGCCAAGCACCACTGTTGGTTGTCTGGGTTTCTGAGGGTGGAGTCTCCCATCTCTTTCACCAGACCTGTTTGTTTGCACTCCTTTCTCCAAGCAGCACACAAAACCAGTTCCTCTCTCAATGTCCATGGCTCATGTCAGACAGACGGATGTCAGACAGAGCAGTCCCTACTTCTGGGCCGCCACGGCACTGCATATGTGTCCTCCACCAAGATCATGAAGGTTTTAGTGAGAACAAGCTGCCCCTGGTGATACCTGCTGCTCCTCAGGGCCTTACTGAAAAATGGGGGCACCATTAACAGTCCTACCGCATCCATTGCCCTGAAGCCTGTAAACAATACAAAAAAAAAAAAAAAAAAAAAACCAAAAAACTAAAAAACAAAAAAAACCACCCCCTCTTCACCAAGCTGGGATGTACCACATAGCCTTTGACACTAAGTACTACTTGCTCAAAGGTGCAAAACGGATGTGCTCTGCATTTTATTTCTTTCTGATGAGTGGGTTTTATTATTGTTGTGTTTTCAGAGACAGGGTCTCACTATGTAGCCCTGTCTCGAAACTCATTATGTACACCAGGCTGGTCTCAAACTCACGGAGATTCACCTGTCTCTGCCTCCTAAGTGCTGGGATTAAAGGCACCTGCCTCTGTGTCTGGAACAAGTGTTTTTGATTGTTGTTGTTTCGTGCTTAGTTTTTGAGACAGGGTCTCCTGTAGTCCAGGCTGGCTTTGCTATCCTTTTTCTTATTTGTTTTGAACGCCCCTCCTCCCATGTCTGTTTCTCATGTGGCTCGGGCTGGCCTCAAGCTTGCTATATGGTGGGGGCTCAGCTTGGATTTCTGGTTTTCCTGCCTCTACCTGGGATTAGAAGTATGCGCCACCTCCAGTGCAGTCTGAGGACTCAGCCGAGAGCTTTACCCATGCTAGGCGAGCACTCCACCAGCTAGGCCCCACGTCCGGTCCACGAAGCGTGTGTATTTATTTTATGTGCATGAATGTTTGTGTGCATGTGTCTGTGTGCACTGCTTGTGTGCCTGCTGCCCTCAGAGGCAGGTCCGAAGAAAGTGTCAGATTCCCTGAACCTGCAGTTACCAGTGATTGTGAGCTGCCCTGTGGGAGCTGGGAACTGAACCTGGGTCCTCTGGGAGAGCAATCAGTGCTCTTAACCCCTGAGCTGTCTCTCCAGCCTCAAGGAAGTGTATCTTTAAAGCAGGGGCTTCACCAAAAGAAAGATTACTTGTTCTTCTCCATTTGGCTTCAGTCTTTTTTTTCCAACCGGCTTGGCCTAGCAGGGAGTTGTGTTTGGCTGTGAGGCCCTACGTCCAGCAGGCCACAGCCCTTCTCATCACAGTGGCTCTAAATAGACTCAGAAAAGATTCAGCAACGGCACTGATTTGTTGGCACTGTGTGTCTCCTCCATTAGAAGGTGCCAGGGTGGAGATGGGGCATCTTAGGGATAACAGGCTTCACAGAACCCCTTTAAGGTAATGTTTAAACTCTCCTTCTTCGGGGGGCACAACTCATGGTAAACAGTAGACCAGGAGTTCGGGGGTTCTTCATTTCCCAAAACAGCTCAGCCAGTAAAGGTACTGGCTGCCAAGCCCATGGACCTAAGCTGGACCCAAGGACCCATATGATAGAGAAAAAGAGGAACAACTCCCTTGGGTTATCCTCTGACATACCATGGCAGAAATGCATGCAACGCACACACACACAAATAATAATACATTTAAGTGTAGTATACCTGTTGGTTCAGAGAAAATCCAATTAATGAAAGTGGTCATTCACGGAAATAACTAAATTAGAAAGTTAGTCCTCATAGCACTCAAGAATTTGCTATAGCTTTTCCTTAAATGACATTCTCCTAAGTATATTCAGTATTTAGAGCAGCGGTTCTCAGCCTTCCTAATGCTGCAACCCTTTAATACAGTTCTTTATGTTGTGGTGACCACCACCCAACCATAAAATAACTTTCATTGCTCTTTCATAACTGTAATTTTGCTATTGTTACGAATTGTGATGTAAATATCCAATATGCAGGATAGCTGGTATGTGACCCCTGGAAGGCTCATTTGGCCCCCTCCAAAAGGTTATGACCCACAGGTCGAAATGCACTGATTAGGATAGTCTCCTGCATAAAGCTTTCCAAAGGACCCACCCAGTGAGTGAAACTTCCTGTTACTGGGTAGATATTCCCCTGACTTTTCAGCCTAACTCAACTACCATCATTGTCTAAACTTAAGCATGTTTACAACATAACATACTTGGGTCATGTGTCCATCTATTGGACTTCTATTGAACATCTGCACAGGCAGAACACATATTCTTGTGTGTGTGTGTGCGTGTGGTGTCTGCATGTGTGCAAGCGTGCTCTGTGGAGCCCAAGGCTGATGTCAGGGTGTTTTGCTCAATACTTCCTCCATCTTACTTTTTGAAACAGGAGCTCACTGAGCCTAGATCTGACTCTTACAGCTAAAATGGCTTGCTGGCCGTGAGCCTGTGGAACCGGTGCCTCTGTCCTCCTGAGCTGGAGTTACTAGTTCACACCACCCTCTGTTTCTACACGGGTGCTGGGACCTGAGACCTGGTCCTCTCTTTTGCACAGCAAGCACTCTACCCACTAAGCCATCACCCCAGCCACGGGTTTGAAGAGACTGTTTGGGGCCAGCCTCCCAAACCAAGCAAAGCAGACGTTCTTTCTGAGCCAGCAACTTAGCATTCTCTTTCATGGTCATTCTGCACTGAACTTTAGCTGCTTGGCCAGTTGAGAGGCTATTATTCTGCTTTTTTAAAACTGAAACAATCCCAGCCTCAACCACTGCTAGAAACACATTCAATTCCGAACTTAAAAATCTCTAAGTGGTCTAATCATCCCTGTGTCTCTTGGTGTCAAGGAGCCATTTTGTGCTCTTCAAGGTGATACGAGTTTTCTGAGAAAGTTCTGGATGAAAGGGAAGCCAGCAATTAGACCATCTTCTGGTCTAAAACTTTGTATTTAAAGAGATGAATGATGTGTTTTCCCAAGCCAATACAAGCAAGAAATTGCCATAAAGATCAAAAACCTGTTTCCTACGTCTTCCTCCGGTGCCCATCTTGGCCCCTTTGGATAGCGAACATTTGTAGACTTTATTCACAGCTCATTTTCAAGTGTTCAAGGAGCTCCCTCCCAACACAGAGACTGCAAAGCTCTGAAAATTAGAAGTAACCCCAGCCCAAAGAGCTATTCCCTGATGAGGTGGCCATTGAAATACAGTTTGTTTTATCGGGTCTTTCTCATGGATTTACAGACTCTAACATTTAACAAAGCAGTATTTGCAATGGGCAGGTGAGAGCTGGCCAAGATTTTCAAGGGTATTTCACAGGACAGGTCAGCAGGGAGATGGATGGGTGAACAGTGGTGGATACAATTATGTGACTTTCTGGACTGTTCTTTTGAAGCCTCTATGCTTAATAGAAAGAAAAAGAATAATCCTCTTTGCCAACCTTTTGTAGTTCGATCTTTATTGTTCCCATCGAAGCCCAAAGAAAACGGGCAAGATTCATTTTGTCTAGAAAGCATTTGTGTATTTTATCTGGGTCTGGGCTTTGAAGCGCTGATAGTTAAGTGGGAGAAAAGACAAAGATTTCTCTCTGCTCCGAGAAATCAAAGGAGGAATTTCTGAAGCTCTCCAGTCTAACTCGAAACAGTCCTGGGTGGCATCCAATCTGTACATGCTTTCTTTGCTACTGAACTCAGCGTGGAAATTAGCACAGGTTGACAAAAATGATGGAAATTAGGCCAGACCATAAAGCGCTGTGTCGGAAGCCACATTCAGACTCTTTTTTTAAACCGGAGAATATCTTTTCCGGCGTCATGAATGTCCATCTCTAAGAAACGGATCTGCTCAGTGGGCTGGTTGTGCCAATCATCTGTAGACTGCCGGTTGAAGCCGCAGGACAGACGCTTGCCGAGGGTTTAATTGCTACTAATCAATGATAGGAATTAGTCAGCCAGATCACTCAGATAATCAGATACTAAAAATAAACTAGTTTGACCAACTACCTTGATGGCCAAAGTCGTTCACCAGGGGCTACCTGTTGTGGGTTGCTTGCGAGAGAAAAAGCACCAAGTGTGTGTTGACTATTTTTGTGTGTTTATTGTCCCCCAAGCACACACGGTGACTACTGGGGAAGGAATTTGTGAGAATGTGGGGAACTGGGGACACTTTCTGATGATTATTATGTGTTTCTGAAACTATCTGTGTGCTAGACCCGAACACTGAGAAAACTCACAATAGGGAAATATTTGTGTTGTTGGGTTTTTTTTAACTTAAGTTCTGAGAAGAACAACTTTCCACCTTATTTTGCCATTTGAGTGCAGGTACTTTATGGCAGTTACGGGTCTGAGAGGTCATCTGAGTTTAGCGTTAGGGGTGGGCAGGGTTTCCACGGGTGAGAGTAAGGCAGAATTAGCATCTTAAATCTTGGAAACCAGGCAGAAAGAGGCTCCAAGAAGGAAATGCCAGGCTCCTTTTGGGAACAGGGTGTTTCAGGGGAGTAGGGCCAGAACAACTCTCTTAAAGACGCATGTCATGCATGCAAGTACACACGAGGCCACATGTTGATATGCGCATACACACATGCCTGTAGATACCAGTACATGTCTATCAGCACACAAGTGAGTATAGACATGGAAGACACAACTAACACAAGCATACCTTCATATACCCACACCAGAACACACACAAATACGCATACATGCTCTCACACACACTCGCAATCACCTTAGGACCTGCCCCTATCAGGGTGCTGTTCCTTCAGATTCTACCCACAAAGCATGCTGAGTAAAGATATGTTTATCATCTGTGTGTGGACACTGGGGCTAGCCAGCTGCACCCATCAGAACCAAGGGTAAATGCCCTGACCAGCACATTCACCAGCAGCCCTGGCACTTAAGCTCAGGTTACCCCATAACTGGTCCGCCCGGCTCAGTGGCCTTCTCCCGGAAGCAAGCTGTTCCCATTCTCCATCCTTCCCCCGAAGCGATGGGATGCGACCTCCACTCCCCTTCCCCAGACTGGCTCTTCCTCTCTCTCCCCTGTGGCCCCTCTTCTCTCAGATTCTCCCAGCATCACTTTTCAGTCTAGGAAGAGGGGGTCTGGCTGAGGGCTGTCAGTCATGGAGAATCTCGGGGCTGGTACCGTTTTGCATGCTGGGTAATTGCATAGGCATGCATGGCTGGCCCCCCAGCGTCTACAGCAAGAGAGCAGTGGGCACTGTTGAACCGTGGTGTCGGTGTTAGTGTATGTCTTGAGCCATCTTCCCATCCCCACAGACTGGCTAAGGCAACAGTATCCACAGAGCCGCAGCCTGCTGCATGAGCGAATGCCCTGCTGAAGGGGTCACTGTGGGAGACACAGATATCTGTGTGTCTGGCTCCGCAGTGCTCCCTCCTTTTTTGCTCTGAGCACCAGCCTCCTGAGCATGCCGTGCTTCGCCCCGTCAGCAGCACAGGGCCTTGCCCTCCCTGAACAGAGCCTAGGCAGATACAAGGCCCGGTGCGGAAAGCAAAAACAAGTAATTGCAAACTGACTGAAGACAGACGTCCCTCAACGACGATTCTGCCACTCTTTGAGGATTTGGTTTTGAAATTTTCACTTTAGGGCACTGACTGCTCTTCCAGAGGTCCTGAGTTCAATTCCTGGCACCCACATGGCTGCTCACAACTCTCTGTAACTATAAGATCTGACACCCTCACACAGACATACATGCAGGCAAAACACCAATGCACATAAAATAAAAATGGTTTTTAAAAATTCACTTTAGAGTCTATGTATATAACATTGTACTATTCCTTGAGAGAACCGAATACCCCTTAAAACTTTTCACTTGGTCAAAATATATTCCTAACATATTAATTTAGTCAATTCTTTGGGGGTTCAATACTCCTCAAATATGATTTAATTTGTATTTTTATTTATTTTCCATGCATAAGGTAGTATGAGGGAGAGGGCACACAGAGGAATGAACTACAAACTGAAGTCTATCACTCTCAAGGAAAACTCCCCAAATAGTTACATTTGTTAAGACTGAAATGGAAAATGTAGGTTTACCGGGTTTGGGGAAAATGTGAGTTCAGATCTATAATAACATGTCAGAAATGAGCAGAGTTCCATTCTTGACAAGCCCATATTTCCTACTCAGCAGAAAACTGTATACCAAACAAAGATACTCAGTGTCGAAATGATTTTTTTTTTACTTCAAAAAGTGAGAAGAAAACAGAATTAAGCCCTTCCTAAGGGGAGTTCTTTCAGAGTCGGCTTCAGAATTCAGCCTTCAGGTGTATGATAATGCCAATCAATGAGCAACAGTCGGGAAGAGTGGCCACGGAGAATACACAACAGCTCATGTGTGAGGCCCAGTTCTTCTCTGGAGCAAGCCGTCAAATCTTTGAGAGCAGCTGTCTCTGCAATTTTATATTTATTTTTATTTGGGACACGCCTCGGGTAACCGGTGCCATCTTAAACCCTCTGAATGACCAAGGATGAGCTTGAACTCCCGGGCCTCCTGTCTCTATCTCCGGGTGCCAGCATTCCCCACCACCCCCGCCTCATTTTCTTCATTTGTAAAAAAGAAAATCCTACCGCTTTCCCAGCTACGGGCCACAGGACGGCCAAGCAGAGCAGCCACACAAAGTACTCTCTGCAAACACAAAGAGCGGCACGCGAGAAAACAGCGGTCCAGATGGACTTTGGACCCGAACGTCCTTACTCTAGTGCTTTCTGTTTACTTCCCCCCTCGCTGAGTCTGAAACTCTGGGCGCACAGCCAACAGGCAAGCAAAAGGGACCACGGGAGCCTCGCTTGTCCGCCGCTGTGATCCGGTTACTCCAAGCATCAATTTGCTTTCTCACCAACCACGTCCTGCACGGCCCTCAGTAAATCTGCGACCGATATGCGAGCACAGGGACGTGCCAGAAAAGGTTGGCAAAGTGGAAGCCCTTCTCAGCAGGTTTAAAACAATATAAGGGTGGGAGTCCCAGCCAGAAGGAGCATTTGGAGTGACTTTTCAGATTCTGAGCGTCGACACTAGCCAACGGGAAAATGCAGCTTTCTCATCCCTCTTTATTGCACACGTGAGAAAGGTAAGGCTCAGAGAGACAGCTCGGCCGGAGTTTACGCTGCAGTTTAGTGAGGAGGAGAAGAAGAAGAAGAAAGCCTGCGCGAGCTGTGCTTCTGCTCTGCTACGCTGGGAAAATGATATTCTGTTCTGAAGACTGGGAAACTGAGGCACACGTGGTAATAACCGTCGCTTCCCAAGCACCCTGAGCTTGGACCCTCCCAGACATCAGCTCCACTCCTGAAGGCCCTTTGTGTGGAGAGCACCATCAGCGCCATCTTAGAAAAGAATGGGCTGAGGTAGGCCACTAGCCGACCGACAGAGGCCATGGAGGAGCCCTGACTTCCATCCAGATCTTTCTTCCGGCAGTTTCCTCTCCCTTTCACCACACGGCACGCTCCAGAAGGCCACAACCATCTGTGAGATGGTCATGGAGAGAGTCCTATTCTTTCCCCAACAGGATTATTCTCAACAGGAGCCTCGAGTTTCCTGTGAAATGCTTGTTTTGTTTTGGCCTGTTCTTTTAATTGTCGGTCTTGAATTTGCAGAAACCCCCCCACCCGGCCCTGAATAACACGTATATTTTCCTGAAAATTATCTGTAACAACAAGCCCTAGAAATAGCGCAAATGCCCACCAATAAGTAAATAGTGGAAAAAGTATGCTTTGTGTATCTGCAAAGTGGTCACCAAGACCAAACATGAGCATCACGCCGGACTATGATTCATGCTCTCATCCACAGAATCTTCTATTCCTAGCTAATACTTTCCTTGCTCTATTAATTCACTAACCATCACTCTCCAACAATGATAAAATTTCCCCCCAGCATTAGAGAAAAAGCAGAAAAAGAAAAGAGTGCATTTCTATTTAGTTGTAAGATATAAAGCTACTTTAGTCATTTGACATTATCTTTTCTCTGGGTCCAAAATAAGTAGCTGGGTCTGACAGCACAGACCTGTGATTCGAGCTGCCAAGAGGACAAGATAGGAACACTGTAAGTTCAAGGTCAACCTGGACTATAACATGAGTTCAAGCTTAGCACACTGGGAAATATGTCAAGATCCTGTCAAAAAAACAAAACAAAAAAGAGCGCTGTGGATACAGCTCAGTGGTAGAATGTTTGTCTAGCATGTGTAAGGTTCTACTAGTGTCCTCAAAGCAAAACAACTGAAAATTAACAGTAGAATTTCATACGGTTGAGCAAGAACACTTTAATAATTGCCTTTTAAAATCTTAAACTAAATTTGTAACCCACGTTGAGTCATTCTGTTCACCTTTGCCCCTTTAATTATTGTTTTTTTTTTTTTAATTTTGTTTTGTTTTTAACTACTCACCATTTAATGCTAAGTTGTCTAGAGGCTAGGCCGCTTAACAAACCAGTAAAGTTAATCTTGCGGACATGCCTAGATTCCCTTTACTCAGTCACCTTTTAGCTCATTCAACAGTTACTAGAACACGCACGTGCATTGGCTCTAATTCCTGTGCCGAGCACTGGGGATGCGTCTGAGAGCAAATGAGGGCATCTCTTTCCTCGGGGACTGTGGTTACTATCCACGCACAGCACAAAATGACGTGTTTCAGCCAACGGGTCAAAGGACTGCTTTAATTTTTTTTCAACCAGAATAATTGAACATTTATTCCAGTTGATTACAGCTACTGTTATTTTGTTGTGAATAAGCAGGAGCTTTTTCTCAAGCAGAACAAAAAATAAAAGAAAAGAAAAGGAAAAAAACAAAAAAATACTCTGGATTATTTCTGTCATTCATTTAATCAGTTAACTGACCATAGATACGAAAACAAGGGGTCAGGGTGTTCTCAAATTGTGTGGCTGTTAACTGAGTCTAAGACATTTCTCTGTGGTGCCCAGAACCACCTTCTAAATGAAATACAAGACACATGCTGGGTGACTTTTGAAAGAAAAGATGCATATTCAGTGAAAATTAAATATTATTATTATTATTATTTTATGCAGTAACTCACTACATGGCTCAGGCTGACTCGGAACTCACTGTGTCTATATGTATAGCAGGCTGGCCTTGACCTTACAGGCCTCCCGAGCACTGTGGCCGAAGGCAGGCACCACCAAGGCCAGTCCGCCTTATTTTCTTAAAGAACAAAAGCAAAACTAAAAATAATGCTAGCTGAACAGAGCCGTGTAACAAGCAGAGCCTGCTAATAAGCCTCAGGGCTGTTAGGCCGGGTGTTCTATGGCAAGCAATGCAGTCTCTGGTCTACCAAGTCCGAGCAGGGCTGAAGTAGGAACCCGAAGCATCAGGCTTGGAAACGGAGCTGGAGGACAAAGCAAGCCATCCGGGGAACTTAGCAACGCCGTCGCTTGAGTCCCTCAAGTCTGATGCCAGAAGCCTCCACCAAGATTTGGTGTTTAAGGCTATTTGTAGATACATCTCTAGTCGCTGCACATCCACGCCAACAGAGCCGGGTGGTCATGTGTTTTGCTGTGCATTCGCCCTCCTCTACCTAAATCCCATTTTCAGACTTGTTTTCATTTTGAAGACACGTTTCCTCGTTAGCATTTTTAATATGTTGAAATGGTGGTTGCAATGTCCATCCCGTACACACCTGGAGTTTTGATCCACATTGGCCCCAGGGCCCACTGCTGGTTTCTGTGCTGCTGTGTTTGTGCCCAGAATTCGGAGGGAGGACAAGTTGCATGCTATCAGGAGAGGATGGCCCATTGCTGATTATAAGTTAAGAATCTCAGGTTTCCATCTTCTCTTTCTAGTAACTAGTGTAATTTGTCTTTACTGATTGTCCTTTGTGTGTGCGTATGCGTGCATATATGTGCATGTATAGCATGAGTATGTACATGTTTAGACACACATGTGTATCATAATTGATATGTACATGTATTGATGCACATATGTAACACGATAGATATACATGTACATTTCTATGTGTGAGATGTTACATTCATTGCTCGTCTTCACGCCTCTGCAAGGAGGGCATTAGGATCTTTGCTTCAGAGGAAATAAAACAGGACCACTGAGAGCCACTATTTTGCTCAGGGACTCGCTGCTAGGAACTGCTATGGTTGGCATGCCTCTGCCTGCTGCCTTCCTAGAAGCAGAGCTGCTCACAGACCTGAGGCTTCACACTAGGGGTGCATTTCTTCCCTAGAGGGTGGACAAAGACTGTGCTGGCCAGAGTTCGTTCTCAGCCACGATGGGCAGGTGCAAGGACCAAGAAGCTGGAGGTTGGCAGGCAGACATGTTCCTTGCCACCCAGCACTCCATCTTAGTTCTTCCTGCCTCGGGCCCTGGAGATGGTCTTGTTAGACTCTGGACTGACTAGTTCAACCCTGGCTTAGACCCAGTGTCGGGGCTTTCTCGAAGAAATGCAAAGATCTACTAGGCCTCCTTGGTTTAGGTGGAAATGGCCACAGGCCTCCTGCCCTCCAGGTGGGGTTTGTTTACTGCTCTGAGCAGCCATCGCCAAGCCAGACACCCTTTGTTGCTCTCCCTAACTTCCCTTCGCTTGAGCTTCAAAGCTTGCCACATGGGCCAGTGAGGAGCAGATAAAGGTGGTGAGGAGAGGTTTGACAGTGTCCTGCTTCCACCTCTTGGGAGCCTACAGCCCTGAGTTGGGAGCTATTGCCTGCAACAACTGTCCCTTGAAGTCAGTGAACCTCTCGGGCTGTGAAAACGTTCTGCCCCTATGAGTAAGGGCTGCTGCAGGCTCCCCCCAGGACTACTACCCCACGGTACCCTGTGAGTCATCACACCCGCTGGGCCCTTTCTGAGAAACGTGCTAGGATCGCACAGAAAAGCCGATTGCTGAGCCCTCAGAACCCCCGAGCTGCAGCCCAGCTTCGCGCAGTTTCCTGGTGGTAACAACCGTGATGATGGTGGTTCCGGCCCTCCCAGCCTTGACACTCCACAGACTGCCACCCCGAGGCGGGTTTTAAATCGGAGGAAGGACCCTCCTTACAGCTACCATGCTTGTTTCTCTGGATTCAGAGACAGATTGTCCTGTTTCTTGTAAACACATTAGGACACCAAACTTGTGAGTGGTCCATCTTGTCTTCCACTTACTTGCTTCCCCCCCCCCCCAGAGTCTGAACTACGCTACAGCACGCCAAAAGCCAGGCTTCCGAGGGCTGTGGCCAGCACGGGCGCTCACCGTCTTCCGAGTTGCCTATGATCCTAGATGGTGACTTTAACATACTTTTCCACCTGTTCCCGACATTTCCAGGTGTGTCTCTGGCTGTTTGGTTTAAATAGAGGGCCAGGGACCCATGTGTCACAGGGCAGCTGGTGGCTGTGGCCTGGGGACGGCATTGACAGGATGAGCTTAGACTTAACTGCTCTGGATCAGGAGGTGGCAAAGCACCTTGCAAAAGGCCGCAAACATGGATGCTTCCTCCACGCCCTCCCCCCTCTCCCTTGAGTCCTCTTGGCTGTATCCCTATAAGGTGTTTCAGGCTATTCCGGGGCCACAGGCCATGACCCTCTCCGACTGACCATGGCAATGTCCTTTGTTGGCAAAGATGGAAAGAATGGGGCTGAGCAGCAAGGCCAACCTGAGAGGGGAGGAAGGAGAGGTGATATCTGGAAGGCAGAACAGAGCGAGCCAGGCCTAGCTGCTGTTTCTGATCTCGCCTGTGCGGCCTCCCCTGTCCACACCTACAAGCCTCCGTTGCTCTTTTGCTTCGTTTCTCCTCACCTTTTCCCTCCACTGACTCTCTCTTCTTCCTTTGTCACTGGACAATCTACCATTGTGTTTCCAAACAGCTGGAACCCAGCTTGGCTGTCACGGAGCAGACTCCGGCGGCGTGGGACCCAACCCCATGCCCATTGACGCTGGAAGACAAGCTTTAAAAGAAACACCAGGTCCTCCGCACCTCTCTGCTGCCACTCACACACACACAAAGAGCCTCTAAGGGTGTCCAGCCTCGGGAAGCAGAACCCTTACCTGCTCCTGGGAACTGCACCTGAAGGATGCAGGCGAGAACAGCCGCCTTCCACTTCATCTTCTGCTCCCAGGGCTGGTGCCGGGAGGCAGAGGCAGCTGTGCCTGGGAGGATGGGGAGACAGGGAGGTGCCGAAGGAGTCTCTGCCGGCTTTGCTCTGTGGCTGCCACCTCAGGAAGTGGAGGACGGTGGGCCTTTGAGACAGCACCTGCCAGCAACGCCAAGACACACTCTCACCCTCCCTCTCGCTCATAGGCAGGAAGTTCTGGAGGTTTGGGGGTTTAGGGTGTAAGAATGTATATCCGTCTGAATTTTTCTTTTTCTTCTACCTGACTGTAGTTTTGTGTACTTTTCCTTTTTTTTTTTTTTTTTTTTTTTTTTTTTTTCTAGTTCTTGGTTAATTTGTATCTGACTCCTGATGGCTGGTCAGACCCTAGGCATTTTCAAGTTGTGTTCTTGAGAACACTCGGCCGTTAAGGAGAGTGGAAGAGCAGATCCCCAAGCACAGGTGGGCTAAATCTTCAGACCTCCATGCCACCTCCCTGCTTGCTGTGTGGCTCTGCATGAAGTAGTCAGCGTCTCCAGACATGGGGCTTCTTTATCTAAAGGGCAATGAAAGGAGTGTATCTGAAGTGTAGTTCTGAACTTGGCCTCGATTCAAACCATAAACAGCGTGAAATACTATAACTCACATCATTTACAAAAGCTTTTTCCCCCACTAGACAGGATCTCACTATTCAGGCCAGGCTGGTCTTGAACTCACAATTCCCCCCACCAGCTTCCCAACTGTCTGGATTATAGGTATGTGCCACCAAACCTAGGTCGAATGCTTTTGCTAACTGTCAACATTTCGCCCTTGGAGTCATTTACAATAAGAAAAAGATTGAAAGTCAGACATAGTGTGCCTGCCTGTAAATCTCATGGCTGAGGCAGGAGGATTGTGAGTTGGAGGTCTGATGGGACTAATAGTGACTACTAGACCCATTTGGACTATGTAGCAAGACTGCCTCAGAACAAAATAAAAATTAACATGCAAAATAAACATAAGTAAGAGCTGTAAGATGTATGTAAAAGCAAACTTTGAGACAAGACTAAAAATGTAGAAAAGACAGTGTAAATGGAAAGATGTTATTTTTTTCTCCTTTGGTTAAAAAAAAAAAAAAAACTATTAAGGAGTCCACAGTTACTTCTCAGTTAGCCAACCCACCAAATTAAAAGACAATACTATCAAACCTGGAGGCAGAGAGATGGCTCGGGCGCTTTCTGCCAAGCCCAACAGCCTGAATTCCATCCCCACAGCCCGCACATCGGACAAGAAAACCCGCTCTTGGAAGAGGTCCTCTGTGCTACACACCATACAGACATACCACACACACATGAAACACACATACACCACACACACACACCATGCACACATATACCACACATACAAACATATTCAGCACACACATGCACAGACCACAAATAAACATCTTAACGGATTCTTAAACAAGGTAAGCTGATCCCAGAGCTCACATGAAACACCTAACATGTAGGAATAGCTAGACCACAAAAGGCACAAGCAATCAAAACCAAAATACAAAAATTGGACATCATCAAATTTTAAAAGTTTTACGCATCAAAAGAAACTAGGAAGGAAAATCTTTAAGTGTTCCACAACATGAATGAAAATATTTGCAAATCAAACACTGGTTATGGTTAGAACATACAAGCAATGCCACAAGTTAATAGGTCAGAAAAATAAAAGTTAGCCAAAGATTTAAAGCGACATTTTCTCCGAAGGAGATAAACAGTTGGGCCAATAAGGGCATGAAAGACTTTTATTGTTGTTTGTCGCTAGGGAAACACAAGTCAAAAACCTCAAAACGATCTACGATGGCGACACGGCACAGGGAATAAAAAGACAAGACTTGAGGGGAGGTGAAGAAGCTGGATGTTGCTACTGAAGGCGTAAAACAGCGAGAGCCCTGTGCAAGGCAGTTTGACAGTTCCTTAGGATGTTAAACAGCGTTACCACATGGCCCAGAAACTCTTCTAAGCACGCACCCCAAAGAACTGAAAACACATGTTCCCACAGAAGCGTTCTTGACAGCATTATGTATAATGGCTCCAGACTGGAAACAATTCGCCACAGCTGAGGGACGGACAAGCAGTCGTGGTGGGTTCAAACAATGGACTGTAACAGCCATGAAAAGACTTGAAGAACTGTTAGATGCTACTGCTTCAAAATGGGTAAAAGAAACCCGACCCCACCCCCACAAAAAAAAATGCCACACCACTGCAAAATAGCCAGAATAGGCACATCCATAGAGAAAGTAGATTAGTGGTTGCCAGGAACCAAGGAGAGCAGGCAGTTGGACTAGCTGATGATTGGTGTGAGGTTTCTGTAGGGGGTGAGGAAAATGTTTTAGAATTAGATAATGGAGGACCAGCAAACTGAAGGTGCAAAAAAACAAAACAAAACAAAAAACATTGAAGTATACATATTAAAATGGTGAATTTGTGGCACAAAATTACCGTTTCGATATATAATGATGCTAAAACAAATAAAATGTGAGGGAAGTGAAACAACTGCCAGACAGCCAGCATCGTGAGTGCAGACGATTACTACGCAGCGTCTAGGCGATGTAGGCTCCACTTCCCTGAAGGTGCTCAGTCTTGTTTGATCTCACAAGCTAAGCAGGGTCAGGCCTGGCTAGCACCTGGGGAGGAGAGTTACATATGTATTTAGTCAAGTTGTCTTAAAGGTGAAAGAAAACTCCAGTGGGACAATGACAGACTTTCAAAAAATGGTACTAGATCAACTAGATTGTCTACGAGGAAAATACACAGTCCTCATCTCATGCTGTTCACAAAAATTAGTTATAACGCCTCACAGATAGAAACGTAAAGTCCAAAACAGTAACACTTCCGGAATGGAGCATGGGTGAACAGTCTCCATAACAGAATGCAAACGCACAACTCGACAAAGATAAGACAGTCAACGGGGTTTCACCAAAGCTGCTCACTGAAGATGCCATCAGGAAAACAAAAGCAAGCCATAAAGAAGGAAAAGTATGTGCAAACGCCTATTAGACAGGTGATTTACCTCTAGATATATAAAGAACTCTTCCAACTCTATGTAAGATAACCACCTCGCTAAGGAAGTGGACAGTAGGTTTAAATACAGTTCCTAAAGAAATGTACGTGAATGCCCAGTAAATACATAAAAGAGATATTGGACATTGGGGGCTGGAGAGATGGCTCAGAAGTTAAGAGCACTGGCTGCTCTTCCAGAGGTCCTGAGTTCAATTCCCAGCAAACACATGGTGGCTCATAATCATCTCTAATGGGATCTGGTGCCCTCTTCTGGAATGCAAGCAGAATATTGTATATATAATAAATAAATAAATCTTTTAAAAAATATATTGGACATTAATGAATAAGACAAACTAAAACTACAGTGAGGTGTTGCTACGTACTGCCTAGAATATGGAGAAATTAAAGTTCTCAGGATCCACCTGCCTCTTGCCGTGTCTGGCTCTAGAATTTGTTTGTTTATTTATTCTTAGACAGTAGCCCAGCTGGCCTGTAACTTATTATGTAGCTGAAGATGACCTTTAGTTTCTGACCCTCCTGTCTCTACTTCCTGAATTCAGGGGTGTGCCGCCTTGCTTACTTTATGGGGGTGGAGGGTTGGGGGAGAGTCCGGACCAAGCCCAGGGCTTCCTACACATTAGACAGCACGCCACTGAGTCACATGCCAGCCTCCATCTTTTTATAATTTTGATGAGATTGTCAGGTAAGGCAACCCAGCTGTTGTTTCCCTACAATTTTTTGAAGATATATTTCTTTAATTATATGTATTTGTGGTGGTGGGGTATGTGTTTCAGGGTACCTGAAGAGGCCAGAGGAATTGAGTCCCTGTAGAGCTAAGGGTGCAGGAGCTGGTCGTGAGCTGCTTCATATGGATGCTGGGAACTGACCTCAAATCCTGTGGAAGAGCAATAGATTCCCCTAATGGCTAGGCATCTCTCCACCCCTGTTTACTTGGCGCTTAAGAGTGGCTGTGGACAGTGGTGCAGGCCTGAAATCTCAGCACCTGGGTTACAGTGTCATGATCATCTTCAGCTACACAGTAAGTCTGAGACCAGCCCAGGGTACCAGACTGCCTCCAAAAGCCAAACCAAACAAAAATAAACAAGGTCTTAACGGTGGAGTCAGGCCTGGCGATGTCTCTATGTCATTTGTCCTGCTTGGATTCATGCCAAAGAGCCGCCTGTGTTCTGTGACGACTGTTCCAAAACACCTGCTTTTTTTGTTTATTCTCCAAATTCAATTTCTGCTGCTGGCAGCCCAAATTATTCTAATTTATGTATTGGGAATTTCTGGACATCGGATCAGCTTTCTATTGCCATGTAATGAATTATCACAAACCTCATGCCCTGAACCAGTACAAACTAATGACCTTACAGTGTTAAAGGGCAGAAGTCCAGGCACAGCACGCTGGCCTTGGCTTAGGTACTTTCCATGATAAAGTCGAAGAGTTGGCTTGGCTGTGGTTTGGATCTGAAACTCCGGCTGCTATTCCTAACTCATTGGTGGCTGGAAATTTCTCTTATACTTACAAGAACGGGGCCCCTGTTTTCTTAAGAATCACTGGCCAGATACTGCTGTCAGCCCCCAGGGAACACCCACAGCTCCTTACAATGTAACCTCCTAGCGGTTTTCCCCAAGCCAACCACAGCACTCTTTGCTTTCCTCTTCCGCAGCTAGCTGGAGGAAAGTCTGAATGGAAAGGGCTTGCCTGGTTAGGTCAGACCACTCATGATAACCTCTCCTTTTACCATGGGCCCCAAGAGAAGCACAGGAGTGCTAGCTCTTCTGGGCACAGGTTTTCTGCCATCAAGGAAGTTACCCTGGTGTATGCACCACAGTGTAGACAGCCTGGAGGCTGCCTAAGCATCTTGTCCCCCAGAAAAAAGATACCTCCCCCTCTTTTGCTTGTGAGTATCAGGCATGGCAAGTAAAGAATGTTTGCCCTTTTACCCAAGGATGAAGCCAACAGAGAGGTAGAGTAAAAGGTGTGTAAAGAACATTTAATACATCTGTGGAGAGCCTGGATTATGTCACGCTTAAAGGCTTGATTTGTGGATTTTTCCATTTTATGAGCCAATAACTTTGAATCTGCAATTTGCATTTGAAATGTTCTGATGTCATAGATACCAAAAAACTTATGGCCACTGAAGACAGGATTGACCTGGGTTCATTTTGCTGGGAGGTTTATTTTAGTTGACCCTTTTCTCAAAAGATCAGTTGTTCTAAAACAAAAAAAAAAAAAAAAAAAAAAAAAAAAAAAAAAAATTAAAACATGAATTTTTTTATTCAGTAATATCATAGAGGAAAAGCAAGCCCAACTCCAAACATACCAATAAACACAATAAACCAAAAAATAATAATTTTTAAAGCTGTACAAAGAAACAAAAGAAAAACCTCTTTAAAAATTTTTGTAAAGGATGGCAAAATCAAGCTTGGGGGTATGTGGATAATATTACACACAGGTGCTATCAAGAGATAAGCTGATCGAATGATTGCCTATTAAATGTTGCCCTTTGAAAGCCCAGCACTTTCCACTGGAAAGTGAACCTGTCCTGCTTGGGAAGGGAGGGGCCTTCCATTTGCATGTAATTTTCGCATTTTGTCCTTTTACTCTTTTTTAGATGACTCAGGAAGACATTCATTACTCTGTGCACTTCCCACTTTATGGTTGAGGAAATTGAAATTTTACCCAGCATCACAAAGCTGGCAAACGGCCGAGTCAAGACTGGAAGGCGAAAGTTCTGGACACCCGCCGGTGCACCGTGGTAGTAGAAGGCCTTCCTAACCGGCTCTGTCTGGGCGAGTGAAGAGGCATCCGAACCTCTTTGCCCCTTATTTGCTAACCACACCCGGCCTGCTGCATTGCTTCAAGAGCAGAAAGCAGGCCTGGTAGCAGTTTTTCTGCGTTGTGTCTCTATGCCGCGGGCGCTGGGAAAAGTTGGCTCCCTTCGCATACTTCAGGTGAGGCGGTAACTGCCGCCCCCGCCTGGGGAAGGGATGCGAAAGGATCATTAAATATTTAGCCACAGAGGTTCTGGCAAGACTCTTCTAGAAACGATGGGAGCTGGGCATGAGGAGTGGGCCATGATCTCTGTGCTGGGTGTTTGCTGCTTCTTTTTAATTTTTTAGTCAATCCTCCAAAGGGAGGACTAGATTCCCGGACCTCATGCAGTGTCAGGAGGCGGCTACAAGTCCTTGCTGGGGAGTCGCCCAAACAGGCCCCTGCAGAAACCGCTGGCTTAGGAACAATCCTGACGGGTTCCACCTCTGGTTGCTGCTGGCCGGGGCCCCTTGGCCTCTCCTTAGGATGGCCATGTCCTGACAGGGAAGGAAAGATGCTAATCAGGACAAAAAAAAGGGGGACGCAGTTCCAGCGGAGCAGAGGGACAAACTTCTCCCATCCCGGACCACCCCGTTAGCGGCTCCGTGCGTCTCCACAGCGATCTCTAGCGGCGGTCATGTCAAACTGCAGTTCCCAAGTCTTCTCGCAGGTCATGAGACCAGCAGTGAGGGAGCACGTCGCCAGTGCTCACAGTTGGGATCCTCCCGAGGTTGCATCTCTTCCGAGGAATGCCCAGTGCCTTGCCTCTGCGCTGGTCTTACCATCTGGGTAAAGGCCTCGGGTCATTCACACCCCCGATCGATTACTGAACGAAAGCCACCATCTAGCTCGGCCCTCTTGGTCCTGGTGATGGCAGGCTGAAGCGCTTGTGTTGAGATTTGGACCCACAGTCTGGCTTCAGAGCTCACAGCGCCTGCCCCCAGAGGTGTCAGGGAACTACTTGTGAAAACCAGGCGTTTTCACACACATGGCCCTTGCCGTTTTGGTTTTTTTTGTTTTGTTTTGTTTTCCCCACCACAAACCTTTGAAGAAAAACACTTGAGGCAAAGCATTTCTTTAAAGGACCCGCAGGGACCTCTAGTGTCGCCTTCTTGAATCAAAGCTATAGGAACTGCGTGGACCATCCCTAACCAGCGGCTTGGGTGTCCATCCCCTGGGCTTGTCACTAGGGTTAGGAAAAGCGCGCCACACATGGATATGTTTTATAAAGTTGGGCACATTGACACTTTTGAGAAAAATCTCAACACGACTTTCAGGTCTAGAATTTATTGAGTGCTCACTCTATCGGGGAGCTTCTGCTGCGCTTCTGTGCGTTAGATTTGAAAAATAAACTGTTTTGAAGCAGTTTCTCACTATATAGACCAGGCTAGACCCTGAACCCACGGTTCCCCTGCCTCAGTCTTCAGTGTGCTGGGAGGTTGAATTCTTTCTACAAATCAGGGAGGAAGGAATCATTGTTATCCTTCTTGCAAGTGAAGGCTCTGTGGCTCCCTCAGAAGAGGGCGCTTGTCCAAGCTGAGCCGCCTAGCTAAGGCTGATGAACTTGAACCCAGCCTAGCAGCAGAGTCAGCATGAGATCAGCTCTCCTTCTGCAAGGCACACAGAGAAGGTGCTGTTCGGGTTCCCACTTTAGCAGCAGTCAGGGTGCAAAATGATTCGAGAACTTTTTTTTTTTTTTTTTTTTTTTTATTTTGCTAATTTGTGCTTTTCCCCATGGCGTAAAGTCCTTTATAGCTACACCCAAAAAAAGCTCCAAGGAATAAAGAGACGTATTTGAGAAAGCGTGTAGCCTGCACAAACTGGGTCAGGGCCGGGGGCTCTCAAATCTAGTCTGTCTCCAACCTTCGCTGAGCTGCTTCCGGCTCAGCTTCTCCTCGGCCCACTGGGCCTTCCAACCCCCGACCCCCTACCCCCAAGGTTCCGCTCTCTTGCTGGCCTCGCATCAGAAATGACCACCAGTGCAGTCACTGTCCGTCCAGAGTCCCTGTGTGGCTTTAGGTGGACTTCCAGTCTTTCTAGTGGTGGGAAACAAGCGTCTGTTTATTAACCAGCCAGTCTGTGGCGTTTTGTTACGGCGACCTGAGCAAAATCAGACAAAGCTGAATCCAAGGGGTGCAGACCCTTAACAGATGCCCCTTGGTGACCAAATAAGGAGTGTGTGTTAACTGACCGTCAGCACATATATGTAATATATACCATTCTCGGGAGACACTGATTTGATCAAACTGCCCTGCTATCATCCATCAAGTATTTCTTTTTATTTTTAATTACATTTATTTATTTATTTTAGTGTGTGTGTGTGTGTATGTGTGTGTGTGTGTGTGTGTGCGTGCGTGTGTGCTGTGTGCATGCCATGCCACCACACACGTGGGATAGATGCTGAGAAAGCCGACCAAGTGTATTGTGGAAAGACTGGAGAACGTGTATCCAAAGTTTGAGTCTATGAGAATCTTAACAGAGCCATGATTTCGGCCAATGTCAGTGCCAAGACCCCACGCTGTGGGCCAGAGGGTGTCCCTAGACTAGGCTTCCCCACAGACTGCACACAGGTTATGTGGGGAGCCCTCACTTAAATGTCTGTCCCTGCTGAGAGAGCCGTGTGAAGACCTGGGCTCACACGCCGATTAAAAGAGCTTGGTATGAGTTAGGACTGCCATTAAGAGATGAGCATTCTACACAAAGCACATTCTGGGCAGATTGAAGAAATGAGGGTGAAAAGCTAATTCAGAAAAATGGAAGAAAACCTGAACTGACATTTACCAAATGTCTCAAAGGCAAAGAACTAAATTTGAAGAAAATTAAATATTTTAAGGGGGAAATATCCAATTATGTGGATTTTCTTTATGGAAAAATTTAAATCTACTGATTTTAAAATAATTTAAGGGAAGCCAGGTAGCGTCGGTGGGACACGCCTTTAATCCCAGTCAGAGGCAGGTGGATCTCTGTGAGTTCCAGGCCAGCCTGGTTCCCAGAGCAAGTTCCAGGACAGCCAGGACTGTTACACAGAAAACTCCTATCTCAAAAAAAAAAAAAAAAAAACAACAACAACAATAGTAATAATTTAAAGGTAAAATAGCTTTACCACGTGTCGACAACGAAAATGGTTCGCTGAAGTAGATACATAACATTCACTAAAAGCAATTTCTAAAAATTACCCCCCAGCGCTCAGTGGTAGATAGAGGGTATGCTTGGATGACAGAGGCCCCAGGGTCCACCCCTGGAGCCACAAGAGGGTAAATTAAGGTGATTCCCAGGGGACCATTGGACAATGAACATGAGCTGACAGTTCACAAAGAAGAAAAACAGCCAGCAAAACATCTTAAAAACCAGTGTATGAATGCCATGGCACATGGCAAGCACGGGGCAACTTTTTGTACCACCCTATGGGTCCCAGGGATTGAACTCAGGTCATCAGGCTTGGCAGCAAGTACATCTATTCATTAAGCCATCTCAGTGGTCCAAACTACTATGCTAAATGTTAAGAAGCTAAAACTTGTCCATTTAAATAACAGTAGTGTTTTTCCCTATGAGATTCAGCACAGAGTAAGCATTGTGACATTCTGCCATGGAGCTGGTCGTTGATATAGATCCCTAAAAACAACCTCCAACGTGCTTGGAAATTCATAACCTAAATGCTTAGAAACTAGGGAGAAGGGAGATGAAAGAAACTCGGTGGGGATCACTGTCAGTTTTGCTCAGATGGACCCCGTCATTTATGGAGACCTCCTTTCAGGAGTACCCTTCAAAACTTTCCGAGTCCCCATGGCTCCTCTGCACCCCATCTTCTACAAAGGGCAGATGACATAGTCATGGCCAGTAAAAACATCCTCCCTGGACATAGAACCTGGGCTCAGCCATTGAGGACACCTAACTTTCAGACACACAGGCTCCTTGTACAGGAATGACTATGAAGCATGCATCTTCTTTGTTAGAACTGCCAGCTGCAATTAAAACTAACACAGAGGCAAGCGGAGCTGAGAAGATGGTGTTCTGAAGGACTATTTTATTTTAGGAACAGCAAACTCCCCCACTTTGTTTAAATTACTTTGCTTCAGTGTCTCAACACACACACACACACACACACAATCTGCACAGATGGCTATTTTGTAACCTGGATATGCTGTTATGAGGAAGATTCTGCAGCTATTCTGTTACCCATGAATACTGTAGTTTCTCTTCAGGTCTTATAGATCCTTTGCCTTTTCCCGAGTTATCCTTGTAAACAATTTCTAGGAACATAACAAACTCAAGATATGTGGAAGAGTTAGGATACCGGGTCAGTACTCAGCATGATCCTGGCTACATTTAAGCAATTTATCAAATATTAGAAAGAACCACCAAATACTAGCATCCAGGCTAACTGTAGGGGCTAAAAGTCTTGGACTTTCATCCCCTGCCCCTCTCTCCCTCCCCTTCCCTCTCTCACGGATGTACGGAGGAAAAAAACTAAAACAATTGCTCCATAGTCTCTTCTAAACTTATCATTTGCCCTCCCAGATGAAAACACAAAACATCTGTTTTGGAAGACACCACAAAACACTGGCCAATAAACTCCCACAGAGTATTATTTTCTCGGCACTAAAACAGCTCCAGAATGTGCCGTTATAGAAAGTAGTCCTCAGTTACCTTGTGATCCTCTGAATACTGCTAAGAAAGGCACGTGGTGCTGGCAATCTCCAGTCAGGACATTACTGTTTCACTGAACCGCGTCTCAGTTCAGAACGGCTCCCCACCCCGACATAATCCCAAGGGCTTCGAACCTGGACTAGAAGACAGATGACCGGATTTGCTGGTCATGGTTTGGTCAGAACAATGGCCGGGGGAAAAGTCTGCCAAATGCAACCAATTGGTCTTTGCAGCTCCACAGGCCTCAGCCACGGCCATGTTGATCAGGAGCGCACTTTCTTGGGGCCATGGCTTCCATTCATACCTATCCCAGCTAAGACCCTGGCTCAATCTCTCTCTGCAGCAGCTGCTGCCGGTAGGATCCACCAGAGGCAGCAGGAGGCCAGGCTCATCTCACCTCTTGCCCTTGCTGAACTGCCTGTCCTACAGTGTCAGCATCATGGTGACATTTGGCTAAAATAACTCGGCTAAATTAGAAAGTGGCACTGTGCCCAGCATGGTGGTATGTATGTCTCCCCAGAATTTAGGAAGCAGAGGCAAGAGGACAGCTTAGACTACACAGCCTAGAGACTAGAAAGAAACGGAGGCAGAGTCACAACCTGTATCTGGTTTAACATAGCCTATGGTGCCCCCTGGTGGACATCTAGAATGTTACAGTGACAGTCTGTAAATTCAATTCTAAAAGGATGTGCAAAGAACTGGCTGATAGGATAATTGGATCTGACCTGAATATGGACAGTTTTCCCATGGTGCCAAATGCAGAATTTAGAACTCACAGTTAAACTGGAAGAGAGAAAACTGGGGAGATATTCTCAACACAGTTCTACAAAGCATGCTGGACCCCAAAGCACACTAGCCTGTGGCAAAGCCTGGAATCAGACATTTCCCAAATTCTAGGATAGGATGAGCCGCCGGTGGGGAGGAATATCCTGTCTCTCCCATGTTCTGGAAAGACAGTGGCTGATTTAAGAGTGTATTGAAACAAGAACATTGAACAGTGCACAGAGATTTGTGATAAATGTCTATGAAATCAATCCAACACATCTTATTAGAATAATGCTTTTTTTATTGATTTGAGTAACATGATTCTTACTGTTCAATAATTTTCTCCTTGAGAAGTCGCTTGCTGGATGCCTGTTAAGTTTATCATCTATCTTTCCAACACAATGGCTCGTATGTAACTTTTCTTTTTCTGCTTAAGGAGTCAGTGGCTCGATCCCCAACACCTTATTAAAAGGATTTTTATGTCATCCAAGATCACGGATACAGGTAAGAAAACTAAACAGTACCTCTTCTAAAGAAATGTGCTATTTTAAAAAGAGGTAGGATTTTTAATTATGTGCATGTGTGTCTATGTGTGGGTACATGCACTTGAGGACAGGTGACCTCAGAGGCTACAGGTGTTTGATTTCCTGGAGATGGAGTTATGGAGTTGTGACTCCATCGCTGAGAACTGAACTCAGGTTCTCTGCTAGAGCAATCTACGTTCTTAAATGCTGAGCCATCTCTCTAGCCCAGAAACATGGAGGGTTTTTTTTTGGGGGGGGGGAGTGTTAGCGTGTTATTTCTCACAGATGACTCGGGCAGCACCTGCTTCCGAGATCTAGAACATCTGAGGATGGCTGGGGTTAGGGTGGGTGCCTGGGTTAAGTCTTTTTACAAAAAAAGGATCCAGAATATTCAAAATTATTTTTTCTTCTGCAATCCTCTTTTCATGCAAATAAAAAACATTGTTCGTTTCAATGCTGGGGACACAGAGCCTCGTGCATGCTAGGCAAACCCTCTATCAAGCAAGCCACCCCCTCAGCCCTTGTGTAATGGATCAACAATATTGGGCGGAAAATGAATGCAGGAAACTCTGGACTTCTGTCCTCTAACTATGACTTAAGAATGTGTGACACTTAGAGAGTTTTCGAGAAGGCACAGTCTTGCCCTGTGCGGGGTCAGCCGCAGAAGCAGATACGAACAGGAAGCTCCACCTGTGGTCATCGTTGCCCATGTCTGAAGGATCCATACATGCTTTCTGCGTCCGGGGCTCACCATCTGCCCAGGCTCCAGAGGCAGCAGGGTGAGGAGGGTACCCTCCAGGCGTGGTGGCCATCAGGAGATGGCACCTGTACTTCTGTACCTCCACCATGGAAATCTACATCGGGCATACATTACCCATGTGTGGGCACCACTGAGGAAAGCCCACTGGGAACGGGAGAAAGGAAACTTCCTTGATTATGATGAACGGCATTTTTCTATGAAAATGGCTTCCAAATACATTTCTTAAAATCCAGCAACCGCATCTTTTAAGAGAGCCAGTCTAGACCCGACAACAGGCTGTGGACACAAGCAAACTTAATTGACCAACGGGTGGCAGAATCAGCTGACAGCCCGGGGAAATTCCAGCCCAGGTCAAGCCCTTTAAGTGTGCATCAGCCGTCTAAGACACCTGGAGGTCTGGTTCACCGTAGGCTGCTTCACCTGAAGAGGGAAGAAAACAATTACACAATTACCTCACTAGCTGGACTGGCCAGTCTTAAAGGTTCATGCATTCTCAGGGAAGAGCAACTCAGGACACAGGAGTTTAGTATTTTCATCTCAGTGACTCCTGAGTCCTGGTGGTGGACGGGGGGCCAAGAACCCTTTTTAGCAAGCTCCTCTCCTCTCCACACAGGCTCTGACACCTGCCGCAGGGGTGCTGAGGGTCCCACTGCTATAGCAGCTCGCAGGCTCTCATTAAAAAGAATTTCTGACGGTTTAAAATTCAAAAACAAACAAACATATTAACAGGGCCGGGGTTGTAGTTCAGTTGAGAGAGTGCTTGCCTAGTATTCACAAAATTCTGAGTAAGGTGCCCACACCCATAATTCCAGCACTCCCAGAGGTGGAGGCAGGAGGTTCAGAAGTTCAAAGTTATCCTTGGTGCACAGAGTTCTAGACAAGCCTGGGATACATCCGACTCTCTCTCACCAAGGGAGAATAGAGCCAAAAACCTTTATAAAGCAAACGGGTCCTGAATATTAGAACAAAAGCTGTGATTGGCCAATACCTAATGACACTGGCCCAGCCGGGAGGTGACCTTGTTTATCTTCCTATCCCAGCTGGAGTCACCATCCAACCAGGAAGTCTATGCCCAGGTAAGGGTTCAAGTGTGTGACCTTTCTCTGAGCCTGTCTTGGCAGGAGATGGGTGTGAGCAAGCTACAGGTGATGAAGTGAACCCTGGTCCAGGCCTGCTGCTGCTCAGGCTCCATGGCGATGGGAGGTAAAGCCTGCTCTGAGAATGGCTGCCCCCAGGATGTCGGCAAACCTACCAGGAAGACCCTTACACCTTCACTCCGAATGCAGATTAGCTGATGAGCTTGGTCCAGCAACCCAGGGACACAAACCATTCAGTTAGTGACAAAGCGGTCCCTATGTGGATGCTTTCCCGGGACATCCTTGAAGAGGCCCAGCCATCAGCTGAAGGAGGCTCTGTGCTATTTACAGAAACGATATCTTCTGAGGCAGCTGTGGGCATGCCTGGCAAGGTGACTCGGACATGGAGAAAGTCCAGAAGGCTACGAGGACCCCACTAGTGGTTCCTGAGAATGTGCAGCCCCCGGTCCTCACAGATCAAGCTGTACGCTCCCCGGACTGTGACACAGTTCTGGCAGCAAACAGCAGGAAGGAGCTAAGGGAGAGTCTCTCTCACAGTCTCAGAAGTGACGATGAGTGGGCAGAGGTACCTGGGGACAGGGTAGTTTTCAGGCGCCTTCTTTCCCTGCTACTGCCACTGCGGGATGCCTTGCCCTTGTGTCCCATCCTCCCCTCAGGACCAGAGCAAAGGTTCTGTCTTATCTTTGAGCTTCAGAAAAGCACTTACCCGTCTACATAGCAGAGTGGGAGCCTCTATTTTACTCACTCAGGGCAGAGACTTACGGGAAAACATAATTTTATTTTGTTATTAAAGTAAGCACTGCCCAGGGCGTGTTATTTACACAGAGATAACTGCGCTTTGGAGATTGTGATGTCCCAGGAAGGTAAACTCTAACCTCACAGAGCAGCCCATCATTCTTAGTGTCATTCTCCTTGATAATGTGGTGCCTGGTAATAATCTTGCAATTGCTGCCTCCACAGTCCTATAAAGGACAGTGCTCGGCCAGCCCTGGGAGGGTCGGCAGGCCCCATGCCTCCTCTCTGGAACACATGGCAGCAAAATCAACTGGATTTTTTACTCAGACATTGACAGTCTTTGTTTCGATCAGACGACAAGTCAGCACTTGTCCCCCCCCAAACACACCTGCCATGGGCCGTGTACCACTGTCAGCCCTGCTCCGAATACAGAAATAAAAAAAAAACAAAATATCCACCCCAAGCTTCGCTGTTAAGATTTACAGTCACAGTGGGGAAGAGGGGAGGGTCACACAGTTTAACACGGGCCGTTCTCTAATGGAATAAAACAAAGACTACATAAGAACTAAGAACTTTAAGTTTCAGAACTGGGGATTGTCTGGTCCCCCAAGGTTGGACATTTAGACAAAAGCCCCCATTCCCTCCGGGGCTGAAGAAAGTTCCTGCTTGCTAAAAGAGAGAGAGAGAGAGAGAGAGAGAGAGTGATTCTCCTTACCTCTGGCAGGAGGAATCTGTGGCTCTTCCGTTAATGTATGACTGTGGAGCCTAAGAACTTGACAAGGACAATGCTAGGCTTCAGGCTACCTCAGTCCCTGCTCATAAACACCACCCAGCACACAAGCCTCACCCCCTTCTCTCAGTCCCATTTAACCCTGGAAATCTTTCCATTCAACCCATGACATATAGATCTATCTTAGTATCCTCACCCATCTCCCTCACAGAGCTTCAGTCATTACAGACAGCAAGTGAACTAAGATATGAACTTGGAGAGGCAGCCGCAGCAGCGGTTAGGAGTCAGATGAGAGGCAGGGTGAGGTGGGGAAGGGGAGGCTAGGATGCCTCGAGTTTGGACCCAAGCACTGCCGCCTCCCAGCTGAAAGGCATCAAGCAAGGCCCTCATTTCCCAGCCAAGCGCTCAGTTTTACAGCCTAGGCATCCGTGCTTGCTTCACAGGGGTGTGGCGAGAACCTAAGCTAACCACAAGAAGCAAACAGCATAGCTCCGACCAGTAAAACACGCTCAACAGACTCTAGCTGCTATTGCTAGTGTTGTCATCATGTGGCTCGCAGGTGTCAGATAGCAAAGCCCTTTGTGTCACTTAGAAAACACTCTAGTCCCCTCCCATTCTGTCCTCTGAACCTTGACCTCACTCCACACCTGATCACCCCCTTCTTCCTGCTCCAGCTTATCGTTAGATACTGTTTCTCCTCTATTTCCAGACAAGTTAGTACTGGGGATCAAACCCAGGGCCTTGGGCTACTGAGCTGTGTCCAGCCCTTAGTGATTTTATTATTCTTATTTTGCAATGCTGAGATTCGGACCCAAGCCCCTGGGCCCAATTGCTGACTTCCACCTCTAGCCCTTCCACCCCCCTTCTCCAGTGGCTCCTTTGGTCTTCACTCCATTACTTTAACGGGAACAAACCACATCTCCCGCAGGCTCTCCAGCATTGCTGCTGGGAAATGGTCCTTGCTCACACACAGATGTGAAAGCACAGTCCAGGGCACCACATCTGAACCCGAGAAACGGTCTTCCCAAGTCACACCTACACCCTGTCTATAGTCTGACAGGCAGCCTTTACCCTGGCTCTCAACCTGGTGGCCAGACCCCAGGCAGAGTGGCGTCTGTGGCTTGATTGGAACTTGCCCCTCATTTTCACTGGGCTCTAACTGAATGTGTTGTTCCTTCACTGATGATTACAGATGACAGAGGTGACAGTGTAACTGTGACTGTCTCCAGTACAGTGGAGAAATCACAGGTCTGTAACAATTGCCTTACAGTTCCTGTTGTGGTAAATGTCACAGTCTTCCCCATTTTGAGAGTTATCAGATCCCCCTTGCTTGTTTGTTTCTTTTGTTTGAAACAGTTTCATGTAACTCAGGCTGTGTAGCTGAGGCTGGCCCTGAACTCCTAATCCTCTCTCCTGTGCCTCCCAAGGACTAGGATTATGGGTGTGTCATTACTAGATCTTATTCTCCTTCATGTTGATTCAAAAGCTTACCAATTCTGTATCACACATTTAAAACTATTTTATAGATATATTGTTTTTGTTTGGTTGGTTGGTGGATTGGTTGGTTACTTGGGTTTTTTTTTTTTTTCTTTGTGTAGCCTTGCCTGTCCCAGAACTCACTCTGTAGACCAGGCTAGCCTCAAACTCACAGACCCACCATCTTATACCTCCTAAGGGCTGAGATTAAGGTTGTTTTTTGTTTTGTTTTGTTTATTCGTTTTTTGGTTTTGTGTTTCTTTCCCTTTGAGACAAGATCTCACTCCATATCTCTGGTTGTCCTAGAACTCACTATGTAGACCGTGCTGGTCTTGAACTCACAAAGATTCCTCCTGCCTCTACCTTGCCTCCCAAGTGCTGGGATCAAAGGTATGCGTTAGTGCCTGGCATCTTTTGTAATCCCATGTATTTTATTATTTTGAGAGGCGATCCCTAGCAGGGTCTGTGCCCCGGGAGACTGAGTGCTGCTAGGAAGAGCTGCAATGCTCCAAAGGTGAAAATTACTTACTGCAATGTGACGTTAAAATATTCTTCAGGTGTCACTACTTTTGGTCCACCAAAGTAGTCCAAGACCCAGATACTGGTTATATTTAACTTAGCAAAGAACCAATTATGGCTGGAAGGCCAAGTTTTCATCTCAGGATGTCGAAGGAATAATGAACTCTTTGCGTAGTCCGCTTCTGTCTCGTTCACCTGAAGGACAAACAGGAGATAATCAAGAATGTGTGCTTCTTCACACCACAAACCCCACCTGAGAACTTAGTCAGTTGCAAATCCTGATCTTTAGAATCGAGAGCCAATGGGGAGCTTGAAGAAAACAGAGAATGATGACGACTTCAAATTTATACCAACACATGCACTAAAGTAGAGACCGCGATAAGGACCAAGCTTTGCTGCTCACTAGCAACAGTGGACATGCTTAGAAGCAGCACGATGGAACCCCAGAGCAGGTGTCACTCCCCTGCTCGCTCCCGCCAGTCACGGACACCACCCACCGAGATGCAACCACGGAGAGTGTCCAGACCAGAAATCACGAGGGTCAGAAAGCTCAGCAAAAGCCTGAAATTACCGGCTCAGCAATAAGAGTGGTATACTTGATACCTGCCCACTGGCTTTCTGCAGATCTTTCTTTTTGTTTGTTTGTTTTTTTGTTGTTGTTGTTTCGTTTTTGAGACCAGGTCTCACTGTGTGGCCCTGGCTGTCCTGGAACTCATTATGTAGACCAGGCTGGCCTCGAACTCACTGCCTCCTGGGTGATGAGATTAAAGGCATGTGCCACCATACCCAGCACCTGCAATCTTATTTAACCTCATCTTTCCAGCACCATCCCAAACTGTCCAAGTGCGCTTCTAGTTAGTAACACTCTTTTTTTTAAATTAATTTTATTATTATATGTTTACATGCACACGTGTCTGTATCTGTATATATGCAGGTGCCTCAGCTTAGGGACATCCCCGGGAGCTGGGGTTGTGAACACTTGTAAGCTGTCTGATGTGGGTGCTGGGAATTGAACTCAGGTCCTCTGCAGGCACAATACATGTTCTTAAGGGCTAAGCCATCTCTCCAGCCCAGGTGAAACTAGAGAGCAATGGTCCTGGATGAGCAGATGTTTTTTAGCAAGAGTGTTTTATACAGAAGTTTTCCAGACGTTATATCTGTTTGGTCCTGTGCCCCATAAGGACCCTACTGGACACCTAATGACAGACCCTGGCCAGGGCCTTTGTCTTGGAATCACTGTAGAGTTAGAACATGTTCCTACCGTCCGTCCGCTCACAAATCCATTGCATTTTATTCTCCAAAGATCCCTTCCTTCCGTTTGAATACCGCCATGTTCTCAATGACTAACCTTGGTCACAGCTCCCGACAGCATTATATGAACACACAGGGGACTCTGAGGGTCGAAGCCATGGTTCCTACAGAAGACAGTCTGTGCTAAAGACAAGGTCAGCGTGGCCTGTGGGTTTTCCTGGAGGAGAGAGAAATGGAAGTCCTTCCATGTGAAACCCGGTTTCTGGAGAGGCATAAACTTTAACACCTGCGGTCATACTATCCCTCGGGCGGCAGCATATTCCACGAAACAGTGAATTGTAAGCCACAGTGCGCTCAGGGGAAACAATCCAGGGGCAGAAACCCGCCCCAATCCTCACAGAGTGTGTGTGGAGAGGTATCATGTTTTAGTTATTTTTTAAGCTTTATTTTTATTTCACGCACATTGGAGTTTTGCTTACGTGTTATGTCTGTGTGAGGATGTCAGATCCTCTGGACCTAGAGTTACAGACAGTTGGCGGCTGCCAGGTGGAAGCTGGGAATTGAAACCTGCGTCCTCTGGAAGGGGAGCCAGTGCTCTTAACCACTGAGCCATCTCTCCAGCCCTTCTCTCCCCCCAGGCATCATGTTTTAAACTAATGAGTTATAGGGAGTGTCTTAACATATCTATCCTTATTTATTCCATACTTACCAGAATAATAAATAAAAATCCCCCAAACCAGAGCTGGTGATAACCCTCACTGAAATATTTACAGAGTCAGGCTCTAATTAAAAACAAAACAAAAACCAAAAACCAGTACATAAAAGCACCACAGGTACTCCAACAGCCTAATTACAGAACTTAAACAAGAAAGTAGCTGAATCATGCTGCATGGTTATCTCATGACTGCAGAAACTGTCATGTGATCTCAAAAAGGGAGAAGCAGCTCATTCCTTCTGTAACAAGAGAATTCTTACCTCAGATTCGAATCACAAAGGCAAGAAGGTTCCTAATCCATTTCTCTCCAGAACCCGGCACTGTCCCGAATTATTGCAAACTCACAACTGCGTTCACCCCAAGTGTTTTTGCCTCTGCCATCTCTCAACGGCCCGTTAGAACCAGAGTCTCAGAGACTCTCAGGGAAGAGGAAAAGAGAAAGGCCTCAGCAGGTGAGAGCATATACTGCTCTCCCAAAGGCTCCAGCACCCATAGCTAGTGGCTCACGATCACTTGTAAGTTCAGCTCCAAAGGATTCCCTGTCTCCATTTGCCAAGCAGAGGGATTACAGGCAGTGCAGGTTATTAACATGGGTGCTAGGAGTCTGAACTCTTGACACTTGCATGTCAAGCTCTTTCCCTGATAAGCCATCTTCCCAGCCTCGACGCCCAGGGTTTGAAGCATGCACGGTGATTCTTGAGCAGCGGCAGACAGCACTGGTTAAGCCATCCATGCAGGGGGCAACTCTGTAGTTTGCCACTGTAAGGCTGCTGGGCAGGGTGGTCCAGACAGACGATTTAAAAGTTGTCTGAGGTGGTGAGGACGTAGCCTGAGCATGGGGTGAATGAAGAGGAAGGAGCAGGGATGGAACCAAAGAAAGCAGAAGAAAACCAGGGGGATTTGGAGCAGTGGTGAGAATTCTAACGTGTTTAGTGAGAAACTAAGTCCACAAACGAGGATGCTTCCCGCCAAGGTGATTTGGTTTCCAGGAAGAAGAGGGAAATGGGACTCTTATCTGGCAGATACTAAATGAAGGCACTCAGAAATACAAGGCTCTGAAGAGGTCCCAACAGGAATACAAATGTGGAAATAAAACCACGACTGTGCACATAATGGTCAAAGTACCAGAAGAACAAGGGGGTCAGAAACTAACTTGATTTTAGTGGGTCAACATGGAAAAGAAATCAGCAATTACCTGGTCCTATCACCAGAGAGACATGCCCAGAAGGAAGGAATGCGAGAAGAGTTGTGTCTTGTTTGGGATAGGACCATCTGTGGTGCAGCCGGGCCTTGAACTCAATAGACAGCAGAGAATAACAACCTTGAACTGTTGGTCCTTCTGCTCCCACCTCCCAAATACTGAGACTATAGGCTTGAACCACCAAGCCTGGTCTGTGCAGTCCACGGTGTGGTGTGTGTGTGTGTGTGTATGTGTGTGTGTGTGTGTGTGTGTGTGTGTGTGTGTGTGTGTGTAGAGTACAGGTGTACCACAGAGGCACGTGCATTAATGAATGTATGGTGGGGCCAGAGGTCAACTCTGGATGCCACTCCTTAGAAGCCAGAGCCAGGCAACTTGTGTTTTTTGAAGCAGGGTCTCTCCCTGGGGTCTGAAGCTGCCAGCTCAGCCAGGCTGGATGGACAGGAAGCTGTCTGTCTGGCCAGGGCAGGGTCACAAATGCATGCATACCATCATGCCTCACTTTTTCACATGGTTCAGAGATTCAAGCAACGATTCCCACTCCTACATGGCAAGCACTTTACCAACCGGGCTATTTCCCCAGCCCCTACAATCACAGTTTTAAAAGGCGCTAACTAAGTTTGTTTGGAACAAAACAGAACTCTGTGGTAGGCTGAGGGAAGCTGGTCTCTGGTCCGGGGGTCTGTGGCTTGTACACTGAAGACGGGTGGATCTGTGAACTAGAGTTGACCCCCGGCTTTGCACAATCACTTAACCTCCCATCTTTATCTGTAAAATGGGAATAGTCAGACCGTTTCTAAGAGTTGCTACGAGAGACAGTGGAAATGAGTGGAGCTGAAGAGCACTTGGCACGCGTGACTCAAGTGCTTGACTAAAACATCAGTTTCTCTCATCTCACTTTTCCCACCACACCGTGCTTTTTTTCCCCCAGCTTTGCCACAAAGACCAGGTACCAAGTCAGGCTCCATCTCTGGGCACCTGGGTGGACCTTCCATCCTAGGCTGATTTCCACCCAAGTTGCAAGCTTAACCCTGACCCAACGAGGAGGCCAAAGACAAAGAGGAACCAGCCCCTCAAAGAGTCCTGCTCTCTGCTGAGGCCACTCTGCTTATGGAGCCCAAAGAACGCAGTCGGGTCATAAAGTTCTGTAGTAGCTTCCCGCTGCTGATAGCAAAGTTCTGCAGGGGTAGGGAAGAGAAACTCTTAAGCCACATAAGGCAAATGCTAAACCATCCAACGATATGTACGCTTTGTGGAGCTTTTAAATAACCAGCGTCCAGTTCACGCAGACAGTGCCTCGAGATAACACATGACAATTTGAATAGTTTGACGTGCTGCAGGTACTGGCAAAGAATGTACCCCAGGCGCTTAGACCAGGCCCAGGGGCGAGCAGAAACTTCCTGGTAGTTGCCCAACACCTGGGATGCTACAATTTCTGCCTGGCCGACGTCAGCCAGAAGACACAGCCATCTGAGCTGGGCTCAAAATTCTTATCTCTGAGACCCACGCTCTCCCGATGGCGGGCTAAGCTTGGGAGGCTCGCTCCCCAATCTGCCTGCGGCTGCCAGCCCCGCAGTGCCCGGCCCGGGGGAACCGAGCGGCGCCGCCGCTCACCTTCAGGTCGCTCACTAGCTGCTGCATGGGACTCAGGTACATGTAAGGCACGCCGCTACCTGCGCCCGGGGGACCGTCACTGAAGGAGATGACGTCCGCGAACGGCCTGCCGCGCACCGCCTCCAGCGTGGAGATGGTGGCCAGCGAGCCCCAGTCCGAGACGTGCGACACGAAGCGGGCCACGCGCGGCGCGTCTTCCCGGGGTGGCAGCGGGGGCAGTCGCCCGTCCGCGTCCCAGTCCCCGTGGCCCCGGCCTCCGCGACCCCAGGCCGGCGACACCAGTAGTGTCACCAGCACAGGCGCGAGCAGGGCGACGAGCAGGGAGCGCGCGGACCCAGGAGCGCGAGCAGCCATGGCGCTGTGTGCACAGTCCCTGCCCACGGACCTAACTTTGCCGGGGTTATTGGAGCTCGCCGGGGCCCCGCCCCTCCGAGCGGGCCAATCAGAGATTAGCAGGCTGGGGGCGTGGCCCCAGTGCAGCCGGGTTTCCACACCCAACAGCGCTAGCCGCTGGGTCACATGCGCTGATCTTTAAAGATTGCGATTTTTCCCTAAAGAGAGACTTGTTCTGTTTGTTTTACTTACAGGGCGATAAGCGAGGTCTAGACGAAATTAAGCAACGTGCTCGAGTCACGCTACTAGGAAAAGGCTGACCTCTTCACGCACGCACCGACTTTTCTAACGCGAGTGTACGTGCCTGAAGTCTAAGAGAAAATGAGTTTTCTGTAAGCTCTTTTCTGTTTACTCCACGTTAGCAAGCAAGCCTCCGAGTAGTAAAAAGCAGAAGTACCAACGTGCAGGAACTTGCAAATCACTGGCCCCGGAGTGCCCTCAGATAAAGCCACTGAGAGACTAAGTTTTCAGTTTTCCCACTTAGGACTTTGGCCTTGCCAGTTGGAGACCTGTTAAGTCATCTAGCTTGGTTAAATTCGTGTTTTCGTGCATTTATTACCCTGGCAGATCCTCCAAGCCGTTCCAATCTTCATCCTGCTGCTCTGGGGAGTTAGAGAATGTGCGCCAACGACCCGGCCCACGTTTTTCATCATTTTAAACTCTGGCCACTGTTAGAACATGTAAGTCCCATCTTGTGTTCTGAATCAGGCCACGCCTCCCCGCAGCCCTCGGCTAGGAGGAGAGTTCTGAAGCAGTCCGCACAGTGACTTGACAGCTCTTCTTAGTTTATGGCGTCCAGCTTCTTATCACATGGGCCAGGCTGAACTAAATCATGGGATCTGAAACGTCCTGTCGCCTCTAGAAAGATATAAAAATCAGACTTTCCCTTCATTCTAGGGGTTGGTATGCGACTCCTATGGAAGACTGCTGGAAAGATATTCTGAGGTCTGCCTCTAGCTGCCCCCCCCACTCATTCCTCTCTCCGTCTCTCTCCCTATCTCTCTCTTATCCATGTTCTTAATGAAGGGCCTCTCCAGGCTTTAAGGGGAAGCCTCTCCTTCCATCCAGGTTCTGTCAAGTTTAGATCTCCATAAATTACGTTGTTTGTGTCTTATGCTGTACCTCCCATCTCCAGGCCCTGGATTCCTTTGCTTCCTTTGCTGACAGACTTGTTCATCCTTTATGACAGCCGCATCTTTTCAGAATGTTAACCTTTTTCGCCTGGCCTCAGGTGTATAAAGGGCTCTCGTAGGCCCGAGCATGGCAAATACGGCTCTAGCAGGCATGTCCTTCCCTCTTCCCTTCTCCTTAGTAAACCACAGATTGCATTCCTAAAGCTAGCCACGCAGGCCTGTTCCCTCATTTGGCCACTCCCTCCTCCTGAAGCTGACCACCGAGGTCCAGAGATCAAAGTGTTGAAATCCAGCAATCAAAAGCTCCCTTTTGGCTGCTCTAATTAACATCCCCAGTCAAAACAAACCAACTCATCCTACCGTGAGATTTCCCCTTTTCCTTTTATAAACTGCCTGTTCCCATGGACCACTTCTGTCTTCTCTCCATCCAGAGGCAGTCCTTTGTCCCTCCAAAGCAAATAGCCAACCTCCCCCTCATCCTTTGTCCTTTTTCCTTCTTCCTCATCCTCTGTCTCCTCTCTTTGTCTCTTATTCTCTGCCCTTTGTGCCTCTGGAGCAAATAAATCTTCTTTGTGCTGAGAACGTGGTGTGTCCTGTGGCTGCCCCAGTCCTTCTAACGTGTACTTCAATTGTTACAGAGGTCATCGGTGGCACCATGTAAGAACTTGCCAGTGAAAATGTGGTGATACCTGGCCTTCTCAAGCTTCATTACGTGAAAGAAGCCGTTTCCTTTAGGGCTGTCAGGAAATCATGTGGGCCAAGTGGGGGCTCACATGCTTGTAAGCCATGTAGGCAAGCCAAAGCCCACCTCCACTCCTGTCTGAAGGCCACTCTCCCTACAGTCAGCCAGCTTCTGAGGCTGCTCAGCAAAGCATGACCCTGCACCCTGAACCAGCGTCTGCATTCCCTCTGGTAGCCGGTCTGAGTCACACTGATTTCCACACCTAGCGTCAACAACGTTCCCTCCAAGCTGATCTGCTCTTCAACCCGAGCTCAGAAGAACTTCCGGCTTTGTTGGGAAGCTAAGTAGGGGACGTTTGAGTAGAGGAGAGGCAAGTATTCACTTCTTAAAGAGCACTATAAACAGTTTGCGTGTTTGACTATTAGAAACTGCTCATTGTTAGAAACAGTGTGTTAAGAAAAAGTATCACACAGCCACATTCCAAGCTCAACTCGGGCACTAGCAAATCCAGTTGTCCATGGGTCTTTGACCTCAGTTTTAGATCTCAACTGTTCTCATTCAAAAGTAGGCGTTGAAAGGTGGTCCTGATGGCCCACACCTTTAATCCCAGCACTTGGAGGTCAGAGGCAGGTGGATCTCTGTGAGTTTAAGGCCACCCAGAGCTACCCAATGAGACCTTCTTGCTCTCCAGCCCCCTGCCTATAAGAGAAAGAAAATGAATTGTGTTAGCTGCTACCTTAGTCTTCCACCTTTATCCTTCGTTCTCCTGTGAGCATGCAAAACACGAGACTTCTTAAAGTTTCAGAATATACGTTGTTTTACAAGAGGTGAAGACACTTTTCCTTATTGATATATCTCATATTACTGTCATCTAAAACAACAAGAGGTTCCTATTATGGGCCCCTTTACAAAGAATGTGCTTAGATCTTGCTCTCACACCGTTAGAACCAGGTCTGCAAACCCTCCAGGAGTAAGTATGTGTCCACAGCTTTTATCCTTGTACTCGCTGTTCGCTGTGCTCAGACACATGTCTCTCCCATCTAGTCCTCAGAGAGTAAGATGTTTCTCTGTGAAGAAACCCTAGGCCCACGCTTCTTTTATATTTACTTATTTCCTGTGAGTGAGTGAGTGTGAGTGTGTGTGTGTGTGTGTGTGTGTGTGTGTGTGTGTTACCCTCAGGCCAGGAATGAGCCTCAGAGGCCTTGGAACTACAGTTGCAGATAGTTCGGAGGCACCATTTGGGTGCTAGGAAACCAAACCTGGGTCCTCTGCAGGAGCAGCCAAAACCCAGCTTTGTAAACTGGTTCATGACCATATATGGGACAGCGTAACTCGATGTGGTGATCGTGAAAAGTTTGACAATAGTAAAATTAATTGAAAATCAAGCTTATAAATAAACGTGTGGCCTCCTTGGTAATGCTTGTCTGTGTCACTTCCTTGTAGCCTTGGTTTGAAGCAAGTGCTCTTTTCGTGCTCTTTGCACTCAAAGCATGAGCCATCACAACCCTCACAAACACTGCATGAAACACCTCGGCTCAGATTGCAGCTATTGCATGCTTAAACTGCAGTGTTTTTTAGCAGATGGACAGTTTTTTCCTCTTACATAGAAAGTGGTTTGCTGATAAAAATATATATATATTTCTTTCCTTCTCACTTTCTTTTTTCTTGTTTTATTCGAGACAAGGTTTCTCCGTGTAGCCTTGGTTGTCCTGGACTCACTTTGTAGACCAGGCTGGCCTCAAACTCCACCTGCCTCTGCCTCCCAGACTGCTGGGATCACAGGCGTGCACCACCACACCCAGCTTCTGAAAATAGATTTATTAACCATTGTTCTTTATCAAATCAAATTAACGTGACTTTGGATTGTTTTGTGTTATAATGTTTGACATTAGAAATTGCTATTTGAGTTGCTTGAGTTTTGTTTAAAATTCGTTAAGTGAACTTGGGTTTGGGATTAGGATGGAATCATTTCTGAAATGGCTTATGCCTACTTCCACCATTGTGTGTGACAATGCATGTGAAGAGGGATTCTTAGCATTATCTGTTATAAAGCCAAAATGTTTATCAGTTCTGAAAAAGTGCCCCATTATGCTCTACCTGCATATCAAATATTCACCCCAAATATATATAAATTTTTTGAGACAAGACTGGCCTCAAACTCACTATGTATCCGAGGATGGCCTTGAACTCTTGATCCTTCCAACTCTGTTCCCCAGGTGCTATGCTGGGTCCATACACACACACACACACACAAATCAATACTTTACCATTTAGTGACAGTAGAAATCTTATTTGTGTACCTATTTTATATAACTATATGCCTGAGGTCATGTAAAAATTTTCTCAGGTGAAAAGAGACTGTGAGTGAAAAGAAATTTAAGAAGCCCAGCCTTGGGCCAGGCCTGGTGGCAAGTATCTTTAATTATACCACTTGGGAGGCAGAGGCATGTGGTTCTCTGTGAGGTCATGGCCAGCCAGGGCTGTAGAGTGAGACCACTGTCTAAACACACACAAATGAATAAACAGAATTTAAAGGCCCTGCCTTGCACCACTCTTCCTGAGAGGAGTTCCCCAATTGCCCTTCATCAGACAGTCTTGTCTTTTTCCTAACTGTCACCACACCCTGTGATAGCTGCGTTTGTTTATGTATTTAGTGGCTTCTTCACTGTCCACCTCTAGAAGGAGCGCTCCCAGAAGGCAGGAATGCTGTCTGTCTTGTCCACCTCCATATTCCCCTGAGCAGAGTGGGGGATCAACAAATTGTTGTCAAATGACTAACTTGACTTAATGAATGACAGCTGGTGGAATTCTCTACACACAGAGCTGTGCCAAATCAGCGAGGAGGTGTGGGCCTCAGCACTTCATAGCAGCTGAGTGCTTTAGCTCTTAACCAGCAAATGCTCCTTGTTGGGATCTTGGGGAAACTCCCAGCCAATGTGGCTGAAAATCATTTAGGATCCTCCTGCTGCTGCTTCTCACTCTTACTCTTTGAGCAACCCAGACTGATGCCTATCCCCAATGGCTCCTGAAACAGTTATCTTCCCTTCTTGACTGGGCTTCATCCTGCTGAGAAGCCCACCTTGCAAACTCTCTCCTTCTCAAGCCATTTCTCTTGTGTAGTTGTGTTGCTATGTGTGGTTTCTTCTAGATCAAGAGCAGCTCTGTCATCTCTGTGCCAGCACGTACTGCCAGCCTCTAGCAGGCCCTCACTGTGTGTTGTTGAGAAAATCGTCCTCATCGTAGCAGTAATACCAAGGTACGGGGGTTCTCAGCCTACAGACACTCAGGATTTAGTCATGAAGGAACAGACACATTCTGCCTTGTGATATACAGGCTTTACACAGTGGTGAGGAAAAAAACTAGCTCAGCGATCTGCTGCCATTTAGACATGACCTGAGGGTGCGTGAAACTTGAACGAGAAAAGAAATAAAAAGGAAAGGAAAGAACATGGCTGCTCCTAGCTATGGTAGAGGAGAAAGCTTATTGTAGATAAAAGGGAGAGCATAGCCAGAGGCAGTGATATCTGGGAGAGTCCAGCGTGGACATGACCAGTCTGAGCTGGGCCATGTGGGGAGCTGGGGAGAAGAAGCGAGAGGGGAGACAGGGGAACCAGGTGCAGCAGCCAGGAGGCCAAAGGTACAAAAGGGGGCAGGGGGACCAAAATGTCTGGGTTATATAGGGAAGAGCCTCTGGAGGAAGAACAGCCCAGCCTCTGGGGTGGAGAGTTCAAGGTAGAGGGCGAGGAATGCCAGTCATACCCTGTAACAGGTGGGGACTGAGGGATGCTGGGAGAACCCGGAGGCCAGGTTTGCTTTGATATGTTAGATAGGCAAGAGTGTGCCCACAGATCTGCCCTGGACCCCCAGCAGGGAGTCCCACTTTCCTCTGCATAAGCTCAGAGTCAGAGATTCAGCTGCCTGAAGGGCTTCTTCCTGCAAGCCTGCCCCAGGGTTCCAGAAGACTTGACCCAGCTTTTCCTATAAGCCAGGCATGGTGGCTTGTACCTATGATCCCAGCTGAATTGATGTGAGTTTGAGACCAGCCCAGGCTACACAGTGAGTTCAGTGAGCCTGTAGTGCACAACAAACCTTGCCCCCTCAAAAAGAAGATATGTTCCTCACTGGAAGAGACAAAACTAAAACTGCTCTTTCCTTCTTTTCTTCTTCCTTCCTTTCTCCCTTCCTTCTCTTTCTTTCTTTCTTTCTTCCTTCCTTCCTTCCTTCCTTCCTTTCTTTCTTTCTTTCTTTCTTTCTCTCTTTCTCTCTTCCTTCCTTTTTCTTTTTAAAATGTCTATAGATATTTTGCTTTTGTGTATGTCTATGTGCCACATGTGTACCTGGTGCCAGAAGAGGGCATCGGATCCCACAGAGCTGGAGTTACAGAGAGTTGTGAGCCTCCGTGCAGGTGTTGGGAATGGAACCAAGGCTTCTGGAGCTCATTTCATAGCAGCTAGGACAAGGATAGCCGCAAGGAAGGAAGACTGGGTATTGATACGAGAAGAATGTTGAAGAACATTTTGTACTTTAATGGTTGTATGTTTATTTCGGGAGAAAACTCTCACTTGCGTATCAAGCAGCTCTTATTGCTTGAAGCAAGCCGTTAAACAATTTGCTTAAAAACTGGCTATGTGTACTTAAGATGTTATTTGTTTTGTTGTTTGTTTTTCTTTTCAAGGTCAAAAGAAAAAAAAAGAGTAATGAAATATTGAACTAAAAATAATATTTCAATTATCTGTATGTTGGAGTTGCATGCCTTTGATCTTTGCCTCAGGCAGAGGCAGGTGGATCTCTGTGAGTTTAGTGCCAGCCTGTCGTTCTGGAGCCCAGGCTCTGCTTCCTCTCTTGGGGTGTCCAGGCACTGAGGCATCCATGAAGTTTAGCTGGGTGGGTGAGTCTACATGATCCCCAAGGTGGGTCTCTGATACTGCTCTTTCTTTTAGTGTCAGCTGGGGTGCCAGGAAAGCTTCGTTTGCACGGAGAGAAACTCCAGGTGCTAGGTTACTTGACTGTAACTACAGAATGTCAAGGGTAGGCGGTTGCAAGACTAAGTGAGCTGGAGCATGTAGGCACAGAACAGGGAGGGAGGGAGGGAGTCTAACTCCTGCCGGTCTCAAGATTGAGATTTTCCAGGTTTGGACGAGTCTCAATCTCACTTTAGTGCCAGGCCGGTTTCCTAGGTAGCACAGTCCATGTGCCCCATTTTCACCCTGGTCTACAAATCGAGTCCAGGACAGCCAGGGCTACACAGAGAAACCCTGTCACAAAAAACAAAACAACAACAACAACAACAAAAACTAAATCAAACTAAAGCCGAAGAATTTCAACTACATTTCAGAACAGCAGCCTTTTCAGCATTTTAATATCTCAATAATATTATTTAAGATGAAAAGAAGCTATCTGTTGGTTGGACTAAAATGATGAAATCAGTTTATTCCTAATTCAAAGCCAGTCTTTCTTGTCAGCAACACAATTTTTTTCTTTCTTTCTATTTTAGTTTTTTTTTTTTTCGAGACAGGGTTTCTGTACAGCCTTGGCTGTCCTGGACTCACTTTGTAGACCAGGCTGGCCTCAAACTCACAGAGATCCACTTGCCTCTGCCTCCCCAAGTGCTGGGATTAAAGGTGTGTGCCACCATGCCAGGCTCAGCACAGTAACTTTTTTAACATGCAATTGAAAAGTACTTATCTCAAAATAGCTGTCCATTTGCCTTCCAGATGCTAGAATCCACTACTTATGATGCATTTGTGCATTCATGGTACATTTTCTTGGCATTTGTGATGACACACACACACATACACACACTCAGAGAAAGAGAGAGAACAGAAAACAAGAAACGACATAGGAAAATAAGAATACATAGAGTACCAACCACACTTGAGGCATCATGATGGGAACTATGAAATCAAATATTAGCAAACATTGTCTCTACCCTTGGGGGAAATTCTAATTGATTCACAAGTAAGCGAACAGACAAAGTGTAATGCAATAGCTTAGTGCAATGTGAAAAAAAAACTGTAGAAAAGAAAGGAAGTCTGGAAGAAGGAATGGAGGTCTGTCTTAAGGGAAGGCTTCTCTTAAGAAGTTTTTTTGATTTTTTGTTTTTTGTTTTGTGACACCTGGAAGACAAATAGGTTGTCAGACACTGATAAAGTAGGAGAGAGAGGAGGTGGGGGAGATAGAGGGAAAACTGTCAAGGACACCTGCTGTATTTTGAAGAGCAGCTGTGAGCTGAAGAGAATATTAACCATTATGTGCTATGGGTGTGTTCATTTGAGTAGGGAAATGGATCATGGCAAGGAGAAGGGGTTTTTGACTCCTGGAAGCCATGGAAAATTCTTAATTTTTTCTTAAGAGTAATGGTGGGCTGGGGATGTAACTTAGTGGGTAGAAGTATTGGCAAGGCTCTGTGTGAGTACCACCAGCAGAAAGAGAAGGAGGGAGGGAGGGAGGAAAGGTGAAACTAAAGGATAGACTCAGAGAAATAATTACAAATATTTGAGATGCTGCAAATAGAACTTCCTTATATACTCACCCTGTGCTAGAAAAGTCAAGTTGATGAGCTGAAATGCTATTAAGTCTAAGCAAGTTCCATAAAGCGGCTGGACTCAAGACAAACATAAGATCAATAGCTTTCCAAAACGCTAGCAGTAAACTATGAGAAAACATCGTGGGAAAGAGCAAACTCATTAAAAACATTAGAAGCATTTCCTTATTCTTGAGCAAGCAGACACAGCTTGAATTGTCTGTTCCCCTTAGTTTATTTAGCAAGTCAGAGCTTCCAGCCAAAATCCCTGCAGGACTATAGTGGAGGGCTCTTTCTGAAATTCTAGAATCCAAGTTTTGTGGGTTCATCAGGAAAGTTTTTGCAAAGAAAAATAGTGAGGAAGAATGTGTCTTAGAAATATCAGACACACTATGTGCAGATAGCAATATATTAAAGACATAAAACATAATTTTAGCAAGCATGTCAAATGATCGCATTTGTAGGCCGTAAATCAACCTCGACTTAACCTTCCTAAATGAGCCCTATAAGAAACAAATGTGTCTATGGTTATGAGCTCAGACATTAAAGGGACATTATAAATGACAGCAAGTGAAATGTAGGAACTCTTGAAGGAACTAACTGTTGCCAGTTGGATTCCAAAGATCCGGGTACAGAGTTTGACCTGCAGGGTACTTGAAATACATCAATACTCTGGGAAGAAGAGGAGTGGAAGCAAGACAAGGCAGAAAGATGCTAACCCATCCTGTGTAGGCCTAACAGACCTTCCCCATTGAGTTCTAAGGTGTGGATGCCGATGCCGCATGAGACGGTTCTAAACATGATGGCCATTCTGGAGATACAAATCAGCCTCACCTCAAAAACTGCTAGAGTCAAAAATCCTGACAAAGCTGAGAGTGGATGAGGTTGGGGAACAATACTAGCTTGCATATTCTGCTGGGAGACCGTGAATGGGTTGACTGGAAGGCTCTGTTGAACACAGGGACCAGAAACTCCACTTCTCGGTACACGCTCAGCCGAAACCCTTATAAATGCTGGCCAAAAGATATGTACGAGAATGTTCACAGCAGCATTACATGTAACATCGCCCTGCTGCTCCTGCTATGTAGAACTGAGTAGCCTACCCATGCCAGGGCTAAACAGAAGCACTGCCTTTCCAGTGAGAAAAACACCAACTTAGATCATCGCTTCATATGCTCCTATTTAATCCCCTCATCAAAACTGAGCTAATGATGTGACAGGGAATGGGAAAGACGTCACAAGAGCGGTGGCAGATCTTCTAAATGACTGTGTGACAACTCTCAAGTACGTCACTGGGATGGGCTTTGTTCGTTACAAGATGGGGTATAACTGGCAACCAGCTCAGAGGAGGAACTCGAAGTCCACTGGAGGCTTAGACCCCCAATGAGCAGCCATGACATTGGGATGTTCGTTGCGGACACTCGTTTATTTTGTCATTGACTTTGCTTTGGCGGTCCTTACCCTGGAAGAAGAAATTATCTTGTCTTACAAGGGCAGTCGAAAATACACAAGTTGTGGCCAGGTGGTGGTGGTGCAAGCCTTTAATCCCAGCACCCTGGAGGCAGAGGCCTGTGGGTCTCCATGAGTGCTACGACAGCCTAAGCTCCACAGAGAAACTCTGTCTTGAAAAAAGAAAAAAAAAAAAAAAAAGACAGATTGTGAGAGATGGCTTTAATGTCCAGGCCACAAGCCACAAGCCTCCATTGAAGAATTGTCCTGATCATCTTAATGTCTGTGGGAAGACCCCCTCAGTGTGGGCCACACCTTCTGGCAACTCTTTGCCTTTTGCTGCGGTTGGCAGCTGAGTTTACCCTATTGCCTGCCCCGATTGCTTCGCTGATGTCAAAACCAGTGTTCCCAGGCTTCCGTCCTTGACTAAGGAGCAACAACTCTCCAGGAACCTTCCAGGTTTTCAGTGAGACCGCTGAGAAACCCAGCCTCTTGGCTGAGCAACTACAGGGTCTCTGCATCTCTAGGTTCAAAGAGCCACTGTGTGCGACTGCTCTAACTATGGAGCCACCCTGCCTCAAGGACCAAACAACTACCTGTTCTCTACTGCTTAGGTGTGCGATAACTGTTGTTACTATTTTAACATAAGCTTATATATGAACATACACACACACACAGAAACCTATACATACTGTTCTTCTAGGGAACCCTAACTATACACAGATAAAGAATAGGATAAAACAATAAGTATGTTGCAACCAAAGAGAGCTTTTCAAGACCCATAACTGCCCTTTATCAGCGTTGCTACCCTCCTGTAGGCTGGGAGCAGCTCGTGATATTTCTTCATAAATGAAGCAGCTTGAAACAAACAACCTTCTCTTCTGTCTCAGCTGACAGGCCTGCCTCTGTCTGTACTTGAGTGCTTGAGTGTGATGCTGGCACTTCATTAATCATCTAAAAGAACTTGCATTGAGCAGGTCTTTGGGGGTCTTGCAAGTGACGGTGGGGGAGAGAACACATGACCAGTCCAATTATACCATTTGCATGGCTCTGGAAACCTCTTTTAAATTTTTTAAAAATTTGTTTTGTGTGTATGGGTGTTTTGCGTTGCCCATGTATTTGTATGCCATGTGTGCGCCTGGTGCCAGAGGAGGCCAGAAGAAGGAACTGGGACTGGAATTACTGATGGTTGTGAGCTGCAAATGGGTGCTGGGGTTTGAACCAGGAATCTGTGGAAGAGCAGCCAATGTCGTTAACCCCTGACCCTGAATGTGTCTAAGTGCTAAAACACCCACCCCCCTTTGTCCTTTGGTTACAGCCTGCAGTTACTCTGGTCTCTGCAAGCAGATTTCAGGCTGGATATTGGGGGTTGCTTAGGAGTCACTCTTTAAAGATAAAGTGTTGGTATAATGTTCTTTTAAAATGTATATGCCTTACCCTTGTTAATTCAAATGCTGATTTCCCCACCCCCAACTCTCTGGTTTCAATTTGGATATTGCATTGTGATACTCACTATAAGCATCCTGTCTCAACTCTTGTGTAAATAGGACACAAATAAAGCAACTAGATACAATGTTGTGCAATGGGAGGAGCCAGAGGACAGGAAAGAGGGGAGGAGCTAGAGAACAGGGAGGGGCGAGGAGGAGGAGCTCAAGGAGAGGGGTGCACGAGGAGAGCAGAGCAGGAGGAGAACTTGGAGGACTTGGAGCATGAACCAGACCTAAGATTTCACAAAAAGCAAGTATAATGTGGGAAATCTAAATGTTAGGAAACTGAGGGCATGGAGGTTTAGGAGGGAGTAAATATTGCCCAGCATTGTGTTCTAGGTTAACTAAAAACCCAGTCTCTGTGTGGTGATTTGGTTTTACAGCTGCTGAGGATTAACAGCAGCGATACCAGAAGTTAAACCCATAGTAAATATTAATAACATTTTACAACAATAAAGACTCAGTAACATCAGCCACTATGTGGAGGTGGAAGACAGGGAGAGTGTTTCTGGAGCCTGCACAACAGCTCTGTACTTGCTGGTGAGACAGAGGAGTATAATCATTAGCTCCGCCTGACACAGACTATGTGAACCTCATTGCACTAGGAAATTGGACAGGGTTGGCTGGTTCTAACCAAGCAGGGGACCAGAACTAGAGAGTGATGGAGGGCACAATGAAGACTCTCCAAGGTTCATCACAGGAGGAAACTAAAGAGGACGTTTGGCCTCTAGTGAACCTGGCCCTTTTCCTTGACATCCCTAGAGTGAATAAATCATGTCTGCAAAAGCAGTTGTGACATGCTTGTGTTCTGTGACTACTGCAGAGCTGTGAGAACAGATGGGAGAAGATGCAGAAAGTAAGAAGGGCCCTGTTCTCTTCCATTGCCACCATGGAAAAGAGTGCACGTAAATTATGATATCTCATATCTAGGGTGAAAAATCCACACTTCACGATAACATGGGCATTGAAAACTTGAACTGTACAACAAGCAAAGCATCCGGAAATGTTGCAGTATAAACACCATTATCTCTCTAAAGAAACCATTTATTTAAAACCAGGCACTCTGTATTCATTTTTGTGAAATAAAAATAAAGCAGGGTTTTATGTAGTTATGTACTGTAAAGTTTGTTAATTGAAATGTCTGCTAGCATCTCTTATTAGGCTGAAATTTACAGGTGTTCCTAAGAAGGACATTATGGGGTTTTTGTTTTGGTTGGTTGGTTTTTGGTTTTGGTTTTTGGTTTTTGGTTTTCCAAGCCCTGTACTTCCTTGGGTGTCCTGGAACTTGCTCTTGTAGACCAGACTGGCCTTGAACTTAGAGATCCACCTGCCTCCCGATTGCTATGATTAAAGACATGAGCCACCACTGCCCAGCTGGACATTGTGGTTTTCAACAAAAATCTATAAGATGGTGTGTGAATTTCCCTTGTCCAATTTATTTCATATTGAAAAGAACAGTTGGCTAAAGTCAAAGAATGAATTTTCTTCTTGCTGTATTTTGGTGAAGGCTCTTCTAACCATGAACAAAGAAAGTAGCCAAAGCTTTTCATTCTTTAAGAAGTCATGGAAACTCTAAGCCAGACTTCACATTTTGAAATTAGTCTTGGTCCTGGACGGTTGGCTCAGCGGTTACTCCTGCTGCTCCGGCAGAGGATCCAGGTTTGGTCCCAGTACCTATGCTGGGCTGCTCACAGCCACCTGAAACTCCAGCTCCTAAGGATCTGACATCACCCTCTGACTGCCAAGAACATCCACACAAGGAGATCCATAAGTAGTTCAAGGCCAGCTAAGGCTACATAGCGAGACCTCGCCACAAACAAACAAACAAACAAAAAGCTACTACCCCTTCAATAATTACAAACAAGGGGATATCACTTCTCTGCTTAGTCAGTAACTCCACCAAGATCACTTACCTCACTGCCCACACTGCTTTGTGCATGGCCTTTAAGATCCTCCCTGACTGAGCTGGTCCCTAGGCATGCCTCTACCTGCTTTGGCCATGGGCTGTTCCTCAAGTATCTTTTCTTTTGAACTTTTAAGTTATACCTACTATATCGTACAGCTGGATTGCCCTAATGCTGAGATGGAGAGCCTGACCCACAGCCTGCTTTCTAAAGATCACGTGGTTGCTATCAACCAAGCCACATCTTACTAGCTGCACACCAGCCGTGTGTTTATAGGTGGCCAACAGTTTCCATATTGACTCAGGAATCTGCCCCTTACCATGTTCCTTGAAGACCAGGCTTAAGAGGGTGCAAGCAAAGCAAGTCCTAAAATGCCTAAGCGGCTTGAGGGTAAAGTTTCTGTTCCTGTTCTTAGAAAGTCTTCTGAAAAACTATAAATTCTGAAATACATCAGGCCCCAGGAGTCCCAGGTAACAGACAGTGAGTTTTGGTTAGCTCCACCTAATAGTTGTGAGCGCTGAGGCCTGTGGGAGTTTAGCATTAAGTGAGCAGCTGTACAGTCTGTTTTCTGAAAGTCACTCCCAGATGCCAGAACCAGTGGGTCACAAGGACAAGGACAAGGTCACAAGAACTGCTCTGCCTCTGGACAAGGCCATGTGCCCTGCGTGACCTCTCCCTGAGGCTGAGAACTGACAGGGAGAAAGGCCTCCTTGACCTGTCATGTGCTTTGTCTATTTGAGGGCTGATGAGGAAGCCCATGGCCTTCCGCTTCTCTCCTCCATTTCCTCCTTTCTTGGCCATTGTCAAATTTAAGTTTTTTTTTTCTCTCCCCCAAGATTCATATAAAACAATTTCTTAAAAGCCTGATGACTTATTGAAAATGAAAGACAAAGTGCTTAAAAGAGACCGTATTGCTCCGGTGGGGTCCTCAGATCTCAGGGAGGTTGGGGCAGTGTTCCTCTTTAGCGGTATGTCAGCATTGAGTGAATTTCCCACTGACCTTCAACAAGCCTTCTCAAGACTTCACACAGACAGAGAGAGGGAGAGAGACAGAGAGAAACAACAACAACAAATATGGCGAGCATAACAAAACCTGGTGCATTATAATAGTTGGCAACCAGGAGCCTCCTCAGAAAACCATAAACACAAAAGAAAAATCACCTTAGCCATATGTCAAGAAACGGAATTTTCTGTCTGGTGGGAGGCGCAGAGAGGTGTTTTAAAGCCCTTCACCTCGTCGCTCAGACCCCTGCAGGGGCTGCGGGTGATTGAGTGAGCTTGCCAGGAGGCAGAGGGATGTTCAGGGTCAAGACTCACCGGCTGGGTGGGGTCCGGCCTAGGCTGCCCACGGCGAAGCAGGTCTGGAATAACGTCGTGGGAGACTCATTTCAATGCTGCACGCGCACAGGTTCGCCTGATGAGGGGCAGACATTTCTTGAAGAACTCAACTTCAGTCGTTGTGAGCTAAAGTGTTCATCGAATACCCTTCAAAAGCTACACACACAAACATCCACATGCACAGGAGCATACTTTGTAGCAGCAGAAAGGAAAATCACCAGTTTCTTACAGTTTAGCATGACCATGTTCCTTTTTTTTTTTTTTAAATAAAAAAATCTCACATGCTGGGCTGTGAAACCCAGCACTTCCCTCATGTAAAGCTGGCGGCTCCTCAGAGAGCTGTTTCTCACAATTGTCCACTGCCGGAGCCCCTGCTGGCTTGGCGCTTGCCCTTCCTGTTGTTATGAACTCACCAAAGACTTCATTGTCATTCCTGACCAGAAACACAGCTTACCCAAAGGGCAACAGGCTTTTGTTCAATATTTAGGGTGTAGCCATGCCGCACTCTGCCTCAGCAGCTTATCCCTGGTCTAGCGAATCTCTCAGACTGACTAACTGAGGAAACTCTTTCCACTTTAATTCTCAAGGAAACTTAGCTCTATGTCTTTTATTATCCTGGTCACCCAGGCCCCGTGGGCTATTTGTCTACATCAAAATGACTTTCTGAGTGTTTTGGTAAAGAAAATATATTTCTTTTATTGTAGCTATTGTGAGCATACTGGGGGGGGCGGTGGGCAGAGAGGTGTAAAGACGGGGTTTCTCTGTGCAATGGCCCTGGCTGTCCTGGAACTTACTCTGTAGACCAGGCTGGCCTCAAACTCACAGAGACCTGCCTGCCTCTGCCTCCTGAGCGCTGGGATCAAAGGCGTGCGCCACCAAGCCAGGCTTCCTGGGCATACTTTTAAAGTCCTTCTCTCGGGCTTATAAAATCGCAAGTAGTGCCAGATACCAAGCGACAAACACTCCGAGCACGACACTAGAACTAACTCCTGGAACACTGGTTGAGTATTATTTCCTGTATACAGAGGGCATTGCTGAGCTCTGGTAAGTGGAAATAGTATGAATTCCTTCCACCCACTGGTGGCCGGCTCCCCCCCCCAAAAAAAAAAGGCTCTTTTCTGTCCAGGCAGCTGTGTCCACTCATTTGGAGTAGGCAGAGGAGAGCAGTCTGTGACCGGCTGCTGAGTTCCTGCCTTGGCCTCTCTCAATGAAGGAAGGCAGCTGTTGGTCAGGGTGTTTTCTCACAGCAACAGAACGGAAACGAGAACACCCTCCCAGAGTTGGTCCGTGGTGAATGAAGTAAACACACACTGTTGCTGGGAAAATAAACAGAGAGATGAGGGGCTATTTGTTGCTGTCATGGTTGCTCTTGGTTGTCAACTTGACCACATCTGGAATCGGCTAAAGCCCAAGCTGTCGTGGGGGATTTTTCCCTTTTCTCCTTCTTTCTTTTTGTTTTGTTTTAAATTTTTATTCATTTATTTAATGTATATGAGTGCTCTATCTGCATGTACATCTGCAGGACAGAAGCGGGCATCAGATCCCACTATGCATGGTTGTGCAACATCATGTTTGCCAGGAACTCAGAACCTCTGGAACGGCAGACAGTACTCGTAACCAGTGACCTGTCTCTCCAGCCCAGGGATTTTTTTTTTTCTTAATTAAATCTTTCCAAGTAGAAAGATCCACTTTTAAACAGAATCTTTTGAGGTGGGAAGATCCACTGTTAATCTGGGCCACAGCTCCTGCTGGCCGTCTATATGGAGGACGTGGAAGAAGGAAGCTCTCTCTCCTTTGCCGGCTTGTTCCCATTCTCAATAACAAGAGTCCATTCCTTCACTGGCATTAGAACTGACTTCTTCAGGATTCCAGAGTATATTAAAGACCAGCTGAGACAGCCAGCCTCATGGACTGAACAACTACTGGATTCTTGCACCTTCTGTTGGTAGACAGCTGTTGTTGGATTAGCTGGACCACAGCCAGTAAACCACTGTAATAAATTCCATATCTTAAATATATGTATGTATATATATGAATTTATATATATTCATTTTATAAATTCTGTTCAGTAGCAAGCCCTGACTAATACAGTTACCATCACACAACCTACTCCACCTTGAATTCACTGGTTACAATTCTTGTAAATACCCTGTGAGGTAGATTGCTACCAGTGAGCTGTCTGGGACCTATTAACCCTGGATAGAAATCATAAGCTGGTACGGAGAGGCTGTTCATGAATTGGCTTTGGGCAGCTTTTGCCTCCATTGGCATTTGATGGTATGGAGAGAGAAAGCAGCAGGCAGACGGGAACTGCAGCAAAGTGTGTCCTCTAGCATTAAGGTCTTGTGAAGCCTAGAGTGCCCTAGAGTTATTTGTCTTTAGTGTTGAGGCATGGTTCTTAGACACAGAGATCCTTTTTTTTTTTTTTTTTTTTTAATCCAATAGTGAGTCTCTGTCTTTTGCTAGGAGAGCTGAGTTCACGGATACTTACAGTTTCTGAAAGGTGCGTATTAATTCCTGTCATCTTGTTGAATTTGTGTGGTTGGTGATGAGCTGGTTAGTTTTTATCCACTTGACACAAACAGGAGACATCTAGGAAGAGGGGACAGCAACTGAGGAATTCCCTCCTTCAGATTGAAGTATGGGCATGTTTTTGGGGACCTTCTCCTAATTGCTAATTGATGGAGGCGTTCCTGCTCACTGTGGGCGACATCACTCCTGGGGAGGCAGCTGCACTGGAGCCTCGGAGCAAGCCAGTGACACTGGGAGCATCATTCCTCCATGGTTTCTGGGTCAAGCTCCTGCCCTGAGTTCCTGCCATGGTGTCACATGATGATAGACTGTAATCTGTAAGCCAAATGAAAAATGATATTTTTCCTTCTCAAGTTACTTTTGCTCATGATGTTTTATCATATTCCAGGAAGCAAATTAAATCACCCCTTCTCCAGGAGAGCAAGTCATAAATTCCTGGGGACTGTTCATGGAACATAACAAGAGAACATTCTCGACCGAAGCTGCTTGTCCCTCCATTGAAACTGGGCTTGCTGTAGGTGTGTGATTGTCCCATTAGGCCTGGGAGAGATTTGTTTACATTAAATCCCTGATAGCTTGGGTTTGGTTTTCATCCTTGGGGCTGGATTCTCAGACCAACACATGTTTTTCTAGCCACACTGCAGGGATCATAAATTGAACATCCTTTGAGGAAATTTGTCTGCACGTGTTTGTTCTTTTTTCTTCAGTCTTTGACCCTTTGACCAGGACAGTTGACAGATCAAAGTTGTGCCCACTGAACAGTGGTTCTTAGTCACTTGAAGTGATTTTTTTTTTCCACCTGAAAGTTTAAAGTGAAGCTACTGTGGAAATTAAACCCATACCCATGAAACACGCAAGCAAAAACAGGGGTTTCATGTCCAACAGGTAGGCAAAAATGACAGTCTGACTAAACCAAATGTCAGTATTGTATTCTAAGTCACTGTGAGAATGTAAGTAGGCTTGGCCACTGTGGAAAACAATTTGCAGATACCCTCTAAACTTAGACATAGTTGTCCTCATTATTGAAATAGCATTGTAGAGAGGGCCTTGCCCAGCCTTTGTGGTAGGAAAGCAGAATAAGACAGAACAGAACCTTCTCAAGTTTCCTCAGCAGGAGAACTGTGGCAACTGTTCACCTAGAGGAACATTATGCAACAATAAAAAAACAAACAAACAAACAAACACCTTCTGCTCCCAGCATCCATATGGAAGCTCCGTGTAACTAGGGGGGGGAGGGCTTCAAGATGGCTTCAGAGATGGCTCAGTGGTTAAGAGCACTCGCTGCTCTTGCAGAGGACCTGAGGTTGGTGCCCAGAGAACACATGGTAGCCACAGCCAACTGTAACTCTGGTTCTAGTTGCTCCGAGGCCCTCTCCTGGACTGAGGGCACCAGATATGCACATGGCGCTCATATATACCATCAGGGAAATACCCGTACACATAGAGCAAAAGTAGGCCCTGTATAAAAGAAGGAAGACCAACTCTTGGTGTCATTCACCCGGGGGGGGGGGTGGGCCTGGTTTATTCACAAGAGTTTTGATCTCTTTTTTTCCTAATCAAATGGTAGTCCTGCCCAAGAGAAGTCTAGTCCAAAAGAGAATGGTCTAATCAAAGAGAGTCTAACAAAGGCCACTCTCTCTGTATATTGAACAGCACAGCAAATATGGTAACAAAAAGAAATGAGGAACCTTTGTCTTAAGCAATCTAGGCTGTCCAAACCACACAAGGCCACATGAACTCCTACCTGATCTAGGGGCTTCAATTTGCTCTTAGTTCACATCAGTTCTTACACACAGTCATGGAAAAAAAAAAAACTTGAAAAAGAGAGGGGGGCAGTTGTGGGTGCCTGTTGCCTGGGGGGAGTAAGAGGAAGGATTGAGGATGTATACAATCAGGATACATTGTTTACATGTCTGATATTGTCAAAGAATAAACAAAAGATAGTCTATTTTTAAAAAGAGAGAAACCACAGCATAAAATAAACAAAAATCAAGGCATTTTGCTGAGCTGCTGAGCCATGTTTGTCCATGAGAGCAATGGCAAGCATCTGCCCTGATTCCTCTTCCCAGCTCAGTCTTGTATGGCAACATCCCCTTTCCCAGCTGTTTCTTGGACAATTGTTCAAGATCCAGCTTCCTTCTAGAGCGGGCAGATCCCTCTGGCCCAGTCTGGAGAAATGGCACCAGACCTATGCGTGAGGCTGCATCTTTAACATATAGCCGGCTCCCCCAGCACACGATCGTTTGAGAATCCTTCTGAGGTCTGCCTTTCTTTCATAAGCTACAAGAGACATGGACTGTTTTTCTAAAAGAGAACTGGAAGCCAAGAGTGGCGGGAACATCCGTAGCAACAGCTCTCTGAGAAGCTGAGGCAGGAGGATGTCAAGTTTGAGGACAGCCTGGGCAACATTGTGAGATGAGGTATCCAAAACAATAGATTTTAATCTAGGCTGAGATAAAGTCTAGATGAAATCCTTACAATTTTCTCAAAAAGACTTTGCGTGTGTGTGTGTGTGTGTGTGTGTGTGTGTGTGTGTGTGCGTGTGTGTGCGCGCGCGCGCGCGTGTGTCTGTCTGTCTGCCTCCCTGCCACCTCTCTGCCTGCCTGTCTCTCTGTGTCTGCATGCGCCAGAGGATGACTTTTGGGAGTCAGCTCTCTCCTTCCACCGTGTTGAGGCGGGGGTCTGTCTTGTGGTGTCTGATGAGCTGAGTACTCCAGGCTGACCTAAGAGCTCCCAGCCAGTTCTGTCTCCACCTCCCAACTCTCCACAGGAACGCTGCACCTAACTTTAACATGAGATCTGAGGGTGTTGAACTTTAAGCCCTCAGGCTCCAACAGCAAGGACTTCTGCTTGCTGAGCCGTCTTGTCCCTTACTGCTTTTTAGTTACTTAAAAAGCACAACCGTCTTGCTGTGTATCAGCAGCCGGGCCTCCTTCAATCTTTCAAGAGATTGCAAGTTTGCATTTTGAAGAAACGATCCCTGATGGATTTCCTGAGAATGTGTGGGCCTCTCATTTAAAAATTTTAAGCAGTTTGAAACTTTACCTTCCAAGGCATCAGAGCATCAGACGGTAGCCTCCCTGGGATGGAGTGTTTGCCCTCTCACTGGGATGCTTTGACTGCGTCTTGCCCTGAATCTTACAGCACCAGTCTTGGAACACCGTTGAAACAAAGCAGGAAGTCAGACGTGGTGGTGCAAGCCTATGATCCTGGTTCTTTGGAGGCGTGAGGATAACGACTTTTGAGTTTGAGACCAGCCTGAGTTATTTTGTGAGTTCTACATTTACACAGCAAGACCTTGTCTCAAAATAAATACAGGAATAAAGGAAGGGAGAAAATGTGTGTGGGGGGAGGAGATCGCCACAGCACTAAGACAGGAGTGTCTTTCTTAGGAGGCTGTGTGGCGGGCTCTGGACACAGGAGGGCACTGTTTCTATAGCTTGCAACAGTCTTGCAACTAGGATTTGTGGAACTCATGGATGGGAACTGAAGAGAAGTTTGCTGTGTCCCTGGGTTTCTACAGTGTTTCTACCGTGAGACAGGTTTCCTTACTCCAGATCCACAGCTGGAGCCTCTCTGAGACCAGAACATCTGTGCCCAGACAGAACCAGCAAGCCAAAACATCAGCTTCAGGGTCTAAACTAGAATAAAAGATAAACGACCTGGAGTAAGTTTGCTTAATATCTTCTTGACTTAAAACGGGAAGAGCTGAAGCTGCAGAGATGGCTCAGCAGTTCAGAGTACTTCCCGCTTAGGGGGAGGACTCAAGTTTGATTCCCAGCTCCCACATGGAGGGTTCCAGGGGATCTGATAAGCTCTTCAGGCTTCTGTAGGCACTACCTGCATGAGGTATGCTTACACGGGTTAGTCAAAACCTTATAAGCATAAAATAAATAGACCTTTAAAAATGGCAGTATCATCCCATGATGTTTCGGGAGGACAACACCTGGGCGTCCATCTGAAGCTTCCATTACAACACCTGGTTCCTGCCGGGGACTCAGAAGGGAGGGCTGACCTACAGCAGAGCTCAGCCATGGTTAAGCAACTGAGTGAGGCGTGTTCCACTGCACAGATCTTACTGGACTAAAGAAAGCCAACAGGGCAAGTCTGGTCTCAAAATGGAGGGAGGGCCCTGATCCAAAGGAAGCAGGACAGTTAAGGGAGCTGTTTATTGGTGGTGTGAGCTCTGAAACCACAGATGATAGCTTAAGAGAACATTTGGAGACACGGGGCACTGTTACAGAATGTGTGCAGATGAGCGATCCCCAAACAAAATGTTCCAGGGGCTTTGGTTTTGTGACCTGCCTTTGTGTTCAAGACGTGGATGGAGTAACGTGTGCTCAGCCACACAAAGTTGATGGTTGTGGTGAAACTGAAGAGCCTTTTCTAGAGAGGATTCTTTAAAGCCTGGTGCCCATTTAACAGTGAAGGAAATTTTGGTGGTGTTAAAAAAAAAGATAGAGAAGAATATAATATAATACTTCAAAAGGTCAGGCAGAGTGGGAGAAAGAGAGGATTTGCTTTTGTAACCTCTGGTGATCACGACACAGTTGGTGCAATTGTGAAGTGAGAAGGGATGTTTATAGACAAGAGATGCAGTCTACTGGATCAGAGAGAGATCGGGGAGGTGGGTAAGGCAACTTTCTGGGTCCTGGAAAAAACTTTGGAGGTAATTTTGGTCATGGTGGATACTCTGGAGGAAGAGGAGGCTGGGGATGCCGAGGTGATGGCAGCAGAGGTAGGTACAGAAGTGGTGATGGTGGAAGTAATGGATTTGGAGGTGATGGTGGCTGCCGTGGTGGTAGTCACAGGAGTTGAAGAGGCTATGGTGGTGACCAGGATATAGAAACCTAAGTGGTAGACATGGTGGAGGAGGAGGATAGGATGGTTACAATGAAGGAGGAAATGTTGGTGGACAGGACTGTGGTGGTGGTGGAAGCTATAATGACTTTGAATATTATGGTGGACAACAGCAATCAAGTTACGGATTCATGAAGGGGGCAGTTCTAGTGGAAGACCCTCAGACCGTCCCTATGGTGGTGGCTACAGATCTGACGGTGGAAGTGGCGGATATGGTGAGGGGAGGTTTTAAAAACAGTAGAAAAATGGCTACAGTTCTTAGCAGAAGAGAGAGCGAGGCGTAGTCAGGAAAGCTGCCGGTTACTTTGAGACAGTTATCCCAAATGCATTAGAGGAACTGTAAAAATCAGCCACAGAAGGAACGATGGTCCATAGTCAGAAACCTCACTGCAGCTTAAACAGGAAGCCTTCTTGCTCAAGCTTATCCTAGTCACAGTTTACAAAACGCGCAGCTATTGACTAATGCAGTGTAGTGTCAATTAAATGTATGTTCTCGAGGTCTTTTATCTCTTGTAGCTTTGTCTCTTTCTCTTCATTACATCAGGTAGATTGTCTTGTAAATTGTGGTAATGGTACCAGAAATTTAAAAAAAAAAAAATTAAGGGAGCTGGGCAGTAGTGGCACACACTTATAATCCCAGCACTTGGGCGGCAGAGGCAGGGGGATCTCTGTGAGCTTGAGGCCAGCCTGGTCTACAAAGAGAATTCCAGGAAAGCCCAGGTTGTTACACATAGAAACCTTGTCTTGAAAACACAAACAAAACCAAAACAACACCCCCCAAACACACACACACACACACACACACAAGCTGAGAGAAAGAGAGAGAAAGAAGAAGAAAAAGAAAATCCACAGCAGCTGGAGAGGTAGTTTAGTGCTCTTCCAGAGGACCCAAGTTCAATTGCTAGCACCCAGCTCACCGACTGTCCGTAACTCTAGTTCCGGGGATCCAACACCTTCACGCTCATATAAATTCGGGCAAAACACAAATGAACATAAAATTAAAAAAAAAATTTTTTTTAAAGGAAACCAACATATATGGGCTTAAGTGCCTTGAGATACAGAACACCTCAAAGCCAGTTAGCAACCACTTTGCAGTGAATACAACTGAACTCTGCCTTGTGTGTGTGTGTGTGTGTGTGTGCATGTGTGTGCGTGTGTGTGCGTGTGTGTGTGTGTGTATTCACATGTATGTGTAAATGTTGGTGTGCATGAATGGGGGTGCATACATGCTTTGCTGCATCCACGAAGCTGGCTGGCCTGCTGGCAAACAGGGATTCTCCGTCTTCCACTCATCTTGCTGTAGCGACCCTGGAATCACAGCCGTGTGCTCCTCGGTCTGGCTTTTAAGGCTTCAAGGACTCTGAACTCAAGTCCTCGTGCTTGCGAGGCCAGGATCTTACCCACTGAGGGATCTCTCCAGCCCCTGTGGGTCTCTTGGGTCCTATTGTAAAGCACAACCGGGCTGAGGGGAGTTAGCCGCTGACCCTAGAAAACAAACAAGCTTTTGGTTTGCTTTGGCTGGGCTTATGAAGCGCAAGGTCACCCCGCACTGACCCCCATCCTGGTGTGGAAAGAGCTGGAACTGCAAAGGGGTTGCCGCCCACGGAGAGCTGCTGATCTGAAGGCACGTTCACTTCCCCGTGTGTCGCAAGGGACCTTGGGCCACCTCCCCCCACCTTTTGTGCAACGAGATCAAAAGAACAGGTTCTGCTTCCCAGACAGCCTCTTTCTCTAAAAACAAGAGTGTAAAGATTTGCATTTATTTTATGCGGAGTGTTTCGCCTGCATGGACGTCTGTGCACACCGCATGCACGCGTAGAAGTCAGAAGATGTCATCGCATCCCCTGGGCCTGGAGTTATGAATGATTGGGGCTATGAACTCTTGAGTTCAGGGACAAACCCAGGTCCTCTGCAAGAGCAAGGGTGCCCTTACCCATCTACCCCTCCTTCCAGCCCTGCTTCTTTCTGTCACCAAGGCTCCTTCCTTGCGAATTCTCAGGAGACAGGTCTGCGGCAGCCTCGGCTGGCTTTTGTCAGTTGTTTGGTTTTATCACAACAGGCCTTCGCTAGACAGTTCAGTCAGGCCTCCAGACTTGGTGGTCCTGTATCATCCCCTGAGGGCTGGGATGGCTCACACGCACACCTGGGATTTTTCTATCTGATTATCTGAAAGCTCCCCCCGGACTGCTGACTTCGCAGAACAGCAGCACAGCGGTGCAGGCCCTTAACGGTACCCTTTCCTTGGGGGAGAGGGCCAGGCGGGGCAGAGGCAGCGCAGCCCCGCTGCCTTTGATCTCCTAGGTCTTTCTAAAAGCGCGCTTGAGTCATGCTTTCCAAGTTAGCACATTTAACTTCCTCTCTTTTTTTCTCTTATGTGTTTTTAGGAAATCTTTTTTCACACACACACACACACACACACACACACACACACTAGAGCAAGGATCTCAGCCGGGCAAGGAGGTGGCACATGCCTGTAATCCCAGCACTTGGGGAGGCAGAGGCAGGGGGAACTCCATAAGTTTGAGGCCAGCCTGGATTACAAAGAAACCCAGGTCAGCCAAGATTACACAGAGGAACCCTATCTTGAAAAGAAAAGAAAAAAAAAAGCCCACTCCCACCTCTATTCCCCCCCCCCAAAAGGATCTCACTATGTACTCTTGGCTGGTCTGCACATATTTGTGCAGACCAGACTAGCCTCAAACTCTGAGAAATGTACCTGTCTCTGCCTCTTCTGCCTCTGCCTTTTCCTCTGCCTCTACCTCCGCTCCTGTCCTGTCCCTGCCTCCCCAGTGCTGAGATTAAAGGTATGTGCCGCCACACCCACTGTCTTATTGCAGTTTGTGTGTGTGTGTGTGTGTATGTGCATGTGTGCACCTATGCAGCCGTGTGCACGTAGAGGTCTGAGAGTCAGTTCTCTTCTGTTGTATGAGTCCCAGGGATCAAGCTCAGGTTGTCAGGCATGGTGGCAAGCACCTTTGTCCATGGCTGTATCTCTGAGGCCCACATATCACTTCAGCACCCTGATTTAAAAAAAAAAAAAAGTGTAAAATTGGACCAGGAAACCCAGGATGGACGCCATGCTTCCTGGGAAATTCTCTCTGTTAGTGTGCAGAGGATCCCACTATCCTGCCTTTAGGGCCCTAGCAACGCCTTATGTCATCACCTTACAATGCCACCACCGTCCATCCGTCTGCCTGTCTACACATGCAATCGTCTGCCCCCTAACTCCTCCGCCTTCCCCTCCCCCAGATAGACTTCTTTATGCAGAAATGTTATGTGGCATAATCATAAATTATAACACTCTCCCCTGCGGACACTTGTTGGAAGTGCTATCTGCTTGTGCCACAGTTTCACGCCTGTGGGTGTGACACAGGTGGAGGTCACAGCCGGCCCTTTTTTGACTCCTGCTCCAGTTTTTCCAAGAAGCCCAGCATAAAAGCACTATAGGACAGAGGCAGGAACCCACGTGGGAGACTGTGCCGCCCGCTCCCGTCATGAAGGCTGCCTGAGACACTTTGACCTTTCACTATTGGAATGCTGCTCTGCTTGTTTTAAACTATCTACCACGGTCTGAAGAAGTGACAAAGAGCTCTGCCTGCTCTTCCACGGGACCCTGGTTCCATTCCCGACTCACACGTGATGGCGCATAACCATCTGCGACTCCAGTTCCGGGGGATCTGACACCCTCTTTTGGCCTTCCAGGACATCGGGCACGCAACTGGTACCCAGACATACATGTAGGCAAAACACTCATAAACATAGAATGAAATTTAAAAAAAAAATTAAAAATACACCAATCCCACAACCAAAGTATATCCAATAAACACAGCACTGTCTGTGCCCTGCCAGGGGTTTTGTGTGTGCGGTCCGGGACGGGGGTGGGGGTCGGGGGAGGAGTGGTGAAAACCGCTATTCATTCAAATTCTGAGTTCCTATCAAGGGCAAGAAGCTGTGATAGTATTGGGGGAGGGGTGCCGCAGCATACAACCTCAGGATTCCACCCCTTCCTGCTCCAGTGTGCTCTTGAACACTTAAGATCGGGCACGAATGCAGACAGCCAGACTTGGCCGCAGGGGTCCTGCATTCAAATCTTACCTCCTTTCTTTCCGTGGCTGTACGGTACTGGGCAAGGTTCTCCCACAAACTCAACTCCTCCCCCACCAACAGGTAAAACCCAAATTCCTGCTGACCCGGGGCCAGGGCAGGGAATAAACGGTGTCACATTTTGTGCCCCTGGGGGATGTAACAGGTGGCAAGAAAAAGAATGGTTTTCTCCTAAGGAGATTAAAGGCTAATGGGTGAGAGCAGGTTCCGGGAAAACAGGCAGAGGCTGGAGACCGTAGCGGACTCCACGGAGGAGCGGGCCGGGGTGCTGAGGCTGCGTTTGCGCCTTCTGCGGGGAGGCTGCAGGGAAGCCGCGCGGGAAGCCTGGAAGGCCGGGAGCCGAGCCTCCGAGGAGCGCCGGGGCCCATCGTGCAGGCGGAGCAGCGGGAGCGAACAGGACGCAGCAGAGCGCGGGAGCGGCTGTGCTCAGAGCACACGCCAGAGTGTAGATGCGCCGCTCCCTCCTACACCGGGCTGAAGCCGGCTTGGCTAAGTGGGTACTGTGCGTCGGATCGCCTTTTTTTTTTTTTTTTAATTTTTTCTTCACAATTTATCCGTTATATATCCCGACTGAAGCCCCCTCCCTCAACTCCCCCCAGTTTCGCCCTCCCTCCCTCTTCCCCCCATCTCCTTATCACCTGACAAGTCCGTGCAGAGAGCCTTCGCAGTGGGTGGCAGTTACAGCTGGGACTCATAACAGCTCAAGGCACTGAGAACCGACGGATGGATGCCCAGCCCTAAACGGGATAGCTGTTTCACACACACACACACACACACACACACACACACACACACACACAAAGCCCAGGGGTCGGTAGGGACTGAGGGCAGAGAGAGCTGAGAGAGAGAGGAGCCGTGGGCTTTGCGGAGCACTGTTTTTCTGACATGACCTGCCTGTTGCATTCTTGAGCTCACAGCATCTGTGATTACCTACAACAAGACCTGCACACACGCCTGGGTCCATTAACGTTAGTCATGGTTGAGGGACTTGTGAGGCCTCACTCTAGCAGAGGATCTGTAGGAGGGTAATGCTTGCAGGAGGATGGAGAAGTTTTTTTTCGGTGGTATAACCTCTGAGGAGGTACCCAGGCTCCTGTAAGCAGCTCTAATTGGCCTCAGGGGATCTTGGGGGGGGGGGGGCTGAGCGGGGGCGGGGCTTGGCTGTAGAAGGGAGAACAGTTCGGAAGATAAAGGGCGTGAGCAAGAGTGGGAGATTGAGGAGAGGGCAACCTCCACCTCCCTCCCACCACCACCGCCTTCCATCCCAGCTCCTTTGCAGCACTCTGGAGATAGAGACAGGAGGTTCTCTGTGAGTTCGAGGCCAGCCTGGTCTGCAGAGCACGTTCTAGGACAGCCAGTGCTACACAGAGATACCCTGTTCAAGAAAAATAATAAACAAACAAATAAATGAGAGGTTAACAGGAAGTGAATATGATCAAAATACAAAACATATAATATACCCGTATGATAATGACATAATGAAACCCACTATGATGTGAAATTAATATGAGCTAACAAAAACTTAGAAAACAGGACCAACGGCCCTCAGAGTATCCCAGGATAGTAGACTTTTCTTTCTGCTTGGCCTGGCACCATCTAGCGGGCTCTGGGATTCATTTACGTCTTTGGGACTCCCAGCATCCTCTTGAGGTGTGTAGACTCATAGCTCTCATCACTTTGCTGAGCAGAGAGAAAAAAAGAAGTTACACAAACTTGCTAAGATCAAACCTTCAGGACAGAGGAGTCTCTAAGCCCTCACTTCTTACCAAAGATGTAAAAGAACTCTCAAGCCAGGTAGTAGTAGATGCTAGCTGCTCTCCAAGTATGTTCTCTTTTTAAAAAATATATATATATAACAACAGAAAAAATTTTTTTCCTGCATGTGTTGCAGAATGCACCAAAGAGTAAAGCTAAAGACTACATTTCCCGACGTCATTTGCACCTACAGATGTCTGTACGGTTCAACATAGGCTATAAGAAAAAGAGTACACGCCGTCTTCCAGGCCAGATGTCCTGTGCCTTCCTCCACCCTGAACGGCAGATGCAGGATGTTGGGTGGAGCCAAGAAAGCCAGGTTGGTGTATCCTGACTCTGAACCACTCACCTGGGATTTCACGTGAGGAAGGTAAGTAAGCCTAAGGAAGTAAAGAAGTGAGCCCAAGCCATTGCATTTTGTATCTCTTTGCTGTAACGACTTCGCTTTTGCTCTAACTGATGTGAATCACAAATCATTGTCACAAGGAAAGGAAACCTGGGCACAATAAATGCTAGCAGTTAAAGCAGGCTGTCAGAGGACATGTTAGGTGCTGTCACCTAAATTATTGTCACCATGTAGGGCCCAAGCTTATACATAGAGGTGACGCTCCTGCACACATGTTCACATGGAAATAGCAGCCACCCTTTCTTTTAAAGTGATCAAGAAGCCCCGGGCTCGAGGCCAAGACATCTGAGGTCCAGTCCTAGCTCAGCCTTTTCTTCCTGACCAAATGCTTGCTCTCCCTGAGTTTGTTTCTCAGCTGTGAAATGAAGACGATGGGGTCTGCTCTCCCGACAAATCCTTTTCCAGTGCCCTAGGTGGGTCAGCCTTTAATCTGCCCACTTCAGAGAATGGAGATCGAGGGGCCAGCATCTCCCTGACAGGAGCCAGGAGTCTTTTTACGAGGACAGCGGCCCTGTGACGCCCGGAGGAAGGGGAGCCTGTGGCATCTGTGAACGCCACAGTGAGAGGCATTGTGTGGATGAAGGGCTGAGATCATGATCGGGGCTCTGAGAGCTTGGCTGGACCTAAGAGATCAGAGATGCCGGGGAAAGAATGGCTGATTGGTTCAAGGTCAGCATGCCACATTGCTGGCGGCTCCAGTCTAAGGTGCGAAACCAGGGATAGCACAGGGCTGACATCAGCCTGAACCCCTGCCGAGTATCAGGAGACTCCATGTGAACAAACCAGCAACAAGGAAACAAGGAGACTGACTGCAGACTGTGCTCCATCCCATGGCCAGCAAGCATTCTCGAATATCAGCTGGAGAGCATGGCTGTTCCCAGCTCCCAGTTCTCTCAGGCAGTGAGGCCTACCCACATTTACAGTCCTCTTCCTCTCCCACACAGTGGATGCCTGGAGCTGAGGGACAGGTCCCTCTTGTAGGGCCTTAATAGATTCCATAGTTCCCTCTCTTCCCAGTTTAAGCCAGTCTAGGCCAGTGTCAGATCTGCCAGGCAAAGGTCTCCCTATCATACCGGTATTTCCTAAAGTGTACATGCAAAGTTTAGGTATCAGGAAGATTTAAAAACTCATAGTATGAGCTGGGTATAGGAAAGCATGCATCTAATCCCAGCACTGTGGGAGGCGGAGGCAGGCAGATCTCTGTGAGTTCAAGGCCAGCCTGGTCCACAAAGTGAGTCCAGGACAGCCAAGACTACACAGGGAAACTCTGTCTTGAAAAACAACAACAACAAAACAAAAAACTCATACTATAGATACTATGGTCATTTCTTTGTTGTAATTGGCATAGGAAAAAAAAATAACCAATTTCCTCAGGATTGTTACTTAGAACAATACTAACGTGTAAAAACCATGATCTGGGGCGAGAGCTGGCACGAGGGCTGAGTTTGATCTCCAGCATCTGAATTAAAACCGAGCATGGAGGAGAGCATTTGCAAACCCGGTATTGGTGAAACAGAGACAGGAAGATCCCTGGTGCCCTCTGGCCTGGCAGCCTAACCCAGTCAGCCAGCCCTGGGTCCCCGGAGAGAAACCAGTGGACAGCTCCGGAGGAGTAACCCCAGAGGCTGACCTCCGACCTCCAGATGCACACACATGCCCTGGCACACCCACATGGACCCACACACAACATACTCAGTGAATGATGGCGCAGGCTCCATGACATGGAAACAAAGACGATGCCTTAAAAAAAAAAAAAGTTCTTATCTCTGCTCACGCTCTGGGTAAAAATGAAAAATATGATGATGGCGTCAAATACTCCTTCCAGTCCACAAGCATGGTAAGCCTTCCAGCGGGACTGTGTACCGGGGAACTCAATATCAGAGAGCTGGATGGTAGCTGGGTGTGGTTAGCACATGCAATGGCCTATAATCCCTGCAACTGGGGAGGCTGAGACAGGGGATCATATGTTCATAGACCCTCTGGAGTACATCATGAGATTCTGAATCAAAAGACCCAAAAGAAATGAAACCTGACAATAAATGTATAAAGAGAAGACAGGCAGCAGGTCAGAGATTCATATTTACAATGAGTCTGAAATACGGCTCTCTGGAGAAAAATACGGGATAGCTGATTCACTTACAGCTTCAGATTAATTATCGCACAGGACGTATTTATACAGAAAATTAATCATAATTTGTTATTACATGTTAACTGGATGTCCTGTGGGGTTTTTTTTTTTTTTTGTCTGTTTTTTGTTTTGTTTTGCTTTGGTTTTTTTTAGTTCTTCGAGATAGGGTTTCTCTGTGTAGCCTTGGCTGCCCTGGACTCACTTTGTAGACCAGGCTGGCCTCGAACTCACAGACATCTGCCTGCCTCTGCCTTCTTAAGTGCAGCTTGCGACAGCTTGCAGATTCTAAAATCGGGACGGATGATAAGAGATTGCAGGATTGGCCCCAACGCCCACAACAGTGAAAAAATTGTCCAGAATTGAAGCCTGTGTCATCTAGTAAGAAGGTTGTACGGATCATTAACTGAACTCTTCCTCCAACCCCATGAGGCCCTCTCACCTGACCCTTGTGCTCCAGCAGGAGGTCCAAGAAAACTAGCTATTTCTTCTTAGCGGGCTACAGGTTCATTATTCCGTACATGGCAATGGCGGCCTGCTTACTCTGTTGACTTGGTGATGGTTAGGGCTTTGCTGTTGATGTTTTCAGAAAAAATACAATATAAAAACAAAAATGGATTCTTTCGTTGCTCCTGGGGCAAACAGCTGGGTAAACAAGACCAATATATTTTTTTCAAAAGAATAGATGAGAAGTAGAATCCGGGATGGAGCTGGAACCACGTATCTGATCCCTGGGACATTCCAGATAACATTTTCTGCCAAGAGACTTGAGCTTGCTGGGTCAGAAACTTCAAAAGGCTATCAGGGCATGTGATCTCAGCACCTGGGAGGATCAGGAGTTCAAGGATTGCCTCAACTAGCTTTGTAGACCAGGCTGGCCTTGAAGTCACAGCCACCCACCAGCCTCAGCCTTCCTGAGGGCTGGGATTAAAGGCATGCGCCAACACGCCTAGCTCAGAGGGGACCTTCTCCTTGACACCTTTTTATTGGCAATGCTGAAGTGAACCACTAGCAAACGCAGGTTATATGCACTGATTGCTGCTGTTCAGACTACCCTGAGGAGGCTGGCCAGGAGCACTGTGGATCCGGTTGTGTTTGCCGTGGCTTCAGCAGCTCATCTCAGCGCCTAACCAAAGACTGAGACAGTGGGCAGGCCCATGGCACTCTGCCCAGTCCTGTGGTTCAGCTCAGAATCTCATGTTGAAAACTACCTCTAAAGTCAAGCCTTCAGGCTGGGTCATGACACGGGAGATTCCGACGCCCTGCGTAGGACTGTCTGAAGTTGGCTTCATCTCCAGCCAGTGGCCTTCAGTCCTGGAGATACACACCTTCCTGGGCCAGACCTTATGGCTTGACATTAGGACGGTTCTTGTTCTCGACTTCATATGTGTTTTCTTAGAAATTCTGACCCAGTGAGTTACATGCCTGGAGAGAAGAGTGCCATTGATGGTGGCAGTTTGTGGTCAGGCAGATTCAAGAATTCAGTTTAACACCTCTTTCCCCTACTTGCTTTGAATTTGGGTTTCTAAAGGCCCGTGGCACAAGATTCAGCTCATTAACCAGTTTTAGGTGTCCAGAGCAGTAGTATTGACTTAGGTTTAAGATGTTGGGTGATAGCCCCCGAGGCAAGCACAGTGCGATAGGCCTGAAAGTCTTAGTTGTCCGGGACACGAAAGCAGAAGTTTCGCTTGGGCCTACCAGTTTGAGGGCAGCCTGGTCAAACACTGAGAGCCTGTCTCCCCTTGGACCGGAGAGATGGCTCAACAGGTAAGAGCACTTGCTCTTGGGAGGACCCAGGTTCAGTTCCCAGCACCCAGATAGTAGTCCGAGACCTCCTTTAAGTACAGGTCCAGGGGGTTCCAATGCCCTCCTCTGACTTACTCCAGCTCCAGACACAGCATGGTGCACATACATACACAGAGGGACTCTTACAAACACATAAAGTAAAATTAAATAAATGTTAAGGTAAATTAAACACCCCCCCCCCACCACCGCCCAGCCCTGGTGACCACCATTCTTCAGGGGTTGACAGCTTTGAGCACTCTGAATACATAAGTGAAGTTGTATGTTCCTTTTTGGCTGCGTAACCAGTCCTTAAGACTCATCAGTATAGCATCCAACATGATTTCCTGGTACTTTAAATCTGCGTGATGGTCCTTCTGGGTATCTGTCTGTGGCGGGAGCAGCTGTCAGCAGCTGCACACAATGCTATAGCAAGTAAGGCTTGCATTTTTTTTTTTAGATCCCACTTTCAATCCTGTCGGATACATACTAGTGTGGGATTGCCGGATCACATGATAACATAATTTTAAATGTCTTTCTGCAGTACTGGGGATGGAACCCACAACTTTCTGCATACTAGGTAAGTGTCCTACCATGGAGATACATCCTCCACCTTCGTCTTTACATTTTTGGGAAACTTCCATATTGATTTCCCCAAGGACTGCATCATTTTCCATTTTCCACTGGCAGAGCACAAGGGTTTCAATTTCTCCACTCCCTCGATAACTTGGCGATGGGCTGGGGGGAGGGGAGGAGTCCCTGAAGGTGTAGAAAAGCAGGGAAATGAACCAAGAAGTGAGAACTGAAACCCCAGTTCAGACTGACTTTGTGAGCCTGGATCAAACCTTAGCAAGTCTGATGCCCGGGGTTTATTGTTTATTGTCAGCGTATTTAAACACAATAGAATTTGGGGAAAAAAAAGTTTCCTGCTATAATACAATCCCCAGTGCATAAGAAAGCATACTTACATCAAAACACAACTCAGGGTACATGTCATTTCTTTCAAGGAGCTGGGTTCTGGAGATAGGCTACCTGCATTAGCTTAAGAGCCTCAGGACAGATCTGCCCTGGTCTCCATCATACAGATAGCCTAGAGGTCATTTGGGCTATTAGCCACTTCTGGTCCTGGTTGTGGGAGCTTGTGGGGAGCACCTGGCTATGCAGATAATGTAAAGGTCATTTAGACTATTACGTATCTCCAGTCCAGATATAAGAGCTTGATATGGCTTGGCCCATTAGATAACACAGACCATTGGGCTGTTAATCCCCTTCAGTTCTGAGCTTTCTGAATGAAAGATCAGGTTTTACATCCATTCCTTTGAGAGGAAAATTCTGTGTGTTTAATATTCCTGGTTTCCCCAGAGATCTCTGGGCACAAGGACCCGAGTGCTGTGTTTCCAACAGCTATCTTCTTTTTATATGGTTTGAATTGTGGTCTTCAGCAGTCACTGTCTTAAATGGGTGTGAGGTCATAGCTCGTTGTGATTCTGCTGTTTTTCTATTGATTAGTGGCATCAAACGTCCTTTCGTATACTTGCATGCGTCCTTTAGGAAAAAATGTCCATTTAGTTTTTTCAAGCTGTTTTTAAATTGAGTTAGTGGGTTTGTTGCTGTCAGTGTGCTGCTGAATTATAGGAGAGGGTTGGTGGGTGTGTGTGTCTATATATCCTCTTTTATATTTCTAGTTTTATGTTGTTTTTGTATATTCTTAATATTAAACTTTTTTGTATACATGATTATTTTCAGTGGCATAGCTTGGCTTTCACCATAACATTCCCTTTAACATACTAGATCTTCAGGTCAATGTGTCTATTTTGCCACTGTTTTCTATGCTTTTGGTGTTACATCAAAGAAACCATTGCCAAACCCATATCACTTTTTCTTCATGGTGGGTCTGGGGTTTAGATCTTTATTTTTATTTCTTTTTTTTTTTATTTATTTATTTTGGTACTGGCGATTAAACGTAGGGCTGCCACTGAGTTATATACTCAGCTCTCTTCTTCTTTTAATTTTGGAATAGGGTTTTCCAGGCTGCCCCTGAATCCACTCTGTTCCAGGCGGGCCTGGAACATGGCATCCTCCTGCCTGTGTAGCTACCATTACAGGTCTGTGCCACAAAGCCAGCCATTTAATTTACTTGAAATTAATCTTTATACGTAACGGGTAAGGGTCCACCTTAATTCTTGAGCATGTGAATGTACAGTTTTTCCATTGTCGTTTTTCCCTTTCTCCACACATGATGCCAGCTCCCTTGCTGGAGATCATTTGACATATACATGAGGGTCTATTTCTGAACTCAATTTGTTCTTTTGGCCCGTGTGTCTGTTTTTATGACAGTAATCACATTTTTTTGATTACTGTAGCTTTGTCATGTGTTTTGAATTCAGAAAATCTGAGGCCTGGTAATTTTGAGTCCCTTGAGATTCCATATGAATTTTCTAAATCTTTCTTTTCCTTCCTTCCTTCCTTCCTTCCTTCCTTCCTTCCTTCCCTCCCTCCCTCCTTCCTTCCTTCCTTCCTTCCTTCCCTCTTCCCTTTCTCTCTCTCTCTCTGTCTCTCTATCACTCTCTGTCTCTCTTTTTTCCAAAAAGCACCATTGCAGCCTTGGCAGGCATGACACTGACCATCTAGATAGCTTTGGGAAATATGGCTCTCTTAATAATACTTCATTTTCTGATCCATGAGCACACAGTATCTTTCTACTTATTTGGTCTTCTTCAACTCTGTCAATGTTTTGTGGGTTTCTGTGTCTGGTGCTTTACCTGCTTGTTAAGCTGACTTCTTCCTACATGGCTCATTCTTTTTTATGCCATTCCAAATGACACTGTTTTCTTGCCTTCCTCCTTGGGTTGCTCATCTTGTACAGAAACACAGAGTTTTGTGTTAATATTCTGTCCTGTGACTTTACTGGATTTGCTTATTGTTTCCAGTGGTGTTTTCTGGTGGAATCTTCAGGGTTTTATACAAATAAAATCATGTCATCTAAAACCAAAAGTTTCTTCTTTCTCTCTGGTTTTATGTTTGGTATCTCTTCTTCTTGCTCATTGCTCTGACTAGAACTTCTGGTGCCTCACTGAACACAAGTGGCAAGAGCAAGCCCACCTACCTCGCTGCTGATTTTATAGGGAAAATTGTCAGTTTTTCACTGCTGAGCATAATGTTAACTGTAGGCTTTACTTTTTAAGATATAGGGCTTGGAGCAGGGCATGGTGGCATACGCCTTTAATCCCAGAACTGAGGAGGCTAAGGCAAATGGATCACCGTGAATTCGAGGTCATCCTGGTCTACAAAGTAAGTCTTGGACAGCCAAGGCTACACGGAGAAACCTTGTCTTGAAACACATGTACGCACACACACACACACACACTCACACACAGGGCTTGGGGGCCAACAAGATAGCTCAGTGGGTAAAGATGCTTACTGCCAAGCCGGCCAAGCTGAGTTTCATCCCTGGGTCCCATACGGTGGAAGGAGAGAACCAACCCCCTCAAGTTATCCTCTGACCTCCACACTTTTTCTGTGTCATGTGCACGTGCTCTCGTTCGCATGCGTGCGTGCGCTCACACACACACACACACACACACACAAATAAAGGGTTTGGGCTGAGAATAAAAATGCATGTAAGAACTCTAGCATTGACTATGCTGAGACAGGAAGCTCATAAGTCCAAGGCCAGCTTGGGCAGCTTAGTAAGACTCTTTCTGAAGAAATAAAATAAGGCTTTAATTCCAGCAGAGACAGGCGTGTTGGAGGCCTACACAGTGAGTTCCAGGACAGAGAGGTCTACACAGTGCTGTCTCAAAAAAAACCAAAAAGGAGAAGAAAGAGAAGAAGAAGAAGAGAAAAAGAAGAGGAGGAGGAAGAATGGGAAAAGAAAGAGGAAGGAAAGAAAGGAAACAAAGCAAACCCCTAAACAGTACTCACACGCGCACACACAGTTTACAATTTATTGAAATGTCAAATTTGACAGGTGCTGGTCTGGCATTAGAAATGACAGCCAAGCTTAGGATGAAGACAGAGTACTTCATGTGTGATGTTATGGTTTTGATCTTCAGAGTCAGAGAGGAAAAAGAAAAAGGGAGGGAGGGAGGGAGGAAGGGAGGGAGGGTGTGAAGGCAGGGGCAAGCCCAGGATGACCAGCTGCCGCTGGAAGATCTGCATCTGGGTCTCCGTAGTACTGGCTGAATTTCTGAATGTAGCTTATTATGGAGCTATATGGGACACAATATTGTGCATTCTCTCACACTTGGCTTTGACGAGCCATGGTCATTAAGGCTTTATACAGGAAGTATATCCTGTATGACCAATGATAAGCTACTTTCCTGGGTGACCGTTACAGCCACCACTGATACTTTACACACGTGCACTGATGGAACAGCTGCTATAGTGAATGGGGGCGTTCTTCTCGGTCTGTTGAGGGAGAACTTGGAAGAGACTAGTCCCTTTCCTGAAGCACTTGACGGCTTCCGAGGTTTAGTGGAACTCTTGAGGTATTTTCTCTCTAGACCTGAGTGAGAGGCAGCAGAAGGGAAGACAGCCTCCGAAGAACGGAGTCTCACTTGGAGGGACATCAGAGCCATCATGATCCGTGAAGACAGAAGTATCAACAAGAAATGAGACCAAGGTGTGAGAGCAGCCGCAGGAAATGAAGAAACGTCACCTCAGCAGGTCCGAGTTGCATCTGGGGACTGTAGCTTGCTTTATTTTGCTTTTGTTGATTTTATGCGTTACCTGACAAGCCAGGTTGAGCTTAAAGGACAGAGAGAAGGAAGCTTCGTTCACTCCAGTGCCAACAGCTTCCGGAGTATAAGAGTGAATACGGGCATGCTAAGCGATGTTAAAGAGGATGACACACCCACACATGACTGACAGAGGTGAGTACCAGGAGGGATGGAGGAGAGAGCTTATGTAGGGCTCTTCTTCAGCCTTGACGGTCTCTCTCCTCAGTAATGACCCCTAAGCCAGACCAATATCCTTAGCCCACCAGCAGCCAACATTTCACTCCCTGGTGTTTTCCCAACACCCAGCTCCCTTCTTATAAATCCTGGCCTCAGTGGCTTGCTCTCATTCCATTGTAGAGCCTCAATCCTTGGTGCCAAAGTTTCCTCCATGTTTTCACTCTTTTGTACACGGATGTGGGAGGGAAAGCACCGCACAGACGAAGAGATGGACCCATAGATGCAGAGCCAGAGAGGATTCACGAAGCCTTAACACAGCTGCAGACTTAAAACAAAAATGTCAAGGGAACAGAGTGTTCCAGCTGACTTAACTTCCTGTTGATAGTCTCTAGGGAGGAGGGGTGAGGCCTGGAGTCTCAGAACTGGGGTAGAGAGAGGGTAGGAGGCTGGTGGGGCGGGACTTGCCTTTTCTTGGGTAGTCAGTCACCCAGAAGCTTGGTTCCCATCTGCAAGGCTGTTGACACTCATTTCCTGAGGCAGGCCATGGTCAGAGGAGGCTCCTGGAGCCCGATGCGCCCAACCTACAGAAAAACAGGATGTGAGCTTTCAGATCTGAGTGAGCCACGAGATGCAAATTCCTCCCTGTCCCCACACCCACTCCACTCCCCGGCCACTGCCACCCACACTATTCTCCTTTCCGCTGGAGAGACCATTCGTTTCCCTAAGCAACTCTTATCAGGGGCCCCTGTGTCCTCTCTTCCCTTTCCTTTTTGAACCAGTCCTGCTGTGTGGGGTCAGATTTAGTGTTTAACTCATCTCATCATGGTTTCGGATTCATGGTGGGTTTTGATTTTAGGAGTTCTGTACAACTCCCTGGATGGAGAGTTCACATAAAATAAAGAATCAGAATGATTGAGTAATTTTGCTCTCTCAAAGGGCCGGTAGTCAACTTTGACCTCCAGACCTGAGTGGACCCCTTGATTTTCTTTGCTCACCCTCCCTGCTCCTTTCTCCCGTTGTTGCCACTTAAAAGCCCTTTCCTGTGTGAATGAAGGGAAAAGAAACAAAATAGAAACCAACCAATCAACACACACACGCCACCTATTTTCACAGGGAAAACACCAACAGTAAAATACTGTCAGATCAAAACTCTGTATAGAGCAGACTTTCCCAGACTCACACCTGCTCAAAGGCTGATGTGTGTGTGCCCTGTTGGAATAGACACTGCCAGCCTGAGGGAGTCTGAAGCTGGCCTCTGAGGAACACTCCTGCTCTCCCCATCCACTGTTCCTCAAGGCTTATAAGGTCCTATCACCTGCGGGCTGTCCCCCACGTCATCCCCCTTCCTATTCTCCACTCCACCAGCCACACCTTTTCTGTTACTGTTTTCTCAGTTGAGTGACAGTCCTATGAGCTGAGGTCCCCAAGCTTGCCTCATGGTGCCTACAGTGTAGGATCCACAAGGTGAGGAAAGTCTTATGTCATAGAAGGATCAGGGAGTAGAGAGGTAAATGAGGATCTGAGTTTAGACAATGGAATTGCGACATGCCCTCAAAGGGCAAAACAATGCGGAAAACTTCACCACCAAGAATGGTCACAATGGAAGAAGAGGAGTAAGTAAAACTTTGAAGTGTGAAAAATGTTAAAAAAAAATAGTAGTCAATCCTGTTGGTGCTAGGCGTAAACTACAGATATTTGTGTATTATTTAATTCTGGAGAACCTAAAAATGGTTTCCAAAATGATAACTAACTATTCAATATCACAAAATTTATTCCAAACAGTGGTATGAAAATGTTTCTTCCAGCCAGGGGCAATGGCGCATGACTGTAATCCCAGAACTCTGGGAGGCAGAGGCAGGTGGATCTCTGTGAGTTTGAGGCCAGCCTGGTCTGCAAAGCAAGTCCAGAACAGGCAAGGCTACACAGAAAAACCCCATCTTGAAAAAACAAAAAAGAATTGCATCTGAACCTAGAATATTCAAGAACTGCTATACAAAGAAAAACAAAACAAAACACCTAAGCCCAGCAAAGACTTTCTTTCAAGCCAAGAGGCTTATAAGAGCAGGTGGAAATCACAAGGGGGTGGGTAGCTTGCGACTGAAGGGTAACCTGGGAATTGTGCTGTGAGTGAAGTGTGCTAGCTGCCCTGCCCCTGGTTTTAATCTTCATTTGTTCCTATTGCTACCAATGCATGTATTTATCACGCTCGTCAGCACTGTTCTAAGCATCCCTCATGATTCAGTGTGGTGAGCTCCCTTATTCCCATTTTACACATGGATCTGAGGGACAAGATAATGGAGTTTCCTAATCAAAATGATAATTGTCCAAGCCGACTCTAAACCGCTGTACTCAGATGTACTATGGCACTGTGAATACTAGTCCATTTTTAGGAGGACAGGCAAGAACTGGATTGCAAAATGACGGAGCTACCTTTTTGCATGGAGCTAGTGTCCATTCAGTCCACAGTGCATTCATCCAGCATGTACGAACATCAACACTGATCATGAAACCCAAGAGAATGAAATGTGCCCTCCTTAACCCTGAACTTCTGGTGGAGCATGGAGAAAGTAAGGGGGTTGTTACAAAATCTTCCCTGGGCCTGGTTAGGCCAGGAAGGAAGCGGCACTAAGAAAGTCTTCCTAGAGGAAGCCTCAACTGGGAGGTGAAATGAGAGGAAGGAAGTTAGTTAGCTTTCTGCAAAGCTAGGCAGTGGTTCACAAGCCTTTGATCCCATCACTGGGGAGGCAGAGGCAGGCAGATCTCTGTGATTTTCCAGGCCAGCCTGGTCTACGGAGTAAGTTCCAGGATAGCCAGGGCTACACAGACAAACCCTGTCTTGAATGTATTCCAGGGACAGGAGAAAACTTTTTGGAGGCCCTGAACTAATTCAACTGATTTGATCAAATAATTCTGAGGATCCTTGGAGGTTTTGCTGTTCTGCTGTTTGTTTGTTTTTGTTTTTTGAGACAGAGTCTTGCTATGTAGCCCAGGCTGACCCTGAACTAACAACCCTCCCGTCTCTGCTTTCCGATGGCTAAGACTAGGTGTTCTTTTGAGAAGAGGCTAGAGGTGTAAGTGCGGTCCTGTCATGAAAGGGCATGAATGAGTCATGCAAGAAGTTTGACTTCATCCTGAAGACTCTGGGAGCCCAGCTCCTGTTTTAGAAAGATTGCTACCTGTGGAGTAAAGGTACATGAGGGAGATGGTGAGCAATGCTGGAGGTGAGGGGAACAGTTGGGAGATGTGCGGCTCGGCCTAGACCAGCTTGCTTCATGCAGAGGCGAAGATGGCAGTGACCATGATGGAGGGGGAGAATCAGCTTGGGGTGTCTCAGCCCCAGAATTTCAGTACTGACTGGTAAAGATGTGGGGAACCCAGAGCCATGCCTGGTTTCTGTCAGGACAGATGGACAGAGAGTGAGACCACCACAGGACAGACAGAAACTAACGGGTGAGGATGCAAGGCTTTAGCAGACTTCTGTAAATGAGTGCACTGTCACCAGGCCCCGCCCCCTGTCTATGTGGAGTAGGGTCGTCGTCTCTGGCATCCAGAGTGAAGCTGGCGCTCCAGTGATCTGAAGGGCCTTGGTCAAGCCTGAGTTGATTTGTTTAGTTGTTTAGTTGGGGTGGAAACTGCTATCCCTAAGATCAGGTCTCAGAAGGAGAAGGGAGCGTCAGCTGGGAGCTTTGGGCTGCCTTTGGGGTTTTACTGTGCTCTTCCTCAGCTTGTTGGTCAGTCCAGTGTGCTGGCTAGGCTTCTAGAACACATCTGGGTTCCCGGGTGACTTTCCTTCAGCTGCTGTGCTAGCAGCCCTCCCTCCCTTAGGGCCCGTGAGCTGCCAGGCACCGCTAACTGGGCAGCCAGACTTTCTTCCATTCAGTTAAATTTCTTCTCCCAAATTATAAAAATCCAATCCCCAGCACTGCCTAAAGCAGGTGTGGTGGTACAGACTCTAATCGCAGAGATCAGAAGGTGCAGGCCTGACTTTCAGGAGTTCAAGGTCATCTTTGGCTACAAAGTGAGCTCCAAGGCAGCCTCAGTGGAGTGGGGGAGGGACGGAGGGGAAGTGTTAACTCAATCCACTGGAGCAACTCGAAGACTTTTGCAAATGTATGTTTGAGTAGTCTTATCTTTCCCATATCAACCTGGGTTATCTCTGAAGGCTGAACTCCCAGCGTCCACTGTCTTGCCAGGCCAGTATAACCAGGCCCCAGCATAGAAAATTAAAAAGATAGACCTGCAATCAGTCTGGGATCCCCCCTACACCACTGTTATTTTTCTCAATTTGTTTAGTCCAACATATTTATCTGTGTTGGCTGTGTGCACACATAAGGGTTCGGGTACCCACAGAAGCCAGAAGAGGGTGTACCGTCTCTTGGAGATGAAGCTGGAGTTACAGATGACAAGCCATGAGCAGGATGCACCCTTAACCATTAAATCACCTCTCCTGCCCAATGATTGTAAACTTGGAGAAAATGGAAAAATTAGTACAAAAACTCCTATACATCCTTTGCTCAAGATTCGTTTTAGTTTTTCCGTTTAACTTCTTCACAATTTTGTTTTGTTTTGTTTTGTTTTTTAAGACAGGGTTTCTTTGTGTAGCCTTGGCTGGCCTGGACTGGCTTTGTAGACCTGGCTGACCTCAAACTTAGAGCAATGCCCCTGCCTCTGCCTCCCGAGTGCTGGGATTAAAGCCTTGTGTCACCACTCCTCCTCACAATTTTTGTAACATACTTCTAGTCAAAAGAGCGGACCTACAATTGTATTGCTAGATTAGTTGTCACGCATCTACAGCCTTCTCCCATCGGAACCATTCCTGACACCGACTCTTCATGAGATTGTAGAGCAGCCATTTTGAGAAATAACTGCCATTGGTTTGTGCAACGTTTCTTCCTGGTTGAACTCAGGCTGTTCCCTTTGGGTCAGAAGCAATGCTGTGTCCTGTGTCTCATCAGGTAGCACAGGATGTGGCCTGTCCCCTCCCTGGTGGTGTCTGCTCTGGCCACTTGTGAGCTTTCCTCTCTACACAGTTGCTCACCTCACTGTCACGAGCAAACTGACTTCCGTGTCATTTCAGCATCTCCCCGTGACCCAGTGAGGATGTCCTTATTTCTTGGTATGATATTATTTTTTTTCGGGGTTTTTCTTATTGTGTAGGACTTGCACCCATTTTTCTCCAAAGAGTTCTGCTAGTAAAGAATGGTCAGAAACAAGGTGTAGGCTGTCTCCTTCTGTTCCTGGGGTCTCATGGCTCCTGAGACATCTCAACACATCAAAGTAGGAAATACACATATACACATATATACATTTATTTCTACGTTCATTTCCACAGACTGAAAACCAGGAGCCCCTACCTGTGTGCTTCCTCCAAACAACACTACGTGGTTCGTCCTAGCCCTCTACTTCTGCATGTTGTCTGTTTGTGCATAAGACAGGATTTCCTCTATTAGTGCTGGAGCTAGCTACGTAGATCTGGCTGACACAGACACGCAGAGACCTGCCTGCCTCTGCCTCTCGAGTGCTAGGATTAGAGGTGTGCACCACATTAGTGAGAAAACTGCCTCCTGCCTCCTTGATGTTATGCTGACTTTCCTATAAGGCTGACCTACCTAGGGCCATTGCTCTACAGGCCTGGTTGAAAGCCTTCCTCAGGAATGCCCCAATTCTTCTTGAGGCAGAATAAAGCAGGGGCTTTCAGGCGTGTCCTTTGGCTTATCTTATCACATTCCCAGGATTTGGGCCTGAAATGTAGACATCAGCTCTCTGTAACTGTGGTTGTGCGTCAATGGATTCAATCGATACCCGGAAAAAGATTGTATTTGTATTGATCTCGTATAGACGTTTCCTTTCTCCCAAACAGAACAACTGCTGACAGAGCACTTTTGCACGTTGTTTGTTTGGGTATAAGACAGGATTTCTCTATTAGCTCTGAAGCTGGCTATGTAGATTATATTACATTATAAGAGCTACTGAAAGTAACCTGAGCCAGGAAGATGGCTCAGTGGGTAAAAATGCTTGCCACCAAGCATGATGACCTGAGTTTGACCCCCTGAACCCGCATAGTGGACAGAGAGAACCAACTTTCAGAAGTTGAATCTGACCCCCATATATGTGCTGTGTGGTATGTGTGTTCACACACGCACATACATACACACACACACACAGAGAATACAAATAAATACATGTAAAATTTTAATAATTAAGTAATTTTAAGAATTAATTAAGTATACATGGTTTTTTTGTTGTTGTTGTTGTTTTTTGTTATATCATTCCTTCCTACACAAAATACTTGAGCACCATAGATTTGGGTATCTATGGAAGGTAGGGCCAGTATTACTGGAACCATTCTCTATGGGTCAACTGTGTGCATGTTTTAGTTAGTATTTAGAGCCACTAAAGAATATCTTCTTCCTAAATCTTTCTAAATATTAAAAGTAGACAGTCAAGCCAGGAGTGGTGGCACACACCTGTGATCACAGCACTGAGACAGGTAGGTTACAATTCTGAGGCCAGCCAAGAAGGAACTACTGTCTAGTGTTAGCCTATAGGGGGTTGTCTTGATCGTTAATTGATCCAGCCCACCCTAGGCAGCACCATTCCCTTGGCCTGAACCGTGAAAACGTGATGGAAGCCAGCAGAGCAGGCACGCACCTACTCCCTGTTTTTGATGGTGGGTGTGATATTGTAAGTTTCTATTTTGATCCCTCCCCAAATAATGGGCTGTAACTTGAAATTGTAAGCCAATGAGCCCCCCCCCCCCAACTCTTCCCCTATGTTGCTTTTGGTCAGGGTATTTTTATTACCGTAACAGAAATGAAACTAGAAGAGACCCTACCCCAGATTTTTAAATTAATTAAAATAAGTGACCAGCAGCACAAGAAGGCCATTTACGAAGCAGTAGCTAATTGGAGCTTCCTTGCAGTCCTAGTTGCAATCAATCTATTCAGTTACCAGTCATTGCTCTTGGTGATCTTCTCTTCCACAAGTCCTTTCTCCCCTAGGACCCGGAGCTGGTGAATATGGAATTGTTGAACGACTCTGCCTTTTATTTTCATGCTCAGATTCTATCAGTCTGCTTTGCTCTTCTCTCGTTCATCTTTCTCCATAGTCGTTCACCCAGTATCTGTTGACAACACTGCCCAAGGGTTGCCTGTATGTATACACGGGGGCCTCCTCTCCTGCCCCCTCCCCCCGGCCTGGGCTGCATCTCTGATGTACCATGGCCTGCCCCTGTTTCTTGCTTAGCTGGTTTAGATTATGTAAAGGGGAAGCACAGGTTGAGCATCGTGGCGGAAGTGAGTCCTGCTGAGCCACCTAGACCCTGGAGAGTGGAGGGAGGGGGACTAACACAGCCACTTTCCCTTCCCCTTGGTCAGCAGAAGATCTGGGTGTTTACCAGATTGTCAGTCTCCACTTTGGTTTCTGGCGATCTTCAGCAGAGGTGGGAGGGACGATAACGGGAGAATACACCCTACACGTACTCCAGATTATAGAATGACCTCTGGGCGTCTGCGTTCCACTCTACTCCTCTCCTGGGAGGAAGGCCCTGCCGGGGCAAAGAGCTCTGGAGTCTAACCTGCTCTGCCCTTGGTCCCAGGAGCTTGGAGACACTGGAGTGTTTGCTCTGTGGGTCATCTGTTCTCTGCCAAGGGAGGCCCTGTGCAGGGTGGGGCAGGAGAGCAGCTCTATGTATCACCTTTTGTGGCAGTGATGTTATCTGGGCCTAACGGTTTCTTCTGGGTAGGCGCTTCCGCCCTCCTGCCCCGGGGAAAGACTCATGCTGCTGTTTCTGAGTAGAAAGGAACACCCAGCTCTAAGAAGAAGGGGAAGGTCAGCCTGACCTGGAGTCACACACCTGTCATCCCACCATCGGGGAGCTGAGGCAGGGGGATCCAAGATTCAAGATCAGCAAGACATTCCTTTCTTGCTTCCATCTCTGTTCTAATATCCCCTCTGTAGCTGTGTGGATAGAATATGGGAACTCTGGGACCCAGAGCCACTGGCTGTAAAAGGACCGTGGGGTGCTCAGTCATCTGAACCACATACGTGAGACTAGGCACTATTAAAAGAGCTGCTCTTTCCAGATCACCTGCGACACTGGGAAGATGCAGAAAAAGGAAGACCAGAGAAGTGGCTGTTCTAAAGGAACACAGCTAGAAAGCAGCGGACTAGAACCTTCATCTGCTTCTGAAAGTAGAAGTCTTGTCCCTTTGCTCTGCTGAGTTCCATGAACCTGGGGGCTGCCCCGATATCTTGTATTACAAAGTAAGGTTTAGCAGGCTAGTGACCTCAGAGTCCACAGACCGACTTTGATGCCAAGCAGCCGGGACAGCCTTTTCGCAGCGTGGCCGGTTTCTCTGCTGGTTTCCGGTAGTGGTTTCGCTCAGACTCCTCGCACGGGTGCAGCACCCCCACCCCACCCGTGCGATGGTCCACCACGGTGTCGATTCTCCCTCTCCCCTGCCTGGCAGGCCCCACTTTGGAGGACAAAGTTGAGGGATCCTGTAAAAAGACAGTCGGGCATCCTTGTCAGCCATTTCCCTGAAGGCACTTCCCCTGGGAAATGGGACCCTGAAGGGGCACCCAGAGCTATGATCCAGTAGCAGACAACAAACAGCCTTGGCACAGATTCAAGTCCCTACATCCCTCCCACACAGCCTTTTTGCGGTCCTGAAGGCTGTGCAAACCGACCTCCCTAGGGAAGAGTTACTAAGCTGGGCCCTATGTGAATCGGATGTTTAGGACCGTGCCCTTTGCTATATTTAATAGGAACAGAGAAAAGGTCCTTTAGCAAGCAGCCTGCAGGAGCAGATATTCCCACAAACCCCTGAGGCGAGCATGCATCAGGGCAAATGGAAAGAAGAGCTTGCTGCTGCAGGAAACTTGGAAAACTTTGCTTGGGTTCCTTCCCCTTCACTTCCTCTTCCTCTTAATACATAGACAGATAACAGTTATACAGACTGACAGTTGTTTCCTGCGAATAGAATCGTAGAAGGTGGACAGGAAGAGAGGTGTCACAACAAAGGTGGCCCTATTAGGCTACCGAATATAGGAGAGCCAGGTACGAGGTTAAGGAATAAAGGGAAGGATGTAGCGGGGAGGAGGAGAAGGAGGAAAAGAGGCTGAAAAGATGGGTGTGAGAAGAAGGAAATGGCAAAGAGGAAAAGAATCAAAAGGCAATTCTAATTTGAGGGGCAAGAAAAATAAGGCAGGCTGGGAGAGGGAGAGTCTGCAAACGTGCAAAGACCGGGGTCCTGAGAAACTTCGCGAGAAAGGGGGCGCGGCGCTAGCCAGCCCATGTTTGGGCAGATTAATGGAGTCGTGGTTCGGGCTCTTGAGTCCTGCTCTGGGAGGGACAATATCTGTTTAGATTTGTGTCTAAATTTAAACCCCGATCCGGCCTCCCTCCCTGCTCCGCTCCCCTCTCCTCCCCTCCTCTCCTTCTGAGTCCCTCCTCCCTCCCTCCCTCCCTCCCTCCTCCTCCTCCTCCTCCTCCTCCTTCCTCGTTCTCTGGCTCCGGGCCCCTAGCCCGGGCAGTCCCGCAGCCGAGCGCAGCCAGGCGCGCGCCGACGCCCACTCCGCCCTGTGCCTGCTGCAGCCCGAAAGTGACCCGGGCTGGGAGCGGAGGGGACAGCGAAGATAGCGAGCTCCGGCCTGAGCGAGCGGGCGTGTCAGCCACGGGAGGACTACCTGGAGGACATGGAGGTAAAAGACCAGCGGGGACTCGGGACTAGCGGCTAGGGGGAAGGTGAGGTCAAGGCGCTCCTGCCTAGGTCGCTGTCCCATCTGTCGGCGGCAGAGAGCGCACAGCCACAAAGTCGCCAGGACCAACTCTAGAGGCTGGTTCCTGCTCCTGCCTAGGAGACCTCTGTGGGCCGGCGTGGGCTTGTCAGGAAAGGACCTCAAGACGAAACAGGAGGCCCTTTGGGGGGATTCAGGTGTTCTGACTGTGTACGTACATGTGTTTTAGAAGATAAACGTAGGTGCAGCTAAGGTCATAAACGGATAAAGGTGTGAGCCAAGAACCCCAAAACAAAAACTCCAGCAACCCTGACTCAGGCACTGAGAAACAGGGCTGGGACTCGGCCCGCATGGCTTCCCCTTTCGCTTGCAGCATGGCTTTTCAGGCCGGTTGTCTTCTGGCTTCCGAAGTGGCCCCTCGTGCCTGTCACATCTTCTTCCGTAACTTTCTGAAAAGCTCTCTTCGCCGCTGTCAGACAAGCTTATTTCTGGGAAACTGGAGGCTCTCCGGGATGCCCTGCCTCCTGAGGTTGTGTGCACCTTGGGATGTGGTAGCCAGATCTGAGGGGTGTGCAGCGGTGGGTCCCAGACTTAGGAGCTTCAGAGAGGGGGCCGGGGACTTTCCCTGTACTCTTCCAACCTCCAAGGAATACAGGCCACCGCTCTGTATTCAGGGAGTACTCGTTCACCTACCTCCCTTCTCCAGATCTACAGAATTCCAAAGAGGTCCCCCTTCAAACCTAGACTACCTATAGGTGAGCACAGAGACACCACATGGCCAGGGCCCCAGGTTCAATCCCCAGTGCCACGAAGAAAGACACTATGACCTTTTTATTTTATATTAATCAACCTCAGCGGGGCCTGGGATTTTCAAAGAGGGAAAAGAAGGAGGCAAAAATTCCACATGCCTTGAAGGTGGTTCCTGCTCACATTCAAAAGGAAACTGTTCTTCCCTAGACCTCGGTCTGCAGAGAGCCCCTTCCAGGCCTGAGTCACCCATCTTCTCTAAGCTTCGCTGTCCACTTGTCTTCTCTAAAAGAACAACAGGCTTGCCCTGGATGTTCACCTCAACCTGTTGTCATAACAAAACAAGGACTGCATTCTGGGGGACTTGGGGAATGCTGGGTACCTGGGGTGCTGGGGTCTGAGATGGACTTTCTGTAGCATCATTTATGAGCCAGCAAGTGGCAGGTGGGTTCTTAAGGCTTGGTCAAGACCTTGTAAACTCAAAGCAATAGGATTCTCTGAGCTGGCTACTGCTACAGGACAGAGGAGGGAGATGGCCCCAGGAACCCTCGAGTTGCTGGGTTGGGGAAAGGCTCATAAAGAAACTGCTGTATTGGTAGGTTCCCTCCTCCGGGAGAACTCAGGGTGCCTACAGTGGTGAGCTGGAAGCATGTATAATGCTGGACTGTAATGGACCTAAGGTGAAGGCACAAGTGGCTTAATTTGGGCTGTTGCTTGATGGGCCCCAGTGCAAGTTCTGACTTTAAGCAGGGAAACACAGAGGGGCCCCCTTCACAGAGGCACTCTCTCCTCCTCAGCTGAGGAAGGAACAGAGTCCAAAGCCCTGAAAATATCAGCCCAGCAACTTCCTGTGTGGCTTGGTAGGTGGGCGGGAAGCATGAAAAGAGAAGACTGTCCTGTCTATAAGCTGATACACACAGTGACTGAAAGGGCTTGGATGGAGACAGCCAAATCCCTGTGCACCGAAGGCTGTGCACCAACACTGGGAGGTCCCCTAGTCAACCAGAATGCCAGGCAGATCCGCTTACATCCACCCTGAGCTGCGGCACGGACTTGCTGGCTGGCCGTGACTGTTTATGAAGATTCTTTGGCAAACCACTCACTAATGCCCAAACAAACAAACAAAACACTGCACCACGCTAGCACCATTAAAGGAAGTAAAGAGGAAACAGAGACAGAGGAAGTGACAACACAGCTAGGAAATGAATGTCAGGGACAGGTGTATCACAGGCTCATGAGTGGAGCGAGGATCTCTGAAATCAGCCTCACGAAGGAGGTTACTTGCTTTTTTGTTGTTGTTGTTGAGAAGAAGCCGAATTCCATCAGGTCCCCATACTGATCATTCAAACCAGATCAGCAGGACTTGCCATCAACATTCCAGGCGCCAGCCAGCGCTCTAACCTGAACTTAACCTGCTCCCAGTGTTAGGGAAGTCTTCGAATCGCTGTGACCGCTATCAAACAAATTAATCATGCCTCAGCCCACAGGGACCTCTCTGTTATAAACCAAACAAGGGGGCACTTGACCCCTGCCTTGCAAACACTCCCAGTCCGATAGAGGAAATGGGGCCCGAATTGCCTGTCACACATCGCTCTTTGACTGTGTGTGCTAAGTGACTGCCTCTGCAAGCATGACTAGTACAGTCCAGCGGAGATGCTGCTCAGAAGCCTTGAGAAGAAGGCAGTGATTCGGTAGAGAAACGCAAAGAAGGGGTGCAGGAAGAATAGACCTGTGGCATTCGGGAAGGCAGGACAATTGGCTGGATCAGGGAATAGGGGGTTCCTAAAAGAAGAAAAGAGGAAAGAACAAGATAAAGCCACAGGACCAACGAGTATAGGAGGTGGCCACCAGGATCTGAGATCTAAGCCACCCAGAAGGCATTACTTTTTATTCACACAAAATCTCCTCCCCTCGCTGTGCTCCCCACTTGCCTTCTCATTGACCACTTTCAGACCTTGAAGGCCAGCTCACGAATGGCCCCGGACTCTGCTCCACAGACAGCAGGGAACTGAGGGGTCCTGCGTGAGGTGGCGGCTGTGATACAGCAAGGTGGTAGATGCCACTCGTTGAGTGTGCAAGGCTCTCAGGCTTGGGGCCCCTCTGAGACTCAGGATGTAGTCTGACTCTAGGAGAAGGACGGAGGGTGAAGACCACATGCTGGAGGGAAGCAGAAACTACAGCTGCATTTGACTTCACCAGGGTGCCCAGAAGAGAGGACATAGCACTTTGCATAAAATGTGTGAGGCCCTGGGTTTGATTCCTAGCAGAAGGGGGGGAAGGAAGGAGAGAGGGAGGGAGGGAGGGAGGGAGGGAGGGAGGGAGGGAGGGAGGGAGAGAATATACCTCAGTGTAGGAGGAGCTGTCTTCCTGGTCTGTGGGTCTCTATAAACCAAAACAATGCCCATCACAGAACCCATATTTCCCAATAAAATTTGCCCAATAGAAACTCTGTAGCTCAAATTGTTACTGCCTCTGGAAGGCCTTCCCAGAGGCGGTCAGCCTCCACAGAGCACTTAACTAACTGCACTAGGGCTGGTTCTCTGGCTCCCTGTTGAGAGGGACCATACTTTATATCTCTAGAGCCTCATTGGCACCAGCTAAGACGTGCTGATTGAGTGAATGTGTTATTGGAGATGAGCAAGATTAGGCTTTTAGAAAAGAGAGAAGAAGAGAGAAAAAAGAAAGAAAGAAAGAAAGAAAGAAAGAAAGGAAGGAAGGAAGGAAGGAAGGAAAAAGAAAGAGGAAGGAAGGAAGGAAGAAAGGAAGGAAAGAAGGAAGGAAAAAGGCAGGCTTTAGTATGTTTATTTGTTGGTTTGACCATTCTGACCAGTAATCCCAGCATTCTGAGACATGCAGACCTCTTTGGATACAGAAGTGATTGTCTCTAGAAACAATAATAGCGAAGTTATTATAAATAGAAACCCAGGGAAAACCCCCTTCTGAAGCCTTTCAGGGTACGCACATATAAATGATAATTTCAAAAAAAGTGAGCCAATGCACATAAATAAAAAGTATTTCCAGCAGGGCTTGGTAACACTCAGGAGGCAGAGGCTGGCAGATCTCTGTGAGTTCCAGGACAGCCTGATCTACAGAGTGAGTTCCAAGACAGCCAAGGCTACACAGAGAAACCCTATCAGGAAAAACTTAAAAAAAAAAAAAAGAAGGTGAGCTGAATGGTGGCATATGCCTTTCATCACAGCACTCAAGTGGCAGATGCAGGTGGATCTCTGGGTTCAAGGTCAGTGTCATCTACAGAGCCCGTTCCAGGCCAGCCAAGGCTAACTAGTGAGACAGACGCTGTCTCAAAGGGGGTGGGGCGTGTGTCAAGCTGGGTGTGATAGACCACCTTTTAATTGCAACACATAGAAGCTTGAAGCAGCAGATCCAAGTTACAGACTTCAACCACAGACTGAGCTTCGGGCCAGCCTGGGCTCAGTGGGACCCTGTCCGAAGAGCACACACACACGCACACACACACGCACACACACACACACACACACACACACACACAGTGGGGCTATCTTTTCATACTCATAACACCAGCAATATGCACCATGTGTGCACATACTGATGTATGTAGGATGGACTCATTTTGTGACCTATGTTAAACATTTGCTGCTTTATTTTAAAACAATTTAACACGTTAGATTTCTGTTTTATTAACAATAATTATTACGTGTGTGTGTGTGTGTGTGTGTGTGTGTGTGTGTGTCTGAGTGTGAGGTCGCGAATGCTACACTGCGCATGTGGAGGTCAGAGGACAACTTTCAGTAGGCAAATCTCTCTTCCACCACGGCAATCCCTGGGTGATTAACCCAGCAAGCGCATTTACCCGTTGGGTCATTTTGCCTGTCTCTTTACTTCATTTTTATTTTATTTTTTTATTTATTGGAGCGGAAACTCCAAGTCTGAGTAAAAAAAAAAAGGGGGGGGGACTATTTGGGGGATGTCTCTGTGAACCTCCCCCCATCCCACCCCATCACTGAGCCGGCTCATAAAGGGGACCTTTCGGACTCTGAGGGGAGAGTTGGGCTGGAGGGTGGGGGCGGGCCTGGATACCTACCCGTCTCCCTCTCCTCCTGGGGGAGCCCCTCGCCGTCACTCTGGCTCCACTCCGCAGACGTCTTCCATTTGCTGGGCTGTGAGAACAGGGGTGGTTTCGGGTAGGCAGGCTGTCAGGACCCGGCCCTATCTCAGAGGGGCGAGGGCATTCCTGGAGCGGAGTCGGGTTTCAGGGCCTGATCCGCAGCAGGCTGCCCACAGCAAGGAGAGCTGGAGCCCGGGCTCCCGCGGTGCCGTGGGAAATCTGAACGCTGGCGGCTCAGCGGCGCGGTAATCTTATCAGAGCCACAGGAGAAGGCCTTTCGGTTCCAGAAAATTCTCCAGGCAGTTCTGCCTTCCTCTAGCTGACGGTGTCTGAGGTTTGCAGAGCCAGCCTGGCCTACCTAACTCACTTAGAAAAAAGACAGTCCCTAGATGCTCCTTACTGGGAGTGAGCAAACCGGACTGTGAGGTATGCTGGGGCATACCGCGGGTGCAGACGGCCCTTTGGAAGGCAACAGCTTGAGATCCTCCTCTTTAAGAAGCCAGGCTCATAAAGTTTCATCACAGCAGCAGCTTGTGGCTCAGATCCACCTTCATGGTGTCAGGTGGGCAGGCCTCTCTCAGGGACCCGGCAGGCAGAGGACAAACATCAAACCACCACCCTCAACTGCATTACCCCAGAGCCCTCCCAGTTCCCATCTCCCAACAGACCCTCCTGAGCAGAGAGGACACTGTCTTTGCCCTTTGGGGCAGTGTGGGTCCCACTCTCCCCCTCACTGCCTCCCTTCGGGGCCTTCGGAATCCTGGCTGTGGGGATTTGTGGAGACTAACTGGTGAAGCCATGAGGCCCACCACGTAAAGTCATGCATTTGAGTGGCTCAGATCCTGTTCTGGGGAGACGGTTTCTCGCTGCCAGGCAACACTCGGTAGCTCCCTAAGAGAGGTGAGGCGCCCAAGCAAGACCCTTACCGAAGAGGCCCACACGTAGTACCGAAAATCCCATCTTCAGTGGACCCTAGGAGTCCCCAGCTGGAAGTCCTCAGTTCTGGACATTGGAGCTAACATTCTACCTGACTGTGAAATGAGCCTCTCTCTAGATACCCCTGCACCCTCTCAGGGCTGTGCTCCTGACCTGTGGATGGCAATCACGACATTTTCTTTAGCAGTTTGCAAGATAACAGATAACTGGGCTTGTGTGTGTGTGTGTGTGTGTGTGTGTGTGTGTGTGTGTACTTGTATATGTACATGTATATGAGTACTGAAGTACATGTGGAAGCCAGATGTCTCCTCAATTGCTCTCCTACTTGGACTTTGAGAGTCTCTCACTAAACCCAGAGCTTGCAGATTTAGACATGTGCCACCATGCCTGACACAAACTCTCTCTTAATCTAAGTGCTGGGGAATCGAACTCCAGTCTTCATGCTTTCGGGGCTAGCATTTGACCCACCGAGCTGTCTCCTCAGCCCACAGAACTGTTTAATTAGGATTAACCAATACATCATGATCACTTACCAGACCTTACCTGTGATCTTATCTCTCACCTAACTGATGGCCTAAGAGGGGAAACAAGCTCTTAAACCCTTAATTGCAGAACAGGATGAGCAATTGCCCCACTGGAGGAGGGGTGCCACACCCAGCCTGGGGTGGGTTTCCCGGATCAGATGACCTCTGAGTCAAGTGATGACAGAAGTCAAGGAATGAACCAGCAGCAGAAAATGCTGAGGAGTGCACCTCAGCCAAAGGCAAACGGCACGGTGTGCCTGTTCATTCCTGGAAGGTAAAAAAGAGATAAGTTTTGAGAGAGAGGGAGGGCCGGGTGGTAGCAGAGGGATGTAGGTTGCAGAAACTACCATAAAAGGGCTCTTTTCTATTTGGAGAAGCAAGGTCCACACAGAAGACAGGGCACTTTAAAAACACAAGATGTGATCTTGATAAGCTGCGAGGTGTGTGCAGTTCAGAGTCAGCTTCTCCTGTGTAGGAGAGGGAGAAGACAGGCTTCCTCCTGGGACTTCCCCTCCAGGTGCTTCCCACCCTCATCTGGCAGCCCAGGGGCTTTCGGCCTCTGCCACTCCTACTGAGGTCATTCCCTCTTAAACCCGGCCTCAGCCCGAGGCTTTGATCAAGGCCGCCAAAACCATCCAAACCATCCTCAAGGCTCCCTCTTCTCTTCTAAGGAGGGGCCTCAGAACAAACCACACACCCACAAGCTCTTGTCCCGTTCCACCTGCAGCTCCAATCACGTCTCTTGCTGTGGTTGCACCCCCACTCACCCCATGGAAGCCCATTTGTTTCTCCTTGTCTTCAGCCAGCCAAGGGATGAGCCAAGTGGACCCAGGAGCAACAAACAGCAGACCACACATGCGTCCGCCCCACCCAGCTAAAACAGAGCAACAGAAACACAGCCTGCTGAGCCTGTGGTTGCTACTGCACAACTCGAGCGCCCATGGGAGAGGGCATTTCCATCGCCTAAAAGGCTTCCACCTCCTCTGAATCTCCTCCCTGGGAGGCCCTGAACAGTCCATTCCAAACACCTGAGCTCCAAGGCCACTCGATCCAGCCTGCTGCCCCACCCCCTCAGTCCTGTAGAATACATTCCTGGACCTCGGGTCCCCCGGCTTGTCATGCTTCTAAGATATGAATTGATGGATAGTGGCGAATTCGCTCCGAGCAGCCACAGCAATGGCAGTGTGGGCAACATTTAAAAGCTGTCGTCGTGGTGATTGCTGCAGCGTGTTTTCCATAAATTTACCCTTTTCGTCCTTATAAAATCTCACTGCATCTGCTTTGTGGATAAGGTAGGTGATGGTCAGTGCTACTGAAAGAGCAGGAGAGCAATTCCCCACAAGAGCCACGAGGAAATCACACCATGGGTGGGGTCTTCGGGCCTGATTCTTTCTCTTCTGTTTAGACAGTCTTCCTTCAGCCCATGCTAGCCAGGAAGCTCAACGCTTGGAGTTTTTAAGGCCTAGCTCAGCTGAGTTAATTCTGAATCCTCATCAGGATATCAGGAAGGCACCACTGTGTCTCCCGCAGGGGTAGGGGTCCACCAGTGCCAACATCTATGACAAAAAGAGGTAGAATTTTGCAAGTTGATTTTGTTGTTGTTTGAGATAGGGTCTTATATAACCCAGGCTGCCCTTAAGTTCTTGATCTGCTTGCTTTTACATCCCAAATCCTGGGATTATGAATATGCATTATGCTGGGTATGGTGGCATACACCTTTAAACCCAGCATTTGTGAGGCAGAGGCAGGTGCATTTCTGAGTTCAAGACCAGCCTGGTCTACAGAGTAAGTTCCAAAGCAGCCAGAACTATACAGAGTTTGGAAAGTAAAAGAAACTTAGCAGTTTCTCATTCCCCTTTACTTTAAAGGTGGGATCCTTGGGAGTGATGTGCTGATGGCCCTGCTTGAAGTCAGTTAGTGGCTGAGTCAGAGCTGTGAAATGGCCTTCTAACCCCCAGGATGTACAGGACTCATCTGGTCCACACACCTCACCTGACTCATGAGTGCTTTGCTGTCTCTGCATCTCAGAGCATCACCTTCTACCTGCTCTCTGCAGTCTTCCAGACTCTATCGTTCAGTGTCGGAGGTCCTCCCAGCTCAATGGGAGTTGGGAGAACAGTTTTCATTGTCACTGTTTTAACTAGTCAGGAGACCCAGCGCTAGAAAGGGTTCAGCCCCCTTCAAGTGCAGCACTGTGCCTCCCTCCCTGGGCTGCCTTCCAGCTCCAGGGAGCTTCCTCAAGGAGATATGTGGCCCCCATTGGCTGGTCATGGCCATGGCCCCTCAGGATGGCCTGGCTTTGAATTCTCCAAGGAGAGTAAGGATGATTCTGTAAGTTTTCGTTTTGGAAGTGTGTGGGAGGCTCAGTGAGTTGCCTGATGCTCTGGGCTACAGTGGCATGGCACAGATGGAGAAGCCTAAGTCAGGGGAAGTTAGTCAATGTGTGCAGTTGGTAGGGCTCTTGTTGATGGATGTTAATAAATAATATTCAGTCATATATTTAGTAAATCTTTATTGATTCATTAATCAATAATTTCCCCCCAAATAACCACACATCAAGACTATAATTCAGTCAAAGCCAAACACAGAAGTGAACATAATAATTAATCTATTATACCACTATCGATCTATCTTCCTCCCTCCCAGATCCCAGGTACTTGGGATCTTTGGAATTCATCCATTCTCCTCCTCACCTGCACCTCTCTCTCTCCTCATCCCCTGACCTCAGGCCTCAGAACCTCAAACTCTGCTTCCCTCTCTTCTGCCAAATCCCAAGCTTCAGCATTTTTTTTTTTTTATTAACCAACATTAAATTGGGTAGAGCAAGGTTTACACAAAAAGGACAGGTGTACAAGAGAATGTGCTGGTCTGGGCAGGGACCAGATCTTGGGGGCCAGTAATTCCCATTAGAATACATAGCACCAGACCACTTCTTAACAGGCTCTGCTGAGAGATGGCCATGGCCAGATATTAGCCGGACCACATTCCAACCAAGGCTCCAGGGAGCCACCCTCTTCACACATCTCCTCACTCCTGGTACTTGGTGGTGCTGGCCTGAGGCCACACCCTTCTTTTCTCTGTGTGTTCCTTATGGGGACACGTGTCATCAAATATGGCCCTACGTGACAATTCAGGATGATGATCTCCTTGTTTCAAAAACCCTTAACTCCATCTATGAAGTCTCCTTTGGCAAAGAAGGTTGTATTTACAGGTTCTAGGGTGCCAGGGAGTGATTATGTGTTTGGGGAGCCACTAATCACCCCTTGACAGTTGGAAACCGGTTGTCCATACAGAGGTAGAGTCCCTGGGGATGGATAGGGAAAATCCTTGGTATTAGGTTATAGTGGAAACATCCCTGCCTCTGTGCTCAGGGGGTAAATGTCTAATGAGTATAATGAATATTCATTACCACCTGCTGTGTGACTAACTTCTCACCCCCTTAGGTAGCAATAGTGTCCTGGATCTTAGCTACAACTCTTCATTGGAAAAGCTGTTGTTAGGAAGGGGGTCCCTAGGGTGGAAAAGAGCATTCTCACAGAGCCACCCTCATCTCCTCCTGACCTCACTTTTTTCTAGATGGGCTGGCAGGCTAGCAAGAGCTGGTAAAGAGAACTCATCACCACCTTCAGAAAGGAGCAGGCCTGGCAAGGTTATAAAATGGCATTGCATTTGATCTTACTCCGTGTTTTATTCTTGAATTCCTTATCCATTCACTCGTCCTTTCATTCTTTTATCTAAAGACATATACTGAGCAGTCAGCAAATGAGAGCTAGGAAGTCACAAGGATCTCTCAGGATCTCTATCGCCTGTAGGTGGAGAGGGGAGCAGAAATAGAGGCAAGACCGTACGGTTGCTTCTGCAAAGATGGTGAGAAGGTGGTTCTGTTGCATGAGTTACAAGCCAGGTGAATGCTGCTGTAACAAGCAAGGCCAGAGTTTCAGTGAGGGAAAACAGGTTCGTTCATTTCTGACTCGCGCTGTGTGACTGTTAGCGCGTAACTGGGGACTCTGCTCCCTGCCGTCATCTGTCCAGAGACCCAGAAAGGTGACAACTAGCCAAACAGCTCCTCACAACCAGGTGAGACAGCAAGTACAGGCCTACCATCACCTCACAGGCCAAGAGCTAGAAATACTGCACCCGTGGCTTTTATGGGCTGCAGAAGTCTTACTCCACAGCGTTGCTGGTCTCTCTGAGCCGGTCTGGGAGCAAGGCTGTGTCCTTCAAGCTGAAGGAGGGAAGGCCAAGGAAGGCAGTGATTTTATGTGCCACTCAGCCTCCGGCTCTAGAGCTTTGCAGAGCTCTGTGGTCAGATCTGCTCTTCCTGACTGAAGTGAAAGCTGCTTTGCAAGCAGAAAGATTGTTCCCAATGGCAACTGTGCTCTGTGCTTGGGAGATGACTTAGAAAGGCAGTAGGTTTGGAAGGGAAGTAAAGAGCATATATATATATATATATATATATATATATATATATATATATATATACCTAGTTTATACATAAACCATTAGGTACAGCTGCTTGGACAGTTTCTTAAACATCTCGGTCCTGGGGGAGCCTGTTCCACCGAGCATGGCATCAGAAGATGCGGCTTATAGCTTTATTGGCTCCTGGGATTTGAAAACCTCTTTTCCTATTGCAGCAACACAGTGCTGGATCACCCAAACGACTTTGATTTTAAAGCCCCTCCCCACCACCCCAGCACCCATCAAACAGGGAGCCTAAGCCTTTTCCCTACTTGACACCAGGGATCGCCATTTTCTTTTCATGACCCTTGTTCATAAGTCCTGCCTTTTGCACCTATGGAAAGGTTAGTGAAGGTCAGCAGAACTTGGCAATGATGTTGAAGGACATAGTAACAACAGACCGCTCTCCCCGCTTCATCTAATCATTAGACTTGTGGCAAGCCAAGGAGGGTGCTGCACCAGAGGGAGATGTGAACCCCAGTTATAGGTTCCAGGTTGATAACAGCCTTGTGGCCTGCTCCCCATAAGTAAAGCTAATGCCTCTTCACCATACAGGCTCTTTTAAAAGGAAATACGATCGTGAGCATCATAGATTAGATATTTGATGATCTCAACTTGAAAAGCCGCAGAGCCACAAATTGGTGGTGACGGTGTTGTTAATACTTAATCGAATGATGTTTCCAAAATGGTGACAACCCTGAACAGGTCTTAGAGTATAGGTGTCACAAGAGGGGTTGAAGAGGGGGGACACGAGCAGAGCTTTGAGACAATAAGGCTTCTAATATAAGCAAGGACACTCTCAGGCCATCCAAGCAGCTCTGGGGCCAGAAATATAGCTTAGTCGATAGAGCATTTGCCTTGCACGCACGAAGTCCCGGGTTCGGTCCCTAGCACCGCACAGCAGGTATGGTGGCGCGTGCCTGTAATTCCAGCACTTAGAAAGGGAAGGCAAGAGGATCAGCGTCACAGTGAGTTGGAGGCCAGCCTGGGCTATCTAACCTGCCTCAAAACAAGACAAATCAAAGGTTCTGGGGCCGGTGAGATGCTTAGCCAGTAAATGGGCTCGCAGCCCAAACCTTATGACATGCGTTCAATCTTTGAGTAAAGACAGAAGAACCTAGTCCACAAAGTTACCCTTTGACTTTCAAATGACTAGTATGCATCCCTACATGCATATATCTTACTACTATACCGATAATAATAATAATAATAATAATAATAATAATAATAATAATAATAATTTCTGACCTGTGCCATGCAAAGCCACTTTTCACTCCTTTAAAGCAGGAGATCTAAACACCTTGCTTATAAACTCTAGGATGAGATACTCTTTGGTACATACACAGCGTGTCCTTGTCCATGAAGGCAGGTTCGCATGTGTCCTGTGGATCCACCGATGGCCACCTGCAGAGAGAGCTTGGGCCCAGGAGCCAGGTGGCTGAGATTCAAGCTGATGTTGCCATGTACTAGACTGTGACCTCCTGAGCTCTTGATTTTCCCACTTTCAGAGTGCAAGTCCCACCTCTGAGCTAACGGTAGTGAAAAGTGCCAGGTGTGGATAGTGAGTCAGGGAGGAGGAGGTTCTCATTCAGAAGAGAACAGCCTCATGCCGTTGGTGCAGCTTTGATTGAACATCTGAAGGCCCCCTCTAGCCCCAGGGTCTGTGACAATTAGTTATTGCAGGCCACCCACAAGCCCACCTCTCTGGATTTCTGTTGGTGTTTGGGCCTGGTATAAAACAGCAGATCAAAGCTGAAGGTTTCCAGGGTGGCCCAGGCCTGCCTGAGGAAGGGAAACTCCTTGACTTAATAAATGCATTTTAGAGAAGGGACAGGAGGAGAAGAGACAAGTGTGTTTTTTGCATTCACCCCGGAGGAGCGGTTAAGGGAGGAAACAGGAAAAGGGAAGGAGAGCAGTTGCTCTTGAAATAGTCACAGACCTCAGGATGTGCCTAAAACCTCAGGGTACCACACCTGATAATTTAATAATTTAATGTCTTCACTATTTATTTTTGACACAGGGGTCTCACTCAGATCCCAGGCTGCCCTGGAACTTGCAGCAATCCCCCTGATTCAGCCTCCCAAGTGCTGGTCTGGCAAGCATGAGCCAACAAGCCTGTCTTGTTCTTTCTGTCCTTACAGCATGCACTGTGGTCATAACCTTTATGGTTTGAGCACAACTGCAAAGCTAGCATGCATTTGTTCTGCTTTTCTTTCCTTCTTCACAGTTTCGTGGATGGATAATTTGATCTTACAGAGAATTTTAGCAGCCTCGGATTATGATTTTCTTTTCCCTAATTTATTTAAAAAAAAATGTTCAAGCTTTTCACCTGAAGGAAGTACTTCCTAGCTTATCTTTGGCCTATCCAAATTACCAAGTGTTGCTTCGCTTGTGCTTTGGGGCCATAATGAAGTGACATGACGTCGCTTGAACATGAGCAGCAAAGTGACAGTAGATTTGCTATTAGCCAGCAGGCAGGCAGCATATACAGAATGGATACACTGGACAGAGAGAGCATAATTTGTAACAGATGAGTTCTTTCTCTCTGGAAGTTTCCATTTAGTATTTTTGGATTACAGTAGCTCATGGGTAATTGAAAATAAAGAAAATGCAATGGGGGCTGATGGAGACGATAGTCTGTCTGCTTTCCCTGTGCCTCCCATATCCCCACCACCCTGCTGACCTTCTGTATCGAGGCCTGCCAGAAGCAGAGCAAAGTGGGATGCTGAGCCTTAGGAGCACAGCGTGGATGGGAGAGTAGGAGTCTAAACATCAGACACAAGGCCATTTCCCCACCTCAGCTGACATCAATCAAGAACTCCTGGCTAGATTTAGAGAACCAAATGTTTTCATATATCAACAAGAGTATTATGATCCCTCAAATACTCCCATTACTTATATTGCAAAGAAATTTTTTTGGCAAGATGGGTTCAGAGCAGATTGAGCTGGCTGTCCAGGGTATCCTCATTAAGGACCTTGGGTCTTTCCTGAGAACAGTCTCCAGTGGCAAGCCGCAGCGTTCTGTCCTTGGCACGCACTTGTTAAATATTTTTGTTAACGATTTGAATGAAACCTAGAAAGAATCCAGATGACCCACAGCTGGGATGCTTAATATGATACATGACACATTCAAGTTCAAAATGATTTATATCGGATGGGACACAGGGCCAAAGCCAACAGAATGAAATTAAACAGGGACGAATGTGAAGATCCCTGCTTAGCTTTAGTGTAGGATGGAACTGGCCCGGAAAAACACATCTGTTTGTTCAGCCATTCTGCAATAGTTTTTCAGCTAGCTGCACAAAGAATGCTGTCTGGGTTCTTGGAGAGAGTGAAATACAAATACTATGGTAGGTTGGGGGTTTAGTGGTGGTGGGAGGTAATGTGCTCCCCAAACAGAGCAAGGAGTAACTGTGCTGAGGTGCTGTGGAGGCAGCGAGACCATGGGGTTGGAGCATGGAGAAAAGCCACTCTCCGTCTATTCAGCTGAAACTGTTCTTGTATGAGCAGGTATTGATGATGAAGGGATGCTGGATGGTGTCTATACGCAGGGATGGGCAAGTAGGGGTGCAGCGGGGTGAATCTATGTGCTGATTAGAAAGACAGCATTGACCTGTGTGTGCCTCCTTCTGTCTATAATGAGGTCCCTGGAGGAGGGGCTCTCAAGGCTCCAAAGCTGTGCTGGCAGGCTTTTGACTGGCCCCGGTGTATTGTGGGTAAAGAAAGGAGAGGCAGAAATATTAGTTGAGGGGCTGAAGTGCTCGTGAGACGTGGCCCTGGGTTTGGGATGGCAAAGGCATTGCAAACTCAACTAAGGGAAGAATGAAGCTGGAACTCCAGCCCAACACTTTAAAAAGAAAAAAAAGAAAAAAGAAATGAGCAGTCAGGCGTGGTGGCACACGCCTTTAATTTTAGCACCCAGGGGAAGCAGAGGCAGGTAGATCTCTATGAGTTTGAGGCCAGCCTGGTCTATAAAGCAAGTCCAGGACAGCCAAGGCTACACAAAGACACCAAGTCTTAAACAATCAAACAAAAAAAAAAAAAAAAAAAAAAAGAAAGAAAGAAAGAAGGGGGAAGAAGTGACATGGAGGGAGAAGAGAAAAGGGGAAGGGAGGAAAGGAGATGTGAAGAAAGGGAAGGGAAGAAAAGAGAAAAGGAAGGGAAGAAAAATAAAGAGGGCTCACTCTCAGGCTTTATTTCCATTGCATAAATTCTGGACCTATTAGAGTTTCTATCCATCCAAGTGACCCCTGAGATCTGTGCAACCCTTCTCCCACCCCCACCCCCACCCTCCACCCAAGCTTCAGGGTGGGGTCTCAGGGGAGACAGCATCCTCAGGACTGCTGAGCTGTGACCTGGAGGCTGGGGAGAGGTAGCCAGATGGAGACCTGGGTAAATAGAACTATTTGTTCATTATGCAAATGTCCCCTGAGTGGTTTTAGTAGCTGTCAAGCTATAGTCCTACACAGCAGATAATTTATAAACCTACCACCAGGCACTGGAGAGGTCCAAATGAGCCATGTTTTTATTATTATATTCCATGATAAAGTTGTAATTGAGTGTGTAGGGTCCTTTTGGAAAACTCTAGCACTTTGTCAAGTTCAGAGTATTTTCCCTTGGTTTCTAGTCATTTAAAATAAACAACATTAATTTATTAATAAGAGCCTGAAGGAGGAGCATCTCGAGATCAAGGCCAGCCAAGACTAAATAACCCAGGTGGGTTCCTTCTCTTGTTTCATTTTGGTCTCAGAGCAGAGTTGAGATGGGGAGAAAATGATGATTCCACCAAAAATGACTGCTTCCAACTTTGTGTCTCTATTACTCTTAGTCCCATGCATAATTCTTTAAAATTATTCTTAGTGTTCTGTTATACATGTATGGATAATTTTTGCATGTATATGAGTGCCTGACAGGGCCAGAAGAAGGCATAGGGTCCCCTGGTTATAGATAATTGTGAGACACTGTGTGGGTGCTGGGGATTGAACCCGGTCCTCCAGAAGAACAGCCAGTGTGCTTAGCTGCTGAGCCCTCTTTCTGGCTCTCACTTACACAATTGCAATAAGCACAGATGCCCACAATTCTGCACTCTATCTTTTCATTTAAATCGATCAAAGGTGATATCCTTGTTCTTACTAAGTTGTATTTTCATTTTAAATGTCTCTGCGTTGGTCTGCTCCACAAATGCACCATCATTTATTTTATTATTTTTCTATTTTGGGTCATGGCATTTGCTTCTGCTTTCTCTGCGTTACAAATAACATAGCTATAAACAGTACACGTATCCTTTTCTTCTTCTAAGTAATTTCTCTGGAAGCAATTCCCAGGAGTGGAATTATTAGGCCAAAGGATATGGATATTTTTACGACGCTTGATGAGCATTGCTACATCGCCTTCCACACAGCCTAGCTGCACCCAGCATCTACAAATCACAGGATTGTCAGTGGGCTAGAAGGGGAATGGGAGGGGAGAGGGACTCACCTCCAAACAGTACCCTCCTTCCAGTGCCCTGCTGCCTTCGAGAACTGCTTTTTGCCTTCCAGCTGGCAGGGCAGGGCAGGGCAGGGCAGGGCAGGGCAGAACCGGAAGGGCACGTGGACACTCTCGGAAATGAAGCAACCATTTGGTACTTCCTGCTGAGGCCTCTGCAGATGGGGGAAATGACAGGCTGGTGAGGTGTGTGCACATACACCTGTATTTCTGTGCGTGTGAGTGTGCGTGTGTGTGTCTGTGTGTGTCTGTGTGTGTCCACATGAAGTGAGTCTGCAGGCACAGAACCTAATCTAGTCAGGGACAGGGAGAACCAGAGCACAGGGGTAACGAAAAGCAAATGTCTTCTAGAAAATCCTTCACAGCTGAAGTCTGGTATGGCCTGGGTTTGAGAGGAGAAACAATCACTGGCTCATTTACTCACTTGATAAATATTTGACAAGTACCCAGTAGGTCAGGTTCTTTGCTGGGTCTGGACCCAGTTGGAAAATGTCTTGTCTACTGTCTTAGGTGGAAGGTGGGAAGTGCTGTGGGGTGCTTTGCAGTCTAGTGAGAGAACCAGAAAGATGGCAGATGATTGGTACAGTGTGACCAAGTGTTCTGGTCGATATGACCTAGGGATTCTGTTCAGGGAAAGAAGCAGATAGTGTGTTTTGCAAGGAGAGGTGATCCTGAACTTAACCCAGAAGGGCAGGGTTGAGTCAGGGACAGTTTGCAGAAGGATAGAGAAGGATAGCCGCCCTGGGGGACAGAGAGCCTGTGAGTGTGACAGCTGGTTACATTGTGGGGCTCCTGTCAGACCTTCAGAGCATCTTCAGGGCTGGGATTGGGAGCACCCAGGATTTCTGTACAGTCTCACCTCAGAGGAAAGTCTCAGGGGCTAGCCTGAAATCCCGGCCCACATAGCCAGCACACTCTTTCACTTAAACCGGACGTTCATGGGTGTGGCTGATGGGTTACATACAGGAAGAGCTCTCTCAAGTCACCTTTGTGGTAACTACTCGTTTTATCCTGAGAGAGGCTGGGCTGGGCTGGGCAGAGCCAGCAGAGAGGCTGAGACTACATTTGAAGGCGACAACCAGTGACTTGCAGCACTTTCTGATGCTCCAGAAGAGGGTTGCGTGCTAGCGTGAGACACGCAGAGACACCTGCTGTGTAGCCCTCAAGATCTGCTGCCCAGCCATTCAGCCGTAAACTGTCCCAAGCACAGCAAAGACCGGCATGCAGGCTGAAGACGCCCCTGTGCAGGCGAGGAGTCTAAACTCTAGAAACAGAAACTCCAGTGAAGGGCAGAGCAAGAGAGACAGACATCCAGAATTATATAGCCCAGCCAAGAGTCTTTGAAAAGTCACAAGTTGGGGTAGGGTTGCTGAGATGACGCAGGCAGGGAGCAGGAAGGGTCATAGTGCGGTGTGGGGAGGGGCGGCCCCAAATGCCATTCCCCACCAGATGGCTCAACCGCCAAAACCTTTGTTCCTCATAGTTCTAGAGGGCGGAAGGCCAAGATCAAGGTAGATGAGATGTCCCTTCTGAGGCTGCACTTCAGGGCTTGTACGAAGGCCATCTTCTCTATGTCCTCACGTGGTGTCTGTATGAGTTACCTTTCCTGTGAGAAAATACCTGATACAGGAGGAAGGATTTATCTGGGGTTTCTGTTTCAGAGGGGTCAGTCTCCCCTGGCAGGGGTTAGGGGTGGGACAGATCCTCCCACAACAGCATCAAGAAATAGAGAAGGATGCAGGAAGGAGCCAGGGACTTGATACTTAGGAAGAACAGAACACAGCACACACACACACACACACACACACACACACACACACACACACTGCCCCCACTCTCCTCCCAGAGTTTCCAATTCCCAGATGTCCTAGAGACTAAGCATTCAACACAATGCATTTCATGTTGAAGCTATAACAGTGAGTGTCTGTGTCTTTTTCTCTTTCCCTAAGGCTTCCTGTGCTGGCTTCGTCCTGTGCTGGCTTCGTCCTATGCCCCTTTGTGTTCTAGCAGTCATATGGGCTAGCAGTCAGAAAGACCACCCTCAGGGGCCAGAGAGATGGATTAGTGGTTAAGAGCATTGGTTGCTCTCGGAGGACCCAGATTCAATTCCCAGCACCCACTTGGCGGATCACAAGCACCTATAACTCTAGTTCCAGGGAATCTAATGCCCGCTTCCAATCTCCGTGGGCACCAGAGACACATGTGGTGTACATAAATGCATACACCCCAAACACTAATATACATAAAAAGATCACCCTAAAGGCCACTAAATTATCTCAGTAAAGACCCTATGTCCAAATACAGTTGCATTCTGAGGTGCTGAGGATCAAGGCTGCAACGGGTAAACTATGAAGGATTAAATCCAACCCATAAGGAATCCCCCAGTCCTGAACCTCACTATCTACCGTGGATGAGAATGGAAAGGTCTAGCTGGGCAGTGGGGGCACATGCCTTTAAACCCAGAGAGACGTGATTCTCTGCGTTCCAGGCCAGCCTGGTCTACAGAACGGGCTAGCAGCCCTTGGGGGAAATCTTTGACCCCAGTGGCCCCGGGGCCACCTGTCATGTCACTCAGCTCCTGCCATATCCTAAGAGCACAGAATACAGTGTTGCTGAAGAGATTTCCTCACTCTCTGTCCACCCCTTGACTCCAGGCATGGCTCCCGTCACCTTCTTCTGGGTCGATAAACCTGACGTGAGGCTGTAGGCCACATTTCCAAATGACTCATAGTTGCTGTCCTCCAGGCTGGCTTCTCCTCCCACAGCAACACCCGACTCTGCCCCAAGGCCCTGCAAGAAGTCCCTCCTGGGTTTTTATTCTCCTATGGTTATTCTGTGTGAGAAACTCGGTCTTCCCATTTGAGACAGAGGAGAAGGAAGTACAAACACAAGTAGGTCACAAACAGGAGGCACGTGAGAAAGAGGCAGAATGAGTCTCTGTCAGATAGACTCCAAGCTAGCCAGCTAGTGTCTGTGTCCCTCCTCGGGCCCCAGCTACCTCTGAGGAGTAGAGCCTAGATGTTTCCTGTCAGCCAGCCAGCCCTGGTGCCCTTTTCCAGAGGGGGGCCTACCTGCGTTGCCAGGCCCAAGTAGAAGGAACTCTCCTACCCCTAGCTCCCACTTCTTCTCTAGCCTTCCATTCCTCATGGAGCCACCATTCCTTTCTTATCACCTGGACTGGAAAGAATGTAAGTGTAAAAAAAAAAAAAACCTGAACCCCTTTAAAGTTGAGCCCTCTCCATGGCCAGATACTTGAGGGTGTTTTCAGCCCCCAGGGTCAAGTGAAGCTCCAAGCAGTTGTCACTGGAACCAAGTAGGTTCCTCCCTAGAGACAGTCAATGGTTGCTGCCCCTGGGAAAACACAGATTTTCCAATGATTACTCTCTAATTACGAGAGATGTGAACAGCCAGCCCCAGGGCTACTGAAAATTTACCATTTTTTGCCATCCTTGCCATCATCTTCCAGGCTTTGTTGATGGCTTGGTGCTGAGTCCATTGTGCTCACTTACTCTGTACCTTCGCTATTTTTCTGTCGTTGCTTCATATTCATGTCTCGGTGCTGGAAATTTTGTATGTGTGTTGTGTTTAAAGAAGGTTTTACAACCCTTCACCTTTGTGCCCCATGACTGACTTCAGCTCTTCTCTGAAACAGCATTCAAGGTGGCTTCTTGTTTTTCACCTTTGCAGGACTAGCGATGCTATATACAATTTTGTGTAAACAACATGCTTTCTCTACTTTGTATATATCCTACAACAAAGCCTTTCAGACCTCTTAGGATATTTTTCCAGATGACTGTGCCAAAGAGGGCAGAATTAATCAATGTGTAATGTTCACAGCAATTTTTGTTTTGTTTTGTTTTTGTTTCTGGTTTATTTGTTTGTTTTCTCGAGACAGGGTTTCTCTGTGGAACAGAGCCCTGTCTGTCCTGGACTTGCTTTGTAGACCAGGCTGGCCCGGAACTCACAGAGCCCTGCCTGCCGCCGCCTCTTGAGTGCTGGGATTAAAGGAGTGTGCCACACCCCCAGCCTGCTCACAGCAGTTGCTAAGGTACCAATTTTCACCAGCAGCTTTGGCTGGACGCTACAATGACACTTCGTCTGTCTGTCTGTCTGTCTGTCTGTCTGTCTGTCTGTCTGATAAGCTGGACAACAGTACAGCAGTACTTTGCATTTTATTAGTAGTGCCTTCCCAATGGTAACTGTGAGTTGGTGTTTTTCTTGCTTGAGAAGTTTTTTCTTCTCTGTTGCTTTCTAGAGTTTGCATTACCCAGATTTCACACCCAGAGACATGGGAATCCCCTGGGGAGCCTTTGCCTCCACTATCTTCTTTAGACTCCAGCAATGGTGCACAAGTCCAGAAGCACGTTAGGAACGTGCAGAGAGTTTCTAAAATCTCCAAGCCCGGGGACTGCTGGCAATAAGAGGGGAGCTGAGCAAACCGCTGGTCTCGGTGAATACACAGGGAGCCCAGAGCCTGGATCCCAAGGGCAGACCCTCGACCTTCTCCGGTGGCTGATGTCTTGAAACCAGTTGATTTTTGTTGCAAGTCTGTTATATGTCAGCCTCTCGTCTAAGAGTATGGGGACCCCAAGGTAGAGGCTATGGTCCTGAAACTTCTTGGGAAGGTTACCATCTAGGGAAAGAGACAGAGCTTCAGTGTGGCAAAGCAAGTGCTGTGAGAGAGGGTGTGGAGAGGGGTGGTGATGACGTAACTCAGCAAGGAGCTGGGTGCGGGAGGATAAAGAGCAGTCTAGCTGGAGGCCACAGATCCCAGGCACTCGAGGTATAGGAACAGCACACGCACAGGGGCATAGAAACGAGTATTGAAGCACTGCAAGAGGCGTGTGATGGGAAAGGTCAAACGCCTGGAAAGGAGCTTTCAGGGTTAGAACTTCAGCCCCACCACCGCTTTGGGGCCCTGGACAAGTCATTCAGCCTCCCCAAATTCCAGCCCCTCAACCACTGTGGTGATCAAAATGCTTGGAAGGCAGTGGTGAGGGTACAGTGGGCTCATTTTCACGGTTCCTGCCACATGGCAAATGTTCAGTAAGGATTGGCAACTGCTACTGGGGAGTGGGGTCTTCTCAAAGGACAGATGAGCAGGGGTCTTACGTTCTGAGTATGTGGAGCATCCTATATGAGATATTCTTGGGGCCAGATTTTGTTTGTTTGTTTGTTTTTATTTGTTGTTTTTTGGAGACAGGGTCTCCCTATGTAGTTCTGGCTGACCTGAAACTCACTCTGTAGACTGACGAGGCTGTCTTCAAACTCACAGAGATCCGCCTGCCTTTGGCTCCTGAGCTCTCAGACAAAGGCATGCGCCAGGATGCTCAGCTTGATTCTGCTATTTTTAGTTATGTCTGTACGTCTGTGCAGGGGAATGCGCTTATGAGTACAGGTGCTCACAGAGGCCAGAGGCGTTGGCTCCTCTAGAGCTGGAGTTGTAGGTGGTGAATTGCCTAACATGGCCCTGGGAGCTGAACTCAGGTTCTCTGGAAGAGCAGCAGGTGTTTCTAACCACTGAACCATCTCTCCAGCCCACACAATTATTTTCAGTCTTAGATTCTTTTTCGATTCAAATGCGTGGCCATCTTGAGTTATTTAGGATGCAGGTAAAGTGTAAGCATGAGATTCACGTGTGCTTCCTTTTCACCTTTTACATACAGGCTGACAATAATTTTGTGATACGTGTGTGTGTGTTCCTTCATTTTGGCTGCCTCCTGTGGCATGGGATTGAGTGTGGAATTTTCCATTTACGCTGTCATGTTTTCATCCAAAGAATTTTGGGTTATGAAATCATTTCTGATTGGGGACTTGAAGATTTAAGATGTTTAACCTGTGCAAGGATATTTTGAGCATATAGTGGGTACCACGTAACAGGTTAACCAGGTGGGTGCTATGTTACGGGTAAACCAAGTAAGAACATGACTGAACTCAATTTTAACAATGATATTTGGGGGTGGGGGGTGGGGGAGGCAGCAGAGGGAAGGGAAGAACAGAAGCAAGCGATAACAAGAACAAAACAGTTAGGTAAACAGAAATGACAGTAGCCCAATGGTCAGCGGCACAGTGATGTGAAAGCTAGGCCAGAAATAAACTCGAAGGACAAAAGCACCAGGTTTGGTGATTTCTTGCCAGTGAGAGAGACATCAAGGAGCCAGCGTGATCTATTTCTGGGCTGTCACCCTCAGCCTGCTCCTGAGCTCGGCCAGGTCCTGCAGAGACAGCAAGCATCACGTCCCCTCTGGATGGGGTTGTCATCACCATCCTTTGTGACCCTAGGGAGGCTTCCTGGGCTTGAGAAGACAATGGAGGAGGAACACCAGAGCCCCTTGTTTCCAAAGCTGGCTGGAGGCTGCACATCTCCCCAAGGAAATGAGGTTATCTTAGTTTCCCCTAATTCACCCTCCTGCATTAGAAGCCCCAAGCTTCGGGGCTGGGAGCCTGTTCCAAGCCTCGCTGATAGGCACCAGGATCAGGATCAGGATGCCTTGGGCTGTTAAAATGTGTGGTCCAGGCCCATCTCTGCCTGGGGAGGGCTGTACTTTGCTGAGAGGAAATGCCTCAAACAAGATATCACTTTGTTTGTTTTCCCTGTGAAGAAAAAAAAAAAAAAAGACCATTTTCCTCTCATCTTTTTTTTTAAGGGATCAGGCAGATATTTTTAATTCGCTTCCCGCTGTCCACAGGTGTTTCCTATGATGTTTCTGTGAAAAGGACAGAGTTTGTGACATAATCTGCTTTGTTCCCCAAAGCTCCAAAATCCCTGCCCTGGCCTGTTGCTGCCTTGGATCCCCTCTAAGAAAGGGCAGTGACTGCGGTCCTCCAGCAACCTTGCATCCCTCCTACCCCCACCCCATTACCATCCCCCCTACACCCCCCAAGCTCTCAGAGGACACAAAGGGGAGCACGCTGGGACGGAGCTGCGAGGCACCCCAGTAGAGCTGTTCTTGGCTTCTCCTCTGCAAAGCCAACCCTCCCGTCACTGTCCCCACTTACAGGACAGGTGAGAAGGCCTTTCCTCTGACATTAAAAACACACAGCACTTCTGTATTTAAAAACAAAACGTCGCCCAAACCTCAAGCCTTGGTAGAAGATGCTACGTTCTCTGGGCACGTGAGAAGCCTGCTCTTCGCTTTTATAAAGCGAACATTCATAACATATTTTCATTACGTAGCTTCTTTTAAAGCTTTTGCAGCCATTCTATGAGATGGGGCTTTTTGTTTCTTTGTTTGTTTTTTGAGACAGAGTTTCTCTATGTAGCGCTGGCTGGCCTGAAACTCATAATATGATCACTTCTGCCTCTCGAGGGCTGAGATTAAAGACATGTGCCACCACAACTGATTCTTTTTTTTTTTAATTATTTTTAATTATGTGTACATATGTGTGTCTGTGTGTTAGTTCTGTTCATGTGAGTGCAGGCACCCTCAGAGGCCAGAGCAGGCCACTGGATCCCTGGAAGCTGGAGTTACAGGAGGTCATGAACTTCTCCGCATAGATGCTGGTTCATTTTGCTGACTAGGAAATTAAGGCTCAAAATATTAGGAAGTCTAATTGTTGTTAAGGGACAAGAGGAGGATTTGAACCCAGGCCTCTTACCTTGTCTGGAGGTTTACATTATAATCCTACTTAGGATGCAAGGAGGAAGAAATAATACCTTTGGTGTCCGTTCATACTAAGAACATAATACATTATGAGCATATAAAAGAGTAAAAATAAATTAATATGTTCTTAATATATTAAGGTCGAGGGAAATGGGTGCTGTATGATGAAAGAATTCTTCCCATAAATCAGTGGTGGCAAACAGATACGTGGCTTGGCCAAATGTACATTCCCACCTCCAGGGAAAGGCCCTTTCCCACTTTCACTCCTCTCATTATGTATTATTATCTTCTATTGCAAGTCAGATCAAATTGATGGCTTGGGGTCTTAGCTGAGTAGCAGCAGCCATTTTCACTTCGATGGACATGGCTTACCCATTCATCCCTTCTTTTATGTCATTTGCTTGTCCTCTGAAGACCCTAAGGCTTACAACATCTGCCTCTGCCCCCATGATGGGAGAGAGGGCCATGTCATGGACTCAGCCTGCAAAGGTCACCATCCAGGCTCCAGAATGAAGCGCATATATTGCCAAGATCCCTTTCCCGTCTGTTCCAGAGTGGAGCATTGCTCCCAGGGTTGAGCTATCGTCCCAGAGCGGCATCTTCTGTCCACGATGCTGACAGGTGAAGCAGGAGTCGACCTTGAAGAGCGAAGCTGGCACACAGTCAGACTCAACAAGCTTTGAGGCCAATGCCATTGGGCCAAGCCCGTGGCCATGGGAGCACACTTCATGTCTGATTCCACGGGAGGAACTGATCTTGTAGGACTGTGCACCTCCGAGGATGCAGAGAGAACTAAGAACAGATGTCTATAATGTATACACAGGAAGTACCCCATGTATATTGGCTCCTGTCTCCTTTCTCCCTTCCCAAGCTAATGATTACATGACTTCCACTGAGATGCAGATGAATCTATGCTGGGTTATTCAAGACTTGTAGGAAATCAGGGTGTGGGGACGAAAGGAAATCACCTGCTCCTACTTCTCCCTGGAAATCTGTTTCTTCTGAGTGGAAGGTGAGGTCAAGTGGCTGTCTGAGCTTCAGACTGAGCCTAGGAGATGAAAAAGACAGCATTTAAAAAACGTGTCTGGGGCTACTGCAAATGGCTTAAGTTTCGGTTTCCCTAAAACCACCTTCAGGGTGAACAAATTTACATTTAGTACCCAAACATCTTCATGCAATTATTAGTAACTTTACCTCCTCTCCTCCTCCCCTCTGGGCATGTACGCCCTTTCTGTGGACACCTGGGACTTGGCGCTGACATCTGAGAGGTTGGCAACTCCCTCTCTTGGGTGTTTTCCAGGTTTTGTTGGAGCCACCCCTTCCTCGGAGAGCAGAGCTTGGAAAGCTCACATCAGCAATTCAACTTTTTCCCCCTATATTTAACATTTTATATTTCACTATATCCTAGCGGTTACGTTTCTTTCCCTTAAAAACATATGATGGACAGTTTTATACATCAGCTCTGAGTTGCTACCTAGTCACGCATTCCAGCACAGATGTGCTCAATCACATACCTTTTCACATGACTGAGATTATAGCAGCAGGCTGGGCTTTCCCTCAAGTCAGCTCTCTTCCCCACAGCCGCTAGAAACCTCACGTACGTCTTTCTGCAGAATACCCATGTTCACGTGGCTATCTAGTTGAGTGTGTTGGTACACATGCGTAGAAGATGAAGATGTACACACAGGCCCAGATAGAGATATGAGGGACAGGTTTTACATACATTGACTTCCCTGTGTCTGGAAGTTCAGAACGTTCTCTTCATTCCTCTTAATGGTTTTGTAATAGCCTGTTATGTGGCTACACCGTAAACCATTTCCTTTTTTACGGGGGTTCTCTTTGTCGTCAGGACTCTCCTGCTGTAAACAGCTTGGCGGGCGGGCGGC